>NC_134857.1:6796666-7463333 GCF_049852395.1 Peromyscus maniculatus bairdii | reverse complement strand
CTGTACTCACTGAGCTACATCCCAGGCATCCTTTATTCTGCCTCTTCTTTGCATACAGATGTTCTATCAAAACTTGTAACATTTTGAGATTCAGCAGTGATTAATGGTTTTCTCTGCATTTTCATCCAATTTACTGGCAAAATCAGTCCCTGGGAGCTACTGAGTGGCCATTGTATGATTGAATCCCATCCTTAGGATTTTCCCGAGGGCCTTAGAAGAATACCCTAGGTCTTTCAAATTGAAAGAGAAAAGACAATTTCTTGCCATGAAGATGAAAAGCCCCCAACAGTTCTGCATTTAAAAAGCATACAACAAAAAGATGCAGATGCCATGAGAAAGACACTAAATTCTCACTGCTTAATGTCTGCTATGGCTATATATATTCAAAGTTTTACTTTTTAGTTACTGGTTTTTACTTACTATCATTATGATAGCATTGAAAATTCCAACTCTTTCCCTCTTAGGCAATAATTTTGAACTTCCCGATAAGTGGCAGCCTATGAAAAATCTTAATTGTGATGGACAGAACTGAGGAAGTAGAGAAAGTTCCACCAAATGTCCTACAAAATCTACATAATGGTGAAGTAGAAAATTGCCAACTGTCCCCTAAGAGTTTGAAGCTACTTGGTATTCCGTTAAAATAAACTTGGGCCACAATATGTGACACCACTCAGCAACAATCAAATGACATGAAACTTCCCATGTTTGTACTACTCAGGCTGAGACTTAGCTCCTGTGTGAAATGGCGACAGGGCTGAGGGTGTGGTGGGTCATTATCCTGGAAAGATCTGGTGCTGCTGAGGGCCTGGGAGAGCATTATGAACAGAATGGCCATGAAGGTTGTTTGAACCCTTTATTTACTGGCTTGGAAAGATCTCTGAGTGATTCACATCGGGTGGCCAGCAGGTGACATGGAGTGAGGAAGAAGGAAGGAATGGTCACTACACTACCAGCAACTTCAAGCAGGCAATGCCATGGCCTACAGTCCATCCTGAAGACATCTTCCCAGTCTGTTTCTAACCGTCTAGAGCAGTGGTTCTCAACCTTCCTGATGCTGTAATCCTTTAATGCAGTTCCTCATGCTGTGGTGGTTCCCAACCGTAAAATTGTTCACATTGCTACTTCATGACTGTAATTTTGCTACTGTTATGAATCATAATGTAAATATTTTTGGAGATAGAAGTTTGCCAAAGAAGTTGCGACCCACAATTTGAGAACCACTAGAAAATCTGCTCTTCAAAATATATTTGAGCTTTGCTTTGCTGCTGAGACTAATAGAAAGCATGGACCAGGGACAGAGAGATGGCTCAGCCATTAAAGGGTAGTGTGAGTTGTTACTGTGCCCAGGAGTGGATGCCTTAATGTCTCTGTGTCCTGCTGCTGAGCTGGGACCACCGTTCCATCACAGGGAACACTGACAATGAGCAGCAAAGCCTGACACCACCACAGTGGCCTCATCACCTTGTCCTCATAAGTCAGAAAGCTCCTGCGATAGATAAGCCTCAAGGACTTGGGGTCACTAGTGAACTTCGGGTCCCTCTCATAATCCAGGGGACTCCACAGCAATGGAGGGGTTCGGTCAGCCTCTGGGCACATTTTCAATCAGGAACAGATAATTCCATAGTCAATTAATCTGCTTGGACCCAAGATATGGTTTTTGGTAACTACAATTGTTAGTGGAGGGAACTGTTAGTAAGCCAAGAACATCGAAAAGTTGGGACCTAATTATTTTCAGGAAGATTCTGAAGGCAGGAAGGGTACAAGGTGAAGAAGAACAGAGAATTTACTAGAATTAGAGCTGAGCAGCATGGTCTTTTGGTTAGTGTTCTGCCAACAATTTTCTAATTCTTTATAAATGCATTTTTTTTTTGAAATAACTACCAAGCCTCAAACACCCACAAAGTAATCTGAAGAAATATGTGGAAGGTCAACATTTAAGATGTCTCTGCCAATGGAGAAGACCTGGTTCTTGCTGAGTGTTTATATTAGAGCCCAAGGTGCCTCTTATCGAGGAGAACTCTGCCACTCAGTGCAGCTCGGTCACAAACGTGACCTTCTGTCCCTCACCACTGGAGGAGGTGGACAGTGTGGGCTATTATGGAACTGAGGAAACACATTAACGTTAGGAAAAATGTATTTATCACACTTAGGAAATACCATTTAAAATAGTAACAGTTTAAAAGGAGTATCATTGTGCAGGGCAGTTAGAAAGCCGGAGAACAGGATATGAAAACAAGTTAACACAAACTCATTAGAAATTGCAGGATCGCCAAACTTCCTTTTGCAGGGAGAATGCAGAGTCAGAATCTCGCTTCCCACTGAGAGCCACAGAATCCCAGAAAGCACACAAAGAAAACTGGGTTTAACATATTTACATTCTATGCCAATGTGCCTTCAAAACCCTACGCTAAGAAAAACTCTTCTCAGAATTTTTTATTTGGTCCATTGAGCTAACAAATCTGTCTCAAATCTTCCAGCCCCCGCCCCCCAAAGTTAGGGACTGGAGCAGCAAACCCGAAGCCCAGCAAGGCATAAATACGCTAATAAAGTGCTTATGTACAATCCTAGATAGGATTTCATTGGGAACAGCAAAAATGTCTAGTGCAAAAACTGCTTTTGCCAGCAAAGCTCTCTCTGGAAACAAAGGCTTACAGTAAAAGTTAAAACGGGAGGGGGAAGCAATGCCTGCCTTTAGTCAGGTTGTGTGTGTGCATGCGCCAACGGCCCAAACTATGTTCAGTAGACAGACAGACAGCCTGAGTTCACTGACCGCAGATAAACTGTCTTGCTATGTCCCATGAACAGCTCTTCAGATGTGCCAGCAGCTGTGACATGGGACAGACTAATTCAAAGTCCACTTGTAACCTGGAAGAGTATACACAGTTACCTTGGTTTGTCTTGAGAATCTTAGTTCTTCTCTTGAACCTGATCTTGCTTTGTGCTTTTGGATCTGAACAGAGGCCAGGTATTGTCTATAGTAATCAATTCCCTTGGATTATATGACCATGGCCTTTTGACTCTTTGCTTTATCCTTTAAAAAAATCTTTTTTTTTGAAATTCATAATAAAATAGTTTTGTCCCTTTTTAGTATAATAACAGATGAGGGATTATTCTGTATTTCTTTCTTTTCCTTTAAGGATCCAAGTTGAAAGCTCTTAGGAGGACATCCAAGTCACCAAGGTTGGCTGCCTGGAAGAGTTCTGGCTGGTCCATCAGTGACAGTGCAATTCTGAGGGCAGCCCAGATGTTCCCCGAGATGGCAGGGTGAGGGACTTGCTGCTGGTTCCGGCTCTTTCTTTGCAAACTGAGGGCAGTGAGAAAGTTGCTGACCGCTTCTCTGGAAAGGGAGAAAGGCACATCTTAAGATGCGGTGAACTCCAGAGTCAGCACACTAAAAGAACAGCCAGTTGCTTCTGTGTGATGCCCCAGGTCTCCTCTCCTGGGTGAGTGGGCTCCCCAGGGATGCCTTTCAGGTTCTCTAGCTATTCTCCTGGGAACAGCTATTGTTAAGTAGAGTGGGCCAGATATCGACCAGAAAAGCCAGTTTTACTTTTGGAGCATAGAGGAGGGAGCCTAATACAGCCACTGCTAAGTCCCTGCTCCAGGAATGACCTGGAGACATTATCTGTGTGCACAAGTGATCCATGCCACCCATCTTTAAGGGGAGAAAATGGCTGGCCTCAAAAGCAAGGTGGTCTAGATTTGCTTGGTGGTGACAGAAATGAGGAATTACGTTTCATTATTAGACAGCCTGGCCTTCAGTCCTAGCTGTTTAGACTTAGGCAAATTTCTTTGCAGAGGTTCAGTACCTAAGTGAACAATAGGGACAGTGGAAGTCACTTTAGGATTTTGTTGTGGAGCGCCCTGGAGTCAATTCATGCAAAAGCTCTTGCAGTTAAGATCAACAGGTCTCCCTGTGTGGTCTGGGAGCCTGGGGCTTGTGAGGGCAAATGATTTTCATTATGAAACTGAGATGGCATGTGACCCTTTTCACTTTCACCTCCTCATCTGCTCACCTCACCTGCTCATGCCTGGCCATGGCATGTGAGGTAGCCCAGCAGACAGAATACAGAGGCACAAAGAAACTGGTTCTAGGAAGCAAGGTATTAAGGGAATTTTCCAATGCACGCCACTCTTCTTTCTTGGTACAGCTTGGTTTTGGAAAGTGATCATTTTCTTGTAAAGCATGTCATTTCTGTTGGTATGTAATGTTTTATTACTTTTCAATGAATCTCATAAATTTTTCTAGTTTAATTTCTGATACCACAAGTATTGATAGATAAAACTCACATGAGCTAAAGGCTTTGGCTTTTTCAGTATTTTCAGGGGTGTGTGTGTGGGAATAGCTGAGCTCCAGGATGATCAATGACTTTGCAGCTTTTTGGGACCATAACTGTGCCAGGGCATTTTAAATAATAATGCATCATTTAATTTCTTCCCCCCAACTTTATTGTAT
Organism: Peromyscus maniculatus bairdii; assembly: GCF_049852395.1. NCBI lineage: Eukaryota > Metazoa > Chordata > Mammalia > Rodentia > Cricetidae > Peromyscus > Peromyscus maniculatus. Next base: position 7,458,877 of record NC_134857.1, on the reverse strand, counting down.
TTTAAACAATAAATCCACCATATTTTCTTTTTTTCTTCCCTAATTAATTCTATCTGTACATAGGGTTTATAAGAACTGTATTCTTGGCTTTGCCAAACGCTGGCTCTGGACCTCCCAAGGCTGTTTTATCAGGTACCCCTGGCTTTGTCCCTCTCCAAGGCTCCTTTTTTCTTAAATGGGAAAATTAAAGGTTGGACTGTTAATGGTTCATACAGACTCACATGCGTGTTGGGCCCCCAAGTGACTTGTCTGAACCCAGGCATACTTCACCTGTAGGCACCCAGGTTGATGCAGCTGATCCCCAGGTTGTATCTGGACCGGATGAAGCCGGGCTGGATCTCCAGTGCTCTCGTGTAGGCCTCCACAGCTTCCTCACTGCGGTCACCATTTGCCAGGGTGGCCCCAAGCCGGTTCCACAATGAGTAATCCTTATGACAAAGACCAGAGCCATTTAATACACAGGAGCACCATGGGAGTGCCCCCCTTCTTCCCTTCACAGATGAAGCAAGATGGCTGGAGGCTTATTCAGCACTCATAAACAGGGTCTGTAATGATGTGAATTATTAAAAATTCTTCCTGGTTAACTTGGTGAAAAGGACTTTCATTCCTTAAGGAGCAGTGGTCATCTAATGTCTTGTAATTAACATTTCCATTTTAGGCATTTTGGTACGGACAGCTGCGGTGGTGTATTATCTGTACTTGGAATCACCAGCAGCAGAGATAAAATGCAGAAGGAATGTACAGAGGATTGCCATGAAAGCTTGTTTGTTACAACACCGAGTTAACCCAGTTCTGCTGTGCTGGGATTCCTTACCTCTGGCCGAACAGTTAAGGCAGCATTAAATGCATCGATTGCTCTGTTGAACTCCCCGCTCAGGTGGAATAGAACTCCAAGGCCCGTCTGCAGGTCTGGGTCTATCATATCGCCGTTTTGGTGGGCAGCTTCCAGGTATAATTCCTTCACTCCTTCCAGGACAGAGCTATGAAGGAAGAATCTGATTGAGTGCCCAGGAAGTTGGATCACCTGGAGTCAGAGCTACGGGTGGTGGCTTAGTGTTTGATACGGTTATTGGGAACTGAACTCGGGTCCTTTGGAGGAGAAGCACAGTCTCTTTACTGCTAAGCCATCCCTCTTGCCCCAGATTGAAAAGTTTTCCTTAAAACAGTTTAGGGGCTGAGGCAATAGCTCAGTGCCTAAGAGCGCTTGTTGCCCCTGTGGAAGACTTGGGTTTGATTCCCAGCACCCACATGGTGGCTAACAATGGTCTGTGACTCCAGTTCCAGGGGATCAACATCCTCCTCTGGCACGTGTAGGCACCAGGCATGCACAGGGTGCACAGATCTACATTCAGGCAAAATGCCCATGTGCATAAAAATGAAAAATTAATGAATATATATCTTAGCTTAATAAAAGGACTACTACTTTGGCTTATAAAAACAACACAGCCAGTTGTCACAAATACGCAACAAAACACATATACAAGTCGTGTTAAGTAAGGCCCTCATGGGAGAGCATCGTTGAACCAGTGTTCCATCCTTCAAGCTGAGCTGTCCAAGGATTCAATGAGATTCAATTCAGATTTCTTCCAACGAGGGATCTAAGTTTATGCAACCCTAGTTCTCAGTGTACTGGCATTAATTCCAAAGCACTTGGATTTGAAATAAGGTACTTGGCTAAATGTCTATGAATGGCCATAATGTAGGTCATTATGTCTAAAAGATAGCTTCTGGGGTATAGATATGTGTGTGTCCCCCCCCAAATACCAGGCTGTGGTGCTATAGAGAGGAGGTAGAACCTTTGTAAAGTGGGGGCCTGATGGAAGGAAGCCAGGTCATGGGAACAGGGCTTGGAGGAGGTGTGGGGGACCTTGGCATCCCCCCTTTCTTCCCAGCCACCATGAGGCAAGCTACTTCCTCGACCATGTGTCTTTGCTTTGATGTATCATCGCATCACAGCCCTTAAAACCATAGGCTAAGTGACCATTGTCTAAGCCTGCAAAAATGTGAGCTTAAGGAAAGCTTCCCTCTTTGTGAGTTGCCTGTCTCAGGCATTTTGTCACAGTAGGAGGATTCTACAGGGAAGGAGGACAACCTGTCAACTGGGGACTTCGACATCCGCCGAGTGAGGCCTGGAGAGCCCTTCTTGTTCTTTACAAGGTATTTGTACTTTGGGTTCTGCTTAATCCAGTTCTTCAGAGCCTCACAGGCATCCTGCTGATGGCCGGTGTTGGTGTAACTCACAGCCAAGGCCATCAGAGCTTTCAAGTTGTTGGGCTGCAGCTCCAGGCACCTTGAGAGAAGACAAAACAGATCAACAGTTGTGGATGTATCTTTTAGGCAGCCTTGAAGCTTTTATTAATTAAAAACACAAAAGTTAAATTATATCAAGTCACTGGAAAGTATTTTATTTCTCCAAATGAGAACCCAGATCAAACAGTGTTTTTTAGAGGTTAAAGCATCCTCATGACAGTTGGATTTGTAACTTAAGTTTTTAAAAACACTAATTTTATTTTATGTGCATGAGTGTTTTGCCTGCATATCTGTGTACCATGTTTGAGCCTGGTGCCCATGGAGGTCAGAAGAGGGCACCGGATCCCCTGGGAATGGAGTTACAGATGGTTGTGAACTACCATGTGGGTGCTAGGAACTAGAGTCCTCTGTAGGAGCAGATAGTGCTGTTAAACACAGCCAATTTTTCCTGACCTGGTTTTGATAACTTTAAAATACTTTTCTAAAGTGTGGCTGCTATATGCTCTACAGAGAATATTATTTAAAATGTGGCTGTCTTATCTTAACTCCCCTAAATTGGACTTGGACAAAATTTTGATGCACAGAGATGGAAGGCTGTACAATGTTTTACAGAAGAGAGGGGAATTTCTGTTTCTAGACTACTAATGCAGGCTTGTCCATGTCCCAGGCTGTTGCTGCCCCGAATTCCCTCTGCTGGCCTCTAGCAGGACTTTCTCAACTTGGAAGTGCAACAGAGGCACTTGGCACTACACGCATTCTAGCACGGGGGCTGCAGTGGGACCCAGGTGGGAAGGTCTGAGGAGGATCCACCTAGGCCTTGGAGTAGCAAGTTCCCAGTGCCTCAGAAACACAGCAGCAAACCCTGAGTGCACATCAGAGTCCGCTGGGAGATTCTAATGCTAATGATGCTCGGTTCCTCAGTCCTAACCAAGTAAATCATGGTTTCTGAAAGTGTCTAAGATTCCGAGTCTAAGGCATCTTAAGAAATAATCCCATTGTGCATTTGCATGCAGAGTTAGGAATGATGGACTCAGAATGCGCAAGATTTTGCATCATGGGATGGGAGTTTAAATCCTGCCTCCATTGCACATGATTTATGAGACCTTGGCCCTTTCTAATTCCCAATGTCTTTCAGCTGCAGGAAACGGAAAAAACAACGCCCCAATCAACTCACACTATGAGACACCAAGCAAATCTTGAGATGTAGCCCTCAAACTCCCAAGTACCTAGGGTCTTACATTCTAAGATTTGGAAGTTCTAGAATTTACATACACACAAGTTGTACACATACATCCATTACTCACACATTTGTATATAATATGTTGAGCACATGTGTGGATGTATATTCGCTTCCTTCCTATAGCATCATTAACAGTGTGTACAAGAAGGGCAGGAAGAGTGCAAGTATGTTTGGTGGAAACTGTTTTATTCAAGGGTTTAAATGAGGGCTCTTGTTAAGTAAGTGGGAGCGTCTACACTCCTGCTCCTTCCACCCTGAACAATCTCCACCTGCAGTCAGTGATTTGAACACATTTTTTTTCCTGAAGAAAATTTTTTCTGGAAGTTGCAAAAGGCTAGAGCATTGAATGGTCTGTTGATTCAATGAGTCTGCCTGCTTTTGCCACAGACTTCCTTTGGTTCTAGAGACCATGAGTTGATTTGTAGATCGAGAAGCATTATGGTTTGGGGAAAGTATCCCATTAGAGCCACGTGTGAGTGGAACGTGGCATCCCGGCACACGCCTTGGACAAATTCTTCACAGGCCACTTGGAAGGAGAGCCCAGAGACAAAGTTCAAGTTCCACCTCTCCCCCAGACCCGCAGGTTTGCACTTAGCTTTAGCTACCTCTGGAGGGCGACAATGGCTGCTTGTTCGTTTTCATTCTCTGCCTGGGTTATCCCAAGAAACTGCCATGCCTAATGAAAACAAAACAAACAACCAAACAAAGAAACAACCAATCAAACAGAAACCCAAACCAAACCATCAGGACAAACAAACACAAAACAGACTGTTAACTTTGCAAAATGAAGCGGACCGCCGGTCATTTTAGTTAGCTTAGTAGTGATGCCCCGTGGGGGGGCAGGCTTAGTACAGGGAAGCTCCCAGGGGAGAAGACCTGCCGTGCACTCCAGCGGGGCTCTGAACTGCCATTCTGTGCTTATTTACTCATCTCTGCAGATGCACCACCAAAGTGTCTTCCTAACTACCTGCCCATTTCCCCAACTCCTCAACATTTTATGCCAGGACTCTGCAGTTTTGAGGACACAGTATATGTTCTATAAATGTTGGGTGAGTAAATCAAGGGGAATATAGTGCAACTTAAGACCCAGACAAAAGCCATATTACCTTGCCCCTAGAAGCCATGGGCAAACCTCATGTTCCTCTTTTATTTTTATTTATTTATTTTTTTAATGGATGCATGGTCTCATCATAAAGCCCTGGCTGGCCTAGACCTCTCTATGTATGCCAGGCTGGCCTTGAACTCACAGAGCTCTGCCTGCCTCTGCTCCGCCCCACAGTGTTGAGATCAAAGGTGTCCACCATCATGCCTGGCTCAGGTGGGCTATTTTTGTTTGTGTTTCCTGTCCTCAGTTTTTATCTTTGGAGGCTCTGGATCTCAAAGATTAGAAACTCAGTTAGAAAGCAGGTAATGCATAGCTTTCTAACAAGATCAGCCTAAGCCAGGGGAACTTCTTTGTAAACCTTGGTAAAGATGAACCCTGCAGCATCCTGTTTCATTCTGACCCCTTAGCACACTTAGACACTTTTCCAGTCTGACAGAGGGAAGGGGAATCCCACCTCAGCATCTCCAGGGTCCTGGAGAATTGCTGCTTCCATGAACAGGATGGTGACAGGCAGGTCCCCTTCCTTCAGCCTTTTTAAGCCTTCTTCAAATGCTCCAGGCCAGTCCTTGAAGGGGTTTTCAGTGTGAAAGTAATATCCCTGGGACACAGAAGAGGTCACAACATAACATATCATTGTCTCCCTTCATTCTAACATCTGGTAAAGCTCTGAACAACTTATTGCCCCACTGGGGGATACAGATGCCCCTATTGAAAACACAACTTTTAAAAATACAGATTTTTTTCACTTGCAAATGTTTAACACAAAACTAGATGAGTCTAGTGTTTTCTATGAATATTCAACTTAGAGAGAAGGCTCTCACACAGTTTTGAAACTTACACCCTGCGTAGTTTTGGATTGTGGCTATCCTGTGCCACTAAAATGATTTATGTGCATGTGCTAAAGTTAGTTACTCAGTCCGTATTGATGGACATTTTGGGTATTTTTTAAAAATTAAAGTGATATGATGGCTCATGCCTGGAATTCTGAACAATGGAGGTCCAGGCAGGAGGATCACCCTGAGTTTGAGGTTAGTCTGGGCTACAGCTACATAGTAATAAATAAAATAAACCACTGTCTCAAATTTATTTGTTTTTTAAAATAAAACTACAGTGCAAACTTCATGCTTCAGGGTTGTTTTGCACTTTTTAAAAAAATCTTATGCTAGACTTCAAGAACAGACACTTTAGACCAAGGCCATGAACTGTGTTTTAGACCGTATGTATGTAGTTGGTCTGCTCTGGGGTTAAACTGTCTCCCGTGATATTAGAGAATATTATGTGTCACTGCTTCACTGGAACACCCGTCAGAAAATCCTTTGACTGATGCAAGCACACCTGGAGATGATGTTACTACGGTCTAAAGTGAGGGCCTTCATTCTCCACAGGTGTCAACAGCCAGGGCATCTGCTGGGGCACAGGGTGATGGACCCAGTCAGGCCTCAGGTGTGTGGATTATAGCCTGGGGTCTGGGGACCCTCAGTGTCTTCCTTTCCTGGGGTCTGGGGACCCATAGCATCCTCCCTTCCTGGGGTCTGGGAACCCATAGTGTCCTCCCTTCCTGGGGTCTGGGAACCCATAGTGTCCTCCCTTCCTTACCTAGACTGGATATTTACTTTGTGGGAAAGGTAGTTACTTTAAAAATTTTGTTTCAAGATTACCCAACCTTTTGAGGGATGGAACCACTGGGAAGAGAGATATTTGAGTGGCAAAGTAAATCCCCTGAAATCAGACCGGCCATCATATCCCCTCTACCTACGGCACAGTACGTGGGGCACAAGTATTTGCTGTATTGAGTAAAATGTTATGAACGTTATCCAGGACTGAATACTGCTGAGACTTATTCCATACCCCTACACATGAGGTAAACTTTTATCGATAAACATGTGTGTGTATATGTACGTGTGTCTGTATGTACACGTGTGTGTCTGTGTGTTCATTGTATGTGTGTGTGATGTTTTGCTGTGTAAGAAACACCCATTTCTCTGTCTTTCAGGATACTTGTAGTAATTCTACTATCTTCCTCTCAATAAATGTTTTTAAAGGTGGAGATCGCAAAGCAGCTGGGACTCAGTGGGCAACCTGGCTAGTGGTTCACTGCACTTTCCTGTTTCCCAGGGCTCTTAGCCATGACGTATCATCACATAACCTTTTGAGGTTGACCTGGTTGTGTGAAGAGCATTCTTTGCACTGACAGTCTTTGCTGATAGTGTGATAGCACCACGAGATGCAGCCCGAAGTGTCCGAATCACCTCTTGGCTTGTACATGACCAGGACAGGTGACTGGTGGTGAGGCATTGTGGGTTTTGGGGTTCTGAGTAGGTAACAAACTGTAGGAACAGTAATAAACACGGGCACTTCATTTCCAGGCCAGCTATCCTCAGACACCAGAGTTACCTGTTTTTCATCGATTGCAGTTTCTTCTTGGTCAGACTGATATCAAACTGCCTTTAATTCTTAGGTTGTTCACAAAGTACTTACTGACTGGTCCATAATGTGCAATCTGATAAGTGTGCAGACACTCAGCAGCATGTGAGGGCAGACTGAGTTACCTTCTCACTGGCAGAGACCACGGTGACTTGGTTCTGGGCTTCTTGGTTCTCAGATATCCAGTTCCTCCGGGCCATTTCTTCCCACTCCGCCTGCATCTTGTCCCAGAACTCCGTATCTGACTAAGAGAAAGAAGAGAGATGGATTGAAAATCACACTGGTTTGTTCCTAGAGATACATTTGCCTCAGAGATCACATGGTGGGGGGGGGGGAGGAAGAGGAGGAGGAGGAGGGAGAGGAGTAGTAGTAGTAGCATTTAGCTAGGTGACGCCCAGCAGCAGGCAGATCTTCTGCAGGGCACCCAGCTGTCAAAGAGGATCAGCCCTGACTTTTTTTTTGAAATATGTCTCATGCACTGGCCTCACACTTGCTATGTAAGCGAGGATGACTTGGAAGTTTTGATCCTTCTGCCTCCACCTCCCGAGTGCTGAGATCACTGGGTTTATGCAGTGCCGGGGATCAAACCCAGGGCTTTGTACATCTAGACAAGCTCTCTACCAACTGAGCCACATCCCCAGCCCCGGCTCTGATTTTCTCCAGCAGAGAAATAACCACTAACATCATTTATATCAGTGAATCAGCTAAACTTACACTACACTACATACATACACATACATACACACATACATACATACATACATACATACATACATACATACATACATACATACCTGAGCTTATGATGGAGTTATCAACAAATGAATTCATAGCAAGTTGAAGATACTTTAAGCGGACATTAATAAAGATAACCTACTGAACAGAGTGCCTTAATGGCAGCCCCCTGCAGAGTACTGGTGTTAACTCTTGCGGTTGTGTGCTTGGCTCGAGAGTGCTGCTCAGTGTGGTGGGGAATCCTACTGCATATGGACAGTCCAGGTAAAGGCCCAAACTCAAAGTTCCCGTCCTGCTGAGTGGATGCCACTTACCTACCACTGTGAAGTTACAATATGTTAAATCGAGCTGTTCTTAGTTGGGTACCTCTGCACTTCAAGACAGTTTTAAACGTGGTAGCATAATGCAGGAAAAGGAAATCCACAGATGACCAAACAAATACCCCCTAGAGTAGCAGACATATTTTAAGAAGGGAGACCCAGACCTGAGCTGCTCCTAGAAGATAAAGAATTGGAGCAGCACCCTTGGCGTGGCTGGGCAGGGACTTGAGTGGTCCTGGGCACAAACAGGAGAACTGACTTCATTCTAGGCTAAGTACCATGCCAGGAGGAAAGTGGCCCGAGTTATTGTCCCAGTGAGGGAGCCACAGGATTTCAATCCCGCTTGGCTTCCAAGCCTAGAATCATCTGCTTGTGTCAAGCTTTGCTTCCTTGTGCTACAGAAGTGGGGGTGGGGGTGGAGGGTGAGCATGGTCATGCTGGGCTATGCATCTTCGTCGTTTCCGGGGCAGGGTGACTGTATGTCGATATGTATCGTTTCCTTTTTAACTTTCCTATTCATGTCCTGTCAGGGAATCCTGGTCGTTTACCCTCTTACTTCATGAAAGGCAGTGTGAGCTCCTAAGGCAGAATGTCTGCAGAGCTGCCCCCGGCTGGCTTCAGTGTTATTAAGCCTGAAGAGAGCACTTTAAGTGGCCAGAGCAAGGAGAAAGGAGTGAATCTCTCAAAGGACTCAGAAGCCATTTAAGCGAGGGTGGTACTTCTCAGGGGTAGAGAGAGATGGAGGGATTGTGGATTTGGACTTGTCGGATGATGGTGTACACCTTCTGGCAATTTCCTGGCACATTGACTTCACCTCAGAATCATGAGTACGGGAGGAGGGGTGCACTGGCTGGAACCCTGATTCCCGCTGGTAGGGAAATAGAGCTGAACTTCTGGGGATCCCTTGGGGACCTGTGGCTGTGAGCTGTGGGAGGATCCCCAGCACTGTGTCAGCCATCCAGACTTTGTGTCCCAGCTATGTCACTTCCAGGTGCTTGGGAATCATTTTTCTTTTTAGACAAGACAGAAGAGGCAGTTGGAGGTGTTCCCTGGGCCCCTCAGTCTGGAGCTGAGACTCAGGCTCTTCACCTGTACATCTCAAACAGCTCTAGAACCTTGAGTCTGGAGACCTGCTGAACCACTGCCAACCTGGTTGAGGGTAACCTCCTTTTCACCCTGCTGGCCAGCCTGGACAGGACCAATTTGGCACAAGAACTCTTCCTCAAAGTTGCCTGAATGGACATCGCAGCCCTGTTTATTTTGGACCCAAACATTTAGAGAATAAGGGTCAGCAAATGTGATTATTTCAAGCTACTGAATAAGCAGGAGGTCTTCATGTCTTCTCTGTCAATTTGGGAACATTCATTCCCACCACAGAAATGGGTTCTGCCTGGCAGAGTTCTTCCTTCATGGAAGCAGCAGGTGGGCTGACAGTATGTCTGAAATGTTGGAGGCAGAGGGGATGACCATCAGGTATACAAGCTAAGGTGGGGGATGAAAACAAATTTTCTTTTTAATGTGTCTTCTAGTAGACACCACAAGAATCTCAAACAGCAGCAGCCTTGGTAACATGAGGAAGCACACCAGCATGTCTCCAAGGGGTGGAGAGGCCAATGAAGTAGAAGCGTTCTGGCTTCAAACTTTGTATTTCCTCTTCTGTGGTAAGTTTTGCTTTTATAACTATTCAGTACAATAAAACAACACCCCCCATACATTGCTTTCCCTTTTTTTAAGTCCTTTATCCCTTATTGCTATCAAATACTGAGAAGTCTGGAGAAAATATGAGAGGGATATTTTTTTGAACAGCTTTTTTTTTGGGGGGGGGGGTGTTTTCGAGACAGGGTTTCTCTGCATAGCTTTGCGCCTTTCCCTGGAACTCACTCTGTAGACCAGGCTGGCCTCGAACTCACAGAGATCCACTTGTCTCTGCCTCCTAAGTGCTGGGATTAAAAGTGTGCACCACCACCGCCCGGCTCTTGAACATCTTAAGGATGCAGGTTTGATCAGTCTGCAGTGGAAAGGAAGGGCCCACCAAGGGAACTCGACAGTGCTTTGCTGGCTCCCATCCCCCACTCTAGCATCTCAGAGACCAGTGTCTTCACATCCGGAGGAAGCCAGACACACATCCCTCTGGAGAGTCCTTGCGATGGGAAGCATTGTATAATCTGAATGGAAGACAGAGAGCTTTCGTACCACGTATGCCTGGGTCACCTTTCCTGCATTCCACACCAGAGGAGTATGTGTGTTAATTCTACCTCCGTAGGAAAGAACTTCAGGTGAGGTGGGGCTGCTGGGCTCCCATTTAATGAGATTCAGCAGGATTTACCATTTCCACTTAAACTAAGTCACAGCAGACTAATTAAGCTGCACAGCACAGTTTTCACTTAATTACAGAATACTTTTAGTGCCATCAATTTCCACTCAGTCTCAGAACCCAGATTTTACTGCAGCAGCTGCAATTAGTGCCAGCTCCCTACCCCATTTTTAATGAAGTTGAGGAAAACCTCCAACATATTTGAATTGTAACCATTTTAGACATGACCAAGGGATTTTATTTACTGTTGAAACTGTTCTGGGGTTTTAGTAGACTATTTCTCAGAATTGGTGTGTAACAAGTTAATCGCTTATACCAAGGAGTGGTTAGGAGGAGAATGGCTCCCATTGGCTCATATTAATGGTTCCCAGTTGGTGGAAGAATTAGGAGGTGTGGTTTTGTTGGAGGAGATGTGCCACTGGGGGTGGGGTGGACTTTGAGGTTTCAAATGCCCATCTCATTCCAATTAGCTCTCTATGCCTCATGTTTGTGGATCAAGATGTGAGCTCTCAGCTACTGCTCCAGCACCATGCCTGCCTGCCTGCCTGCTGCCATGCTCCCTGCCATGATGGTCATGAACTCTAACCATCTGAAACTGTAAACTGCAAATAAACTCTTCTATAAGTTGTCTTGGTCATAGTGTCTTATCACAATAATTGAAAAGCTATTAAGACACTCTAGAAGTGAATTATTGTTTGGAATTTGTTTGTATTTTAATGACAGCCTTCTAATGATACCAACAGAACACATTCAAAAGCTAACTTGGGATATGCATATATAGTGATAAGGAAAACAACATTCCCATCACAGACCTGGGGTCAGCTCTTACTCCATGTGGGACTGACTGCAAAGTGCTTCAGCTCTCCGATGTCATCTTCCTTACTCTCGAGATGAAGATATAAGAGAAGTTTGGGTGAATTGTTCTGATTACTAAATGAGAATGATGTCAATGAATGTTTGTGGATGTCAGCCACAAATGGGAAATCTACATCACAGACCTGCTCCCAAGGGTAGGCACTATCTCAGAAGAGGAGGAGGAGGAAAGATTTTAAGAGATGGAAGTTGGAGCGGACTGGAGTGAAACAATGTCTTCCGGACATGACAGGGCTGCTTCACTCATGAACTCATGGCAACTGTGGTTAGCTCACAAGATCAAGCCACTCAGCATTCCAGCCTGACGGAGGCAGAGTATCACCAGCCTCGCTCCTAACTGAGGAACGGGGATGGGGGTTTGAGAGTCAGTATTCTTAAGGGTGTGGCCCCTAGTAGACCATGTTCCAATGTGTCAGTATATGAGCAGCATGAACTAGAACTAGTGGGTGGTGGGGGGGAAGAGTACACAAAGTTGGGAGGAAGGGGAGGTGGACATGATCCAAGAACATTGTATGCATACATGAAATTCTCAAAATAATCTAAGTATTATATTGGAAAGTAAGTATTCTCATTGTATTTTTATATCATTGAGAAAAACAGAGTGCAATAAATTTCTTTTTACAGCCTCAGAGTTCAAATGCCTATGCTATACGTTGCTTGGTGTTTTAATTTCCTGTAAATGCCTGTTCCTCTTCTAGATACTTCTTTCCATTTAAATCTTTGTTTTCCACCTAATTATTCAAAAACTAAGAGCAAGGTTAAGAAAATTACGGCAGAATGGGCTGTTAAGTAGCAATTAAAACCATGTTTATGAGCAGGATCATAAACACCGAATGCTGTTGTCCAACATTCCCAGGGCTGTGGGGTGCAGGCTGCGGGGAAGACGCCTGCAGATCAGCATGCCTGCAGATCAGCATGCCAGCAGCAGTGGTTTCATGGGATGAGATCAGGAGGAATTTATCCCATAACCTCTGCTTGTAGTTTTCAGAATTTCCCATTTTTTTTTTATTGCTAGTAAACCCTTTAATTTGGTGGTAATTTTTAAAGAAACCTTAATGTTTCAAGTCTGTTCTACAATAATGTCTTCAATGACCTCACAGTGTGTCAGTCTCCTCTCTTTATTTGATGTGGTATATGTGTGCAGGACTTGTGTACACATGTGTATACATGTGGAGGGCAGAGGCTGATTGATGTCCAATGTCTGTCTCAATTGCTTTCACCCCTATTTTTTGGGATAGTTTTTCTTACTTGCTTACTAGGCTCATTGGTCAGGGAGCCCCACGGATCCTCCTGCCCCTGCCTCCCCAGCACTGGGAATACAGGCATGTGCTGTGGCATGCAGCTTTCCCATTGTTCTGGGGACCTGAACTCAGGTTCTCTTGCTTGCCTGGGAGGCATTTTACTGACTCAGTCATTTTCCTAGTCCCTGGAGCAGTTTCATGCCTCTGAATTCCTACTTCAAAGGCATCCTATGTTGATGGTTTGTAAGAAGACAGATGTGTGCTATACATGTGTGTGCTCATGCTTACATCTATATATGCATATATGTGGCGCGCGCGCGCGCGTGTGTGTGTGTGTGTGTGTGTGTGTGTGTGTGTGTGTGTTCACAGTTTTTGGAACACAGCTTGGAAAATGCTTTAATTGGGACACATAATGTGGAGGTGGAAATGAAAATAAATCTTTGAACGTTTTTTGAGAAGACAAATCATATGATAACACTTAGCTTTTCAGTGGTAACTAGTTATTTAAAATAGCCTTTATGAATACATATAATTATGTATGCAGAATGGACAAAGACCATAAAAAGTTACTGTCTAGTGTACTGGCATTTCTCAGTGGTTTCTGGCCTTTCTTCTCTCAGCATTTTTTATTTTCTTTATTGTTGTTTTTAATATAACATTTAAAATAACTCCAACAGGAGAAGCACTCTGATAAAGGAACTATTCTGGTAACCAACAAATTGTAACTTCTGTGGTTGGCCAGGGCCTGCAAAGCTAATACACAGAGACATTGATTTATTTCAGGAGTGGTGGCTGAGAGGGGCAGTTCTGAAGTTAGACCAGGTTAACTGTCCTAGATGTGAAACTTTACAGTAGGTAGTGGAGCTGACCCTGAACAAGTAAATGACCCTCTGTGTCCTTAGTACCATCAAGTGGGAGAAACAGTCATCAATGGGGCATTTGTGAGCACCAAGTGAAATGATGGACTTGGACTGGAGCATGAAGCTGTGCTCAGAGGAGGCATCAGAACTCTTGAGTACAGCTACCTTCCAACATCCAGGGAGAAGCCAGCCTCCCCCTCCTCCTCTTCTTCTCACGAGAGAATGGCCACTAGAGGGACCACTTGTTTAGAAGGATTATAACGAATGCAGGCTTTCTATATTTAACACTATTTTAGGCGCCGCCTTTTGTAGGATATTTTTGCCTATCCCTTTTGGATTTTTAAGAACTAACCAAGTCATAGTATTAAAAACTGCATGACACTGGCATAAAAGTAAACTCATAGGTCAACAGAATAGAATAGAAGGCTCAGATATAAGTCTAAGCAACTATAGCTACATGAGTTTTTAAAAAAATATCACATATTGGAGAAAAGACAATATATTTAACAAATGGTGTCACGAGACCTAGATTTTTACTTGCAGGAAAATGAAGCTTGATTTACTTCTCACCCTGAACAAAATCAACTCCAACGCATCCACAACTCACGTAAGACTTGATGCTCTGGAACTGCCAGAGGATAGAGCAGAGAATGTGTTTCAATGTGTAAGCACAGAACATACTTTCTTTTCTAAGATTTTTTTTTAAATGTGCATGGGTGTTTTGTCTGCATGTATATCTGGGCACCATGTGTGCAGTGCTCACAGAAGCCAGAACAGGGAGTTGGATCCCTGGAACTGCAATTACGGATGGTTATGAGTCATCATGTGGGTGAACAGAGCTTGGGTCCTCTGCAAGAACAACAAGAGTTCTTAACTGCTGAGCCATCTCCAGCTCCAAGGTACCCACTTTCTGAACAGGATTCCCATGGTGCAAGAAGTCAGACCAACAACTGACAACATGGGATCTCATAAAGTTAAAAACTTCTGTCCAGCAAAGGAAGCGGTCAGCTGAGTGAAGAGGCAACCCTCAGCAGTAGACAGGGTTATACAATATATCTACCAGACAGGGATTTGTGTCTAGAATAAGCAAAAGACTTTGAAAAATAAACATAAAGAAGACAAACAATCCAATTAAAAATGAAGTATGGAACTGAGCAAAAGGTTCCCAAAAGAAGAAAAAGGTAAACGCCTGGAAACAGTTTAAAAACTGATCAACATCCTTAGCTGTCAGAGAAATGCAGATTAAAATCACTTTCACATTCCATCGCCCTCCAGTCAGAATGGCTGTCAGCAACAAATCTGACAGCAAATGTTAGAGAGCATATGGGGGAAAGGTTAAGTCTTTCCTTGCTGTTGGTGGGGTGCAAATTAATACATCTATAAAGAAAATCAGTAAGGGGGTCCTTCAGAAACTTGAGAACACAACTACCATATGTCCCAGCTACATCCATCCTGGGCATCAGAGGACTTCATACACTACCACAGAGATTCTTGCACATCCATGTCACTGCAACCCAAGTCACAAAGCTAGGAGATGGAATCAACCAACATGTGGGTGGATAGGGAAAATGTGGTGCACACACACAATAGAATATCACTCAGCTGTAAAGAAAAATGAAATAGTTAAATTTGCATGCAAATGGATGGAACTGGAAAAAAAATCATATTGACTGAGGCCACACAGGTTCATAAAGAAAAATATGCAATGCTCTTTCTCATAAATGGATTCTAGTTTTAACTCCTTTGCTTTGCAGATTTAAACTAGAGTACATGTGGCAGCCAGGAACAGGCCACCAAAGTTGGGAAGAGCAAAATGGAGGTAAAATGAGAGTAGAGAGGGAGAATACTGGGGGTGGGAAGCATGGAGGAGGTGGGGAATAGGAAACGAGGTGTTGCAGAAGGGTGCACAAAAAGGCTACGCTAAAACCTATGATCTTCCAACCCAAGGAACACTTTCAATTAGAGGGGACAGTAGAGCACAGGTGACATGAAAGGAGATGGGGTACACTTGAGTTAAAGGTTTGGGGATGGGGGGTTGGGGAGAGGGAAAGGCAGGGAGTAAGTTAGCCAAAGCTAAGGATATATGAAGGGTATGGAAATCCACTAGTTCATGAGTACACACACACACACACACACACACACACACACACACACACACATCCACCCTGTGTAGGTAGACAATGATATTCCCAGAAGACATGAAAATCTCAGTGTTAGGCATAGGATACTTTCCTATGAGTTATTGGTCAAGGAGGTCCCAGAAGCACCCCAAAAAAGCACAGACTGTTGCTGTTGCTCTTGGCTGCTGACCATAACAAGATGGTAGGACTCTATTGCTGAAGACACCACTTGGAGGCAGGAAAGATATAAATCAATCTTGAACTGACCAGGAAATTCTTTTGCTGCTGGCTAGCTGACACAGTGCCAGGAGGTGCTATTCATGCTGATGGAGGAGAAAAGACATCAGTGGTCTTACCCAGTGCTGGACCATGCATGCTACAATACTAACCCACGGGCAAGATGTGTCCATTGGTGCAACAGTGGCATGATGGCTATGGGAATCACCACTTGCTTTCTGATTGGATATGGGAATCACTACTTGCTTTCTGATTGGATATGGGAATCACCACTTGCTTTCTGATTGGATATGGGAATCACCACTTGCTTTCTGATTGGACATAAGGCTTGCTCTATGGGAGGGAGTTCATTCCTGGTATTGCACACTTGGTCAAAAGCCCATGACTGGGAAACTTGCTGTTTTGCTAAATGATTATACTGTCAAATTATCCTCTAAATACTCACGTTTATAAATATTCAAACCTGTAGACTTGTGCTACTCTTAACTTTGATTGGAGAAACCTTTTTTTTTTTTTTTTTTTTTTTTTTTTTTTTTTTTTTTTTTTTTTTTGGCAGTAGGAGGCAGCTAACACAGAGATTTATAACTCATCACAGTGTGAGTGCTTAGCTGGGGTTGGGTCATCTATACCAACCTCTGCCATCCAAGGTTCTGGGAACTTTGGAGAAGAATTATTTAAGAGCCACTGGTATAGATGTTGCAGGCAGCAACTGACAGAGGGTGTGGTTACCTGCACAAGAACTTCATAAGACTGAGACAGTCAAAATTATAGCATGGATTGGGTAAGGGTCCCGAAGGCCCCCCCTAAAGGAGGAGCTACTTGCAATTGGTGGCTGCTGAAGGATAGAGCTGTTCTCTGACTATGTGGCTGCAGGTAGGTTGCTCATGCTGCAGTGGATGACTATATACCATGTACACATGGGCAGCACCAGTTGGACTTGGGTTATTAATAAAAAAACACATGCAATTAGGATAGAGATGGGGTGGGCCACTAGGGGGAGATGGAGGGAACCATTAGTGGTGGATGCAGATGACCAGTATACACTGAATAATGAAACTTTCAAAGATAAAAAAGAAAAGAATAAAAAGAAACCAAAACTCAAATAGAACAATGCCCAAATGAAAAAATATGGCTCAGGAAATTTTGTCAGGAAAAGTCCACAAACGAACAAACAAACAAACAAACAAACAAACTATACCGGCTGCGTGGTTGGATGCACTGTTATCCTGACAACCTTCCTTTTTATCCTTTTTCTGTGTGTGCTCATGTGTGCATGTACACATGCAGGCAAGAGAGCAGCCTTGGAATTGTCTTGTTTTGTGGGACAGGGTCTCTCACTGGATGTGGGGCTCATCTATTAGGCTAGATTGTCTGGCCAGTGAACCTCAGAAATCTGTCTGTCTCTGCTGCACTGGGATTGCAAGCATGTATCAGTGTGCCCAGCGTCCTGCGGTCCTCTTGCTGTGTGACTTTTTTCCTACAGGTGCCTCCCAGTCCTTTTTTTTTTTTTCTTTTCCCCTTCAACTATTTGTAGCCCAGAGGTGAAAACCGAGCCTGGATTCAGTCTGTGGTTTCTGAAGCCTGGGGAGGAAGATAACTCAGGCTGGTTTCCTGCAAACCAGGGTCATGAGCTGTGCAGAGCACCCAGCCCCAGGTTTGGTGGTGGTAATATGGACATGCCCACGTAACCTTGAGCTGGCATCTGGCTGTGCCTGGAGAATATGGAGCCAGGTGTCTCAGCTCCCCCTTTATGGCCACAGAGGCTTCAGAGATTTTCCAGATGGCCCAAATCATCACACATTCTCCCAGTGTATTGATTTATTGGCCTGTGAGGATTAATTTGGACAGAATTAGAGAAACATTTTCTCTGCCAAGGATACTAGACATTGAATCTAGCTTCTTGGCTGCTTCATTCCCAGTCACACAGCAGACGATTGGACCAATAAAATGCCAGGTGGAAGGCTCCATTGGCCTGGAAGGAATTTATCCTGTAAGCATCTATTCTCCAGAACCTGTCAGACATGGGTGCACAGGTGGACCCACATCACCCCGTTTCAGCTGCATAACTGTAGGCAGGGGCAGGATCAGCTGAAGCAGGAGCCATTATATAATTAGGGACATAGTTTGAAAGGCCAGGCGCACATGTTCCAAAAGAGATACAAGACTGTAATCTAATACCTTCCTAATGTCTTAGTAAATTGATTTTTTGGGTGCAGATTTTCTTTGACTGAGGCACTTTTAAAAATGTGACAGGCAGCATTTCTTCCAAGTATTTTATTATGTATCTGTTCACATTTAATTTGCATATTCAGCAAACTTTACTGGCAGTCTTCCCCTGTGGCAGACAGTGTTCTTCATCACAGGTGCTGGGGAAGAAGGGGGATGCTGAGCCTGTCTTGAGAGGGTGGGGTTTGGGGACAGAGACAAGGGTATAGGAAGGGTGCAGTTTGGGGACACAGAGGAAGGAAGCAGAGGAGGAGCCAGTGCAGGGAAGGTGCAGAGAAGAAGAAAATATGGTGCTGTGAGGGCAGCAAGAAGAGAAGAGAGCAGAAGATCTGAGCTGGACCTGGGGGTTCAGTAGTCACTCTGGAAGCAGTGAAGTCAGCTGGGACTCCAGGGCTGGGCAGAGGTTAGATGGGTCTTGTGGTGAGGTGAACATTTCTAGAAGAAGGCCCATTGTGTATGAAAGCTGGGAAGGCAACCAGGCGAGTTTATTATGGTGCCAGTATAGACATCACCCTGGGAGAGTCAGGGATGAGGATGAAGAGGTAAGAAAGGTGAAGATTACAAAGGACTTTTTAAAGTTGGGTGAGTGAGTTTGGACTGTTCTAAGAAAAAAATTGTTATTTATATCTGTGTTTTGGGAAGATTGCTACAAATGGAGTTAAAAGAGTGGAATAAATCAGACCCTGCATTCCCTTCCCTGGAGTGAGACTCTCTGAACTGTTCCTGTTGTCTAATGTAAGTGACGGTGGAAACCAAGTAGGCTGTAAATGATGGAGATGGAGAGAAAAGGTGGGTCTGAGAGACACCTCACAGGATCAGCAGGACTTAATGTTTGACTAGATGTTAGTGTGGGAAGGAGGAGGGGAGGGCCGACAGAACGAAGGGAGAGAACAGAAAGGTTGAGGATGAGAGAATGAGAGAGTGGGGCAGGAAGAGGGGACCAGAGAGAGAGGAGGAGAAAGAGGCTCCTCGTAAGGTCTTAGTCCTGGCACAGAGAACAGGAAAGACCAACAGGGCTGCGCTGTGGAGTTTGAGTCTGGATGTACACGGCTGGAGCTGCTTTGGGAGGCTTAGGTGTGGTGCTGAATGCACAGTGGGCTCTGGGGGGTTTGGTTTTGGTTTTGGTTTTGGTTTCAAGGGTAAACATGGCTATCAGATTCATGAACTCACACCATCTGTGGTTACCTGCACAAGGACTAAGCAAGATCAACCAGTCAAAACTCTAGCATAGATGGGAGAGATGATCTCCAGGTCCCACCCCTTACTGACGAGCTACTGGCAGTGTTGACAACACTCTTCTTTGAGGGGTCCCTGCTGATAGTTTCCCATGTTCTCGTGGATAACCCCACACCCATGTACACATGGCAGCACTGACTGGCTTCTCGGTTTATATATGATTAAAAAAAAGAGGAAGACAGAGTTAGAAGTTGGCTATGGGGGAGGGGGAAACGGGGTGTATATGGTCATATTTCATTGTATGGATGTATGAAATCTCCAAAGAATAAAACCACTTCTAATAAAAAGGTCTGAGTTTATTTTTATAAAGAATATACTCAGAATTGGTGATATGGGCTTCGTAGACTGTTGGCTGGAATCATTAGAGAGAATGTGTTGAGCCTATGGGAATGGGTCAGGAGCAAAGGGTGTGTTTCCCAGATTGAACTCCCAGTAACATCAGCAAGAGGGGATGGGCAGGGCGAGGAGAACTCTCTAGAGAAAGGTGAAGATGAAGAGACTCATAAAGTGATGAAAGGGTTTTACCAGCGTGTAATGATGTGGACAGGCACTGTGTTAATAACAGAGACAAAACCATCTCATTCCACTCCATGCATATAGAATAGGTTGTAAGCCAGACTGCCTTGGACTGCAGGGAAATAAACCTGTATACCAATAATTATCAGAGAAGATAAAGTTTCAGTCTGAAGAGGGGGGGTATGGAAGGAGCTGGAGGGAGGGGACCTGTGAGGGACTTCAGGGGAGAAAGAGAAGGAGGAGAGTAATTAAAAAATAAGTTTATACTGTAACAGTAAATACGACATCTGTGGGGGTCTCTGGAGTTACTATAGTGATGAGGTAGCTAAAAAAATCTCATCTTCACTTAATAGCTATTTTTTCATATTTAATTTTATATATTTACACACCTCTCTACCAACTTTCTTATCTAATCTAATATCTAATGCCCCAACTAGATATTTTATGTTACCAAGAAAAACCTCTAGTGCCAAGAATGGACTGCATCTGTTGAGTCGCTGACGAAAGGCATCCCATGGGACTCCCCAAACATCATAGACTACTGCCAAGGCTATTGTTTGCTTGCTAGAACCTGATGGTAAAGTCCTATAGCTGAAGACAATACTTCCTTATATCATTGACCATGGAGAAGTAGAGCCGGAACCTAACCAGAAGCTCTTCCCTACTGACCAGGATTCGTGGTGTTGGAAGGTACTCTGCACGCTATCAGAAGAGAATGGTAATCATCAACACCACCCAGCTACAGACTCTGGGACCTACAATAGCAACCTGTCTGCAAGATATACTGGTTCAATGGTGCCATGAATATTATGGGACCAATGTGGTGGTTTGAATGAGAATGTCCCCCACAGGCTTATTTATTTGAGTGTGTGGTTCCCACTGGTGGAACTGTTTGGGAAGGATTAGTAGCCTGTGATGTTTGGGGGATTGCATGGAACCCCTTTAGCTAAGGACTCAACAAGATGCAGTCCATTCTTGGCACTGGAGGTTTTGCCTGGTCTCAAAAAATATTGGAGGTGTGACATTGGGGATGGGCTCTGAGGTTTCAAACAGCCCATGCCATTCCCAGTTCTAGCTCTTTAGGCTGTGCTTGTGGATTAAGATGTAATTACTCAGATACTGCTCCAGCACCATGTCTGCCTGCTGCCTTGCTCCCTGAAGTGATGTTGATGGATTCTAATCCTCTGGAACCACGAGCCTCCAAAGTAAACACATTTTAAAATCAGTTGTCTTAGTCATAGTGTCTTACTGCAGCATGAGAAAGTAACTAAGACAAGTAACCAATCACTTTTTGATTGGATTTAAGGCCCAGTCCATAAGATTGAGTCCATACCTGATACCAATAAAGTGGCCAAGAACCTGAGACTAGATAGGTCATGGGCCCAGGAGAAAACCCCCGGATACTATTATTTTTCAAAAGGAAAATAGCAATGTCTATCTAATCTTTAACTGCTTTATTTGAGTTGCAGATGAGGCTAAGGGCAGGAGTGGGGGGCATAATAACCATTATGTCTGCATTTTCTGCTTATTATCTACCACATCTGTCTATGGAGACATGAACGGAAAGGCCCTGGGAGAATCTAGTCCCATCCACTTCTTAGGGACATGAACTGTGGAAAGTGGCAGGAGGGATGTTAGGAGGTTCTTGTAGTAAACAGGTTCATACCTGAAGTGTAATGGGAACAGAGGAGAGGGTGAATCTGGGATTTATTTTTTTAGGTGAGAAAAATCAATTGGCAACAAACTGCTTTGCCTGTTACAAAGCAGCAACACTGAGCGTGCATATTTTTAAAGGCCTTTTATGTACATTGACTTATCTGACCTTGATAAGTCAAGTCACTAGGAGCTAACCCGGGACAGGGCTATGACCCACATCAAATGCCCACACTTGAAGCTTCCCTCTGGTGCGGCTTTCTTTCACTTTACCAGGCCCCACCTTGCCCCGCCTCACCGAATTGTCCTTGGCTGGAAGATCAATCAAGGCCATTGCTTGGCAAACATCTTGGTTGGAGGAAAAGCAGGACACAGCCCTTCAGTTGGTCTCTTGTCAATTAATTTGCTGAGACAAATCAAGTTCATTCTATTTAGAAATACAAGGCTACCCATCTTGCATCTTGCTCTCAATCTTTTTTCTATCAAGAAGGAAACCACGACAGAATACTAAAAAGGAACTTTCATTTTTGACTGAAGTTCTAAAGGAATGGGAGGAAAAACAATGGAACAAGAGATGTCTGACTGTATACCAGATACATAAAAGAAGTACTTAAAATCTCTCTCTCTACCTAGTCATATACACATACATCCACACATTAGTATATAGCTTTCCAGTATTCCACTTAAAATTCTTACGAAAGGCTGAACTCAAAGAGGCCACTGGGTACATTGCTGTGAAGAGAATGGTTGAGAATATGCTTCCCATAGACCAGATGTGGGTCACACAAAGCAGGGGGACCTGTAACTATCTTCAGTTACACCTAAATCTTCCTGAAAGGGCCAGCATTGGTGGCTTCCTCACTGTAACTGCACCTGGACATTCCCGATAAGAATTCATGAGAACCCCATGAAAGCAGAACATGAGAGCATGTGTTTATACTGAACATTTAAGAAACCCAGTCAGTGATGGGAGGCTGAGGTCCTTGTCCTCCCTCCCCTCACTGTGGATCTGCCCTGCAGGGCTCAGAGCCATGGGAGGAAGGCTCTGATGAAAAGCTGCTCCTAGCCTGAGAACTGCAGATATGGAGCAGATCCTGTTACAGAGAATTGGCTATCCTGGCTAATGACACAATACTCTCATCAAAACCAAAACCATCTAGGAGAAGGCTGTACCTGAAAGGGTATCTCGAGAAAGGTTTTCCTTTGCATTGAGACTTACCCTGAATGCAACTGGTTCCATTCTGTGGGCTAGAATCCTTGGCTGAATAAAAAGGAGAAAGCAGCTGAGCATCCACGTTTCTCTCCCTGATTCTTCACGACGAATGCAGTGTGAGCATCTGCCTCAGGCTGTGATTTTCCCACTGTGATGGACTGTACTTTTGAAATGTGAGCCAAAAGGAACCTTCTCACCCTCAAATTGCTTTTTTTTTTTTTTTTTTTGAGACAGGGTTTCTCTGTGTAGCTTTGCGCCTTTCCTGGAGCTCACTTGGTAGCCCAGGCTGGCCTCGAACTCACAGAGATCCGCCCGGCTCTGCCTCCCGAGTGCTGGGATTAAAGGCGTGCGCCACCACCGCCCGGCTCAAATTGCTTTTATCAGATATTTTTGCACAGCAGGGAAAAAGTAACTAATGCAATGGTCTTCCTGGGTAGAAAGGCTTGGGAGGTATAACCAAGTACAGATGAGTCTCTTCGGTCCAATCTAATTGGTGTCTTTACAGGTCAAAGGAAATTAGACACAGAGGAGAGGCTCCATGAAGACAGGTAGAGATTACAGAAGGAAGAGGGCTTTGTGGGAAGGGGTGCAGAAACAAGTGATGCTGCCACAAATTAAGGAATGCCTCGGGCTACAGAGCAGCAAGAGGCCGAGAGAGAGCTAGATGCTCTGGAGGCCATAGCTGCAGTGATTTCTGACAGTGAGATGACACATTCCTGCTGTGTTCTTCCCCCAGCTGGTTCTGTTGAGCCAGCAGCCACACACAGGACTAAGCTGTGATTTCAGTGAGAGTGTGTATAAAACTGGAGTCATGGTGGTGTCGAATGGATAGGAGACAAACCACAGCTTGCTTTTGCTCTCATCAGATCACACTCTGCAGGAGATGCAGGCCCGTGAGGTGCTCATAAGCCCTGGTAGAGAAATGGCCTCCTGAACTGACAGAGATACACCATTGTTAGAGTCTCCTCATTTAATTCTTCAAATGGACTTAGATGCATGGCCTCCATTTCTACAGATCAGGGATCACAGAGATGAGATGCCTCACCTACAGACAGCAGCTTGTCAGGACAGAGCTGAGATGTGTGCATGAGTCTGCTTGATTCCCAAGTTTCCTCAACATCATCCTCAGACTAATCCAGAAAAGCAAGGTGGGCAGACATCTAGGGTCTGGGACCTCACTTCCTGTTCTTACTGGGGAATCTGCCTCACTTTAATTCCTTCTAAGAATCTGGATGCAAGAATGACTTTACAGAAGGTAGGGATAAGGCTCAGCTATACATTGCTTGGCTGGCATGCACCAAATCCTGAATTTGATTACTAGTACACCACACACACACACACACACACACACACACACACACACACACACACACACACCAAAAGAAAAAAAAGTATATTTTATTGGCAATTTGGGTTCTTAAAAATACAACTTCAGGGGCTGGAGAGATGGCTCAGAGGTTAAGAGCACTGGCTGCTCTTCCAGAGGTCCTGAGTTCAATTCCCAGCAACCACATGGTGGCTCACAACCATCTTACGATGAAATCTGGAGCCCTCTTCTGGCCTGCAGTCATACATGAAGGCAGAACACTGTATACATAATAAATAAATAAATCTTTAAAAAAATACAACTTCAGATCTATAGACATCAAGCAGAGAATAGATTTTATATCTCAAATACAATATGCATTAGACCCTAGACTTTAGGTATGTGCTGTGATTTTGAAGTATTAAGCTGAAAAAGACAGTTTTTGACCTGAAGGGTCACTGTCACTTGGGGGATTTGCAGGAAGATCTGCTGGGGAAACTGAAAAGCATTCTGGGATAGAGATCAGAAGATCTGGTTGTCTGAAATCTCTTAGGGGGAGATCTCAGCCAAATCAGGTAAGATTTTTCCTGTTTCCAATGTCTGTTCTTTTCCACCTTTGGAATCTGTAAAGCATTAGACCAGAGGAGTTGGGTGCTGTTGTTAATGTTGTAGAATGAGCCATCCTTCCATGCTTTGAATGTCTACAGGGACATGCAACCAGCGCTAACTCAAGCAGCTGCTCCTAACTGACACACATAGAGCAGTCCTGCTTAAGTGCTGTGGGGCCAATAGCTTTAGCTCTTTTCTTTTCTCTCTTGGAGACAGAGCTTGTGATTTGTTTTTTAGGACACTTAGAGGCTGAAGAACATTGCTGACTCAAGAGAAATGTAAAGGTCAATTGTATCCATGCTGGGCTGCTGTGACATCTGAATAATTAAAAGGCTGTTTGCAGAGATAATTGTAGCTCCACATTTTAACTAAGTGAAAATAAACTATAAACATTCCCATACAGGGAATTTCTCAGAATTTATGAACTCTCCAGATATTAGGGGGATTAAAGCAGACTTAAATGAAGGATTACCTAAATCTTCAAAAAGAGATGTGAGTGTGGGGTGTGTGTTTCAGGAGATGTTAGCTAGAAGCTTCTCCTTGGGAACTGGTAAAGATGGTGGTCAGGATGAGATAATCACTCTCCAGTCATGTCTATCTGGGGTTCATGTCTACTTGGGGTTCATGTCTACCTGGGGTTCATGTCTATTTGGAATTGACATGAGGGAAAGAGAGGACAGGCTTAGAAAATTCACAAAAGGAGTCACTGCAATGCTAAAACACACAGAAACAGAAGGAAAATGCTGTGGAAAGAGGAAGCCATTTTACTGTGGCTCCCTGGGAGGGGCAAGGAGGGGCATTGGAAGCAAGGCAGCATGACTCATGGAAAAGACCCCAACTCAATGGCTGAATTCAAAGATACTGAAATGGGTAAAATGCCACACTAAGATTTCAAATGTAAGAGTGATCAGAGGCATCAAGACGGATCTGGAGAAGGAAGCCGGCAGACTTCAGACAAAAAAGAAACCCAATATTAATGTTACAAATACGACTACACCTTCAGGAACCTGGAATGTAATCAAGAGACCAAATAAAAGATCCTCGGGGTAGAAGAAGGAGCTGGCACAAAAGATAAAGACAGAGAGAATTCATTCAACAACGTCATAGCAGGAAGTTAATTCCAAATCTAGTTAAAGACACCTAAATACTAGAGGCATTTAGAACCCCAAATAGACATGACTGGAGAAGGAGCTCTCATGACACATTACAGTCAAAACACCAGAAATACAGAGCAAAGACATGATATGAAAACCTGTGAGGGAAAGTGCCAACTCACCTATAAGTAGAAAACACATCACAATACCATCTGATCTCTTACCAACAAGTCTAAAAGTCTAGAAAGCCTGGATCAATATATTCTGAGCTGTGAAAGTAAGCAACTGTTCATCAAGAGATCTGTGCCCAGAAATGCTAACATTTTAAAACTGGTGAAGAAATGGGGTCATTTCAAGACAAACTAAAGCAGCTCATGAGCACTAAGTCAGCACTACAGGAGAGACTTAAGGGAGCGCTATGCCCAGATGAAGAAGAAAGCCGGCCTCAATCATGGGAGTACAGGAGAGGACAAATTTCATGACAGCCATAGCTGAACAAAAGAAAGCCAGCCTCAATCATGGGAGTACAGGAAAGGACAAATTTCATGAGAGCCATAGGTGAACGAAAGAAAGCCAGAAGTGAACCTATCATATCCAACATAGCCATCCAGCAAACCTCTGATGCTAAGGAGCAGAATGTATTCTACAGATTGTCCCACTCAAGGGATATTGATCGCACATTTCTCTCAGTAGCCTAAGGAAGCTTTTCTAAAATAGGTCATACTCTAGGACAAAACAAGTCTCAACAAATATAAAAAAAAATCAAAATAATTTCTTGTATCTCACCAGATCATAGTGAACTAAAAATAGAATTTAGTAATGAGAGAAACTATACACTGTGCCAGAATCTTTAGGATAACCAAGGCAATACTAAGGAACATTCATAGCTATGAGCACTTATATTTAAAAATCAGGCCAATCTTAAATAAATAATCTAAGACAAGAGCAAGCCAAAATTCAGGAGCATTGGCAGTAAGAAATAATAATGACCAGGGTAGAAATAAATGAAACACAGACAAAAAGAACGAATGAAAGGATAAATGAAACAAAAAGTTGGTTCAGCCGGGTGGTGGTGGCACACGCCTTTAATCCCAGCACTCAGGAGGGGAGGCAGAGCCAGGCGGATCTCTATGAGTTTGAGGCCAGCCTGGTCTACAAAGCAAGTTCCAGAAAAGGCGCAAAGCTACACAGAGAAACCCTGTCTTGAAAAAACAGAAAACAAAAACAAAAAAAGTTGATTCTTTGACAAGATAAACAAGATTGAAAACACCTAGATAAACCAGTCAAAAAAAAAGAGAAAAGACCAGATTAATAAAACTAGAGATGAAGAGTTACAACAGATTCGAATGAAGTTCAGAGGACCATGAAGAAGTAGTTTTGAAAATATATCCGCCCAAACATAGAAGAAGTAAATACATTTCTGGACTATATGAACTACCAAAATTAAATTAAGAAGGTATAAACAACTTAAACAGATCCATAGTAAGCAAGGAATCAAAGCTACAATGAATAATCTACCTGAAAAAAGTCCAGGGTAAGATGGAATCACTGCCAAATTCTACCTAGCCAATAAAGAAGACCTAATATTAATACTTCTCAAACTGTCCTCTGAAATACAAAGATAAGTAACTCTACCAAAGCTATTCTATGAGGCTAGTATTATCTAGATACAGGAAGGACACAATGAAAAGAGAAAATTATAGGCCAGCATTCTTGATGAACACAGGAACCAACCATCCCTTACATATTCTCTTTTTTTCTCAATTTGCTTTGTTCATAACAAACTCAAAACTAACAAAGGAAGTCCATATGCTCATATCTCATTACAAGAATGCCAGTAATATGAAAGATTAAGCCAGTATCTTCCCTCCAGACCCTACCAGTCCTGTAGAAATATTTGCTAATTAGAATTACCTAGATGAACTACAGACACAGAATTTAAAAGAACAATCATAAACTTCATCAAAAAATTCAAGGAGTTTAAAAAAGACACAAAGAAATTAAATTAAAGAGAAAGAGCTTAAGGAGAATAAATGCCCAAGTGATACCCAAGAAATACAAGCATAAGGCTAATGGAAATGATGAAGACAATCTAAGATGAGAATGGAATTCAATAAGGAGATAGAAATACTGAAGAGGATCAATTCAAGATGAAGATGGAATTGAAAAACCTAATAGCTCAACTGGAAAACTCAACAGAAAGCCTTATAAGTAGAATGAGTCAGGCAGAAGATAGAAACAGACTATGAGGTCTTGAGAATAAAGTAAGCCAGTATCTTCTCTCCAAACCCTACCAGTCCTGTAGAAATATTTGCTAATTAGAATTACCTAGATGAACTACAGACACAGAATTTAAAAGAACAATCATAACTTCATCAAAAAATTCAAGGAGTTTAAAAAAGACACAAAGGAATAGTTCAATGAAATTAAAGAGAAAGAGCTTAAGGAGAATAAATGCCCAAGTGATACCCAAGAAATACAAGCATAGAACAAATAAGCAAAGAACAGTAATTTTTTTTTAAACAAATACAGGAACGTAACACAAGGAATGTGGTTATGAGCAAACCAAACCTTTAAAGTATAGGCATGGCTGAGGGAGAAGAATTCCAAGTCAGTGGCATAGACCAGATATTCAACAACATCATAGAAGAAAACTTCCCCAAACTAAGGAAAGGCACATGCATACAGATACAAGAAACATATAGAACATCAAATATACAAGGCCAGAAAAGAAAATCCCCATGGCACATCACAGTTCAAATACTAAGTATACATGAAAAGGAAAGTATATTGAAAGTGCAAGAAAGAAAACACATGTCACACATAAAGGAGAGCCCATCGGAATAACAGCTGATTTCTCAATGAAAACTTTGAAAGCCAGAAGAGCCTGGAGCAATGCATCCTAAATCTTAAAATTATGATGGCCAACATAGACTGATATACTCAGCAAAACTGTCTGCCCTATTTGAAAGAGAAAGAAAAACTCTTCACAACATAAACAGCCTAAAACATTATATCACAGAAATCAAACCTAAAGAAAATACAGGAAGCATTATTTTAGGCTGATGAGAGAAATACGCATAGCAGATAGGCTGTGGAAAGAATTACAGAGCCAATTTCTCAATTAATTTCTTACAAACTGTATTCAAGAGTACCTTAAGAATATCACATATCATGGCCAACCAAGTTGTTTTATTCCAGAAATGCAATGTTGGCTCAGGAAAGGTATTGCAGCACATAAATAAGGATCATGAACACATAACAGAGATCACAGGATCATCTCAATAGATTCAGAAAAGATCTTCAGCAAAGTTCAACATCCATTCCTGATAAAACTCTGAAGAAACCAGAAAAAGAAGGAACATATGTCACCATAATAAGGTTGTATGGACATATGGACAAATGTACATATGGACAAAAAAATCCTTAGCCAATTATACTAAATATGGAAAAGCAAAATCATATCTTTTAAAATCAGGAATGAGAAATGTGCCCACTCTCACCTCACCTATCCACTACAGTGCTTGGAGTCTTAGCTAGAGCAATAAGACAAGAGAAATAAATAAAAGAGATACAAGTAGGAAAGGAAGAAGTCCAAGTATTTTCTTTAGGGTTGGTTTGTGGAATGTAGTTTTTTAGGATGTGAATGTGCCCATGTGGTACAGTTCCCATATGGAGGTCAGAGGACAACCTGTGATGGACAGTTCTTTTTTCTTGTCACATGGGTCCTGGGGTTTGAACTCAGGTTGTTAAGCTTAGCAGTAAGTACCATCTTAAGTACATCTTACCAGCTCCTGTGGTTATTTTATGTAGTTACATTATTAAAATGCTACTAACTCCCTTAAAATATATTGCTCATCTATTTATGGGTTTTATTTTATCTTGACTTGTAAATAAACTTCATTTTAAAAACATCTCACACCAAAATTAGCCAGACACAAAGTCTGTACAACCCAATGAACTTCTACACACTTAGACAGGTATTTGGAATGCAAGTTGTGGAGCTTCACATTAAATTTTACATTTTCAATATTGAATATGTTTTATGCACTTATCTACCACCAACCCCCCCCAAAACCATGACAGAGCTAAAATTAGAGAACTATTTTGCTTTATATATAAACTCAAGCCCATTGCCTGAATTCAGTCCTTCCTTATCCCCTTATACTTAGCCTTTCTTCTCTTTTTTGCATGCGATACTGTACCCACGTGACAGTTGTTTATATATGCAAATTATTTGCTAGATTCTGCCTATGAAAGAGAACACACAGTTTTTTTTTTCTTTCTGGGGTTGTGTGATCTCATCTAGCATTATATAATTAAATGTCAATAGTGTCAGGGAGATGAATGGCATGCAGTATGATTCAAGTCATATTAGAAATGTCCCTTGGAAGCCATTGTGGTTTAGTGAGTTTATGGAAAAAGCTCTTGATCTGTGAAAGAACTCCAAGTGCCAACTGTGACAGGGTCCCTGGATAGCAGTGCTACAGAGCAGACCTCATTTTAACAATAGGCCACAAACACTACTACGTGCAGCAGCAACTCTCAGAGCTGCTGTCTACCCACTGTTATTGTCACACATAAGTTGGGGCTGGGTCACCACAGTCCTGGACAGGACGGACGAGTGTTTCTATTTTTGTCTGTACACTAATGGGCATCGTGGACATCAGAATGGTGCACTGGCTATAAACATACAAAGAACAAATGTGTCCTGGGAGCTAGTGTTGAGAGCTAAAGACACTTATTTAGTAAAAATAAAACCGTTCTGGCTCAGGTCATACATTTGTAATGAATCTTGGTAGAACTGTTAAGAGCATCAAACTAAAATGTTCAGAATGAGAATTAATTTGTGAATGGCATACTGTTTTTTTTTTTTTTTTTTAGTTTTAGTTGAACCTTGATCATCTATATAGAATTCATCTTGTGACTTGTTCCTCATGATTATTTTTGCTGAAATCTGTTAGCTTGGATGCATATATCAATAAAAGAGAGAACTCACTGAAGAACGACAGGGGAAATGGAACTCTGAAGCACCACAGACAATATGCACTGCAGACTTCTGTGAGGAAGTCCCAGGACAGAGATCTAGAAGAACTTTGCCAGAAAGCAGGAGACACACTTTGGGCAGTGCAGCTGTTGGACACCTGCATGTCCTGTTTATCCCCAAGAGACTTGTTAGGGGAAGATTTGCTATGAGAAGTCAGAGGGATGAAAACTGACAGGAGCTGGTCATGGAAGGCCATGCCATGAATTCAACAAAAATAATCACGGCTAGATACTCTCTTTTTCCTCATGGCTTCAGCAGGAACTCAGGACAGAAGGAAATCTGTTCTGATTGAAATGATTGCAAGACAAAGAGGTATGTCACCAGGCTGGTTTTGGAGTGATTTTTCTTTGAGAGCTAATACTTAAGGTTGGACTTAATCACAGACTCATGGACCATCATGATGGGAGTCAGCCCGAGAAGTGGTTGAACACAGAGATTTCCAGATTTCTTTCTAGAGTAGTCGCTCAAAGAAGTTTTCAGAATTCCAGATCTGAGTTGAATAGGACCAATTAAATCACCAACTTGGTGGTAGATCTAGGGATCAGGTACATGGTGCTTAATTGTGTCTACTTGATATGGGTTTGTGAGGATATTTCCAAGAAGGATTAAAAAGCAGTGGGAAGACCCTTCCTCAGAGCAGGCTGTACCTCCTGGTGGCAGTCCATCCATGAAGCCAGGAGCAGTGAAGGACCAGTGCCTTCTGAACCTTATCTAATGCACAGGGCTGTTTTAATAGGTAAACAATCCTATAAACCTGGAGTAATCGAAATAGCACAGTTTAATGCAAATATGGACATACAGACCAGTGGAGCAGAACAGAGAGCCCAGGTGATTGTTGACAAGGATGCTGAGAGTACGTACTGTGAGAGGGGTCTTCCCAATAAACAGTGTCCTACAAGGGAGAGTCAAGTGAGGTCCCAGTGTTTTAATAACTACAGAAAGCAACTCCACTATTAAAGAGTTAAATGAGACAACTGAAAATGGGAAAATGCTCAGAAACATGAGAATATTTCAGACACTGTAATGAGTTAGGATTCTATTTGAGTAATAATCAACTGAGTAAAAAGGCAATCTACAAGAAAAAAGGAAATATTTGCAAAGAATATACTTGATAAGAAATGAGATCTAGAACATACAAGGAACTGTTAAAAACTCAACAGCAAGCAAACAAAAAACCAATAAACCCTCAAATAACTCAATTAAAATTCACAATATACTGAAATGAGATGGCAAGGCCTTATTGCTGAAGACACCACACATTTTGGTTGTAGGACATGAAAAAACCAAACTGGAATTGATCTGGAAGCTTCCACCCTGTTGGCTAGCTTTTCTAGTGATGGAGGGTTATATGCAGGACACTGGAAGAGAATTGCTATATTCTTAGTCATCTGTGGTCCCCTGTGTGTTATACGTTTGGTCTCCCAGCAAGATGTGTCCACAGTTGCAATAGTGGTGTTACTGTTATGGAGGTAACCAAACATTTTCTGATTGGAGTTGATGTCTACGCCACTGGAGCTAACACATCTGGACAAAGGTTGGTGGTTAGGAAGGTTATGAACCCCAGTGAGGAAGCTACTGCTGTTGTGTTGCTAAATGCACGTGGCATGCCTGTCATCTGCCTTCTGAATATTTGAGTTTATGCCATTGGTTAGTGAGGCAGTCAGCTTTGGTCAGAGAAGCTTCTTTTTGTGGAAGTGGATGGTGATGGCTATCGCAGAGGCTCATAACTCGTCAAAATGTTCTGGTGAGTGACTGCTGAGTGTCTGTCCCAATAGGACACCTGTATCACCCCTACTGCACAGCACAAGGACATGGCAGAAGAGGGCCTGGAAAGAACGTAGGAGCCACAGGAAGGGAGGGAATGCTGTCTTTCAGGACTGTCACAGCTGTTATACTCCTGAGCTCTTAGCCTGTCCACCTTCTGTCATGGAGGGGTGAGACTCATGAGGCCCCACCTTTCCCTCATGATGTATAGGCAAAGTCAATGGATGGTGGTGGAGGGCATTTTCTTCAGTGTGGTAGCCCTGGGTAGCTTGCTTATACTTCTGTAAATAACCCCTCACTCATGATACTGTAAGAACCAAATGAGTCACAAAAATACATGAAAGTGGAAGAGGGTCTTGTTGGAAGGAAGAAAGGCATCAGCAGAAGTATGAGGAGAGAGGGTCAGGAGTAAGTAAGAGAAATACACTATGCACATGTGTTCAAAGATCATAGTAAAACATTATTATATGGTAATAAAAAACAATAATAGGCAATATATCTGAACAGGGACTTCTCAAAAGATGAGAGGCAAATCTTGGCCAACAAGTACATGAAAATATGCTTAGTGTGACTAACTGAAATCACAATGATACAACACCTCACAGCAGTAAGAATGGTTGTTGCCCATAAGACCACTGACAACAAGCACTAGTCAGAAGGCAGGAAAGGGAACCAGTGCACCGTGCTTATGGGACTGTAAATGAGGACAGCCATTGTGGAGGCAGAATGCAGGTTCCTCCAAACATTCAAAATGGAATTGTAGGATTCAGAAATCCCACTCCTGAGCATATACACAAAGAAACAAAGTCAGCACATGGAGAAGACGTCTGTACCCCATTTCACTCAGAATAACAGGAAACAGAAATCACTGACTGTTCATTAACTGATGAACTGCTAAAGAAATGTGGTTCTATGTGTGCAATGGAATAGAATTTGGCTACAAAAGGGATTAAAAATCCTATTATTTGTGACAACATGGATTGAACTAAAGGACATTCTGTTAAGGAGAGGAAGTCAGAGACAGGACAAATAACACCTGGTCTTACTCATAAACAGAACATAAAAGAGCTGATCCCCATAGAAGCTCAGAGTGGATGGTGGTTACCAGAGGCAGTCAATAGTAGGAGGAGAGGGAGGGGAGGAGAAAAGCTGACCCATGAGTTCAGTGTTACTATTAGATGGGAGCAAAGAGCTCGGATGCCCTATCACACAGTAGTGTGATTATATGCCAGAGATTCACTGTACATTTCAAAAAGCCAGAAGAAGCCTGTCACATAAGCAAATGCATCTAACTTGTCAATAGTACACACTCATAATGAATTGTAACATATCATCTCATACATCTACTAATTTTTATTTCATGTGTATGGTTGTTTTGCCTGTATGTGTACATGTGTGCAACATACATGCTTGGTGTGCATGGAGGCTGGAAGTGGGCATCAAGTTCCCTGGAACTGGAGTTAAAGATGGTTTTAAGCTGCCATGTGGGTGCTGGGAACTGAACTCCGATCCTCTGGAAGAGCAGCAAGTGCCCTTAACCACTGAGCCATCTCTATAGCCCTAGTTAAAATGAATTTAATGTAAAAAAGAATCAAACAATGTACTTAGTTATCATCAATACACTGGTTGTTTCTCTTTTGAAAGAGTTGCAGGTAGCCCAGGCTAGTCTCAAACTCATTATGAAGCTGAGGATGGCCTTGAACTCTTTGATTCTTTTGCTTCTACCTCCTAAGTACTGGGGTTACACCATGGCTATAATTATTATTGCATTCTTTATTGATAATTAAAAAACTATTTAAATAGCCAATGAAAACTAATACTCATTTTTAATGTCCAGAAATCAAGTTACAGATTAATTTTTAGTTTTTGTAAAAGTTAGGATTGGTCCTTGTGGGGCTCAGCAGCCTTTCTGGAAGTAGAAGGCTGGATGTGCACCGAGTGTTCAGATCCTCGGCCACAGCTCTACTTTTACTTTGCCCTTGCTGGATGGCCACACAGCATGAGGCCCACCTCCTCTGACAGTCACATTTATCCTGAGCCCTGTGGATTTAGGATGGGTTACATGCCCTTTCGCTGAGCAATGAGGTAGAGCCTGGTACGAAAGTCCAGCCTATGGAGTGTGACAAAGAACAAAACATTCCCATGAAGGATGGTTTCTTTGGCTAGAGGGCGTTAGAAGGAGGAGCAGCCTCTTCCAAGATGCCCTGGGTTCTGGCCTGAGTCACCCAGGGACTCGGGAACCTGGGACCCTCTGTGCTGTCATCATGTCACATCCTCCAGATAGAGCCGACTTCTGCTACTCAAAAGAAATAACTGGTCGGTCTGAGCCATTGCATTTTGGGTGAATCTTGATGAATCTTGATGAATTACTCATGTTACTAGAATAATTGCACTTAATAAGTCACAGTTTCATTTCCCCAAACTCCAGTCACTTGATCCCAACTACAAATTTGTCATGTTTATACATGACTGTATATGCTTAATCCACTTTGTACCTGATGCAGGTATTTTGCTTACATGGGCAGAATTTACTCTAGCCTTGCCTGATGATATCTGTGTAGTTTCCAGTTGAAAGCTGTGGATGTATTTTGTAGGATATATTTAAATAGATGCACAGTTATTAAAATAAAATGTTAATTCATTTTCCTCTTAATTGGATAAAGCAAGTTAATTCTAAACCTAATTTAATTTACTGACGAGAAAGCTGAGGCCCCATGTGGTTCAGATGAAATCACAACCAACACCATGTCCTGTTGGAGGCTTTCCCATGTACATTATTGTGCTCTTTGCTTTTCTTCACATTAAGTTTAACATGTGATTCCCAGGTACAGAGCTGGCCACAAATGGTTTAAACTATTTCTCTCCCCCTTTCTGTGTGTGTGTGTGTGTGTGTGCGCGCGCGCACACGCATTCATGTTTGTATGTGTGTGGGCACACAAATGTGTGTGTGCATTCATGTTTGCATGTGTGTGGGCACACATGGTGTGTGTGCATGTGGAGGTTTGAGGTTATGCTGAGAATTATCCTCTAATTGTTCCTTCACACTTTTCTAGGTAGCAGGGTCTATTAATCAAACTCAGAGCTTGCTAGCCAGCCTGCCCTGAGGATTGCTCGACTGCCTTCTGAGGCTGGAATTACAGGTGAGCTGTAACCCCAGCATTATTTTGGGGTGGGTGGGGGAGGGGTTTCTGGGGATCTGAACTCCAGTCCTCATGCTAGTGATGAGTCATCACTCCAGCCTGGTTTAAAGTGTTTTAGGCTCTAGGCTCTCTGGTGATTGGAGACGGTCTGGAAGGAAGGAACAAAAGTTAAGATCTTGTTAGTTCCTTCTGAGGGCCTCAGACAAGTCTGCCTTCCCATGGTCATCTTGCTGTATGTGCATTTGTTTAGTAAATATTTGCAGATGAGCTCATGTCTGGAAGGCAGAGTCTGAGACACAGATTTGAAGTTTAGGGAATTTTCCAGACTGTTTTTTGGTCTGTGGTGAGTCTAGTAGATCACCTGAGGTTTGGTTAGGATGGTGCAAGCTAAAGACTTTGTTAAGATGGAGTTTTACAGAGCACAGCAGGGGCACTGGGAGAATGTGGGACTGTGGGATGTGCCCATTACTCCGACGCTGAAGGGCTAGAGCAAGGCCAGACTATCTCTCATCCTTTTAGGTGAACGCTTACCTATGAATTCAGTGATACTTTCATGTGTCCATCCAAATCACAAGCCCCTCCTTTTCACACTCGTTTGCTTTTAGAAATCAAAACTTTGTATGAAACAGAAGGAAATTTTTCAGCGTGCAAGCCAAGGAATTTTAGCCATCTCCCTATGACTTCACACCTCACCTTTATGTGACCTAACATGTGGGCAGCGTCACACTCACATGATGAGCTAAGTCTTAAGAAACCTGTCTCTTAGACAGTTAAGCCCCAGGTTCTCAAAGAGTTAACTTCCCAGAGGATGTCTTTATAGATCTTCAGAAGGTCTTTCCTGGATATTGACTCTAAGTCTGAAGGATTTAAGGAGTGTTTAATCCACTAATCCCTTCCAGTCGCTTCAAAGAGGAGATGCCCTCAGAGGAAGCTAGAGGAAACCTGAGCGGGCACTGGAGGCAGTCTCCTTGGGAGGAGGGCATCTGAGTCAGCACATCCTCACACAATCCTATACTAAGAAAAGCCATTTGGGAACACTCTCCAGTTCTGTTCAATCATCTACTGTTTCAGAGGCCCCGTAGTACATACAAAGCAAGTAGTTTCCAGTAAAAATAAAATTCCAGGACAGCATTTTTATGCTTATGTCATTGAGGCAGG
This sequence comes from Peromyscus maniculatus bairdii, assembly GCF_049852395.1. Lineage (NCBI taxonomy): Eukaryota > Metazoa > Chordata > Mammalia > Rodentia > Cricetidae > Peromyscus > Peromyscus maniculatus. The sequence goes on along the minus strand of NC_134857.1, from coordinate 7,422,196 downwards.
GTTTAGCTACTTTGTTGTTTTGAATATGGCCTCTCCGAATCAAATCTAAAGAGAGAAAGGTCACATTCTTGGTGCTCATTCTCTCTCTCTCTCTCTCTCTCTCTCTCTCTCTGTATGAATGTTCACATGTGTGCAGGTGTGTGTGTGTGTGTGTGTGTGTGTGTGTGTATGTGTGTGTGCACGTGCATATGTGTGTCTAAGTTAGAGAATAGCCTTAGATGTCATTCCTCAGGCACCATTTAACTATTTTATTTCTCTGTTGTTTAAGACGGGGTCTCTCATTGGCCTGTAGCATTCTAGATAAGTTAGCTGGCTGGCCAGTGAATCTGGACTCGCACCCTGTTTCCATCCCCCTCCCCCAGCACGGGGATTAAAATTCTGTGTCTCTGCATCTGGATTAGAACTCAGTTCTTTATGTTTGCAAGGAAAGTGTATTACTGATCGCACCATCCCAGCACTCAGCTTTCTTTAGAAATGATGCCACTCATAGTGGACCTAATGAACAGCCATTGCAGCTCTGGCTAGGAGGTCCAAGACTGACATGACAGCTTCTTTGGGCTCTTGTATCAGGGCGCTGATGCCATTAATGAGTGCCATGTCATTCTGCCCTCCCTCCCTCCCAAAGCCCCTTTCCCTGATACCATCCTATGGAGGAATTAGGTTTGAACATACACATTTAGGTGTTGGCGGCACAAACATTCACCCTAGGGTAGCCACCAAGAGACTGCCAGTTAGTATTAACTCTTTCACTACCTGTGTTTTTATAGTTCTGTATATGCTACTTTTTCCAATTCTGTATAGGCTACTGACTGGAGCATTAACCTCAAACTTGAAGTTATCCTGAGGACATGTCCTTTGTGACAGACAAAACTATAGCAGAAAAAAATGGGTGCCTGATCCAGATCCAGGTTGCCACACAAAGGTCTGTTACTCACTGTCTTGGGAATCAACCAGGCCAAGTAGAAAACAGGTTACAAGCGAGGAGATAGTTTGAAAATTCCCAGTCGAGAATGGAAGAACACATCACTTCTGTGCTACATGTGGCCTTCCAGTCTTGCAGTACTGAAATGTGTTGGTGATGGACAAGGGGGAGAGAGAACTATACCAGGCCATGCTGGGAACTGCAGGAAGCAGAGTGATGTCATCGATAGCTGCTGTTTCTTACATCATCCCAGTGGCTGGCAATTTCAAACAAGCCTTTACCGTAGCATGCCATTTCTGAAGGGCAGGAATTTGGGAGTAGCTACCTGGAAGGTTCTGCTCAGGATCTCTCATGAATTTGGGATTAAGATGTTGGCTGAGGCCACAATCATTCAAGGCTCCAAGGATCTGGAGAACCTACATACAAGGGACTGAGGCAGGAGCCTCAGTCCCTGGCCAGCTGTCGGTAGAGAGCTGTCGCGTCTCACTACTCGGGCTAATGTAGTGAAATGGTGGTTGGGTTTCCCACAGATCGAGTTATTTGAGAGTAAGTACGGAGGAGGTCATGGTGCATTCTATGATGTGAGCTTCAAGTTCAGTCCACAGTTTCTACCTTTTTAGAAGTGAGTCACTAAGTCTGCCCACACTAAGGAGGAACTAAATGCCACATTTAAAGAAGTCACAGACATTTTAAACAGCCATAAGCATCTAAGAGATGTTCAGATAGAACAGGTTTATGGGACTGGAGGACCTTAGGGGTCTAGAATGTCATTATGGTAGAATGTGTTGTTCTGAACTCATTAGCCAGATGGGGTTTAGACTTCACTGGCTATCCCAGCCTCTGATGGCACCCTTTCCCTTGCTTGTACATTGGTTTCCCTCACTCACGTATTTTATTATTTCTTTTCAAAATCTGCTCAGAAGAGTATCTCCTGAGGGTAAAATGGATCTGTGACAACATGCTTAAAACGTGTAAGATACATACAGCAATAACATTTTAGCTCAGTGGAACATGGCCAAATACCAGGGGCAAAACTTTCTGTGACTTAGGGTTTGGAGTCTGTCATCAGCTATCTAGACAAGAGGTGCCCAGGAGAGGGGCACACTGTGGATTTGTTCACTTGTTTATCAGGAAAGCATCTGTGGGCCCTGTTTCTTCCTAGATTCTGACCAGCACCAAGAGCAGGGAGTGAGGTGTGGTCTGGTCAAGGCTGGTGTGGGGATGGCTGTGTGAATCACTAGGACATAGGATACGCCGCCCTGGACTAGCTCTAACCCATACAGATCTTTGGCTCTTCACCCTGTTCCTCCCTAAGGGTAGGGATGATCCTGCTCAATTTCCTGGTGCTTTTGCCCACATCTAAACATGTTTGATGAATTTGTTTCTACTCTAATTGATTCTCAAAGTGGAAGAGGCACCTTAACCAGCTGAGCACAACACCAGATGTTGCCCTGCTCGCTCCCGGCCTGCCGATGGTGATGAAGGAGGTATTTTCGGTTCATGGCTGAGGGGTGCTGACTGCCAGGTGACCTTCTCTCTCCTTCACAGTTGCAGAATGGCTCTCTCCAGGGACCTCTGCTCCTAGGAGGCCGCTTCAGGCCTTCCAGAGCCCCTGGGGCACCTTCTCTGCACCTCTTCCCTGTGCCTCTCTGCATCCACCCTAGGTACCCACTGCAGCTGACAGCAGTGGTGAGGGTGGCTGTGAGAAATCCAGAAGGAAGCGTAGAGGAAGGGCTTCTTCCTTTCACAAGGGGAAGATGCATATTTTTTTTTTTACGCCTAAAAGAAAAACACCAGCTCTTTGTTTGAAAATCATGATACTTTAGATAGAAGTGAATTTGCATTTTTCTTTTTTCTTTGGTGGAAAGATGGGAGATGGAGGGAAAACGTCTCCCTCATAAGAAACATCGCCAGAAGGAGTAGTTCAAGGTGACCTCAAACAGTGCCTGCCTTTGAATTACTAACAGGCTGGTAGGTCGTTTATAGATGCAATAAATGTGCATCTGCTCTTCAATGTACTTTTTCTTCTTCTTCTAGCGCTAGGGCATTTTATCTTAAAAATGAGCGAAATCACAGGTTTAGGTCTTAATACAAGGAAAAGTGAGCTTATCCAGTGTGAGTATAAACTATGCCTGTGCTACATCATTGAGTGATTGGTTGGCACTTCCTGTGTTATTGAGGTGGAGATGACCACAGGGGACAGTTCATCATAGTCCTTAAGTGACCGTGAGTCATGTAAGAACGGCGTCAAAATGAAGCTGCTCTTACAGTGGAAGGTTATACGACACTTTATATACAACAGGAAACAGACAGAAGGAAGGGTTACCCATGTGGTGATCAACACAGACATCCCTTCACTCAGCATATGCTAAGGACCAAGAATTGTTCCAGAAGATATTGGGGAACTGTGCTCTAGTTTGCTTTCTGTTGCTGTGATGAACAGAATGACTAGAACAACTTAGGAAGAGAAGTGTTTACTTCATCTTATGTTTCTAAGTTGCCAGTCCATCACTGAGGGAAGTCAGGGCAGGAACTCCAGGCAGGAGCTTGAAGCAGAAACCAAGGAGGAGTGCTGGTTGCTGGTCTGCTCCTTGTCTCATGCTCAGCTAGCGTTCTTATACTACACAGACTCACCTGCCTAGGGATAGGACTGCCCAGTGGGCTAGGCCCTCTCATATCAACCACCAATCAAGACAATCTCTTATAGACATGGCCATAGGTCAATCTGATCTGGACAAGTCTTCAGTTGAGGTTCCCTATTCCCAGATGATTAGGATGTATTCAGTTGACAATGAAAACTATCACAAGTATGGACACAAGTCAATGAGGAAGCACCAGGCCAATTTATATTTCACATAGACAAATACAAGAGAAAGCATCATCTCTCATGGAAGCCACACTTTACAGAAAAAGATATGTAACAGCCAAAAATGTGTAGGACAGATCCAGTGATAAATGCAAAGCAGGAATATCCCTGGCAATGTAACAGTTAATGGGATTTACATGGGCTTTTCTAGGGGACTGCCACTTCAGCTACAGTGTGAGTAACATGAAGGACCCCACTCCATGAGGACCTGGGAGAGGAATGCACCCACAGAAAATAGCAAGTAGAGGCACAGATAATAAACTTGGTGTGTTAGAGCTCAGGTCAGGGGTGGGACTGAAGGGCAGAAGACAGACAGGAAGCAGGAGGTGAAGAACCAGGTGGAGAGGGACCAGGTGGAGAGGGATCAGGTGGAGAGGGACCAGGTGGAGAGGGGACCAGGTGGAGAGGGACCAGGTGGAGAGGAACCAGGTAGAGAGGGACCAGGTGGAGAGGAACCAGGTTAAAAGGCATTGGATTTATTTTTTAATTATGTGTATGTATGTGTGTCTGTGTAGGAGCTATGTTTAGGCAAGTGCAGGTGCTCGTGGAGGCCAGAAGAGGGCATGAGATCCCCTGGAGCTGGAGTTATAGGCAGTTGTGAGCTATCTAATGTGGGTGCTGGAAATTGAACTTCAGTCCTCTACAAGTGCAGTACATGCTCTTAACCACTGAGACACATATTCTGGTCCGCTTCATCTGGATGTTACTGGTATTTAGAACTGCCTTTCAAGAAACAACCAGCAGCACCAGTTTTCCTTTTATTTATTTATTTTTACCTTTTATTTTTGACAATTTCATACCTATGTATAATGGGCTGTGATCATATTCACATCTCCCATTATCCTCTCTAACCTCTCCCAGTCCGGCAGACCTCATTCACAATTGGTCTTTTAGGAACCCTTTTCCCTTGAGACCAGGTCTTATACAGTCTCCTATGCTATGTAGTTGAGGAGGATCTTGAGTTCCAGTTTCTCCAGCATGTGAGTGTTGAAATTATGGGTGTGTACTAGCACATTTGGTTAATGCAGTACTGGAAATAGAACCCAAGGTCTCCTGAATCTAAGGCAGGCATTCTACCAACTGATACCCTCAATTTCCTTTAAGAATCTTATGTTCTGGAGCCAGTGAGATGATTCAGTGGGTAAAGGAAGCTGCCACCAAACCTGATGACCTAGTTCAATCCCAGGTCCCACATGGTGGAAGGAGAGAAACATATTACTCCATCAAGCTGTCCTCTAACCTCCACATATGCATGTGCATGCACACACACTAAATAAAAATGTAATTAAGAATCTTACATCTCACTGTAAGACTCCCTCCAGTTAGCAATGTCACAGGCTAGAGAAAAATGCAGATAAGACAATAGAATAAAATGATTTACCCCCAAGTGCAGCCATCCAAGAATAAACACTGTGAACATTTGGGCGCACAGGCTCTGCTGCAATTTGGGCATTTTTCCAAGATTCATATGCTGAACTCACTCCCAAGGTGACAGTTTGAGGAGCTGGGGAGTCTAGGAAGGGATGAGGTTGTGTCTTCTGCCATGAATATAGATAATACTCTGAGAAAGAGTGACGTGTGGAGTCCAAAAGCCCGCAGATGCGTGAGGTTTTATAGGCCCAATTTAACATTAGCTTAGTGTAAATACCTCCCTCCCCCATTTTTTCTCCACAACTATTTATCCCTCTGGTACTACCATCTCTTTTCAGTCCTTAAGGAAGGTTCTCAGCACCAGGCTGAAGAAAGTCACTCACTTTTCTGATTAGCTGGGAATCCTGTCTCTACCACTCCTTTTATTTTAAGACATGATTTTTTTTGGGTTTTAGGATAGGAGAAGCCCAAGCCCTCATCTCACAGATGAAACTCCAGCAGAAGGTCCTCTGCTCCCTGTGATGGTCTTGTAGTTGTTTAAGGCTGGGTCCTTTGTCTTTAGCCCTTAGTTCAGCAGCCAGTACTGTAGGCAGCATGCATGTTAAATGAATGCATGTTAAATGAATCTACTAAAGTAAACTACAGACTCCAGGGAGCTGTGATACAGAGCCACAGAGGTTGGGCACTGAGGTATAGACTGGTTACCGACATGATGTTGTCCTGTAGCTGCAAGGGATGCATTGGAATAACAACCAAGAGACAGGGAAGGCGAAAGACAGTTTGGTGAAGTGAGGTGAGTATTGTTTAGAGGTGGATGGAAGTGAGGAAAGTCGACACCAGGCAACACAGAAATTTTCTGTCATGTCATTTTCATTATAAGAAAGAGCCTGTGGATAATTAGTAGCTTTCAAGATGGAAATGCGTTTTCTTGAAAAGAGGGAGGTTGCCCCTATTTGTATTTGTCCAGGTAGAAACAGGAGTAATTTGTCAAGAGTTAAAAAAATTATTTTCCTAGTAGGAGAGAGGGGTTTTTAGATTATGACCCAAACTCAGATTCAATTCAATGAATATGTACTTAAGTACATTTTCCTTGTCAATCAATTCCACTGTGGAGTCTTTCGGGTTTAAATTCATTATCTTTCTCATTACAAATGAGACCAAATGCTAATGTCTTTCTTGACCCAAGATTCTTTGTGTCTCAATAGCAGTCTGAGAGCTACTGCTGTGTACCACACACAGTAGGGGCTCAATAGATATATTTAAATTAGCTCTTAAAACTGAAAAACTTACATTAAGATAATTTAAGCTACAGGCTCCATGCATTTGAGCAACCTGATTGAACACAGCTGGTCTTGACTAACTACATCAGTGGCTCCTGCTCAGAACACTAAAATATTCATTAGCTTTTTTTTTTTTTTTAAATTAGAGAAGTTTAAAATTAAAGAGGGAATTTGAACGATTTTGGCGTGGGGAGATAAAAGTATGCTCTTACTGGGTTTCTGAATGCTATGAATCAGGGCTGAGATGATTTCCCAGAACAGAACCTGGTAACATTAAATTGCAAATAGGCTTTTCCCGCACCCTGAGTATAGAGTTCCTGGAAGACCACCCTTAATATAATCATTTCATCTGAACTCTAGGGGTGAGAAGGCTGCATAAGTGAGGCATATTCCAAGAGTGCCTGCAGTTTCAAGATTGAAATCACCAGTGGCAACAGAGGTATTAACAGGATCATGCTCGAGTCTAAGAACAAAGCTCCATGCTCAAAGAGCAGCTATGGAGGCTGCGATCAGCGCCCAACATCTGCGAGCCACCCTGCCTGCTCTGCCAGGAGGGAACCGGGTAAAAGAACCTGCAAGAACTGCTTTTCGTCTGTTTCTTCTATCCTTTGGCCTTCCTCCTCTCTCCCCTTTCTCTCCATTAGAAGATGAAACAGTTAGAAATTAGTGTTTAAAGTATTTTTTTCCACCCACTAACAGTGCTTGGACACCTAGTACTAAGGATTAATGGTGCTGGTTAAGATGGGTTTCCACTGAACAAATCCATGGAACCCAGGCTAGCCTCGGAGTGCTTTCTGATCCAGGCTTCAGACTCGCATCGTCAACTGATCACAGAACCAGTAGAAGCACAGACACTTCCTGTCATCCTGGTGGGGAATCAAAGGTTCTCTGGCACACTCTCATCCCAACAACTATCCTCCTGCTTTTCTCATGCCCACAGTTCCATTTCCTCTGCATCTCTCTGTAGTTTGAGATTTTTGAATGCCACCCTCAGAAACTTGGAGTGCAGAGTTCTTGTTTAAGAGTTACCTCTACCGCTGCTTTTGCTCTTTCAAACTCCTCTTCTAAGGAATGGTTCCTGGAGAGCAGAGCGCTCCCCCAGCGATGTTCTTTGGTGAGCCGAGCCTGAAATAAACCAAAACAGGTGATGCATTACTGACATCACGGGGCACAAAAGCAGAAGCAGTTTTCTTTTTCTCCCCTTGCTCCCTAGAGTTCCAAAGGATTCCACGTGTATGTGTGTCCGTATATGTGTTTTGTGTGTGCACACAGAGTACATAGGTCAACCTGTGGTACCATTCCTAGAGCATCATCCATTTTACTGTTTGAGATAGGCTCTCTTCCTGCCTACTCTTTCTGGCCAGTGATCTCTGAGGACACTCCTCTCTCCTCGTCCCCAGTGCTGGATTACAGGTACGCACCACCAGGCCTGACTTTGCACATGAGTGCTGGGGTCTGAACTCAGCAAGCATTTTACTGACTGAGCTGAGCCATCTCCTCAGCGCCTTGAAAAGTGTTTTCAAAGTATTTTTCAGGCAGCAAGTCAACCAATCTAGGATTGCTTCAAATGAATGTGTGTCTTCGTATGGATTCTTGTGTAATAGTCTCAGGCCCGGTGTGAACTCTGAGTCATTGTGGTAGAGCACAGCTTCCCAATCACTGTACAGGAGGCTGAGAAGAAATCCAGTACTTCTTATGAAAGGCAAACTGGAATTGCTTGATTTCTTCCTACTATACTAGAGAATTTTCTAGCAAGTCTGCTTGGCTCTGTGTTCTAGGGCAGCCAAAAATGTGTTTTCACAAACTGAGTGGTTTGCTTAGTGGTAGAGCGCTTGCCTAGCAAGCGCAAGGCCGTGGGTTCGGTCCTCAGCTTTGGAAACAAAAAAGAAAGCTAGACACTCAGTGTTCTGGAGGCTAGAGGTTCATAGCCACAGTGGTGGTGGGCTTGCTCTCTCCGCACCTCTGGGGAGGTCTGCTGCCTGCTCCTTCCTGTAAGCGGGGGCTTCAGGTGGGTTATGGTCATGGTGCCTCTTTTCTCTCAGCCCTTCCCCTCCCTGTTTCACTCTTATAAGCTGCCTGGAATGCAATCGGGGCTTTCCCAAACATCACAGGAAACTTCCCTTCTTTCCAGATCACCCACTGAGCCCTGTCTTCCCTGTGCATGGTGATAGTCACAGGTTCTAGGGCTATGGCAACTTATCTTTCTTGAAGACTCCATTCACTACTGTTCTCATACAACACTCTTGGGGTACAATGTATTTTATTAATAAGGATATACAAATACAAGTGCTGGAGAGATGTCTCAGGAGATAATAGAGCACACTGCTCTTACAGAAAACTTGAGTTTGATTCCCAGAATCCCTCATCAAGCAGTTCAGAACAGCCTATTCCAGGGAGGTTTGACACCTCTGGCATTTGTAGGCACCCTTACTCGTGTGCACATGCAGGCATGCAGACACACACACACAAAATTAAAAATAAACGAATAAACTAGGCGGTGGTGGCACATGCCTTTAATCCTAGTACTTGGGAGGCAGAGACAGGTAGATCTCCAGTTTGAGGCTAGCCTAGCTACAGAGTTCCAGGACAGCCAGGGTTACACAGAGAAATCTTGTCTCAAAAAAAAAAAAAAAAAAGAATAAATACAATTAAAAATATAAAAATGCAAGTGATTTACAATTTTTTAAGATACTAGGTGGTTGGGATCCTGTTGCCTGGGAGAGAAGCTAACTCTGTGGGCCACTCACAGAAGGCTAAGTAGCCTTGTGTAACTTGGTGAATTGTCTGATGTTTATTTCTGAAGCAGCTTTGAGAGCTTTGCTCAGGACTGTCTTGCTTCTGGCAGCCATCTTTCTGCTGGTCCCTTCACTGACAAGTTAAAACAATTATTTTAAACGTAGACACATTAAATGAAAGGTTGAGTTTATTTCACAGTTATTTGGAAGATTAATGATTGTGAAATGTCCACACATACAGAAGTCTATAGATTCAAGGTAACTCCTTAAAACCCATTGATATCCACATGTAAATATTTTAAAACACTGAATTGTACTGCATGAGAAAAGATCAGGTCCTAGTTGGCTTTTGGTTGCTGTGATAAACACTGTCTAAAACCAATCTGGGGAGGAAAGGGTTCCTTACATCTTACAGGTTTCAGTCCATCACCAAGGGGAGCTAGGGCAGGAACGGAAGCAGAGGTCATGGGGAAACACTCCTTTCTGGCTTGCTCAGCCTGTTTTCTTATACAACTCATGACCATCTGCCAATGGATAGCACCACCCATAGTGGCCTGGACCCTCCCACACCAATCACCAATCTTGAAAATGCTTTACAGGCATGCCTACAAGCCAATCTGATGGAGGTAATTCCTCAGTTGAGGTTCCCTCTTCTCAGATGACCAGTTTTGGCAACATAAGAAATACCCATGAGTTACTAGCAAGAAAACATAGCCCTGTTGAAAATGGCCAAAGACCATGAGGATAGAGTTCCTGGGAGAAGAAATGCAAATTACTGAAGGCTTATTAAAACAATAGTCTCCTCAATTAAACAGAGAGGAAATGACAGTGAAAACCACAGTCGGCATGGCCTCAAGTAGGTTAAGCTGTTGCCGAAAGGATCAAAAGAGTGTTGGAGAAGATGGAGGAAAAAGTAGGCACTTATGTACTATTGGTAGGAAGGTAAATTTGTATTATCGTGAAAACAGTATGGAGTGCCCTCAGAAAATCAAAACTAAACCTACCATGTGAGGCCAAGGAAATGAGGCCATTATGTCACAAGGCCTCTGCACTCACTACATGTCCATGTGGCATTAGGCACACGAGAGAAGAAATGGAAAAGGCTGTCTACCAGATGATGGCTTAACATGCATGCACTGTGGAACACTGAGTCTTCAAGAAGAAGGAAGTGTCATTTGTGACTTGCTGGAAGTGGAGATTATCACAGGACATGAAATAAACCCAGCACAGAATGTCAGGTATCATATTCAAACTGCAATATGCTGTCTAAACCAGCTGACCTCACAGAAGGACAGAGGATGGTGGCAGCCAGGACTGGAGCTGGAGGAAGGGGGGCACTCTGTTGGTCAAAGGGTAGAAAACTTCATCCAGAAATCTAGGGTAGAACTTGGTGACTATAGCTAACAATGCATTGTGTCCTTGAGAAGCACTGTGGTAATTGTAGGTGTTCTTTCAAAACAACAACAACAACAACAACAACAACAACAAAAAAAAAACACCCAAAGGGTATGAGGTAATATACATAGTAATCAGGTTAAGCCAACTTGCTATGTACACATATTTCAAAACATTATATATGATAAACATATACTTTTATTGGTCAAATAAGCTATAAGAGTAAAGGGATACATTTGGTACATCTTAGGTGTCATGAATCAGTGGCATTAGAAAAAAAAGAAGCACTAAGATTGTTGTCTGAGGCAGTGTCCAATCACCAGGCACTAGGCACTGGTTAAACAGGCCCCATTTTGCTGGGAAGCTTGACCTAACAGGACTCTATTAGCATCCCTGGCATCTCTCTCTATTAATGCCTCAGCTGCGTTATGAATCACAGGCTACAAAGGGCATCACGTATCAGGAGTCCAGGCTTCCAGGTCAGCTCTTCTTTCCCACCTAACACAGCAAGCATAGATAGAGCCTTACTGTGCAAATGACATTTTATTCTGATGCTACAATTACTATTTATGGATACTCCATTTCTCACATCATTTGACAGGCTTTAGGTTAATACTAAGATAAGTGTTATCTAACTCACCATTTTTATAGTTTTTGGCCCAAGGAAGCATAAGTTAAATGTTATGGAATATAAATAGCAGTTGATACACAGTTGAAAATTTTGATACTTTTCCATGCTTTTGTGATGTACTGAAACATGCTAGTTAAGAACTGAGCATATGGGCCTGAGAGAAGGCTCAATGGTTAAGAGCTTTTGTTTTTCTTTCAGGTTCAGTTCCCAGCACCCACCTGATGGCTCATAGTGATCTATAACTCCAGTTCCAGGGGATCTGACACCCTCTTCTGACTTTCTTGGGCACCAGGCACACATGTGACACATATACATACATGTAGGCAAAACACTCACATACATAAAATAAAAAAATAAGTAGAAGGAACTGAGCACGAAATATAGATGATAACACACATGTCTAAAATAACCTTCCTTGAAGCCAAGACATTAAAAAATATCTAATTTTATCATGGGAAAAAACCTATAACTTGTGAAAATATATCAGCACTTGTGGATTGTTGGTATTGTTTGGCACTTTGATAGAGGCATGATAATCAAAACAATTGCACCCATCAATTTAAGCGACAGCCATCTTAACCTCACAGCTTGTATAACTGTCATTTTCAAATGTGAGTGAGCACTGAAATACCCAGAAGGTTTTTTTTTAAAATTCAGGTCACTCACTGTGCCCCTACACCAAGTCTCTGATTCAGTAAATCTGGTAAGGATCCTCAAATCTGCATCTTCACAAAGCCTCAGGTGCTGCCCAGAATGCCAGCTCGGGACTGCAAAGAGAATCCCAGATCCACATGTGTGTTATGTGTATGTGGGTAAATCTCAAGTTCATAAGTGTGTGCTAAGTGTGTTGGGATTTACTGTCAACTTAACACAACTTGGAATCACCTGGTGTCTTAGTTACTCTTTTCTTTCTGTGTTGAAATACCATGACCAAAAAGTAACTTGGGGAGGAAAGGGCCTATTTCATACTAAGACTCTCCGGTCACACTCCCATCGTTGATGGAAGCCAGGGCAGGAACTCAAGGCAGGGACCTGGAGGCAGGAACTGAAGTAGAAGCCAAGGAGGAACACTGCTTATTGGCTTGTTCTCTTTTACTTGCTCAGCCTGCTTTCTCATACAAATTAAAACCCCCTGCCCAAGGGTGGCACAGCGCACAGTGGGCTGGGTGCTCCCACATCAATTATTAATCAAGAAAGTACCCTAAAGATTTGCCTACAGGCAATATGATGGAAGCATTTCCCAATTGATGTTTCTCTTCTCAGATAATTCTAGCTTATGTCAGGTTGACAAAAAACAAAACAAAACCAACCAACCAACCAACTAAAAACAACCAACCAACTAAAAACAACCAGGACACTTGGGAAGAAGAACCTTACGGAGGAATTATCTATATCAGGCTGGCTTGTAGGTCTCTAGGGGATTATTTTGATTATATTAAATGATCTAGAAAGACCCAGCCCAATTATGGGCAGCATTGCTGCCTAGGTAGGGGTCCCAGAACAGTACGAGAGGAGAAAGCTAGCTGCTAGCAAGCGTGTGGGTAAGGAAGGATGCATTCATTCTGTACACTCTGATCTTGACTGTGGATATGATGCGACTAGCTAGCTGCATCAAGTTCCTGTTCTGACTTCCCTCAACGATGGACCACAACTGGGAATTGTAAAGCAAATAAATCACCTTCTCCACAAAGTTGCTTATTGTGGGGTATTTTATCACAGCAGCAGAAATAAAATTAGAACACTGTTAAAAAGGAGAAGGAAAATGAATGCGCTCACTTTAGAAAAGAATATGATGACTGCTTGACCTTGGGTGCGGTGTGACATGATTGCTAAAGGCAGTCTCTGAAGTCAGGCTGTCTAAAGCCAATTCCTAGTTGATTGCTAGCCAGACACAAAGTACTGAATTCCTAAATTCTCATCTGTAGAGTCTAAATTTACTCACAGAGTCCTAGTAAAAATTGAGTAGTATTATTCCATAACACAAATACCACTTGGATAGTGCCTTCACTAAAAGTTTTCTGTTTACAGCACTTTTGTTTGATAGTTGATGGACACAACTTCGATTCTCAGACCTTTTAAATACTAGCCTCACTGAAATGATCAAGGGTTTTTGATTCTTAGTCAATAGAAATTTGTCATGCAGGGTGCATGTATCACGTGTAAAGGAAAATTCCTTTCCTCAGAGTATGGCAGCACATGGTCACCGGATCCATTCTGCTATGAAGTCTAAGCTGAACATTAAGGCAAGAAAGTGCTGATTTTGAAAAGAGATGGCCAGCGTATTCTCAACCACACTAAGAAACCACCATTGAAACCACGTAAAAATGATTTAGAGAAAAGTACGTGTATTTTTGTTTTAATTGTCCACAAGAGTCTACTTCTGTTATTAAATCTGGTATTGTTTCCCCCTTTTGTTAGGGTCTCTGACTTATTCATGTGACAAATGCTTGTTGAGAATTTCCCACTGTGCTGATTTCTAATGTTGAAAATAGTGTTTCAGATTTCTTTCCCTTTTTCTTTTACTTCTTTGTTCTTTCCCATCTGTGCTTCCTTCCTTCCCCATTGGCAGCCTGTTGTTGTGTGGCATCAAGAGGGAAAAGATTAGATAGAACTCCTGGACTGTTCTCCAATAGACAGAATAATGAGTATTTAAAGAGCATTGGGTTGAATTATTTCCAGAGACATAGAGGACAAATGCTTCTTTGAGTACATGCCTAATCTATTTTATCAGTGTATATTCATTGTACAAAAGAGTAGGCTTCATTCTGCCACTCAGGAACTCATTCTAGCTCACTGCCCAGCCCTGTCCCCAACCTCAGCAGACTTCCAGGGTGCAGGCTACACTGTTGTGGAATATTAGTTGAAGATGCCTTACATTTGTTTATGCTGTGGAATATTTTTTAATAATGCAAAGACGTGTTGCATTTTTTCATGTTACAAATGGTACATAGGATAATTTAAGTCAAGAAAAGCTGGCTAGAAACAAGCCAAGCTAAGGACAGACATTTATAAGTAAGAATACGTCTCCATGTATTTATTTGGGAGCTGGGTGGTGGGACCCCAAAGAGTTAAAAAAAATCAACTACAACACACCAGTCAGAACAGATGAGTGACCTCTCTGGTAGCTGAACTACCCCACTCCTGAGATTCTGTTCCTCAAATCCCTAACCACAACTCACACCATCCAAGCTCATCACCACCCTGCTGCTGGGTCCTGCCCAGAGCTCCAGTGGACATTGGTATTTATACATGTGTATAGTGTACATTTTTAAAAGATTTTCATTTTAAGTAGTATGTGTGTGTGTGTGTGTGTGTGTGTGTGTGTGTGTGTGTGTGTGTACAAAGCATGAGCGCAGGTGTCTATGGAGTCCAGAGACCTACAGATGGAGTTACAGGTAGTGAGCCTCTCAACATGGGTGCTGGAGACCAAGTAAATCCTCTTTGAGAACACTTTTACCTGATGAGCATCTCTTCAGGACCTAGACCACCTGATTTCATTTCCTCTCCTACTGTTTGATCCTATCTCTCACCTCCCACACAACACTAGCCTCCTTTCTCTTCTCAAAGAGTTCCACGTCTTCTTTCAAACTTTAAGTTCTGGATTCTGCACACGAGAGAAAAATACATGAGATGCGTCTTTCTAAGTCTGGCTTATTTCACTTAACATGATGACCTCCAGTTCTTTTGATTTTCCTGAAATGACATATTTTCCCTTTCCTTAGTGACTTAATAACACTCTGTGGTGTATGTGTGCCACACTTCCTCATTTGTGCTATGGAGATCCAGGTGAGTCTGGAACTTGGCTACAGTGAGTAAACCTTTAATAACATATGTGTGCAGGATCTCTGTGGTACAACAACTTGGATTCCTCTAAATGTATTTTATAACCTAACTGATATACCCCACTAACTGCCTCCTTTATGTCTGTAAGGACAGCAGACACCGAAGCATGTTCATTGAACTGAGTTGGAAGCCAACAGCTTTTCTAAAAGTAAGGTGATGAATTTGGGAGGAGAATTAATTATATCCAGAACAAATTGTATGAAAATTCTAGTTGTCTTATGAAGTTTCTGTAAGAAAGTAATGGACATTCTTGAAAATTGTTCAACTCTTGTTAACCCAACAGAATTAAATAATAATGGAGCTTTTAGATATGAGGAACAATGGCTTATGGGTTCTCTCAGGTGAGCAGCACATGGTGGCAGATCCAGGGGATCTTCTGTGGTTAAGAACAAGGGCTTCACAGATTGTAATGGGTATTACTTCCTAACTTTTCTTCTCCTTAGATGTGCTTTTATTTTTTAATGTGAAATGGAAGTGATATGAAAACCTAAGTTTACAGTGGGATGAAGGGCAGTGATGACACATGGAAAAGCTCTGCTCGGCTGGGGTTGGTCATCTGCAAGTCACGTGACAATGACCTGTGTCTGGAGTGCCTACTGTAGCTCATGCTAGTGAATCTGAGGCTTGAGCCTGTGGTGGAGTTTCTGGTGTGCAAATGGGGAAGGAGATGTCTGTACCATGTCTGCAGAAGAAGCTGCACTCTCTCCCTTTGCCTCACCCAGCGATACCTTACTCAGTGATACCTTTCCCAAGATGGGAAAAGTGAATTTTGCAGCCTTTCCTTTTGTATTTTCTTCAGCTCTTCAAATTTTTTCTTAAAATAAGTTTTCAGACAGTATGATTTCTTTAAACAGTTAAGTTTATGGAATGGCAATTACATGGTTTGTGTTAAGTGTCAAGAATGTGTCCTTAAGTACACAGTGATTATATAACTCATTGTAATCACTTGATTCTCTGAGTTTTGTATTCAAGGCACCATTTGAGACTGAACCATACTTTCTTTCTTCCCCATCTTGAAAAGAAAATGAGAAAATGTAAGTTTTCATATTATGTGTTCCCATTTTCTTTGTGATTCTGAAATACAATTTTAAGTCAGGTTTGTAAATAGCTCCCCACCTGCTGAGTCACTGCCTAGCATAATTCATGTTGGTTTGAGGGAGAGGAAACCATTTTCCTGGTTTTCCTGTGAACCATCTGGGTGAGCATGAAGCAGGGTCTGGTGAGTCAAATGGTTTGAATGATTTGTGAGTCAGCCTTTATATGAAATGTTCTAGCTTCACTATAATTCTACTGTATGCACACAAAGAGGCCATGCAGTGGTGAGTAGTATGTTTCTAACAGTACAAATGTGTGTGTGTGTGTGTGTCTGTATCTGTGTCTGTGTCTGTGTGATCTCTCAGGCTCCACCCACCTTGTTCTTTGAGGCACATTCATTGCTTTGCTACTTGTCAGGTAGGCTAGGCTGACTGACCAGTGAGCCTCAGGGATCCTCCTGTTTCAACCTCTCCTGGGCTGGGATTGTAAGTGTGTGCCATCATGCCCAGTTTTTTTTTTTTTTTTTTCCCCAAATGGAACTCAGGTCCTCTTGTTTACAAAACAAGGGCTTTAATGAGCTGAGCCATCTCCCAGCAATCTCCCCTTGTTTTCATTAACGTCTGTCTATCCTCTTCTTGCTTTGTTTTAATTACTCTGTATTTCAGGTATATTAGTAAGCCTGCATTTCATGAGCATTTCCTAAATTGCTCTGAATTGGAATTAGAACTAGAAGAGTATGATTTTTTTAAGGCAGGTCTTGATAAGTAAACATACAGTGTCTAAAAATGTAACAGAGGAGTAACTCCCTTACAGATGAGTCAGTATCTCGGAGGACTCTTTGAGATTCACCTGGGCAGAGAGCTCTCAGTGCACATTGGAAGGTGTGTTTTGAAGACAACATGAGGAAGCTCAAAACCATTTTCCCAAGTGTGTTTGCTTAGGGTAAGCAGGACACTGTGGTGGGGTGGAATTAACGTACCGGCAGGAGACTAGTAGTCTTTGGGATAATAAGATAAATGCATTGTGGGTTTCTATGGCAACTAGGGGCCCCAGCTGTTCCTCTGGCCCAGCTTGTTGTAGAATGGCCCACCTGTGCCAAGTCTCTCCCTGCTTCAAAACAAATGCTTTGTCACTAAATTTCGCTGCTCCACGGATGGCAGCAGATGAGACCTGAAGAAACTCCAATTACTCAAGCTCAGTGCAGCTCGCTCATGCACTTATGAATACTGTTTTCCTAATGGATGCTGTCATTTTTCTCTTAAGAAGATACATTTAAAATGAGCACCAAAAATTCAGTTTTCACGCTACATCTGCAATTCATTAAAGTCTGTGGGGTGATGTGTTCAGGAAGGGAGCTGACCGGATATATAGCTGTGGTCTGGAAACAGCCATGTTCTTTCTGCTGAAGGTGATGAACATGCAGAGAGAATGCTGGTGACATAGGAAGTTCCAGAGCCCCATCATCATTAGATTTCTGGGTTATTTTCTCTTCCACTTTCTAGCGTGGGTCCACAGACAACTTTCTTCATTTCACTCTTTCCTGTCTGTGCCATGGGGCGAAGACGGAGCTCCCCTGGTGCTGCCTTTTGTCAGGGCCAAATCAGCTGACTCGCATTAGAAACTCTTGTAGTCAACAATGATACCTACTGCTATCATAATTATACTCTTAATTTGAAAATATTTATTTTATTTTTATTCATGTGTAGATATGCATGTGTGTGTGTGTGTGGGTGCCTGTGGGGCCAGAAGAGGGAGTTGAATCCCCTAGAGAAGGTCTTACAGGATGTTGTGAGCTGCCTAGCACGGATCCTGGGAACTAAGGTCCTCTGGAAGAACAGTGTGTGCTCTTACTGCTGGGTTAGTGCTCAGCCCCACTTACCTCCTTACTTCACTTCAGATCTGCCTTCCCCCCGTCGACCACGTGTGATGTGGCAAATTCAAGAACATGTCCTCTGCTCACTTCCTCATATCATATCATATCATATCATATCATATCATATCATATCATATCATATCATATCATATCACTGCAGCTGGATTGTAGAAGGCAGGGGTATGCACACACAGTTCTTAGGAGGCCTTTGTGGTTGAAGGGCAAGGCCTTAAAACATATCCAAGGGACACAGAGACAGAGACGGCCATTGCTTCCTTCAGAACTGTGGGAGAGGTAAGCAGCGATAATGAAGCTTGTTGAGGAGTCCAGGACCTACCAGGGGATAGCCAGATTGGAGTCACATCCTACTTCTTCCTGCCCTTGTACCCTAGTGAGGCATAGTTGACTTTACTGAGACTGACAGGCTCCTATGAGAAGTGTCTTTATAACACATCTTACAGTCATGCACAGGATTACTGAGTGTTCTATGTAACACACACAAAAAGCATACAGTGAGTCTCTATGGTGCTCCCTACTGGGCACTCACAGTAGTAGCTTTTATTATGGCTACCATTACTGCTGGTGCTGGAATAATATAATCCCTGGCATAAAATTTATTTTAATGTGACAGAATACTGGGTATAGTCTCTTACTCTACAGGGCTCAGATGTGAATGAACACTCAGGGTGTAATTTCCTCTTCTCTGGGTTCTGTTACATAAGTAGTGCTAATACTGGACTAGAACAGATTTTTGTATTGCCAAATAATGGGACAGTCAATGGCAGCACAAGGAAAATGTGCTAAGTACACAGTGAATTCATTAACACGTTTTCCAGCCAAATACATGGAAGTGTATACAATCAGTTATTCTAAGCACCAAGACAGCTATGGAGTGAGAACACACTTTGCAATGCAAAGTTTGGAAAAACACTTCAAACTTTCTGTTCAGAATTTAAATAAAATATTTACGATGCAGCTCCTGCTGGAGCAGACGGGTTTCCTAAGATTCGCCTTGGTTACCTGTGCTGGAGCCGCAAGTTCCAACTCGGAGGCCGGCTCGGAGTTGAGGGCACTTTTCCCAGCACTCAGCTCTGGCTGAGATCTGTGTTCTGAGGACCTGCAACGAGACATTGAAGACATTTGTGCACAGCAAGAACAAACGTGCCCACAAACCCCGACAGGAACCAGGCTCGGGGCAGAATTCAGACAGAAGTCAACTTCTCTAAGTTTCCTTAAAAATCGCCACTTCCTGAATTTAAACAGTTATGGACTACCTGCTAGATAGAACTTTTTTTTCTTCTTTTAGAATCCAGATGAACCATGGGCAAAGAGGAAAGGAACATGGTGCCATTTTTCATATAGGAAATTCCACATTTATGAAAAATAAGAGTTCTGTTCTTGTTGGAGACAGTTCATAAGGTAGATCTCTATGCATCCAGATTGTTGCGATACGGAGATATGCAGGAGGGCAGAGGAGATAGAAACAGGAGGCTGCCCTTTCCAAATCTTTAAAAACATGGTGTTCTGGTTAGTTTTCCTCAGCTTGACCCAAACTAGAGTCACCTGGACAAAGGGACCCTCAGTTGAGGAATTGCCTCTATTGGATTAGCCTACGGGTGTGTCTGTGGGACATTTTCTTGATTAATGGTTAGTGTGAGAGGACCCAGCCCACCATGGGCAGTGCCATCCCCAGGAAGGCAGTCCTGGGTTGTATAGGGAAGCAAGCTGAGGCAAGGCAGAAGAGCCAGTGCTCTGCTCCCTTAAGGTCTCTGCTCCAGTTCCTGCCTTATTTCCCCAGTGACAGACTGTGACCCGAGAATTCTAAAGTGAACTAAACTCTTTCCTTCCCAAGTTGCTTTTGTTCAAGTGTCTTATCACAGCAACAGGAAAGTAAGTAATTCACCTGGTAAAATTCAAGAGGCCACATTGTTTCCTGAGTGTCCATGATTCATCTGTAATTACAACATCAAACAGCAGTGGATGGTTGAGAGAGCAGGAAATCTGTGTAACCAGGAACAACTGACTAAAACACACATACACACACACACACACACACACACACACACACTTTTGTTGACTGATAGCTCAGCTAAATGTTTAGAATATTATTAAAATTATCAAACCAGGACCTCCTCAAATTCTTTCTGAGTTCATTTTTTTTTAGAACAATTTAGTGGAAGTGATAACATATAGAAGGTTATTATTCAGGATCTTGGGTATCTGTATTAAATGAGCTCAGTGGCCATTTCCAGACTTGAAGGGAACACCCACACAGTCAGTGGAAGCTATTGTTCTCTGGAATCAGGACATCTTACCATAGGAGCTCTTTGGACCCAGCTCTAGATGAGCATGACTTCCTTTCAGCCATGAGATGCCCCTTGCTTGTTCGGTCACCGTGAAACTTGACATCTTCCCATTTCTCCAGTTGTGTTTGAATGTCTACTAAGGAAGAAGAAAGTGAAAGAGAAAGCCCAGGGCCAAGCATGAGGGTGCACACAGAAAAGAGATTAATTAGGACCGAGATCCCAGGCAAACTGTACTCAATCCATACTTGCAAGGCCAACATTTATCTTCTTTAAGGGTGCATGAAAATGAATTAAAACATATACAGCTAAAGAAAACAAGGCTTATGAAGATAAACTGGATTGCTTTTACGGTTAAAGCACTCAAGTAAAATTAATTTCAAAAGCTAGTTTTATAAATTTATATGTATTTATGTATTTATATGCACATTCACAAACACACATCTGTGTATACACAGGCACACACACACACACACACACACACACACACACACACACAGAGGCATATTTGCTTGATTTACCTCTTTGCAAGAGCTGAGGAGTTAACTGTCCTTTCTTAAGAGGAATGTAGAGTGTGTAGATAAAAATTGAGCTTGGAAGCTGGCTAAGGCCAGGTGTGCATTTCCAGCTCTTTGATCTTGGACAAGTTAAATTTTAAACCCAGTTTTCACATATTTCAGAGTTGTAATAATGAGATAAATCATGTAAGTGATGCAGTGTAGTTCCTGGCTATGGCAAGCCAACAGTGAAGGGTATTAACAGCGATCACCATCATACTGGATATTATCTTAGGACTGTTTTCTCTGGATGTCTCCAAGTCCTGTGATGCACTTATTTGTCTCCCTTGTTTCTCTCTTGTTCTAAACTGAGAATTCCTAGAGAGCAAGGTCCATATTTTTCTGTAGTTTCAGCTCCTGGGCCTGGAGAGATGCCTGGCATCCACCACAAGCTCAGCCCATCGGGAGGAACACATACATGAATAAATCAACATCAGGGTTATGAAGCTGAGCTCCCATGGCCACTCAGACACACCCTTCACAGCTCCCTGGAAGAACTTTATCATCCCCACTCCCATGTTCACTGTTGGAAAGTCATCTTGAACTTGGCTGACAAGACAAGGGTAAGCCACAGCGGCTGCAAGCCTTACCTAAGTCTAAAGATGACGTCTCTGGGCCCCGGAGAGCCTGGGCCCTCTGCTCAGCCTCTGCACTGATCAGGTCAGAGCCATCAGCTTTCTTCTTGAGGGAGGAGGTCTTTGATGAGGACTCAGACTTCTTGGCTTTGGTTTGGGATTGAGAGACAGGTTCACTCAGGTCAAGGAGATCCAAGCCAGTGGTCAACACTGTGGGAGACAGAAGAAGGTTAGAGAAGCCCATTTACCTCCTGTAGTTATTATTATTTATCTATTTATTTTTGTATGTATGTATATATGTATATTATTTATGTGTGTGTGTGTGTGTGTGTGTGTGTGTCTGTGTGTCTGTGTGTAGGTCAGAGGACAGCCTTAGGTGTTGTGCTTAGGTATTGTCCACTTTTTTTTTTTGAGACTAAGTCTGTCACTGGCCTGGAACTGGACAAATAGGGTAGACTGGCTGGATTTAGAACCCTAAAGGTTTGCCTCTCTCTGCCTCCCCAGAGCTAGGTCACACCACCATGCCCGTTCCTCCTCTTCTTTTTCTTTCTTTAAGCATGGTTTCTGATGATGGAACCCAGAGCCTTGTCCTTACAAGTCCACCCCTTTACCAACTGAGGTACCTCTTCAGCCCCCAGTAGTCTTTTTTTCAAAATAGGTGTCAGCTGGATACATAGAGTCCCTATGTTGATAGGATAGATTAGAGTCAGCAAGTCAAGCTGGCTCATCATTGACAGCTGGAGGGCTGTGAGGCTGGGAAGCTGGCTGTGTGTTCCCTAGGCTAAGCCCAGGCAAAAGTCACCCAGACCCACTTCTGCAGTGAGAAAATTTAGGACGAAAACAAAACAAATCTCAGTTCAGGTCTAGTTGCTCTATTGTTCTCATTAATTTCTGGGGAAGGTTTGTTTTAGATTATGGTTTTCCCAGAAAAGGGTCAATGCTCATAGATTTCATGAAGTCTAATGTAATTTTTTACTGAATTAGCAGTTTGGTCATAAATCACATGCTGTCTGGGTCTCACTGGAGAGGGGTTTTTATAATGCAGTTGATGAACAGAGACACATGCTAACTTCTTGACATTTAGTATGCCACTTTTAATTCCAGCATAACCAGCTATAAAACGGTTACACTTTTACTTCCTAGTGAGTTGATTTCATTGTATTGAATACTCCAACAAAGGCAGAAATAATAATGTGTTCCTAGGCAAAACGAGGCAAATCAGGATGAATAGGCCAGCTGTGAGCCTGTTCTTTTCCAGTATAAGCAAGTCATATTTAACTAGCCCTACCTGAGAATCAGAACACTGGAAGGAGACACAGTCTCTCTCTCCAGTTCTTCCAGGCTGAGAGGCTGAGTGCATGATAGGGCGGGTGCTTCCTCCCATTCTCCCCTCCATTTAGGAAAGGCAACAGTGAGTAGAGGAGCCCTGTGTTGACCTTCCCTGCAGTCCAGAGCAACCTCTAGAGCACTTGGCCAATCACAATCCCCAAACATTTCAGCTTGTCCTCTGGGTGTAGATCAGGTGTGACTGACAGCTCAATCCATTTCATCTGCTTCCCACTTGGCTGCCCCTTGGCAGAGCTGGGGCTCCACTGAGCTCACGAGGTGTGTGTGTGGGGGGTGTGGGGGTGTGGGAGGGTGTGTGTGGGGTGTGTGTGGGAGTGTGTGTGTGTGTGTGGGGGGTGAGTCTCCTTAATCGTGCACAGTCTGCCTGCATGTGTACATGAGCCAATGAGCCAGCCCTCCCTGGGGGATTCTCTGGTGTGTGCGCGAAACTTGAGTCCCTATCCACCATGCGTCTGATGTGCCTTGAGGGAAGTTTCTTGAGCATCCTGAGCTCTAGTTTCTGCATCTGAAAATGGAGGATCAGTAGTCTTGTAAGTGTGGGATGAAGAATAAATGGTCCAAAGGACACAAAGTGCCAGGCTTATGCTAAATCTTCACTCAGTAAACACTATTTCAGGCCGAGGAGAGGGGCAGCATAGTGGGGGAGAGTTTGCCTGACATTCACACGCTCCTGGGTTTACCTGGGTTTATCCCCAACACACACACACACACACACACACACACACACACACACACACTCACTCACACACACACACTCACAGACACACACACACACAGACACACACACTCACACACACAGACACACACACACACTCACACACACACTCACACACACTCACACACACAGACACACACACTCACACACACTCACACACACAGACACACACACACAATTTTTGAGGGGCCAAATTGCAACAGTTCCCTCTTTTTTATTTAGTGTTCCCTATTTTCTCGTTCTGTTCTGTCTCAAACCACAATCAAATCTCCACAGAGAGAGAAAGGAGAAATGTTCCTGAGAATGGAACAAGAAGAGGCAAGGATTTTGTCTCCACAGAGGAGTCTATGAAGTGAATTTATCACGGACGGCCCGAAGGTGTCAGCTTGTTGTCGCTGAGTTTTCTTGAGAAGGGGGGGCCACTCTAACAAGGAGCTGCTGCAGCGAGGAGTGCTCCGTGAGTCAGAAGTAAAGTGGGTGGAGAGAGGCTTCCAGAACCAAGTCACTTGGCCTTCTGAGCCAAATTAAGTGTGGCAGGCGGACAAGACGGGGCTCCACACACTTCCTATTCACTGAGTGGTTAAATGAAACTTCTAGACACTAGTGGAATAGCAAGGCCCAATGAGAGTTCTTTATGATGGAAGGAAGTCTATACGCTTTTTCCAGTTGTACAAACAGTTAAGAATTAGCCTCTTGCCCCTAGACTTCTTTTTTTTTAATAACCCATTTCTTTCTTTCTTTCTTTCTTTTTTTTTTAAAAGATTTATTTATTTATTATGTATACAGTGTTCTGCCTGCATGCATGCCTGCAGGCCAGAAGAGGGCATCAGATCTCATTGTAGATGGTTTTGAGCCACCATGTGGTTGCTGGGAATTGAACTCAGGACCTCTGGAAGAACATCCAGTGTTCTTAACCTCTGAGCCATCTCTCCAGCCCCCGCCCCTAGACTTCTTTTAGAAGCAGATTTTCTAGGAATTAGGACCTTGTGTATTGAAAGTACATTTGCTACAAAATAGTAGCTGGTAGGGTTTAACTTAATCTCTATCTGCTTCTGAATGAGTGAGCTGAAAATTCAAACCAGCCAGTCAAACCTATCCACTCTAAAGCATCCTGGGTCTTTTCTGGGTTTGTTCTCCATGTCATTATTTTTTCTGTAAATGTGAAGCTGGAGCCTGGCATGAACAAAGGCCCTACTTAACTGCCCATTTAATGGAAGCAGTGTCTTAGAGGTCGAGTGGCTTTGAAGCTGCGAGTCCTCTAGAATGACAACTTTAAAAGCAGAGAAGGTTGGGGCAGCCCTTGGCGTCTGGAGGAGACAGCATGTTGTGATGTGGAGGGGGTTGTAGTCAAGGCTTAAAGTTGAGGGCTTAGAGCTCCTCTTATGCTTCAAGCAGGCATGCCTGAGCACAGAAGGCTGGGTGATTTGCTCACTTCTGGATGAAACTGAAAGCATTCTCCTAGACACATGAAGTTTTGAGTCCCCATGCTTTTGTGTGTAAAGTAAGAGTACAAGGATCATTTGCTTTCAGTGGTGTGTGTCAGAGTGTGCATGTGTATACACATGTGAGTGCAAGACCAAGGGAATACTTTCTAAGTACTTTAGTTTGACATATGCAGCCTTTTCTACCCAGAACCCTGTCAGTCACCATGGATCAGGCACAGGGGGTGGGTCCCATTGTCTCAGTGTCCTCATAGGGACAATCCAGGAGGGTCAGTCTGAGAAGGAGACATGAGGATGAACATGAGATACAAGCTGCTTTGATGACAGAAGAAAGCACAAGCCAACAAGTTGCATGTGCCCTCTACAGTGGGAGCAGGCAAGCAGACATGCTCCTATGATCTGCAGAGCAGTCAGTGCCCGATGGCAGCCCGATCAGAGGACTTCTGATTCCCATAGATTTAAAACACAGACTCACGGTGTTTCAGGACACTGTGTATGTGGTGTCTGGTTATGACAGTGACAGGAATCCAATGCAGTTGATATACTGGTGACCTTACTGGGACTCAGAGACAGGCATGTCATTGAAGTCTATCTAGACTGAGCATGGAGGTAGTATGTAGACTATTAATATGGTGGCTCCCTGTGCCTCTTAAATTGCTAATTATTTGGCAGTTTGCCAAGTTTGAGGCATGATGGTAGTCTCAGAAACTGTCTTTTTTTTTTTTTTTTGGATAACCAAATTCCACTGGATAACATTTCCTGACAATAGAAGACGACACATGTGAAAGTAGCCATTTCTCACCATCTCAAGGACACCTGCGGTCAACAACCTAGGAAACCAGGCTCTCCCAGGCCACTGCAAGCATTAGAGAAACTAGCCTCCTTGAGCTCTGGGAAGCTGGGCTGCTCAAAGCAGAGTAGATTAGCATCTAGTAAGATGTGTTGTTCGAGGTCAGTGTGGTGGTACCTGCCTTTAATCCTAGCACTGAGGAGGCAGGGACAGACAGATGGACCAGCACCAGGCCAGCCAGGGACACATAGTGAGACCTTGTCTAAAGAAACAGAGAAGTCTTATTTTGACAAGTTGGTGGAAGACATATCATTATCAACACAGTGTGTAAGGAAACATGATTTAGACAGGCAATCGTAGAAACTTTCAAATATATCTACCAAATAGATAAACTGTATTTAATGAATTAAGTCAACTTTTTCTTTATTATAATATGTCATTAAATTTATTCCTCAGATTTTTCTTTTTCCATTTGAGGGTATGTGCACATGAGTGTTGTGTATGTATGCTCTGCATGTGTATGTCTGTGAGTGTTGTGTATGCATGCTCTGCATGTGCATGTCTGTGTGTGTTGTGTATGCCTGCTCTGCATGTGTGTCTGAGTGTTGTATATGCATGCTCTGCATATGTGTGTGTATATCTGTATGTGTTGTGTATGCATGCTCTGCATGTGTGTGTATATCTGTGTGTGTTGTGTATGCATGCTCTGCATGTGTGTGTATATCTGTATGTGTTGTGTATGCATGTTCTGCATGTGTGTGTATATCTGTATGTGTTGTGTATGCATGCTCTGCATGTGTGTGTATATCTGTATGTGTTGTGTATGCATGCTCTGCATGTGTGTGTATATCTGTATGTGTTGTGTATGCATGCTCTGCATGTGTGTGTGTGAGTGTTGTGTATGTATGCTCTGCATATGTGTGTCTGTGAGTGTTTCATATGCATGTTCTGCATGTGTGGATGCATGGGGACATCCTAGGTTAATACCAGGAATCACATTCAATAGCTCTTCCACATTATTCACTGAGGAAGGGCCTCTGAAATCCAGAGACTGCCAACACAGTGAGTCTTTCTAGCCTGCCTGTCCTGGAGGCCCTGTTTCCACATCGGAGGCTAGATTACAGGCAAATGCCTGGGGATCTGGACTCGGCCTTCACTCTAGCTTGCCTGGCAAATGCTTTAACAATTGAGCCGTTTCTCCAGTCCCTGCTTCCCAGATTTCTAAGCTTTTCTGAGATGTGTTGCTAGCTTTATAGCCACTTGAATTTCATGAAAGTGTGTCCTGTAAATCTGATGCTAATATTTTAGTTAAGCTATTTTATCATGTGGTTTATGTACAGAAGTCTCACAATAAGTATATTAACTCTAAATAAAAGAGTGGGATTAAAACAATGATAAACCATAAAAAATATTCCTTCCAAACCACCTATTGGTCTAATGACTCAACCTCTCTCTAGCTTCATAAATCACAGCAAGGAGCCCTACCTCTCTTCTTGATCTCTGACAAAAAGATCTGTCCTGTGTTTTAACATATGTTAGAGTTATTAAGTTATACACTAGTATATTGCAAATTTTGTCACACATGCTACATATATGACTATCTAATCATTTAAAGTATCCGCTGTTCAGTGGATTTCAGGACATTTATTGTTATCAGCCTGAATATAATATCTACACATCTACATTTTTAAATCAAGGGTTTTGTTGTGTCTGGTGCCACTGTCTGTAATCTCAGCTATTTGAGAAGTAGGCGGATCACCATTTGCTGTGAGTTCAAGGCCAGTCTGGACAACTTATTGAGAACTTGTCTCAAGAAATAAAAAAGAAAAAAGAAGGTGGAAAAACAGCTAGGCATGTCTGAGACCTGGGTTCAATTCCCAGCACACACACACACACACACACACACACACACACACACACACACACAATCATGGATGCATAATTGTTTTCTCTTATTAAGCAATAAAATTAAAGATATGTTCTTTTAAAAATGGTTAGAGAAAAAATCCATTACTTTGGAAAAATACTTCCTACATTGTTTACTTTGTATTGATTTTTATAAGAGCTACATTCTTTAGGGATTTAAAAATATAGCGATTTTTGCCTTGAGATATATTTCTAAGCTTGTAAAACAAAGTGTCCAACACAGGGTGATTGGAAATCACTGTATGGCAGAAAAGATTCAGAATATTACATGATAGACTGAATGGGGCTCCACCCCTTATTCCTAGGGAGAAGCCCCCATACTTGAGAAGATGACCTCATTGGAAATGTGATTAAAGATGAGGCTGTCCTGGAGGAGGCTAGGACACAATCCCAGGATGACAGATATCCTCATGTAGAAGGGGAATTCAGACACAGGTAGGTGTGCAGACAGAAACATGGATGTGATCTGCACACAGACAAAATCCCACATGAAGGTTGGAGTCAAGGGACCAATAGGAAGGATTAGAGAGGTGGGAACAATATCTCCCCAAGAGCCTACAGGAGTGTGTCTGGCCAGCCAGCACCTTGATATGAGGTTTAGAGATTCACGACTGTTCTCTTAGCTTGCAGCAGGCCAGCAAACCCCAGGGTCCTCCTGGACCCGCCCTCCCAGTGCTGGGATTAGAAGCACATGCTTCCATGTCTCATTGCTTTTGTTTTTTAACATGAGTTCTGGGGATTAAACTCGGGTTCTTATGTTTATGCAGCTAATGTTTACTGACTGAGTCACTTTCCTGGCCTCAGGGCTGGGGGCTTCTAAGTGGCTTAGTTTCTTTGTCAGTAGGAATTGAAAATGAGGATGAGCTTTCTAATGTGTCTGAATCTTGTGGAGTTGCCTGCAGTTAAGAGACACTGGCTCTGTATTTTCTGGGATAGCACTCCAGTTTCAGAGGTTAGGCTCAATCAGCTCTGATAGTCTGAATTCATTTCAGTGTCCTGTTTAGAATACAGCAAGCACTGTTCTATGTTCCTGAGCACTCTAAGTGACAGCTGGGTTTAGAAAACAATGATTTGGGTGTGACACTAGGTAACAAAGAAGGAAGTGTCAAGAATGCTGTCACCTGACTTCAGTCAGTGTGACCTCCCCAGCTAGAGTTTACCACTGTCAGCACATCCACAGATGGCTTCATTCATCTTCTCAAGTCATTTCCAAGGGAAAGATCGTGCTATTATTAGATATGGAAGGTGAGCCTCAGCTATGCTACCAGAGAGACGAGGGGAAGCAGTTGCTGACACCATGATGCAGAGCTGGATGAGAATGCATGAGGTTTGATCCCCCAACTTTCAGATTATCTGGTCTTCTGCCTGGGCTGCCACCATCGGGCATTAGTTCCTCTTTATGTAGTAATTTTTTGCAGTCTGGAAAAACATAATTTTTTTTCCTATCTGATTTTTTCCACTTAGGATTCCAAGTGGTGAAAATGTAAGTCACTTACCAGTTGGAGGTCACTGTGGAAAAGAGGGACTAACTTAAGAAGGAAGTGTGACATCAGGCTCTTCTCATATTAGTTGGCACCACGCACTCACTATAATCTCTGGTTTCCCATTCTAAAACAACACGCTTTTCTCATTATTTGAAGAGCGCACCTTTGAAGGGGAGTGTTGGTTGGCCAAATGAGGCCGAAGGGGAAAAGAGCCCTGTTAGAGAAATGTAGCTCCATCCAGAGGCCTGGGCAGTCTGTCCTCAGATTGATGACGGAATGCTCCTGCCTACATGTGCCAAGCACTGAGCAGAAGAGGGTGTTCTGTTGAGATGCTTAATTCCAGGAAGGGTTTGTACAAATTGCAGTGTTCAGATAATTTGTAAGAGAGATCAAGGACCACATTCAAATGGCTCTCCAACATGCTGTGTCTATAGGGTATTTTAATTATCACTTAACTCTACTCAGAAAGGCACCACAACATTTTTGTTTTCCGAGACTGTGGTTTCACGAAATATTTTCAAGAATAATTGGACCATTAAGCTGAATTTGCAAAACCTGACTCTGAAATAGCAGCTTTCCTTATACACCGTGGTGGATTCTGGAATGCAGAAGAGTATGCATGAAAAACTGAGTGAGAACAGCAGTATACTCAAGGCCAGCGAAGTTGCCTGGGTAATATACAACATAGTTTCCTGTGTAATCTAAAGTTATTTATTAATTTATGTTGAATTGTATACAGGCCAGTCACTTGGTTGTAAACATCATCCCCCACTTGAGAAGCCTAGAGGAGGGGCATGGTGAGATGACTCAGCAGATAAAGGCATTTGCTGCCAATCCTGGCAACCTGAGTTCAGTCCCTGGGCCCCCTAGGGTGGAAAAGAATCATCTCTCATGAGCTGTCTTCTGACCTCCACAGGTATGTTTCAATACGCAAACATCCACACCTACAAACAAATAAACACTGCCCGCACTTGTTTAGGAAAATGCCTGGAGGAGGAAGCATACATGCATTTCTAGGTAAAACGTACTTCCCTTGAGCATAGTTAGAAGTGAATTACCGGCTGTGTTGGATGTTACTGGCTTTGCAATGGCCTCAGATTTGGTTTCACAGAGGAAGTCATCGATGGAGGGGCTCAGGAGAGGTCTGCTTTCCTGCTGCTCATTCACCAGCTGAGAACAAAGGAACACAGGCATTAAAGGGCTTCTCTGTTACAGTTCGGGAGCAGGTGAATGAAAACGCAGCCCTGCAACACAAGGGGACAAGCAAGCCCTACCGAAATAAACACAAACATAAATAAATCACGGGGTGGGGCAATAGAGAAAACAAAACATTACCATGGCTGGGGAAGGAGCCTTCAGCACTGTTAACATAGTTTGGATGCAGCCAACGTCAGTGTTAGAGCTTAAGCCTGTTTCTCTCCCTCCTGGAGTGACTTTAGAGTCATCTCTGACTTCAGCACATGAGAAAAGACACCTGTTCCATCACAGTTGCTATGGGCTAATGCCATTCTCTATCTGGACTGAAAGTTCTAGAAAGCATTGGAACAGTGGCTTCAGATTCCATGGTGATGGGCTCTCATGAGGACTAGCTACGTGGTGTCTATGGGTGAGATGGACAGACACATGGACCTGTGTGGTTGGTTGGATGAACGCTATTTTTGCCCCCTTCTTAAAAGCTCAAGGTGCCTAGAACAAACCCCTCATTTCCTTAGAATGGTTTTGTAGGACATGACAAATATTATTTGAGATGCAAAAATATTATTTTATTACCTGTCTAGGCATCTAGTAGGTATTTGTGAAAACCTTTAGTCTATGAGACTAGACTGTAATAAACATAATGCTATTTTCCCCTTAATTCATTCTGTGATTTAGTAGACTTAACATTGTGACTGAAAGCTGTTTTAGTGGGTTCCTAATCACAGGTGGTGGCCAGCTGTTTACTTTCAGTTACTTTGCTTCTCTTTCAGTCCATGATGTCTACAGTTAAGAGAGAAAATATACGTCTACACAAGCAGTTGGTCCCTAACTTGGGAGTCTTGGTTTTCTGGGGGAAGCATAGCTGTTTGGTTCTACTTGGGGTCCAGAAAAGATGTGCCTCAAAGTCCCTAGAATTTTAATAACTAACCTGTCAAGGTTTTAATATGTTTTTTAAAGAAACATAAATTAAGAAATAATGGGCTTTGGAACATTGCCAAGTCAAAATATTGAACTCCACTCATTATCATGTGACTGTGTCTCTGGCTCAGTGTCAGGGAAGCTACCATGCTCATCATAGGCTGGACACCCAAGCACACAGCTGATACTAAAGTGCATCAAACCTCAGGTCCCCATAGAGCTTTTTATAGAGAGTTAAACATTTGGTTTTCATATACATTGTGGATATTATTGTGGGATACCATGGAGATCACCTTTCTTTTAGTGTTTAAGTTAACAACATTAGTCTTCAATTATTGTTAGTTTTATTGTTACTACATACAAAGACATATTTCACTGGGAATCACATTTTCTAAGATGGGGTGGCTTTTAACCTTTTTTTTTTTTTTTTTTTTTTTGGTTTGTATTAAAAGATGTTCCTTTGACCTATGAATGAAATTCTGATCCCTTTGATCTTTGATTTTTGGATCATTCCTCTTGGGTATCGCCCATGCTGTTTATTTTGAAATAGTTTTAAGTGTTGAGGGTCTGTGAGTTCCCTATAGTTTCTGGGTAAGACATTTGAGTTTTTAAAAATGCTGTGGACAACTCAAGTTTAGGAATTAGCTAAAATATTTTCTGGCATAAAAGTCCATTTTATGATCTGAAGATGTACTTCAAATCCCTGGCAAGGCACGTAAGATAGCAGAAAATGACAAAATGGCTCATCCCTGGTGATTCTGTGTCCAGATCTGCTTCTCAGATAGGCAGTTTGTGTACAGCTCTGTTCAGGGGATGGTTTCTGGGATCCAGGCATCATGTGGGGTGCAGTGATGACAGTTGCTCCTTTGACCCTCAGGATTTAATGCAAATTTCATGTTCCTGTGAAACGTGGTATGGATGCCACAGTGCCAGGAGGCTGATGGTCACTATCAAACATGGCACCACAATATCCTCTGAGATGTTACTCTAGCAGCCCTGCACTCACTAGGCAGCAAGTCCTGACTACCAGCACACTGGTCCCATTGGCTAATGTGCATGAGATACAATACAACTGTGACTCTAAAAGTATGAATATTTATGGATGATGTCACAGCTATTTCTTTGATAATCAGGACTTAATAAAAGAAAGTCTAACCTCACAAACAGATAACTATGTATAACTAAATTCTCTGTGTTGATTTAAAAAATGTACAGGTTATTTCTTCACTAACATTTTGGTTTGGAGAAGAATTTAGATAGTGTTTGGTTTTGAAATGTTCATGTATACACAAGGGCTGACTTAGGGACAGGACCTATGTCTAAACACAAAGTTCACTTATATTTCATACACTCCTTGCACACGTGCCTAAAGGTAAGTTTATATAATAGGTTTTTGGTGTCTGCCTCTGTTTCAGCTGATACCTGCCCTCTGAAGCCAGAGGCTTCTGCTCACAGCTCCATATTGGAACTTGGTAAGTTTTGGATCTTATTTCAGAATAGGTATGCTAAACCTGTATCATTTTAGTTTAGATAAACACAGTTACATTACAAGAAATGTTCTCTGGTACTCCCTCTTCCTAAACAATGAAGGGCTAAGAATTTATCCCTGAATTCTGATTTTTCTGTGCACCCAGGTGCAGAACAGGCCTGAGTTTTTATATATTAGAATATTGGGATAGTCAACTTCTGCAGATATTTTTGGTTCTTATTGCTGAAAAAGTACCCTATATAGCTGGTGAATTCCAGAAAAACCATTGTTTATATCAACATCTAAACAGAAAAACAAGTGAAAGGCACTATTGAATAAGGGCTTTCTTCCAGAAAGCATGCTTGTCAAAGGCAATAGGATTTTGTTGGTGTTGCTGAGTCATTTGTTCAAATTTCAGATGGAGTCCCCGAAGGAAGGAAGAACCAGCAGCCCCCTCAGATTCACTCAGCACCGGAGGAAAGGGAACCAGAGGATGGTGGCTCAGGAAGGTTCCAAGAAGCCCAGGGCAGAGTCATGTCTCCAGTCTTCTAGACCCCTGCCTCTGCTGTGTCCTCCTCAGTGTCCAGTGTCCTGTTTCTGACCACTGCTGACTCCAGGATTGATGGAAGCACTGTGACGGCCACCTCCTATCACTCTGTCATTCTTGAGGTTTCACTCCAGAGACACAAAACAAGAGGGCACAGTGAACAGCCTTTAGAGTTAGTGTTTCTCAGGCTGGACCAGTGTGGTGGTGCTCTGGCTGAATCGGATGATGCTAGGGTTCCAGGTGAAGAAGATGAAAGACCAGATGAGAGAGAGCATGGAACAGCCATTAAAATGGGTCAGAAAGAGCCTGGGCTTTGATGAAGATGTGGAAGATGAGGTAAGAGACATCATGAAGACAAAGGAAGGTTCCCTTACATGATCTGAAGTTAAGACACATCGCAGCTCACCCATTTACAGCCTTCACAGCTTCCATTAGGGAAATCTCATGCAAAAGGTATTCCAGAAATGGCGGACAAATGAGACAATGGCTTGGCAAGAATTTAGGGCACAAAAATGTGTATTTCACACAGTCCAATGAAATGGATTGAACATTGTTTTAGTCACGGCAGTGGTATTTTTAAGTATGTAGACAAGATCAGCTTCCCCATGCCCTCCTTCTCATTCTTAAACAAGCAGATGGTTTTTCTCATGGTGATTTAAGAGTAAATGAATCTCTCAGGTTACAGAGAAAAAGTTCAAGTTGAATGGAATCCCCAAACAATTCTACTAAACTTCACTTTCAAATTGTGTGTTATGGATTCCCTCTTTATTCATCAGCAGGGTAAAGCTTATTGGCTTTTAGATTTACTTCAATTCATTTGAAAATATTGTATCAATTTCCCCCATTTAAAGCTTTGGGTACAGAGCACATTGGTGTTATTAAAATGTGACTCAAAGGTTTCTAACTCTTTGCTAATAACTGAGTTAGGTGGTTGCAATTTTGGTAATCAGATTCTTAGTAATCAGATTGTCGTAGCTGAGTTTAAAAGGCCCACTTCATTAGATGAGAGGTTTTTGTCTCAGTCCATTTCTGTTTCTTCTCTGACTGTGGCCTCTTAGTGTCTGCATCAGTTCAGAGGTGGTTGGGGGTGTAGCTCAGTGAGAGAACATGTACCTAGCATGTGCAAGGCTCTAGTTTCAATTCCAAGCACATGCAAAACAAGTCCCATGATGGTAATGGACACTTGCAGGAGTCCCTATAACGGCACATCTTGACCTTCATCAGTGCAGGGAAGTGAGCACCTTTTGAATCATCTCCATATCTGTGCTTACATAGTACTACCATCTTATTTTAATGTCTTCCTCCTCACTAACTAGAACTGTCATGACATTAGAGACTATAGCAAATCTCTTTTGGCATCTTATAGTAGTGGTTTAATAAATGCTGACCAGTTTTATGCACTGTAACTGGCTGACAGTACAACAGAATGATCATGTGGGCATCTTGGACTTCATCCTGAATTGGAGCAACCCATGGTGATATTAGTGCTCTTTCAAAATGCTTAGCAACTTCCTAGAAAGCTTTAGCCTAGACATTCAGGTCTATTTCCTTCCAGGATGGTGTCTTTTAAATGGGGAATGTGGTGACACCTAAGGATCATTTTGTAATGCTGGTAAGGTTGCTAGTTTTTCTACCAAGAGATGAAGAATGCCAAGAATTAACATCTAAGGCAGTGGACATTCATTCAGGCCTATGCCAGCCCAACACCATCACCACTGGCAAGAAGGACACTGACATAGTGAATGGGAGGGCAAAGTCACCTCAAGACAGAATGTCCTCATCCCATTTTTTACTTTAAATCAGAAACTTGAATCTGGAGAGTTTGAGGAAAATACTTCAGAAGACACAGAAGGCGTACAAAAGAAGGTAGGTGAGGATTGGCGTGAAGGGGTTCCTTGTCAATCAGGATTCAAAAGACAATTGAGCCTTTATACTTCATTGTTAATCAAATATTAGGCAAATGATTTCAATTGAATGGTGAGCTATTAAGACTGGTCAGTTGATGTGGTCAGTAGACGCTGTCACACAGATGCAGGTAACACCACCAGCTCAATACTTCATTTAAAGTACACTTGCCTTAGTTCCATTTTAACTCCTATATTTTTAGCGTTTGGAAAATAAATGTTATTATGCGATCTATTTGAACCAAATTGTAAGGGAATATTTTACTTCAAATTATTTCTTTTATTTTTTGAGATTATAACATAATTATATCATTTTTCCCTTCTCCTTCCTCATTTCAACCCCTTCTTGCATGTTTTCAAATTGATGGCCTCGCTGGAAAATATTTTGGTTTTAAATACATTCTATTGCTTAAACAAGAGTGCATAATTATGTCACTTACTTTGTGACTAAAATTTAGCTTTATCTTCAAATAAATCTATCAGGGTTTTCATTAAAAGAAACAGAGTGAAAAATTTTTGTCAACAAGACAAAATGCATTTCAGATAATCAAACAGTATACGAGATATGAATTCCTGGCAGCACAGCTGATTTCACTTAAGGTCAATATTGTGCTCTGTTGCTTAAGCATTTCAAACTTAAAGAATAATTTTTAAAGTTAAAACAATAAAGCTGGTGTGTTGGCCAGTTTTAATTGTCAACTTGACACTATATAAAAACACCTGGGAAGAGAGTCTCAATGAAGAATTAATCAATCAAGTTGGCCCATGGGCATGCCAGTGGGGCGTTGTCTTGATTGTTAACTGAGACACAAACACCCAGACTACTGTGGGTGGCGTCATTTCCTAGGCAGGGGACACTGAACAGTACAAGAAAGGAGAAAGCTAGCTAAGGGCAAGCAGTCAAGAAGGCACGTATTCTCTTTTTCCTCTTAACTGTGGATGTGGTGCTGGAGGTTTCTGCCATGACTTCCCTACAATAATGGACTGCAAACTGGAATTGTAAATTAGATGAGCTCCTTTCTCCCTCACGTTTCTTTTTGTGAGGGTATTTGCCCCAGAAACAGAAATGAAACCAGGGCAGCTAAAAATTGGAAACAACTGATAAATAATCTCATATTTGTAATGCTAATGTAAAATATTAATATAAAATAGTAATAGGTACGGTGAATTTTTAAGATCAGTTTGTGTCTATAGGAATAAAACACAAATATGCATCTGTACACTTAAAAACTCCCTTATTGTGTGTGACATTGTTGGTTTGAAGTGTATGTCAATTGTGGGGTAGGTTTTCATTTATAATTTTGTTATAGAACTACTTTATAGCTTATTAATAACATGCAAGTTTAGGATTCATGCAATGACTATCAAAATAGTGATCATATGTGGAAGATTCTCTAACATGGAATGTGAGCTACATCAATCCATTGATAAGCTAAGTTAACCATCATGCACCCCTTGAAGAGTCTGACTTCAGAGCCTTGTCTTGCCTACTCTGACACCTGAGAGCTTTAGGTATTTATGTACTAACAGCCCTGACCAGGCTCCACCCTCATTGCCCATGTTAGTTCTTCTTGTCACGGTCAAACATGTCCAAATCCTTGACTTAATCTAAAGAACAGTCAATCAGACTTTCTCCAGGCAGGACAGTTACATGTACACAATTAATCCATTGTGGAGAAAGGAACTGAGATGCCATTCCACAGTTGGGCAGTGTTATTACTAAGGAAGGAATGTGTATATATTTAATGCAATCGTTTTAAGTTGGTAATAGGAACCCAAATGGGGCTCTGTTTAGTCACCTTGAGAATGTTTTCCCAGTTAAGAACATTGCTCTTTCTCTCTTTATTAAACACAGAAAAATTAGATTCCTATCGGCGGATAAGAAGTGGGGACAGACAGAGCATGGAGCTGAAATGGGAAGGAAAATGTCCTTTAGGCAGAAGAGATGTGAAACTCAGTTCTAAGACACTGAGCTCTGGAGGAAAAAGGAGCCGGGGATACCTTGATTTAAATAGCCCGGAGGCCAAATTTGTCAAAATGAAACTTTCTCAAGTTTCCTTCAGAGAGAAATATACTCACTAAGGCCATTTTGTCTTCTAAAAACAAATCCCCATTTTCCAGGGCATAATCTTTGGGTACATGGGTTTCCTGTCTATCATAAAATTAGATTTGCTTAAGTGTTACAGCTTATATAAACAATAATAACTTTACACCATAAAAATCTTCAGTGGTCATTAACAAGTAAAAATAATTTCAATAATGCATTTTATTTAACTCAGCATATCCAAAATATTTCAACATGCAATCAATAAAAATTATTAATGTAGTAGTTTGCATATTTGGGGATTAAGCCTTCAAACCTTTTTTCTTTTTGAAACTTTCGAAGCATGTCTCAATTTCTAGAAGCCAGAAGTGCTCCGTGGCCACGTGACTAGTGGCCATAGTACCGGAGAGCCCAGGCCTGGAGGAGCTTTTTCCTCAAAGATTTGGCAAACTGTATTTTTCCTTCAAACATTTTGTCAATGTATGCCTGTTTTCAAACTGTTTGAGTTAGCATTAATTTAGGGCAGCATGAACTTGAACTTGCTTGTTTCTATAAAATTAGTAATTATACTCTCTGGGGTCTTGTTTTTGAATCCAATCATCTGGCTAATTCTTCTGCTTTGTTTCATCTGCTGAGGATGATATCACTTGTGAATGGCTAGCTAAGTCTTTATAAACATTCTAGAACAAGCCATTGTAATCACAATTTAAAAATGCTGAAATATTGGGCTGCTGAGTAAACAGTTACTGAACAAGGTGATGTAACACAGTGGCCTTTTCTGTATTTATCTTTTATGATCATCCCGAGAGGGTAGCAATTGGCTTCAGATATGTCTGGCATCTATGATATGGCAGCTGGCGTCGATACACCAGGGATGAAGATGAGTCCTTATACTCAGCGATGTGTGGTGCTATGCCGTAGTCTTTACAAGACACACCGGACACACATGACACTAGGACATTCACACAGTTAAGAAATGTGGCGTGGCAGACAGACTGGATGCTGTGGTTGCCGTGGGAAGTACTCACTTTTTCAGCTCACTCTGCTTCTTTTTGGCTTGTGCATGACACTGGTGCATACCAGGGAAAAAGCCACTTGTGTGTCATGTAAAAAACATATCAGCTAATAAAACTACGTTTGGTTGAGAAATTAGTCTATCACAGCTGTCATTGAGTTCCATAGAATTATCATTACAACAAGTGCATTTTATGAATCAGAATTCTGCCTGCTGATTCATAAACTGGCCAGTATGCAATAAGGATACAAAGCATTAAAGAAGCGTTACACAATTTTCATGCAGTAAAGTCATAATCAGTCTCTCAGAAACAGTCCACACAACACTAGACAGATTTAAAAGGGCACACACAAATGTTCTGAATGTGAGAGGATGACGATATTTATGATTTCTTCCCTAAATTAAAATATCAAAAATATGTCTATGAAATTTTAAATTCAAGCTTAGATATCATGTTAATATCATACATGTGGAAATGATTAAAGTAACAGCAAAATGTAAGATTTGGGAAACTCTAGGGATGGCTGGATCCTGTCTTAATTGTGATTTCCCAAGATGCTTTGGTGCAGCACAAGCGCCTACATGACCCCAGGCATGTGGCTCATCACCTGCCTGGAGTGCCAAGTGCTCACCTGCCAATCATTCACAGAAGTAACATGAGCTGGATATTCTGCATATAGGATTCACAAAGGTCTGACTCTGATGTGCAGGTGATTTTTGTAAAATGGTAATATACTTCGTAACATCAATTCAGTAAAAGACAGACAACTTGATGACATTGAAGAAAAAGCATCTTTTCTTTATGGACAACTACAGCAACAACAAACACACCCTGACAATGTAGAATTTCCCAATCCTAGAAATCTTTAATAACTTAAAACTTTATTTAATTTTGGCATTATATAATTTTCATTACTTACAACATGGCATTTAGAATAAAATAAAAACACACATGTTGGCAGCAGCTGGGGACCAGATCTGCTGATATTCTGAAAATAAGCCACCATAATTTAGCTTTTGACAGAAATGTGCTTCACGGGGGCTGTAAATGGCCGTTTTTCTAATTCTAGGCGTGTGCATAATCGGAAGAGAACCGCTGCATTTACGGATGCGTTATGGAAGAAATGAAATGTTTAACAACCTAATCTAAATTATAAGTGCAAGAAAAATATTTTTCATCTCAGAATTTAAAAGTGGGAATCGCACAGGGTGGTGATGAGTCGTGCTATAGATATTTATGGAGACGTTTACAGGGTGTTTCGGAAGCCCCCGGCCTGTGCAGGACCAGCTTCAGCACGCCTTGAAAGACAAATGTGGACTTTTTTCTGTGTGTGTCACAACAGAGGTTGAAAATGGCCCTTTAGTGCTCGGAATGGAGATGGTGTTTCCTCACCAAGGCCACTAAGTGTGGGGAGGAGCCGAGGGCCATTTTCTGCATTGAAACTCGGGGACTTCCCGCTCATGCCTGTAACTTAGTTATCGACATAAATATGTATAGACATGTGTAGTATGCAAAGTCACAACAGAAATATATTTAACATTTAAGAAAATTTAGAGCATCTACTGGTAAACTGACATATGTATATAATACGACTGGATTTATTCAGGAATTCGATTTGTTTTCTTGTTATTGGTATTTCTCAACGTCAACAAGACTCCTTTTAAAGAAGCAGAGTGTTATATTTGGACATATATTGTCTTCATTTAAAAACTAATGTTGAGTAATGAAAATTAATTAATCCATGATCAAGAACTAATTTTTTTTTTTGCAATTTTGGCTTTCATTTATATTTTTACAGTTGTTTCATTGAAACTGCTTTAAAAAGATTGGCTTGTTTTGCTGTATTTTTTTTTTTTAGCTGATGATCACATTTTTTGATACATTAACATATGTCAGCTTCCTACAGGAACCCTATGGATCTGCCCACCTGTGATGTCACAGTAAGGAGGGGCTTTTCTTCTGCAGACTCCTCCCTCGGTATCTCCTTCATCACCATGGCAACAGCCTTATCTGCAGCCCTAGAGCCTTTTCCCTACAACAGTGAAACCAACAACGAATGTGTCAGGAGGCGTCTTGAAGTTATTTATGACAAGACAGGCTAATGTTTAAAGCGCAATCCGACATGAGTGAAGAGGTGGGCTGCTGCCAGGGAATCTTGAGGCTTTTGGCTGAGGAGAAAACACACAAAATCTGAAAGATTATTTGTGAACTTTTAGTTAGCTGCTACTTTTTCACCTGTCACAGCGGACCTGTTTAACATAGTATTTTTATATGTATAATATATTTGAAGGCAATTAACATGATAGGAACATATTTTTTATAGTTTCAATTTTAGCATGCTTTGACTTTCCTGTTGTGTTCGTTTATAAATGATGACTAGACAGTCCCTAGATGCTTTGGTTTGAGGCAGAGATTAGAGCCAGGATCTGATTTGCAAAGTGCTTTCACTGGGTGTTCTCTAAATCTCATTTTTCGATGAATTTGGCATAAAGAGTATACAAACTTCATTTCTTAAGTATTCTACAGTGGTTTCCCATACCAGGGTTTTACCCATGGTGTTCTGTGGGATGGTCTGACCTGAGTCAAGTAGAATTTCTTCTCCTAATTTCAGTGTTTTTGAGACCAAGGAACTTCAGTACAATTTTAGACATGTCTTTTAATTGAAGAATTCTATAATTACACAAGTAAAATATTCCCACTGGGGCAGTGATTTTGCTGTATCTGGTGTCAGTTTGTCTCATATATGCAAGGGGTGTTAGCCTTCTGCCCTTTAAGCTGACCAGATTATCAAGTTTATGAGAGTTAATATAAATATGTGATCATGGAACAACAACAACAAAAAACATCCCTTTCCCAATAATCTCTCAATACTTGCAAAACAAAAACTTTAATTTTTTCAGCTCTCTTGCCAGAGCCTCCCTGGAGGAAATCATTTTATATTAAAAGCACATAAAATATTTGTGTTGTCAATCTACTTATAGCTGGCTCACAAAGAGACACATGGACAAGTGTTACGTGTGTGTGTGTGTGTGTGTGTGTGTGTGTGTGTGTGTGTGTGTGTGTGTTGGGGGGCATTGCCTGGAAAGGGAATTAACTCCAGAACTCAGTAAAGCTGGATAGCCTCACCTGATGCAACACAAAAGGGCTTGGGTTATATTAGAATTTTAGGTGTTGCAAGGACATCTAAAAAGCAGGTTCCATTTAGGGACAAACCCCTCCATTTTTTCAGGTTCTAACCTTCTAAAATGTAGCCAGTCATAGCTTCTATTTATGTCAAGAAAGGAAACCTTTTTGTACAGTTAATAGATTTCAAGATGTGCTTGTTTTGATTAAGGGCTGCACTATTAAATGACAATGTGTTTCTTTCCAAGATGAATAGCAGGTAGTGGAGCTATTATTTCACAGATGAATCAGTAATAATTTGCATATGTGTTCTCAAAAGACTGCATGGCATTGCTCCTTAGGCTTACTGACTTCTGGAAGAATAAAGGGAAACTTGATGTTTCATTGCAGAGTCAATTGGGGTAGACAAGAATTCCAGGCTTCCTCTTTAATGAAGCAATATGACTTTCCTAAAATAGAGATAGCACAATTCTGAATTCTGGGGAAAGATGTATTGAGATACTATTTAGCCATTTAACATGTCTTTCAGATATTAAAGTTGTTTAAGTGAGACAGTGCATGCTATTAACTTACTATATGTCTATAAGCTATGCTCATTTATAGAAAAATATCTGTCTTATAACATTTATTTCTGCAACTTTTCAAGAGCAAAATCATTTGCGAAGAAGTCTTTCCATGCTCTAAGACGTTCTAATAATATAGCAATAAACAAAGTGGCATGCTTATATTCAAATCCCTACTATATTTAAAGGAACGAATCTAGTATTATAAGGTATAATTGAAAAGCAATAACTCAGACTCCTCTTGCGATGAGAAGGAAGATATCAATTGATAAGCATCTCAAAAAATTTCAGGTGAATTTTTCAAAATGTCATTTATTTGAAATGCTACCAATCTATAAACTACAAAGAGAGAATTTTTACATATGCAACTATAGTAGCTAGAATTAGCAACAGACATGCTTTTTACTAAAACAGAAACAAAAACCAAACAAAAATTAGTCCTTTCATGCTGAACTCTAGAACAAAGCAGTGGTCGGCTGAAAGGTTGAATCATAAACACATGCGGGGCTTTGCATTTCTTGCAGAAAAACCCACCAAAGCCAGGGTCAGGTCACTTTTTTGAAGACAGTGCCATTTTTTCTTCAAGGTTACACCTACTACCTGGAAAGAGTCATGACACCCGGGTTAGTTTGCTGTTGCAACTGCCAGCTTTTGTGCCAAAACCCCACGATTTCTGCTGTTTAACTAATGCGGTAGAGTCTGAGCAGAGGGGAGCTCGGCAGGTTCCATCTTTGTGGCTGCAGAAAGGGTACCCGAGAGCCTATCACACGCGGTGAATCCACTCATCTATCAAAGTCCCCTCCCATCCCTCTGTTGCCTTCGTCTGCTGTCCCGCATCCAGGCTGGTATTGCTGACCATCCACCTAATCTGTAGGAGGCTGCTCCTAAAACTTAGAATTTGGCTGGTATGTGATAAAGTGACTTGGATCAGTTTTGCCTTCAGTAGCTCTGCAGAACTAACCATAGAGCCACTGTGGTGTAATGTTCTTTACAGAGGTCAGTTGCTTAACACATTCCAAGTAACCTATATCCACAATAGTTCAACCTTATAAATATGACTGTACCAAAAGGTCAACACTGACTTACTACTTAAAACAACACGAAGACGACAAAAATAAAAACACACACAACTGGAAATACACTCAGGCAAGAAGTGAGTTAT
Organism: Peromyscus maniculatus bairdii; assembly: GCF_049852395.1. Taxonomy (NCBI): domain Eukaryota; kingdom Metazoa; phylum Chordata; class Mammalia; order Rodentia; family Cricetidae; genus Peromyscus; species Peromyscus maniculatus. The sequence continues at coordinate 7,379,164 of NC_134857.1, read as the reverse complement.
ATACTTCATGCCACATGAAGCCAGGTACTCCTACCTCAGGCTTAAAAAGAACAGGAAAGAAGTAGATTAGAAGGTAGATTAGTAGATTAAAATTCATCCCATTAGGATGGCCCCAGCTATTATTTCGGCCACTTCTTTTCTGATCACATGTGAAATTCACTTTTCCTCATTTCCTTGTCAAATTTCTTGAGATGTTTTTAAGTAGAAAACATTGTGTGCAAAGGGTAACATTTTCTTTGGTACTTTGCGGTGAGAACTCCATGATATATCTCTCATTTCTTTAGAATTGCCTTCTTCAACAATAACAGACATAAAATGATAGCCTTTTAAACAATTCTGGACAACAGTCTTTTCAACTCCTGTTAGGAAAATGGGAATACATCACTAAAACACAGGGTCATGGCAAATGGCATTGACATTTGTTACTTAAGAAAGCTCAGCTTTGGTTCACTGCTTTTCCTTTTGGTGATATGGAACGTAAGATACAGAGCAATGTTGGATGTCACAAGGCCGTCTCAGGCTGGAGAGCCAACATATGGGGATGGGGAAGATGGGGATCCAGCACATGAGGACAGGGAGGATGGGAAGGCAGCACATAGGGATGGGGAGGATGGGGAGGATGGGGAGGCTGAATATGGGGACAGGGAGGATGGGGAGCTAACATATGGTGATGGGGAGGATGGGGAGCCAACATATGGGGATGGGGAGGATGGGGAGCCAACATATGGAGATGGGGAGGATGGGGAGCCAACATATGGGGATGGGGAGGATGGGGAGCCTGTATATGGGGACAGGGAGGATGGGGAGCCAATATATGGAGATGGGGAGGATGGGGAGCCAACATATGGGGATGGGGAGGATGGGGAGCCTGTATATGGGGACAGGGAGGATAAGGAGCCAACACATGGGGATGAGGAGGATGGGGAGCCTGTACATGGGGACAGGGAGGATGGGGAACCAACATATGGGGATGAGGAGGATGGGGAGCCTGTATATGGGGACAGGGAGGATGGGGAGCCAACACATGGGGATGGGGAGGATGGGGAGCCAACATATGGGGATGGGGAGGATGGGGAGCCTGTATATGGGGACAGGGAGGATGAGGAGCCAACACATGGGGATGAGGAGGATGGGGAGTCTGTATCTGGGGACAGGGAGGATGGGGAACCAACATATGGGGATGAGGAGGATGGGGAGCCTGTATATGGGGACAGGGAGGATGGGGAACCAACATATGGGGATGGGGAGGATGGGGAGCCAACATATGGGGACGAGGAGGATGGGGAGCCATCCTTCAGATGAGGGGATGCTGCTCCACTCTTTGCCTCTCAGTGAAGAGAATGAAGCTACTGGGAGATGCTGCCACAAGCTCCACATTCTGCCAGACACCTGACAAAGCTTGGGTATTCTCCCAACTTGGTTGGGGAGATATACCTCAGTTGGAAAGTTGAGATTAAGATTGAATCAGAAGGATTTGGCCACTGCTCATCTGTACCTGAAGCATAAGAGGAACCCAGACCCTCCCTATTACACCATCATATATAAGGGTTGAGGGCAGCTCTCCCCTCCATGGAAGTGAGTGTTGTTTAGGACAGCAATCACATCTTAGGCAGAAGTCACTTTCCAGTGCAATTACTCAGACCAGTCATAAGCATACTGGTTTTGCACACATTTCTGGTTTTGCAAAAGAGTCTCACTGGGTAGCCTAAACTGGCCTGCCAATCACTATATAATGCAGGATGCCTTGGAGTTGTGTCAAAGTTCCTACTTCAGACCCCAGGTTGCTAGGATTATGGAAATCTTTTTCAATTCTAGAAGAGTCAGCCAGTCACACTCTCACTTGAAAGCACGTTCCCAGTGAGATGTTTTTGTTTCTTTGATCTTCACGTACAGCTAACCCAAGTATCCCAAGCATGTGATCTTTTTATTTTAGGTCATAGCAGCTTCATAAATGCTAGACACGGAGTGCCAGTCTGCCATCTTCCTGAAAATCTCCTCGACATCTGTTTTAGATGCTTAAAACACTTAGCACACACAATACACAGACACTCGGTTCATTTGTGATCAATCTGCTTACAGATTTTATTATGGCTACTGTGGACTTTGTAATTTAAAACATTTATTTGTGTGTGTGTGTGTGTGTGTGTGTGTGTGTGTGTGTGTGTGTGTGTGCATTCACACGTGTGGAGCTCAGTAGACAACTTGTGATTGTTTGTTCTCTCCTTCCACTACGTTGGTTCTAGGGATCAAACTCAGGTCATCAGGCTTGGCAGCAAGTGCTTTACCTGCCCAAGCCATCTTGTCAGCCCATGGAGTTTGTAATTTAAAAAATGCTTTTATTATCTTTAATCTATCTCTTTATCAGAGATACTAAATAGAAGAAATGGAAATGTACTAAGATAGAAGAAAAGCAAAAGATGACAAAATTAGATACCTCTCACATGGATTTTAGACATAACTTTGGTTTTGATTAAAAAAAAATCCATATTGTTGTACAAAATGGAGAAACATCAGAAATGGGAAAATCCAAATAGCAGGTCACATCTCCTTAAAATATCCTCAAGCATTATATTTTATTTTGACAACATTGGGAATTAAATATTTCTTGGGATGAATGTTTAAAGAATTGACATATTCATGCTCATAATTGTGATTCCTTGCACCCACACTCACAGGCCCAAACACCTGCCATCTTCATAGTTTTGAAATGGTACTCAGTTTTGTTCATGCTGGAAATGAATCCCACCATGATTTTTGTGCATTGGGCTTATGCACTGTAGGAAGCTGGCCGTGAGAAAGCCAGCTGAACATTCTTTCTCTTAGGAAGGTAAATACCACGGTAAGTGTCGTGGTCTCTTCCAACCTCAACAGGAGAAAAGGTTAGAGTGGAGTGTGCCAGTGGCCTCTGAGTACTGGCCACTGCTGTCTGCTGCTTCTGCCCGCCACTGCTGCCTGCCACTCCCGCCTGCCATCCCCGCCCTCCATTTTCACGCCCTTTCCCAGACAGATGCAGCAGTGTTGATCTCCAGCCCTTCCCCAGATAGATGCAGCAGTGTTGATCTTCAGCACAAACCAGGCTTCTGCTTGGTCTCCTGTGACTACTCCTACACCCTGAGACCTCTCCATTTCTGGTGTTTTCTTCCTTTTTAAAGTTGTGGAAATGGAGCTAGATGCAGGCACACTAGTTCTTCTTCCTAATTATCTCGAAAGGTGCTCTGAGTTCCCTTTATCCCAAATTTTGTACCTTTAAAAAATTTTACTATTTTTATTTATGTGTGCATGTGTGCGTGTACATGTGTATACATGCATGTGAGTGCAGGTGCCCTTGAAGGACAGAAGAGGAAACTGGATCCCCGGGAACTGGAGTTACAGGCAGTTGCCTGTTTGCCTAGTACCCTAAATTTCTGAGACATACAAGCAATTAGAACCTCTCCCTAGGCCCGTACCACCATCCTTTATTTGGTAAGATGTGCCCAGCTACATTTGATCAGTGAAACTGCCTTATGAGAACGAAGATCATGCTTACTTCCCGTGAACCATATCATCTGGTGCAGGTCTCCATGGGCACATAGATTTTTAAGTACATCCAGTACACACACCTGCTGAATTTTTTTCTAATTATTTGAGATGCTCGCATTATATAACATGGCCATCTTTGGCAGAAAGTGATCCCGAGCTAGAGGGAAAGTTTTAATTAGATGTTTAAGGAACTCCACACATATAAATAAAAAATTCATTAAAATTAATAAAGTGTTGCCGGGTGAAGTTGCCTGAAGTTTGCTCTGAAGTGTTTTTTTTTTTTAACTATTATTATTAACAGGATTCATTTTGTCCATAAATAGCATGGCATCTGTTCTTCTGGGGTTAACTATGCCTGCTTCCCTCCCTCCATGTCCATAGACAGCCAAGGTGACAGCACTCAGGCCTCCTCACTGCCACCAGCTTTGGATTAAGGATGTCTCAGTGTCGGGTTTCTGTGACTAAGGGGACCTCAAAACCACTTGCTGCTTCCTCTCATGACCAAGTCCTTTCTTTATGCCGCAAGCGTGGACTGCTTTAAAGTATTTCTTTTCTTCTGACCTCATTTTTATATTGGGGATGGCATAATCTATTTGAAAATTAAGAAACATAGAATGAATTTTTGTATGATAAATCTCAAATCTGTTATATTTTGAAAGGTCTTTGATTGCTATGTGAAGTATACACCATCCCCTGAATATAACCCCAGGGTATGGCTATTATTATTAGTTTTGATTTCTTGTCAAATATCATTTGCAAATGAGCATCCTCTGAGGGGATTTAGTTTTTAAAGAAAAAGGAAAGATTGCCTTTTTTTTTTTTAACTTGTCAATAATTCCCCTTCCCCTCTTTAGTACAAGAGGTCTGCACAAATGGACATGAATCCCAACACTGGCAAAGAGCTGATGATATAAAGGTCACTCCCTATCAGCACAGATAGTTGCTGGGACTGCTGGGGCCCAGGAAGAGGGGGTGTGGCCTCTTTCTGAAGAGTCTTGGGGCCTGGCACCTAAGCTAGGAGGCTAAGCTGGTGAATAAGAGGGCCTCAGAATGGTGAACAGTGACAACAGAGAATGGTAGGAGCCACATACAGAACCTGGCTTCTTTTATTATCTTCCACACTGTCTGTAATTGGAACATATTCCAAGACAAAAGAATAAATGGGAATCTCTCCAGATAAATGTGTAGAGAAATGTTCCCCTGGGTCACTGTTTTTATTTATTTATTTATTTATTTATTTATTTATTTATTTATTTTTATTTTTTATTTTTTAATGCCAGTGATAGGATGTATTCCCCAAATTTCCAGTACATACACTAAAGCAAAGAACAGGTAATTAAAAAGGATTTCCTCCTCCTGCCAAAGTGGTGGCTTCTAAATGTTGCAAGTTGCTATGCTGGGGCAAAGGCTAATTTGAGGCCCTCTCCCACTCTTTTCTTGAAAGACCTTCCAAAGTACTGAATCAGAAGTAGCAAATCTACCTAGATGTTCCTTGGTAGAATTACTCTGTTATGTGTTTTCACTCTAAAGGAGAATTATTAACTACTGAATTGGGATTCACCTTCTTATGAATATTTCAGGAAAATTCTATTTCTAATGTTCCAAAATTGTGGCCCTGGAGCCCAATTAATTAGTAGCTTTTCTGATGTTCTGGGAGGTACAAGTTTTTTGTTTTGTTTTGTTTTAAACTTCTTTCTCGGTCACTAAAACACTATAGTTTTGCTGGCATAACTTAGAAAAAGCTGATTTCCAGAAACTAGACCAAACTGATAAGTGCCGAGACAAGAAGGTTGTAGCTACAGTGACCCATGGCTTGACTTCCCTAAAACAGTCCAAGAAGTCAGTGAGGTTGTGGAAATGTCTACCCTGTTACTGCTCTCTAACTAGCATGGGGAGGGGTAGCCCACTAGCGATGCGTGGCTTTGCTTTTCTCTATACTGCTGGGTCACACAAGTGCAGATCAATCTTGTGAGGAGCTGAGGGAGGTACAGACAGATGTTGCAATTGGGAGTCATAGTCAGTCCAGCCAGGTGTGGCCAAGGGGATGTGCAACACGAATCTTTAAAAGGTCTTAGTAATAAAAACAAACAAACAAACAAACAAACAAAAAAACAAAAAACAAAAACAAAAAACCAGGAGCCAGATATTGGGGTGAATGCTGAAATATCAGAGAAACAGAACAAGCCACAGCCAACTTCACCTTACCAACTCCTCAACCTCCAGAGAGAGACTTCCTCTGACTGAAATCCTCAGCCTCAAGACCTGAGTTCCTATTTCCTCACGCATTATATACCTTTCTGAGTCCTACCATATTACTTCCTGGGATTAAAGGTGTGTGTCCTTCCCAAAGCAAAGACATGAGATCTCAAGTGCTGGGATTAAAGGTGTGTGCCACCATGCCTGGCTCTGTTCCCAGTGTGGCCTTGAACTCACAGAGAGCCAGACAGATCTCAGCCTCCTGAGTGACAGGATTAAAGGTGTGTGCTACCAATGCCTGACCTCTATGTTTAATATAGTGGCTGGCTCTGTTCTCTGATCCCCAGATAAGTTTTATTGGGGTTCACAAATAAAATATTACCACAGGGATGACCAGCTACCAGTGCCAGTTGGGGAGGGTAAGAGAGGATATTGGGCCTATTTATTGGCCCAGTGCAATTAGAGTCAAGACAGAGTTCCAACCCCAGCTTTGCCTTTTATTAATGCTCTTGCTAAGCTTTTATTTTTACCTCATGGAAATAAAAACTATATGCTTCAAAAATATAACCTAGTTACATGAAAACATTTCCCACAATGCCTGGTATATAGGAGGTACATAATAATTGCTAAATTATGAACTGCTGAGCCGATGGACTCTGTCAATCTGAAAACATATAATAATGTGCAATGGTTGTATTAATTCATGGAATAAATATCCATAGTTCAATCTAAGCTGTACCTTGTCCCTGGCTGACAGAATCAACCTGGTCTATTGTGATTTATATATGATGACATCAGCTTCAATGGTGTCCGGAGGGGACTTGACATGATAGAACTCCTGGGATACCCTAGTGTTGAAAATAAAACCAATTCCCTTTTCATAATCACCATAAACATGGAATTCCCATTGGTATGTTTATAATCATCATTTTTCTTAGTTCCAAATATAGAGCTCGTTATAAATATCAATAGACAGAAAAATAGGCTCCTGAATTTCTCATGGATCAGCAAGCTCCAGGTTCAGTGAGAGACCCTGCCCCAAGAAATAAGGTGGGAAGTGATAGGGGAAGGCTTTTGATATCAGTCTCTAACCTACACACACACACACACACACACACACACACACACACACACACACACACAAACACACACTTTGTTCATAAGAACAAAGCCACAAAACACTGTTCCATTTTCTCCTGATCCATGCTTACTGGCATCTGGAAGGCTGGAACAGGGAGACAACCAGAAGAGTGACTGTACTTTTAGTACTGAGATTGTGACTAAATCCAAGACCCCTGGTCTGTAGTCTATCCCTGTGTTCTGAGGACAGAAGGGACTCTTCTGTCTTTCCCAAGTGTCATAACATTTGAGTATCACCTACAAGATGCTATGATGTGCCCCAGCCCAGCTGTGTATGTGTATGGCTTCCTGTGTGTGTGGACACAGGCTGAGTGTAGCCTGAGTTGACACAGCACAGAACATGGAGTTAGAGACTGAGGTCTGACCTCCACCAACAGCACTTTCCTTTCTTCTTTGACCTTGGGCAGAGAACATTGGTTTCCTTTAAGTCAAGTAAGAATGAAGTGGGAAGCAGCCTCATTGCCTCTGTAGCATTTTTGTGAGACTCAAATGGATAATTTATTGTGAGGGTGACCTTCGGTATGCACTAATAATGCCTTAAATCAGCACAATACTATTAGCTGATTCAATTATAGTCCATATGCATTGGGGAGCCCACAGTGTCTGAAAGAACTATTTATTGCTCTGAAATAGTAATCTGATAAAGCCATGCTATAATGAAGTGCAAAGTGAATGGGCTTTCCCTGACAACAGGAACCCAGGAGAGTCTGACGGGGCTCTTTCAGTTACAGCTGTAGACCTTCAAAGCCAGTAAGGTTGCATTGATTCATAGGCCATTTCCTGTGCTCTGGGGTTGACTAACACAGTACCATATGAACAAATCTACTTGAGCAAGCATACATGATTGCAGTAGTGATGGCTTTCAACTTGAAAATTCTAAGAAAGAATTCAACAAAGAAGACTTTAAGATTTTGGAAACATTTTCAAGTTACAAAAGATTCACTAGTTTGCCTGATATATTGACATCACCTTCATATCTTGCTTCTTGTGTGTGTGTTCATGTATGTGTGGTTATACATGTATGTACATTTGCATATATGTGCATATATGTGAAGGCCAGAGGACAACTTTGGTTGTCATTCTTCAGGTGCTGGTAACCTTGATGACAGTGTCTGTCACTAGCCTAAACAAAGTTCACCAAGTAGGCTAGGCTGGGTGGCCAGTAGCCTAGTGATCTGGCTGTCACTGCCTCCCCGTTGCTGGGCTTACAAGGCTGCACCACCATACCCAGCTTTTGTAAGGTAGGTTCTGGAGATCAAACTCAGGTCTTTGTGATTGCAAGGCCAACATCTTGTCCTTCATCTTGCATCTGATTCTGACAGGTTAGCACAGTTGCTCCGCCATTTTGTTCTTGGTTGTATTGAGTTACTTCTACTCTCTTGCCTTTGAAGTATGAGCACATATATTACCCATGCTGGAAAGCTGTTCACAGGCTGTGTCTCAAGAGGAGAAATCTGACAAGATCTTTAAGTTGCTTATGAAGTTTTCCTCAACCAGATATAAGTGAATTCCCTGCCAGTCTCTTTCTAACCATCATACATACATATATAGAAAGAGATTAACATTTAAAACAGCTTTGAATTAAACTCCACTCAACCTGTTAAATAATGCATTATAGTCTCTAGGTTCCCAGATAAAAGGAACTTCATGGCCCTGATATTTTATTATATAAATTGAGAGTGATACTGAATATGGATATATCTTTCAGATATAGAAAAAACATTCCTCTAATAGTTATTCCTATATTAGTATATGATACTTTATCATTACAGTTGCTTATTTATTCTATCTATCTATCTATCTATCTATCTATCTATCTATCTATCTATCTATCTATCTATCTATCTCTTTCATCTATCTACTATCTATCTGTCTATCATTTATCTGTATCTCTCTTTATATAGACACATTCTTGGCATGGCACATGCGGGATGACTGAGGAGAATCTGAGGGGGTTGGCCTCTCCTTCCACTATGTGGGATCTTGAGATCAAACTCAAGTTGTCAGCCATGAGCTGTCTCATTGGCACAACATATGCTATTTTTATTACAGCTTTGAAAGGTCCTCGGAAAGCAGAAGTGTCTTAGACTCTCCACTTAAATTATTCCTATAAACACTGAATTAAAGAAAGCTCAAAATACTTTCATCCCACTGACATTTCTGTGTATGAAAGCTTACATTTGCTCCAACTTCCTCTCTTCCACATGAGCCACATCACAGCAGCTTTTCCTAGTCATTTATAACTTATTCAAGAACAATAAGACAAAAACAAAAATACCCCAAAATAAAAACACCCCACAAATTATTCCTCTCTCTCCCTCTCCCTCTCTCCCTCTCTCTCTCCCTCTCTCTCTTTTTTCTGGGAAATCTCTTATCTTGAAGAAAAAAAATTCCCATTCTACTCCAGAGTCAAGGATTTAGTAACCATCTGAAAGCACAGCTGGGAGGGGGCTCCTGGAGGGGACAAATGTGGGAAGGGCCCTGGGGCTGAAGTCACTCTGTTCCTCCAAGGAAAGACAGGCTTGGTGCTCTGCTAATAATACGGATGGGCCAGTGTGTGCTGGGGAGATGCGCCGTCCTACAGTCATGGCTTCCCTTCTCCAGGCCTGTGCTGATGAGAACCCTCCAGATCCCAGTTGTGCTTGTTTTTTAAAGCTTTACCATCTGCATCACAGCCTAAACCTCTAAGGTGCCCTTTCAATTTCTCAGCGTAAGGTGCTTTCTCCAAACTTGGACTGTTGAGGGTTTCCCAGGGCAGTTCCTCTAAGAAAGTGGTTCTCAACCTGTGGGTTGAGCGACCCTTTCACAGGGGTAGCATGTCAGATATCTTGAATATCCGATATTTATATTACGATTCAAACAGTAGCAAAATTATAGTTATGGAGTAGCAACGAAAATAATGTAATGGTGGGGGTCACTACCACATGAGGAGCTGTATTAAAGGGCCGCAGCGTCAGGACGGGTGAGAACCGCTGCTCTAAGATCTGCTTCCCACGCTTTCCCTTACGATATCTCAGCAGCTTTAGGTTGAATTTGTGTTTTATCATTAACTTCTTCGATAGCAGTTAAAGGTTAAATTTGTCTTCTGACCTTTTTTCATTTATAATAAATGTCTTTAAAACCCTCGTTCCAAATTACTTTAAGAGGTTTTTTTTTTTTTTTTTGTTCTTTAATTTCAGTGAAAAACTTGACTTACATTGTTGTTGATCTTTCTATGTGAAAATCTGCAAGGTTTAGAAACTTTACAATATTTTTTTTGGTTGCCAAACTTATTCTGGAGCTTAAAAATAATTTATCCAATAGGCTCAGTGATTGGCATTATCTCTAAACTGTAAAAATGATGTTCGTGGTGATTCGAATGAGCAACGTTCCTCTAGACCCACGCATTTGAACACTCAGTCCCCAGCTAGTGATAGGCTCGGCAAAGGTGTGGAATATTTAGAAAGTGCAGCCTTGCTGGAGGAGGACGTGTCTCTGGAGGTGGGCTTTGGGGGTTACAGCTCCACTTCCTTTCTGTTCTCTGGACTTCCTGTGAGTGGGGGAAATGTGACCAGTGTCTGCTCTGGCCACCATGTTCTCCAAGCCTGTTGCCGTGCCTTCCCACCTCCTCCTCCAGGAATGGACCGGTCAGTCTGGAATCGTAAACCAAGACAATCTTCCCTTCCTTGAGTTGCTCTTGGTTATGGTATTTTACTGTAGCATCAGAAAAGTAACTAACACAAAACTCGTTAGAAAAAAAACAAAAATCTGTTTCTAGAGACACTTGAACTGGGAATAGAAATGGGTGTTTTGAATTTGGATATGACAAAACAAAAAGTATGTCACAGTAAACAAAGAAAGCAACAGTTTGGGAAAGAATTTAAAATTGTTTGAATGGATTCATATATTACATAATCTAACATCCAGTTGAGTCTCTTCTGAGGCTACAGACTCTTGTTAGCCATGGGCAGTTTTGCTTCAGTGAAGGCCTGGGCTTTCTTTTCCTATGTAGAGAGGCCACAGCGGGAAGAGTACTAGGTTCTCTACCGGCGAAGTCTGCAGGACCTTCCAGGTCATCTCTCTCCCTGCAGCTCCCCAGCGGCCTAAGGCCTGCCTCTCCCCCTCCCCGCTCTCTCCCTCCCCTCCTTCCTTTCTCTTCCTTCACTTGCAGCTCTCATCTCACTGCTGCAACCCCACCCGGTCTTCCCACGTGGGCTCACCTGCATGGTCCTTAAGTGCTCTGGACTATGACGTTTTTGAAGTTAGCCCTGAGTCTCATTCCGATTGTTACAAACACAGGACTGTTCGAGTCACCCAGGTGTTAGAGAAAGCTTACTTGAATAAATGGATGGATGGATGGATGGATGGATGGATGGATGGATGGATGGATGGACACTGTTTCTGTTGTTTCACCTGCCTCAGACTTCAAGAGCTTTCTTCGGAACCTAGGCTATGGCAGATAATGATCTCTTTCCCAAACCCCTTCAGTCAGAGACCAGATAGTAACGGCTCCTGGATAAGAGTCTAATAGAGTCCCTCCAGTATTGAAGAACAAGCCTTTTAAGTTGCCATGGCATAATAATGAGCCATTTTAATATTTTCCCATAAAACTGTAGAAAGGAAGGGGACTTCCATATACCTTGGAATAAAGTAGAGTAGAAAGGAGAAAGCAACATGGAAGAAGAATGAGGGTTGGCTAAAAGTGCTCTACAAAACTGAAATACTTGTCTTGTATGTGGCAGTCCAGTCTTCTCCCATGCCCTCTGCTCGCTTTTGCGGGTGACACAATGATCTGTTGCAAGACACAGACTCTTTTACTTTTCTCTTTATACTGGAGGGATAGAGTCACATATCAGGTTCAGATCAGCAGTTATGGAAGAATGAGGAAGACAGAGTATCTTCATTATATATTGGCTTATTGCCATCAAGGAGAAGCCCAGAAAAGTACCTGGCACAGAGTAGGTATTTTGTTGCTCAACTAGTTGTTGAACGACTTTTAAAAACCCATAAAGGCAAACCCCTCCAGCTATTGGTCAGAGCATCCTGGAAATCCCAATATGATACAGGCTATTGCTATTGCTCCCATGTCTACCAACCTGATGGTAAGATCCTACTTCTGAAAACACTACACACATTGTGACAGGAATTCTAGCCATGCCCTCATGGTTGCACATGCCCCAGGGGGACACTTAGTCATTTCCAGGTCATATGTCCTATGTAACCCATGCGCTGCATGGTCACGTAATGCGTGGTGTGACCATGTGATCTGTGCACATGCATGGAGTAGCCACATGGGCCTGTGTGCGCCGGTGCAGGCTGGCCCTTAAAAAGGCAGGCTCCATGTTCTCCACCGCCCCCCCCACGTGTCCTTTCAGCAGGCCTGATCACATCTATCCCTTTCTTCTTGTCTGAATAAAACTCTTATTAGTGGATTCTGTCATGTTTTGTGACTTTTCTCCGCAGGGTAAGAGCACGCTAAAAACCATCACATTGGTCACTGGGACATGGAACAATCAAGTTGGTACTGACAAGGAAGCTTTCTCCCTGCTGGCTACCTGTCTTAGTACCAGGAGGTGCTCATCAGGCTGCTGGGTGGGGGAAAGGTCATTACCACTTTACAAACAGTTTTACCCAGATATGAACTCTGAGCCACAGTAACAAGTGGCATGATATGATAAGCACAAGGCTGCACTAGGGGCATGAATGTTACAGAGTGGACAGCTCCTTTCTGGGTGGATTTAAGGTCCACTACACAGGAGGGAACACATGTCTGGTTCGGCAAATCTGCACAAGAATTACAGCTGGGGAGCTCAGAGGTCCCAGGGTGAACATGTTACTATTGTTTTGTTAAACGGACATAGCCTCAAACTGCCCTCTGAATTCGTGTCTCTAATGCTTGTAGATTAGCAAAGCCCTCCAACCTCATCAAAGAAGTTTCTTTGCATAGTGGGAAGTGGTTAATGAAGAAACTCACACCTGTCAAAATGCAGAGAGTAAATGTCTACGGAGTGTTCAGCCACAAATGGGACATCTATACCATACTCTCCCGTCAGGGCTCAGGGACCATTGCAGAAAAGGGGGCAGAAGGATTTTAGGAGCCGTAAGAAAGGGAGGCCTGGTGTGAAACAGTGTCTTTTGACATTACAAGACCACTACATTCATGAACTCACAGCAGCTCTGGTTGCCTGCAAAGATATGAATGAGATCAAGCCAATCTACATTCCAGCAATGAGTGGGGAGGGTCCATGAGTCTCCACCCCTAGGTGAGGAGCTTCTGGGGAGGGAGAATCAGAGTTGTTGTTGTTGTTGTTGTTTTTAAGGGTGTGGGTCCTGGCCAGTGGCTCACCCTCCAGTGGATGACCCACATTCATTAGAATATGGGATCATTTTCATAGAATCAGCACAAATGAAAATAACAGGAAGCTGGGAGAGAGTGGGGAGGTGGAGGTAGATCTGGAATGAGTGGGGTCAATATGATTAGTACATTGTGTGTATGTGTAAAATTGTCAAAGAATTAATAAATATTTAAATATTGAAAAAATGGAGAGAGGAAGAGATGAGATAGATAGATAGGATAGATAGATAGATAGGATAGATAGATGATAGATGGTAGATAGATAGATAGATAGATAGGATAGATAGATAGATGATAGATAGTTAGATAGATGGATAGATAGATAGATGATAGATAGATAGATGGATAGATAGATAGATAGATAGGATAGAAGAGAGAGAGAGAGAATAATCTATAAAAACTCTTGATAGAGAGGAGGCAGGAGCTCAGAGCCAGGGATGCCAGTGCCCCCAGCACTCAGTTTTGTGGGGTGCTGCTGAGTGGGGAGTTGCATCTCACAGTACCTGAGAGTTTGTAGTCAATCTTATATTAAGTCAAACATTTGAGGTGACCCAGCTGGCATAGAGGCTAAATAAACCACAGAGAAGAGACTATAACTTTAATAAAAAAAGAATGCCTTAAGGAAGGACTCGTATATTCGAGTTCACTGGTATTGAGACCCACACAAATTAACTTAGTGGAGAGACACGAACAAGAGTCACCAATTTTGGAAGATTATTGGAAAAGCTGAAAATGGCAGAGACATTGTATATGAGAATGCAGTGATTACGTGTTCTGCCTGGGGGGAGGTGGAGTGTCCTTTCTGATCCTCCCAGTTAAACACATTTCCTGAGCAATATCTGTATGAAGGGGGCATGGAGCATGCAGACGAAGCTGGTCCCAGAGAAGGTGGCTGTTATTAGGTGCTGTCTGTCATCTGAAGATGTGGAACAGCTTCTCCAAACTTAACTGAAGAGAATCTTAGTAAGGAGAAGAGGTGAGCAATGGAACATGTGAATTGTGACCATAACACAAAAATGGCATGGAGCATGGTACAGTTTCCAGTTGAGTCTCATCAACAGATCTTTAGGTTCATGGCAACAATGTTTTCACTTCGTAAAAGAAACATGGGAAGCCCAAATAGAAAATTTTCCCAAGGACATGCAACTAGCTACTAGAGGGGTAACGGTAGCAGATGGAATACAGTTAGCCTACACGGTCCAGGGGTGGGCACTAGATCCAGGATCTGCCTCAGGTCCTAAAACCTGAAGAGCAAGTTCCTTACATAGAGTGATATGTGATGCACATCTTCCCACACACTCTAAACCATCTCTAGATTAAGCACTGAAAATGACGTAAGCACTGTGTCAGAAGATGTTATGTCATACTCTTTAAGGAGCTATGACATAGAAGAGGAGCCATGCTAGGATGTATGAAATTTGTCCTTGAATATTTTCAACTTGAGGCTGGTTGAATCCAGTGATGTGGAACCCAAGGGCACACGGGCCAACTGCAATCACTGCTTGAGCATTTTAAATGTGCCATGTACTGTTGCTACAAACACTATTTTCGGTGTGTGTACAGATGTGCATGCACACATGTGCACATGTGTGTGGAGGGCAGAGGTCAATGTTGGGTATCTTCCTCAATCATTTCTCTCTAGCTTTTTTCCTTTTTTGAGAAGAGGCCTTCCAGTGGGGCCTGGGATTTGCTCATCAGTCCAGCTAGCTGTCCAGTGTTCCCCTGTCTCCACCTCCCCAGTGCTTCAATTACAGGTGCAGATTGCCTGGCGCAGCTTTTTTTACGTGGGTTCTGGGAATCCAAACTCAGGTCCTCATGCTTGTGAAGAAAGCATTTCGCTCATGGAGCCATTTCCCTGCCCCGATTTATATATATATATATACATATATATGTATATATATATGTATATGTATATATATGTACATATATATACACACACACATACACACACACATATATATATATACAAATTGCATATATAAAAATATATATTGCATGGCACTAGATCATCAGAGCTCTTTGAATGCATAATTTTATCATATCCATTTTACAGACCATGAAGAAACAAAGGGGCTGAAAGGTGAAGCAGGAAGAACTACCAGTCTGACCAAAGCCACAAGCCCCGAGTCTGTTTCTAGCTACTATGTTTTGTTGGCTTTCTGCAGTGCTGTTATTGGAAGCAGAATCTGTCAAAACCAGATCCACAGACTCAGCCATGCTGCCTGTCAATATCAGCATCCACACTTGCAGCAAGGCCCTTTGCGGTACTGGTAGGTCCCATTGGACATTTAGGATTTATACTGTCATTTACTTCCTCCTTGGACAAAAGCCTATGGATTCCTGGCAGCCTGTTTGGATAAACCCCTCTGTCATACAGGCCCATGTCTGGGTGGAGTGAGAGTCAGGATCTGTGCCCTATAAGCTCATGGCCTCTTCTCTGCCCCGACACAGTTATGTTAAAATCCTAGTCTTTTAAAATGCCATGGAAGTGATTCATTAGTAAAACTCCCTCTCTACACTTCATCAAGAGACAAAAAGCCCAAGTTTAATCCCCATGCTCCCACTTAATGAGGGTCATATCTGCTTTTACTAGCTCATCTGTCAAGTGGGACTCCTGTACCCATTTCACAGGATTGTGGTTGGAGAAGCCTGGGGTAGGGACTGAGCCCTGTGGACACTTGGGAAACCTTTGTTTCCTTTTTATCCTTGCTTGTTACTTTATTCCTCATCTCACCATTCTCTTTGGCAAGACAAAAGACCTTACCATTGTGTGTGTGTGTGTGTGTGTGTGTGTGTGTGTGTATGGTGTGTGTAGGTGCTCATGTGCACATTAGCACATGGAGGTTAGAGGACTTCAATTGTCATTCCTCAGGCACTTTCCACCCATCTTGCTTTCTGAGATAGTTTCTCTCACTTGCCAGGCACTTGTCATATAGGCCAGGCTGGCTGTCTATCAAGCCCCAGGATTCCCCTCCCCCCATACTCCATTGTTGAGATTATTAGCACACAGCATCACTCCCAGCATTTTTTTTTTAAAGCACGGGTTCTGTGGAGTCTTTCATGCTTGCAAGGCAAGTGCTCTCTTGACTAAGCCATCTCCCCAGCCCTAGTGCCAGCCGTATTGAGTTTTAAAGACGTGTACGGGTGTTTTACCTGCATATGTGTCTATGTACTACATGTGTGCCTGGTGTCCTTAAGGGCCAGAAGACAGTCTTAGATCCCCCGGAACTGGTGTTACAGATAGTTGTGAGCCAGCATCTTAGTGGTGGGAATTGAACCTGGGTCCTTTGGAAGAGCAGCCAGAGCTCCTAACCATGGAGCCATCTCTTCAACACCCTCATGTCATTTTTAAATGACATAATTACAATGCCTACTTGTGTATACACATGTACTTGTATGTGCTCTTCCAAAGGACCCAGGTTCAAATCCTGCCACTCATATGGTTGCTCATACAGTGGAATGAAAACATGTGAGAGCTTTAAGCTACGGACCTGGAAGCTCATCCTCCAAAAAAGGACTTGGCTTCATTATATACTCTGGTGGTTTTGCATGCATCTATCCTGTGCAGATTTTTTTTTTTTACATATACCAGTAGAACAGATAACGTAAAGTGAGTGAGGTAATAAAACACTGCCCAGCCTGTCATGTGGGAGAGCAAACAGGATCCTTATGACACTTCAGCAATACTTCGACAATACTGGAGTGAAGGAGCAGGGCCTGGATTTGGGTCTGGATTTAACTCTGAAGTTGAAGATTGTCCCACAGCGACAGAAAGCTGCCTCTTTCTGCAAGCTTGAAAGCTATTATGAACCAACTACAAATAGTTCTGAGGCTTGTGAGAATCTTACCCAGGTAGAATAGCTCCTTGAGTCCCATTTCAGCAAACATTACACAGATCTGTCACAGGCACTCTTGAGTCACCCTTGATAGAACTTGGGCTCCAGGCTTCATGGATACTAAGGTTTGCAGGCCTAGCATCTAGATGGATGTAAGTTTCTTCTGAGTAATTCATCCTCAGGCAGAAATGCCTGCTGCTGGGTGGGCAGCAGGTCTGCCATGATTAGGGAATGTGTTTCTGTAATGAATGCATTTTTCTTACCTTCAAAATTTAAAAAGAAGGAAATCCCTCAAAATTAAATAACTTAGTTATTTAATTCTAGAAATGTTTGCTCTTCTTAGCTCCCTGGAGATTCACTTGACAAAATGTCCATCAGAAAGGACAAGGAGGTTCTTCCCCTGGTTCCCTGCTTTCAAATTTACTGCCCAGAGGTAAGCCAGAATGGACAGGAGAGAGGAACTATGAAGGTTATGGTCTAGACAGAACCTCCATAGTGTGTCCGTGGGCACCTCTATGGTGTCTGTCTGTGGGAATCTTTTAATTTCAATCATTTTTTTCTTTTTTATTTATTCTTCTCTTATATGTTACATTTTGACCATAATTTTCCCTCCCACCTCTCCTCCCAATCCTTTCCCCCTATTTTCCCCTCTCCCCCAGATCCACTCCTCTTCTATTTCCCTTCAGAAAAGGCCAGGTCTCTCAAGGATATCAACCAAACATGGCATATCAGGTTGCATTAAGACTGGGCACATCTCCCTGTACTAAGGCTGGATGAGACAACCCAGTAGGAGGAAAAAGGATTCCAAAAGCAGGCAAAAGAGTCAGAGACAGCCAGGCGGTGGTGGCACACACCTTTAATCCCAGCACTCGGGAGGCAGAGGCAGGGGGATCTCTGTGAGTTCAAGGCCAGCCTGGTCTACAAAGTGAGTTCCAGGAAAGGCACAAAGCTACACAGAGAAACCCTGTCTTGAAAAACAAACAAACAAACAAACAAACAAACAAACAAACAAACAAAAGTCAGAGACACTCCCACTGTTAGTAGTTCTCTGTGGGAACCTTCATGATATGTGTCTTTTAGACCCCGTGAGAGGTCTGTGTGTATGTGCTTCAATGGTGTCTGTAATTTCTTCCCTCTGCTGTAAAATAGCCTCTTTCTTACTCTTTCCATTGTCAGAGGAAAACTCACATGCTTCCTTCACCTCTTTTCTCAAGTTCTTGCTGATTTAGTCAGGTTGGTCCTTTAATAAAACCAAAGGCCTATTCCATGAGAAAGAGCCCATATCCAACACTGCTTGGCTAACCAAGAACCAGAGACTAGACAGCCCAGCAATCTGGGATAAAACCAAACACAATTGGTCTAAAAAAAATCAATAAAATGATCCCTAATGATATTTTGCTATACTCATAGATCAGTGCCTTATCCAGTCATCATCAGAGAGGCTTCTTCCAGCAGCAGATGGGGACAGATACAGAGACCCACAGCCAGACAGTATGTGGAGAGAGTCTAGATTAGAGGTCTCCATTAAATCCCTCCCCTCAGAGCTCAGGAATCCTTTGGAAGAGGAGGTGGAAAGATTGTAAGAGTCAGAGGGGATAGAGGACACCAGGAGAACATGGCCCTTTGAATCACCTAAACAAGGCATACATGAGCTCACAGAGATGGAAGCACAGCACAGGGCCTGCCTGGGTCTGTACCAGGTCCTCTGTGTATGTATTATAGATATGAGCTTAGGATTTTTATGGGACTCCAGACTATCAGAACGAGTGGGTCTCTGAATCTTGTGCCTGCTCTTGGGACTCTTTTCCTTCTGTTAGGTTTCCATACCCAACTTCAATATGAAAGTTTTTACTTCATCATATTATATTTTAATTTGTCATGTTTGCTTTTTGTTGCTTAGAAGCCTGTTCTTTTCTTTTCTTTTTTTAAAAAAGATTTATTTATTTATTATGTATACAGTTGTAGCCAGTTTTCCTGCCTGGCCCACAGTCAGGACAAATCTCTCTCAGCCGCCATCCCAGAGCCGCTCAGACCCAACCAAGTAAACACACAAAGACTTATATTGCTTAAAAACTGTATGGCCATGGCAGGCTTCTAGCTAGCTGTTCTTACATCTTAAATCAACCCATTTCTATTCATCTATACCTTGCCACGTGGCTTATGGCTTACCAGTATCTTAACATCTCCTCATGGTGGCAGCTGGCAGTGTCTCTCTGACTCAGCCTTCCTGTTCCCAGAATTCTCCTCTCTCCTTGTCCTGCCTATACTTTCTGCCTGGCTACTGGCCAATCAGTGTTTTATTTATTAACCAATCAGAGCGACACATTTAACATACAGAACATCCCACAGCATACAGTGTTCTGCCTGAATGTATCCCTGCAGGCCAGAAGAGGGAGCCAGATCTCATTACAGATGATTGTGAGCCACCATGTGGGTGCTGGGAATTGAACTCAGGACCTCTGAAAGAACAGCCAGTGCTCTTAACCTCTGAGCCATCTCTCCAGCCTGTCTGTTCTTTTCTAATGAGAGACAGAAAGGGAGTGGATCAGGAGGGGAGGTTAGGTGGGGGAAGAACTAGGAGTTGAGGAAGGTGAAACTACAATCAGGATATATTATATGAGAAAAGAGGCTATTCGAAAACAACAATAGTGTCCAGCCCCCACATGGTGTGTGTGTGTGTGTGTGTGTGTGTGTGTGTGTGTGTGTGTGTGTGTGTGTGTGTGTCTGTGTGTGCATTTTGTTTTCTGGTGTGAATTTAAGTAAGACTCATTCCAATAAGGTAGCCCAAGTTGGCTTTGGACTTGCTATATAGCCAAGGTTGGCCTTGAACTTCTAATCCTCTTTCCCCTGCCTCCTGAGTGCTGAGTACAACATGCCTGGTATGTGTAGTGCTGGGAACAGACCTCAGTAGATATTAGCTGTGTTGGACTTCTTCCCTCTTAGTTGGCAAGAGGCTTCAAATCTGGGGTAAGGGAGGCTTTATGTTTCCATGTCCCAGGAAGATTTTCTCTCTTGCTACTCTGTTTCTCTCCTATCTACACCTCCTCAACAATTATAGGGATTACAAGCACCCACTGTTGTGACCTGCTTTTCACATGATGCTGGGGCTCCAACTCAGGTCCCTGTGCTTATGTGGCAAGTACTTTACCTACTAGTCATCTTCCCAGCCCCTAGGCCTTTCCCTATTCTTTCCACACTATCCAGCGGCATCATACCAGAGTATAATGCATGAAGCATCACCATGCCAATCAAACACAGGCTTCCAGAAGCTCACAGACTGAAGGACTTCATTAAGCAAGCAGTTTGCACAGGCAGAGCACATCTTTTTGAAGCTGATTCATTTCAGCTAAATTACAAGTGTGTCTCTGTTTGACTATCTGCACGGAGTCCATGTGGAGTTTTAAAATATTTTTCCCTTCCATCTTCATGACCATTCTGTCAGTACTTTGCAACCCACCAAGTATTATCACTTCATCTGTGTCCTCCATGGCCTACAGGGGTAGTGATGGTGGCGGCAGTGTTATTGGGAGCATGATAATGAAACACAGGCACCAGAGTTCCGTGGAGATAGCTTGACACCATCTGTGTCTCTAGACATTCATTCACATTCGAATTCCGGCCCAGCCCCTTCCATTCCAACTCCCACACCTTTGGCAAGAAAATATCCACACAGCTGGATTAGATTCACAGGATGTTTTTATTTTTTTGCCTCATTAAGGTCTAGTTTCCTTCCAGCAGTATGTGTTTTCTTCATATATTAGCCCAGAAATCATTCCAAAGGAAGAAAGCATTTCAGAGAAGTGTTTTGGGTAAAGGCTTGGGAGAGGGGAATGGAATCACTTTGTTTCTGCAGTATGCATCAAACATCCACATAAGCCTCCCTCCTCCACACCCCAGAGTGTGAATTCTTCATAAGCCCCCACCCCTGAAGCTAGCAAAACAGATTTGTAGACACTGTGGTTGTGTTTGTGGTCTGTAACATTTCAGATAACAGAACACTAAGTAACCAGTTAACAAGCGTTGTCAGGCTCTGCATCCGTAATGTATGGTGACAAATAGCCCACATTTCGCTTTTCACTCTTAATATACCCTCAAGCTTTTCCTATATTTGTACATAATGTCTTAACTTTTATTATCATTCTCCGACATTCAGCTGCCAGGCCATACTTTTAGTTATCTACTATCTCATCGTGATGATGTCAGTTATTTTCTATATTTGTCATTTAAAATTACTGCTATAATAAACAAGCTATTATATAGGATAAATATTTTCCAAGAGGCAGATTAAGGTCACTTATTCTTAAATTTAGGGATATGATCTTGACTTTTAGAAACCAACCAGCCAGCCAACCAACCAACCAACCAACCAACCAACCAACCAACCAACCAACCAATGTAGTGGGTAGCCATTACAGCTTTGATCTGGAAGTTCCAACCCCCAATGAGACTCTGGCAACTGTCACGCCTACAAGGCGGGGCCAGGGGAGGTGCCTGGAGACCAGAGAACACCGATGGACTGCGATACACCTTCCCCAGACCCGCATTGTAGGCGTGACAGTTGCCAGAGTCTCAATGGGGGTTGGAACTTCCAGATCAAAGCTGGAATGGCTACCCACTACAAACCAACCAACCAAACTCTATAAAACCCAACCACCAAGCAAGAATTGTACAATTACTGTGTTAACATTTCAACATTTCAATTACATGATTACTCTAACACTGTGGTTAAACCTCTTACAATTCATACAATGAATTATAGTAAAACATGTAGATTGATAAAATTTTTAAAGGAAATGCCACCAGCACAAGGTTTTTGATGGATTATGTTGGATGTTGTTTTCTCTCTGGGTGTATTATTTTGTACTCCAACTAAAGACATTAACTGAAAAAAGAAAAAGAAAAAGAAATTGTGGCCACACCTCCTGTCCTGCCATTCACCTGTCAGAGCACATGGCTCAGGAGCACTTGACTCCTCCTCCTGTTTTCTTTTCTCCTCTGCAGCCTTCATTTGCACCTAGGCGGCTCCTATACCTTCTTAGGCAACACTTTTGTTCACTTTGGTCTTAATTCAGTAAAGTCAAACTACAAGTACTTGGAGGAGCCTGGGCTTTGAGCATTTGATGTGTTTAATTGTTCCTGTGTTTCCAAAGCCTACTTACTTTATCACAAAGAGATACTCACTAATATTTGCTTAATTCAGTCAAAGCTATAATAAGTAGTCATTCCCAATGGCTTTGGACTGTACTAGCAGTGCCTACATCATCCTCTTTGTGTGTGTTATATGGTTTATGTTCTGTGCAGTGCATGAATATGGGTGTCCATGAGGAGGGCAGGGCAGGACCCAGGTGTCTTCCTCTATTACCCTTTGCTCTGTTGCCTTGAGACAGGGTCTCTCACTGAACACAAAGCTCACTCTTTCATCTAGGCTGGCTGGCTATCCAGCTCCTGGGACCCACCTGTTTCTGAACCCTCAGTGTTAGGATTACAGTCATGGACAGGCATGTCCGGCTTTTAAGTTGGTGCTTGGCACTCAAACCCAGGTCTTCATGCTTGCACAGTGCTCTTACACACTAAGCCATCTCTCTAGTCCCACCACTTCCCTTCTGACCATCTGTCTGAAATTCCTTGGTCTAGGAGGGGGAAGGTCTATTTATAAATGCTGGGGGTGGAGAGTGGCTGGAGCCAGGGCCCACAGGGATACATTCCGAGAATCTTGAGCTTTGAACATTGAAAAGCTGTCTATCAACAGTGTTAAGAGCAATAGGAAAAGAGAAAGACATGACATTTAAACAGTGTGAATCTGAGTCAGACCCAGCTCTCCAGCAGGCTCTAGATTGAATTTAAAGCACTTTTCTTCATTCCCAGCCAGTAGCTCACCATCTTGTGATGGTGATTCTCCTAAGAGCCCACCTGTTCCTCTCAATGTTACAGAGACAAATACAGGGAAAAGGGCTAAAACAGCTTATGCTCATTTCCTTTTACCATGTGGAGCAAACAGCCACACCACAGGACAAAACCCAGTTTCCATCCGAGGTAGTTAAAAGCAAACTCACTTGGGCAAAATCACCAAGATGACTCCAAGGCTCTTGGTTCCATTTCCTCCCCTGCCTTTTCCTTAGCCTCATGACTGAACTCAGCAGTTGTCCCTGCCATTGGTGTGTCCAAAGAAGAGTCTAGCCCCCTTTTCTAAGTCTGTTAAGTTTCCATGCAAAAGGGAAGGGCCATGCCAACAGGGCTTGTGCTGAGATGTCTGTAACCACTTATCCCACTAAGCCCCCATAATCTTCTAATGGAGAAGGGCAATGTTGAGGATTACTTGAAACAAGGGATAATCCTAAGTGACATGATTAGAAACCCAAATCTTAAAATCCAGCTGCTTTTCTTGCTGACAGCAGGGGGCAGCAGATGAAAGTCAGTTCTGGGCCAGTTTCAAGGATGGAATATTCGAGATGGAAAAATCCTCTAAGTGCTCAAAACAGAATATGAAAAACCTGAGCACCAATTCCTCCCTGTATGTCTGTTTTACAAAAGAAGGCTGTCAAACTAAGGCACAACAAAATCTATTTAGTTTATACTGTTCTATATGTATTTTATAGTTCCTATTTGATTAAGTTGTGCCTGAGGAAATGGCCATCAAGACTTTAAGTTAGGACTCTCATGGGGTTACATCTCACCGTGTAGAGTAAAATTAAGGTGTAGGACCCTCCCTTTCAACATACACAAATGACAGACACGTGTTTGGCTAGCAACAGCATTTGGTTTGGAGGAATGATGATGCTTGTGGGTGGGTACTAAGACCAGTTCCTGGTTAAGGTCCCATCTCTGCCTCTCCCTGCACCTCATGACAGAGCCTGCAGATAGCCCGGAGCCTCTGTGACATCCGTTCCCAAGCTGTCCATCTCTATCTGTCCACTCCTACCTCTCCATTCTGTCCCAGTAACCTGCACAAAGCCATCTTGCAGTCCCTATCTGTCCTCACTGTTCCTCCGATCAGGACAACCCCGGGGCTGAATTGACCGGCTTCAGCTGTCTTCTTCTGGAGTTCCCATTTCAAAAGCAAGGTTTTGTGCTCCATATGCTGAGTGTGGGGACCCCAGCCTCGCTGTCTCGGGGTCTCAAATTTAGGTCCTAGGACAGGAAGTCTTGGCTTTTTCTGAGACCTTTGTGAAAAATGCTCATTAACAGACAGCAGAACCCGATGCTATGGATGGGCCTGGGCAACTGGAGCCTTTAGCTGTTTGGGTGAATTTTGAGCACATTGAAGACCAAGAATCTCATAGTGAGTTCTCCAGGTTTTTCTTTGTGATATCAGCTGTCTGTGGACGCTTCTCTCTCCAGGCAGCTTTCTAACTTCCTGTCTAGCAGCTTCAAGTTCAGCACAACCCCAGCCTTACAATAGGGCTCTTCTTGCGCATGGGGTAACTACCAGCTGCCAATGCCATCCTCCTGTATAACCCACCTGGATCTGGGATGCCAGCCTCCGCCCACTTACTGGAACCCTGGGGCTGTACTGCTGCCAATTGTACTGCAGTCTGTGGCGACCAGTGTCGAGGATGCCAGCTTCCTGCTGACTGTCTCTATGTCTGGGGCCTCCCCTGCCCTGGGTGTTCTTCAGCTTTGTTTTTTTTTTTTTTTGGATAGAAAATTTATACCCTTTCAAACCTTTCAGCATCTCATCTCTGTTATAAAAATGAGGAGGGAGGAAATGCCATCTTACACGGATGAGGATTTTGAGAAAGAGGTGGTATTATCAAGCTGACTTGCAATCTCCCTGCAGATCTGCCTGCCTGCTTATTGCGTGCTCCACTCCTCCAGGAAGGGAGTTCTATCTTGCTTTGTGCTCCGGAAGTAGCCTTTAACAGATACTTGAGAAAGGACTGGGTGGAAAAACACATGCAGAGAGACACAAAAACTGTCTTCCTCTAGCTTATCTAGATTGTGAAGTGTCAGTAAAATAAGAGTAGAGAGCATGCCTAAATGGGGCCAAGATGTCAGCTGATATCCATCTGCCAATAAGAGATGGCAAAGCCACTGTCATTCGATGAAGATCATTCGCACACAGGGTTTCAGGACCTCAGGAACAGTTGTTCAACACTTCCCACTTTTCTCTCGTTAACCTTTTTCACTTAAATTTTTGTGTGTATGATGTGTGTCCATGCATGAAAAGTGTGTGAGGTGTGTGTACACCCACGTGTGAGAGCAGGTGCATGCATGCCACAGGGTGGTGATGCTTGCCTTTCATTTTGTTTCAGAGGGGGTCTCTCGCTGCAGACATGACATCAGGCCAAGTGGCCTTCGAGCTTCTGGAGATTCCCCTGTCCCTGGATCCCCATCTCACCCTAGAAGGGCTGGGATTGTGTGTTCATGTGCCACCATGTCTGGTTTTCATGGATTCTGGAGCTTTCAAAGATTCTGGAGGTATTTACACAAGCATGGCGAGTGCTTTACCCACCAAGCCACCTTCCCAGTCCCCTTTAATGCATTGCACGTGGAAACTGAGCCTGTAAATGTACAGTCAATAATAAAGGTCACCGAGTTGATGGTTGGCACATCTAGAACAGATAGTCTCCCGACTTTCAAACGTTTTCAGCCTCTCCCGCCTGTGTGTGTGTGTGTGTGTGTGCGTGTGTGTGTGTGTGTGTGTGTGCGCACAACCTTGTTCTTCGGGTGCTGTCTATCTTTCAGGAGAATCAGCTCTACTGGCCTGAAGCTTGTTAAGTAGACGAGGCTGGCCAACCAAGTGGCACCCCGCTCCCCCCAGGGATCTTGCCTGCTTCCACCTCCCCAGAAGTGGGATTACAACCACAGGCTACTGCACCCAGCTTTGCTACGTGGTCTCTGAGGACTGAACTCAGATCCTCCTGCTGGCAAGGCAAACACTTCACAGACCAAGCCATTCTCCCGTCCTGACAATCGGCATTAGATTAAGTTTTTGTGGTTATAATGATAGAACACATTGGTAAGGAATGATGATATTTCCCAAATTATAAACTCTCTAAAAAAAAGATGACAAGATGCCTGAAGCTGTATGCTTTGATATACTTAAATTATTCCTGCTTTCCTGTGAGAGAAACTTGGTGTTTTTCTTTTTCCTAAGGAGTTTTGAAAGATGCAATGTTTCCAAGCTGATAAATGAAAATTCTCTGGGTACTGCAAAGCACAGTTAACCCAAGTGTGAAGTCCGGGGTCGTAGAGTGGGGGTTAAGTTTGTAGGGAACCTACACTCAGTTATCATTAGTTTCACCTGTAATTAAAGACGCAGGATAAAAACAAGATGTCAATTTTTTTGTCTGATGTCTTGTAGAGACTGAAATAATGACTAGTGGAGCTGGCAAGATGACCCAGTGGGTAACGGTACCACGTGAGGAGCCACACAGTGGAAGAAGAGAACTGATTCCCATAACTTGTCCTCTTACCATGCACACCCATCCACAAATCCACACAGATGAAGGTCATTTTAAGAGTGGGAATGGGCTCCAATGCTTAAAGGTTTATCTTTATTTTTTAAATTTATGTGTCTGAGTGTATGTGGGTTTGTGTATATGAGTGAATGTGCCATTGGAGGCCAGAGAGGGCACTGGATCCCCTGGAGCTGGAGGAACAGGCAGTTGTGACTGCCTGGCACCGGTGCTGGGAACTGAACTTGGGTCCTCTACACGCGTAGCAAGCACTCATAACTACCGAGCCATCTCTCCACGTCACACTTTTAAATTCATATGACCTCCCACCCATTTCACTGCTAGTTACTCCTGTCAGTGACAAAACTAGAAAGGAGTAAATCTCCATCATATTCTGGACCCTGGAGAACTTACAATCTAAATACCTCTCAACAGAGAATTGGGAATTTACATTGTGATTATCTATAACATGAAATGTTCCGTAGCTACATAGAAGATGAGGCAACGGGCTGGAGAGATGGATGGCTCAGTGGCTGCAATACTGGATGTAGAAGTGTAAGGACTTGAGTTCAGAGCCTCAGAACACATGCAAAGCTAGATGTGGCAGTGCAGACCTGTGATCTCGGTGATCCTGTATTGAGATGGGACGCACAGATAAGAGGATCTCTGGAAGTCCATAGACCAGCTAGCCTGGAGCACACAGCTGAGAACAAGAGACCCGGTCTTGAACATGGTGGAAGGTGGAAGATTGCTCTCTGACTTCTATACTCACTTGTATATTCATACTCACCACACACATAAATACATACATCATAAACACACGCACATGCGCACACACACACACACACACACACACACACACACACACACACAGGATTAAGATGACTTCCAAGATGTAGGGAGAAGAGGAAACATAGGGTTTACAAAGCTTCAGATAATAGATGACCCTATCTATACAAAAATTGTGTGTGTGTGTGTGTGTGTGTGTGTGTGTGTGTGTGTGTGCATGAAGTTAGAGTCATGCTCACAGTAATTGCCTATGGTGGTGATATTGGGCCGCTTTCTATCTTGTTTTTTGTATGTACATGAATTTCATACATAACCACATAAGCTTCTTCCCCAGGAAGAAATAGCCTAAAAGGTCCGTTTTCACTTTAAGCACAGTGATGCTGACTGTTTGCCCTTCTAGATCCTGCTTCATGATCTTGAGGGGTGAGTGTCAGGCAGGTGCTGTTCAGGCATTTCAAAAGCCCCAGGGACAGTTTCCAGGATCAGCTGATTTGATTCTTATATTCTAATTTGAATAATGAAGGTTAACTGTTAAAAACCATGTTTTTGATGAAGTAATTCATGAGCACAGAGCTTTAAGAACTGAAATCACACCAGTGTGTCACATCGAGTATTTGTTTGAGAACACTTAAAGTCTAGTCTCAGCCACTTGAAGAGCACAATGCTCTGCTGTTGACTATAGCCACCAAGCTGCACAATAGATCTCTTGAGCCAGTTCCTTTGATCTAGGTGAAACTTTGTGCCTCTTGGCTAATATTTCTCACCCTCTGTAGGCCTTGCTAAGCATCATTTTTGCTGTCTTATATGAGACCAAATTCTTTTTGAGGTAGGGTTTCACTATGCAGCCCTGGTTAGCCTGGAACTTGCTATATAGATAGACCAGGCTGGCCTGAAACTCACCTTCCCCTGCCTCCCGAGGGATGAGTGCTGGGATTAAAGATGTTTGCTACCACACTTGGTAACTCTAAGTTCTGAAGGGTCTACACAAGTGACATCACCAAACATTGGTCTTTCAGTGCATGGTACTAGTGATTCACGGTGGCAGACATTCATTACATACATGCGTTGTTTCTAAGGTGACTGTAACACAGGACCATGAGTGTTCTTCCTGTCACTGTGCCCAGAGTCTCTTGTTACAGGGCATCTAAAGGCACTCACAGAAATGACTGTGACCCTCTGGTGTGTAACTGGGCGCACGTGTGCTGTCACCCATCACACAGCTGCTGCTGCTGCTGGCTCTTCAGAAAGCGTGCCCCAGATTAAGTGTCTAGAGGTCATGCAGCCAGGCACAACTCTCCTTTTATGGAGAACTTTAGTTTCAATGCTAGTGAAAAACCTGTTATCAAAAAGCAAGCACTTCAACCGAGTTTTTAACTGAAAGTGGGAACTACACTGATGCTTGAAACTAGAAACATCAGTAAAAGACAAACAGAAGCAATTAACTAACTAATTAATTAGTTAGTTGTGACAGGGTTTCGTGTAGCTCGGGTTGCCCTAAAATTGGTTATGTAGGTAAGAATGACCTTTAATGTTTAACCTTCCTGCCTCCCTCCCTGAGTGCTGGAATCACAGCTGTGCGTCTCACTGTGTTCCTGTAGTGCCGGTGGTGGAAACTGGGGCTGCATACAAGCCAGGAAGGCACTCTAACAACAGAGCCACACCCCGTACCCACAGTTCTGTTTAATCACGGTGGAGATCAGCATTCTTCCCTCACCTCTTCCCAGGTATAGCAGGAAGCTAAGAGCCCCTTGGCATCAGTTGAGTGAGGAAAATGGAAGTGCACTGGGGAGCCTTCACCGATGAGTGCAGTTCTGCTAGATACTGAGCACCAGACTCACCTAGGGAGCCCCACACGACAGATTCTGACTGAGCAGGATTCCGGTGGATCTCTTGGTTTGCTGCTAGATGGTGGGGATCTACTATTCATCAAGCAACCTTCAGTGACCTTGCAGTCTGTTTCTATCTTCTAACATTTGGGCACTGTAGCTCACCCTGACATGCCTGATGGGAGAGCACATCTCTATCTGGAAAGATTGTCCCAGTACACAGAAGGACCCGGTGGGGCCTGAAAGACAAAGAGACTATCCTCCTGGGGTCAGCCAGATGGAGCTGCTCAATTTGGCTATCAAGGAACACAGCAGAAAGCACTACCAGCTTGCTTTCAAATGTAGACTGCACCATCTCTAGATTGAGCTGGGTATATATATACTCATGTGCGCACGCGTGCACACGCATACACACACACACACACACACACACACACACACACACACACACACACACACATGCACGCACACAGCTCTGACTATGCAGTATGCTCTGAATGGATTTTCTGCAGGCAAAATTTGCATTGACATATAATACACTTCTGTACAAGTGGACATACAAGATCTACACACAAATACACACACACACACACACACAGGTGGGGGGAGGTAAGAGAGGGAAGAAGAGAGAGAGGTTGCTTAGACTGAACAAGGGGTTAAGCCAAATGTCTGCTGGGAAAAGAAACAGTAGAGAGAACTGGCATCCATGAGGCCTGTGTTATGCACCCTACAGAGTAAACACCCTATCCCATATTGTCTCAATCAATCGATATACAAACGACATGACAATAACAGGCCTTATGATTAGTGGATGAGGCTTCTGAGCCTCAGAGGTGAGAGAACCCATGTAGTGAAATAAAATTACTGACTGGAGGAAGCCTTGGAATATGCATTTAGTTATGCCATCTTCAAATCTATATTCTCCCCACTGATACGCCATAAAATCTCAAGTAAACAGCATTGCTACAGCATAAACAAAGAAAAAACATTTAACCAGAAAGCACTATCAGTCTACCATCCGCCACACACTGCTATGATCTGATGGGGTTTTGCTGAGTACACAAAGAGCTCAATGCTAATACTCTAATTATCCATCAGCTACCACCTCTGAAATTGATTGCCCTCTTCAGTAGCAATTGATTAAATAAATGCACTATTTGCTAACATGCTTTATTTTTCTTCCACTGGTGCAATCTCATAAATTAGAGTCACTGTGCTTATGTGCCTTTCCATTACAAATGGTCAAGTGTCAATTGAAAGCATTTTGGATGGCAAAGGGCTAAATTTTGGCAGAAGCAGCCTGGCTACGAATCAGTCCCCAGAAAGAAAGTGAGCTCATAAAAGTCCCCGTGAGTACATTCTGTGAAATGGGGGAGCTTAGGGAGCGACTGAGGTGAGAAGATTCATCCCAGGCCTAACTTATAATGTGAAATACAGACTGTGATCCTGAGATGATACTTTTGAGGAGTTTATATTAATGTGAGAAGGTGACAATGTACAACATTATCGAAAAATGTCTGTGTCCAGGTGTATATGCAGGTATATTTAGGTACAGATAGGTTCCAATAAGGAAAGCCATGCATATACAGAAAAGACTTGGAGCAAGTACAACAGAATAGTAGTATTTTGCTATTTTGGGGATGGCTTACACCTTTCTGCTTCTTTTTTTTTAAACTTTGAGTTTGTTGTTGCTTATTTTCTATCATGATAACATTCTAATAACAGTGTATATATTAGAAAAATAACTCATTGGTTGTTTTCCCTACCTATCAACGTTTGTATGAAGTAAAATTAATTTGGTAGCTATATGGTAATCTACCCTCTGCTGTGTAGTTCTGAGAGAGAGAGAGAAAGAGAGGAAGCAGGAGAGGGAGGAGGAGAGACAGACAGGGGAGTGTTGCTGTTGAGGGCCAAACACTCTTTATTGTTGGTACTTTTTCCTGCTGTTACTGTCAAGAGTTGTGAAATCTGACTCCTATATTTGCAAAATGCTTTCTGATTTTTTTGAAACCAACTATTTATTTTGGTGTGTGTGTGCAGCTGTCTGTGGAAGCCAGAAGAGGGCGCTGACCCACTGGGCTGGAGTTGTAGGTAGCTGTGAGCTTCCCTTTATGGGTGCTGGGAATCAAACTCAGACTCTCCAAAGAGCCACAGCTCTCAAGAGCTGAGCCCTCTCTCCATTCCCACCTTTCCATGTCTTAGTATGAAAGGTACTAATGCTCTTTGGGTGTGGTCTATCTACCTAATGCTTTCAGCATGTAGAAGAGGATGGTGAGGAAGAAGTTTTTGGTTTTGTAAGATGGACCCTACTGCTGTGGGATGTTCTGTATGTCCTGTGGGAGCACGTTCTTGGGTTCCTCGTGGCTTTACCCAGCAGGTCCTCATAGGACCATGGGCCTGAGTGCAGGTGTCTGAGATGGTCTGCACTTGGCTGTGCTGGGGGATGGTCTGTATGTCAAGTTGCTCTGATTGGTCAATAAATAAAACCTGATTGGCCCGTGGCTAGGCCGGAAGTATAGGCGGGACTAACAGGAGAAATAAAAGAACAGAAAGGCAGAAGGAGAGACAGCCAGCCGCCGCCAGGACAAGCCGCATGTGAAGATGCCTGGTAAGCCACGAGCCATGTGGCAAAGCATAAATTTATAGAAATGGGTTAATTTAAGCTATAAGAACAGCAAGAAGCCTGCCACGGCCATACAGTTTATAAAGCAATATAAGTCTCTGTGTTTACTTGGTTGGGTCTGAGCAGCTGTCGGACTGGTGGGTGACAAAGATTTGTCCTGACTGTGGGCAAGGCAGGAAAACACTAGCTACACTCTACCTCTTGTATTCTCAAAAGTTGATAAGGAAAATAAATTAGTCCCTAGAATTTAAGAAATGCTGTTATTTTACTGAATCAAAATCTATTGGCTTTTAACTTTAGCTTTGGATGTAATGGTCCCCTCCTCTTTAAATAATCTAATTACTTCCTTTTAATGTTTAAAAAGATCTTCACTATGCAAAGGAAGCTGAGATCCCAAGGAAATAAATTTCCTAGCAGGGCTGGTCACATGGTATTGGGAGCTCTTGAGAGGAGAAGCAAGCGGCTGTCACTCACCTCCCTCACAGCCTAGGCAGGAGAGCTGGGATGGGTTGGGGGCTTGCAGTATCTGGCTTTGTGTTTTCTCTTGGGTTACCTTGCAATATGGAACCTCTATGACATGCTAATTAGCACTGTCTTCAGCTTGGAGACATGGCTGGGCTTTCGGGAAATGAAAGCATAAGGATACATTGGGCACCTATCTGACCGGATCATACGAGTTACCCATGGCAAGCCGGGCATGTAAAGATACCACCGGCCTGAGTGGGTCTGGTGAATTACATCATACTAAAAAGGAATCATTGGCATGTCATTGGTGAACATGTGCTTATTTTGCCTTACACACACACACACACACACACACACACACACACACACACACACACGGTATTGTAGGAAATATAAATATAATAGTGTTAAAGAAAATAAAAACAGATGTACAAAGGCAGATTCTGCTCTGGAGGAACTTCAAGCAGTCTTGTGTGATGGAGAAGACCATGTTGCAAAAGCCTTATATTGTCTCACACACCGGGAAATACTAATGAGATCAAGGTAAGCAGGGGGACCAGTCAAAAGCAATGTGCTGAACACTGATACTGCATCATCATCCAGGAGAAATATGCCAAGGCAAGGAGTCAGCAAGGGAAGCTGAGTGTAGGCTGTCCTCTTACATGCTGAGAAGATTCTGTTTCTAAGGGTTTGGTAACTTCTGTTTTATTTGTTTGTTTTTGGTTTTTCAAAACAGGGTTTCTCTGTGTAGTTTTGGAGTTTGTCCTAGATCTCGCTCTGTAGACCAGGCTGGCCTCGAACTCACAGAGATCCGTCTGACTCTGCCTCCCTAGTGCTGGGATTAAAGGTGTGTACCACCGCTGCCGGGCTAACTTCTGTTTTCTTAGAGCTGCCCAATAACCACCCAGTTTTATGCACTTAGAATAGGAAGCAGGCAAGAAGAGAGGGGTTCTCCAGTGTGAGGTGACAGGCTGTCCCCTCTAGGTGTTGACTCTCTTAGCTAGAAAGTAGAATTTTACCTATCAGTTCTAGCATATCTTAGTTTCCTTGGACTGGGTCCCACGTACAGTGGAAGCACAATCTCTACTCTACTTCTACAATAATCAGTTCTACCATCTCCCTAACTTCCACCACCACCACCTGTGCACCTGTAGCACCACCACCTGTGCACCTGTACCACCTGTGCACCTGCACCTCTACCACCTGTGCACCTGCACCTCCACCACCTGTGCACCTGCACCACCTGTGCACCTCCACCACCTGTGCACCACCACCACCTGTGCACCACCACCACCTGTGCACCACCACCACCTGTGCACCTCCACCACCTGTGCACCTGCACCTCCACCACCTGTGCACCTGCACCTCCACCACCTTATCACCTGTGCACCTCCACCACCTCACCACCTGTGCACTTGCACCTCCACCACCACCACCTGTGCACCTCCACCACCACCACCTGCGCACCTCCACCACTACCACCTGTGCACCTCCACCACCTCACCAACCTGTGCACCTCTACCACCCACCACCTGTGTATCTGTACCTTCACCACCTCACCATCTGTGTATCTGCACCTTCACCACCTCACCATCTGTGTATCTGCACCTCCACCACCCTGAAATCAGGTCCCAAATCAGGTGTGGTGGCCACTCCTAATTTGGAGGCACAAGAATTCAGATGTCATTTAATCTGTGAATCCCTCACAGTCAGTCAGCATTTGCACAAAGGATCTTCCAATCCGGTGAGTCTGGAGAGTGAACAAAAGACCCCTTGTACAGGGAGATCAGGCCAATGACTACGGACTCCCAAACTGTCCTTTAACAGTTGGTAGGTAAGAGAGACATTTCTTTCTTTCGTGCTGTTTATATCATTGATTTCTTTTGGTACATAAGAGTGCTCAGTTTCACATCATCACAATATAAATGCTACAGCTATCTCCAGCAAATCATACCACATTTTTTTTTTCTAATTTAGTCCATATACAAAGAAAGGATGTCCAAGTTCTATAAATTATGTTGACTTCTTTGGAAAATTTAGCAAAGTGATGTGTTTAAATTCCATTTCATTTGTCAAGTATTTGTGCAAAAGATTGTATACTAAGATACATTTTTTTTTTGCCTTGCTACATTGTGGACATTAAAGTCTCTCAGGAGCATAAACACAGTTAAAACCAGCTCCTGTCTCATAAAAAATCCATTGTACCTTCATTCTGGTTGTGTGGGAGATTGAAGAAATGGGTCCAGTCAAATAGTTGAGTCAGGTAGCATCCCGACTCTGGGTTCTTCAGCTGTTCCCTTCAATAACCTATGTCCCCGCTCCAGGGTAGCCTCTCTCTCTAGGAACTTTCACCCAACTTAACATTTTCGTTGTCTCACAGACATTTCAAAAAATATGTCCAAAATTGAAATCCACTCGAGTCTTATTGTATTCCAAGTCTGCAATAGAGAGATATCATTTCTAACAAAACTATCTGCATGGACTGGAGCTGGCATGATCAAGTTCATGAATATATCTGCACCAAACAAGATACTATGGGGAAAACATCACAAAGAAACACAATGAAGAAAAGTGAATATTTCCAAAGCAGATTGTTTCAAGGACTGAGTTACTTTTTTCAGAGGGTTTTAGTTTGCAAAGGAAGCCAAGAACCCAAGGAGTTAGGCCTTCTTAGGAGGGCTGGTCACATTATATGTAAGAGCTCCTGAGCGAAGTGACCGTCTACATCTTAGGAACTGACCTTGAGACATTCTTCATTTTCATATCCACAATGGCTATGCTAATAGTTTCAGTGCTTGTCTGTCTTAAGCCACTAGGCTTCAGTCTTAGTATCTTTTGCTGTTCACTGTACAGTCAGTCACCTGTTTCTGCATCAGTGGTTACATTCCGAAGCAGCAATTGTTAGAAATGTTTTTCTCCACTTTTTCTTTTTGTTGTTTGAGAATTTCATACCTGTACATAACGTGTTTTGATCAGCTCCCCCAGTAGCTTTTACAGTCTTCGTGCCCCCTCCTCCAAAATGACCTCTGATCCATGGGAGGAAGGGTGTGACACAGATTCCTTATTAAGGGCAGAGCACTCACTCTGTGGCCTCTTCTTCTCTGCACTTTGACCAGTTGTGGGCCTCTGTGTTCATCACTAACTTCTGCAGAAAGAAGCTTCTCAGTTGAAGGTTGAGAGAATTGCTTCTCTGTAAATAATAAGTGCTTTCTTCATGGGACATGAACTCAGAGCCCTGATAAGATGGCTTGAATGGGCCAGTGACCGGGTAAAACCAGTTTTGTGCTGCCAACACTGACCCCGTTTGACTTGGTGCCATTTCTGTTCCTTTCATAAGTCCTGTGCCCGAACGAAGTAATAGCATCTGGCTTTCCGCAAGCATTTGACTTTTCACAATTTTATCATGGGGGTTCAAGTTCCAGGCTGAACATTTTTCACCGATGAGGTGTCTTTTAGAATGAAGATGTCTGCAGCAGAAGAAAGCAAGCGCACAGCCCTGGAACACTGGAGTAAAGCTTCTCCTAGAAAATGCTGGTAAAGGGATCATATACTTGAGCGGGTCTCACCGGGCCAGAAATACCTGTGGCTTCTGAGAACTTGCCTAGAATGCAGGGTCCTAACTAGTTGGAAATACAGAAGCCGGTATAATCTGTGTTCATGAGAATCCTCAATGTCTTGAGCTACAGTTTGATACTCAGAGTGTTTAGAAAAGAAGTGGTAGAAGATGTTTAAAGCTTCAAAGGATGCCTGAAGGAAGTGAAGCTGACCTCTGGCTTCTGATGCACACGTCTCTGTGTGAAGCTAAGATGCACAGGCTGTTAGGATCAGGGACGACCCTCAACTTCAGCGTCCACTAAAGTCCCTCATTTATGTAGGAACACAAAGGTCAAATGAATTGGCAATCCACAGTCTTAACTTCCTCCATTACTTACAGCCCACAATCTCAGCTCACATGCTCACCAGCCGTGGGGAGATGACAGGTGTGCCATAAGTCACTCTTGACCCATGCAGAGTGACCCAACAGGTCTGGGTAGCCAGATCTCAGGGTGGCCCAAGAAGATCATGACAACCTCTGTGGTGTACACCTCATGAAGTGACTTAGTAAACACTGATTTATAGAAAGAACAAGTTCATGAATTTTTTGTTTACTTATCATCCTATGAGGACAGATGCAGATGCAAAATAAAATGAAAAACAGCTCTTCATGAGCAGGAGCCAGAAGCCCTTGGCCCTGTGACCTCATAGAGTTCCACAAGGTACAATTGTTTCCATGGGGATTTCTGGGGAAAGAATGGAATGCCCAATGTTTGTTGAGTACCAGTCAGTTCAGGGTGCTCTGTTTTATTTCTTTGGGATTGTATGGAGAGGAAACTGTTATACACAAAGGTCTTGGCCTTGAGAAGCAAGGCAGTATGCTGGATAGTGAGGCATGGGTGAGCTTGCGATGAGTAAGAGAGGAACATGGGGGTGGGAAGGTTGATTTGAGCAGTCTGTGTGAGTGGGGAGCTTTAACAGTAAAGAGGAGACTCATGGGAGGCTTTCTGTGGAGGGCCAAGGTACAGAATCCTCCAGTCACTACCTTCAGGAGCTTCATTATCATCAATGGTGTTTGTTAAAGCTATGGTGTTTGGATGCTGTTTCTATGAAATAATCCTGCACATTGGCTAGACCATATGGGTCTCTGGTTACACACTAGACACAAAAAACTCTAGCTGGTATCCAATTCCCTGTACAAGAATAGCAGCCTGGGCTCCGTTTTCATTCTGCATTTTAGAGCAAGCTAGGACTCTTGAAGAACAGCGTGGATTTAGTCATCAGAGACTGAATTTAGAGATGTTTCTCCCTCATTAAGAAATTAAAGTGCTGGACAGTGCATTTGTGCATTAGTGTGAGTCATTATTTTAGTCCTAAACATGGCCTTCAGCATCTGAAAGGAAATGTGCTTCAGACGGCATGCTCACAGGTTTCTGCTTCACGAAAGTGAAAGCAAAGTGCATTTAGCAACATGATAGGTTGGGTGCAGAGAGGAGCTCCTGCACTTTCGGGAAGATTGGCATATAATGGCAGTGGCCAAGAGAGTAGATGAAACAGTGAAAATGGCAGATGATAAAATTGTGCAAAGGGTGGGACACGGAATTATGACGTTTGTTGCTTACTGTGTGCCATCTACTGTGGTAAGTATTTGTACATTTGTTTACTGTAAGTATGTGTCTTCTTAGCCATGGTACATGTCTACTCAGTGGTATGAAACACACTCACTCACTGTGTGAGCCACACTGTGGTTCAATTTCTACAACTATTTCACCCTTTCCCACACTGGAACTCTATTCTCATTAAACAAGACTTTCCCATTGCCACCCCTTACAGCTTCAAATTCTCTGTCAATTCGATGGGCTTGAGTATCTCCTGTGATGGGAGCTGTGCAATATTAGTGTTTTTGTGTCTGGTTTATTTTAACACAATGTTGTAGTAAGCCCTCAATACACACTACTTCACAAAATACTCATAACGCTGCCATATTGGTACTATTTTTTCTCATTTAAAAATTAATTTAACTTTTTTAAGAATTTAATTCATGAGTATTTACATCATTTCTTCCTCTCTCTTTCCAACTTCTCTCATGTTCCCTCACTCCCTCACAAATTTATGACCTCTTCTTTTATAATTATTGCCACACACACACACACACACACACACACACACACACACACACACACACACACTGAGCCTATTTAGTGTGGTTGTATGCACATTTGTTTAGGGCTGACCACTTGGAAGACATACCAGGGGCTCAATTCCTAAAAAAACAAAAGAAAACAAAATGAAAACCCCAAGTGATTCTCCCTCTCTCAGCAGCCATTGATTGCCCATAGCACTTCCTTAGGGGTAGGGCCTTGTGAAAGTCACCTTATCCATATTGGCATATCACCTGGTATTTGCCATTATCCAGGTTTTATTTGTACAATGTAATCTGTAAAAGGCTGGAGAGATCATGGAACCTAGAAGAAAAGTCAATTTTAAGAAACTGATACCAATTCTAACTGTATTCTAATACTTATTTGTACACTCCCAGGTTTACATTCACCCCCATCAAAGAACCCCACCCCCACCCCCTGCAGTAGACAGCAGCCACCAGAGAGACCCACAACTTGTGAAAATCCAAGAATAACTGAGCACAGGGTGCCCAGCTGCTCTAATTGGGACATCCATAACCTCTATACCTAAGGGTCAGGAAACAGTGAGGAAAATGAGGCAGAAAGATGGTAAGAGCAGGGGATGAAGACCACTATTGCTGGACAGTGTCTTCTAGGTGCAACAGAGAAGTCACACCCATGAAACCCCATTTCCCTCATTCTACTGAAGCAACTAAAAGTTTGAGAAGTTGTTTCGATGACAGTAACTGTGAGTAAGAACCATGGCCTGGATGTGAACCAGTTCACAACTGTTAAGCACAGGCTTCCAACAGAAACAGTAATTAATCTGGTAGGGGATGGTGGGGGTTGGGGCAGATAAAAAGGTTTTTAAAAGCTCACACTTCTGCCACTGGAATAAGATCTCTCTCCCTCTGAAAATAACAGAATTTCCATATAGCTATTCCCACAGGGGCATAGGAACAGGATGAGGAAGGTCTGACTTCCAGGGCCACGCTGCTTTTCCTCACAGAGATAAATGCTGTAGTATTTCGACTCCTACTTGTGTCTGGAACCTTCCAGAAAGTGGCCACCCGACTGAAAATAGCCATGACATCCATTTCTACATCTCCAAACAAGCAGGACCTTCTTTCCCAAGACAGCTTTGTTCCATGGCTGCTTCTCTGTTTCCGATTGTTTCAGAATACCATGCACCTGCAGGCTGAGCTTTACCGCTTCTAACCATTCAGTGGCCCCTGGAGAGGGAAGCTGTGTGGTTGCCAGAGCAACAGCTTCAAAGGCAGCCTTTGCAAAGTTGGCTGGATGGGGGCTGACCCTCTGCCTGCTCCCTCTTTGCACATGTCCAAGCCCCCCAGCACCTGGGCAGGGGTCCTCTTCTGAAGGACAGAGCCTCATCTTTCCAATCTTCGGTGTCTCACCTGCTTCACACGCTGTTCCCAGAGTCTTTCTAGGCTCAGGCACATGAGACAAAGGACTCTGGGCACATACATCAGAGGGTGGTGACAAAGCTCACTTCTTCACTAGGTCTCCCACACCGGTACCCAGCCCATCAAGGGCAGCTGACCCTGGTAGGAACAGGACACAGTGTGTGATGTGTGCAGCTAGAACACCTCAAAGAGGCAGCTTTCAGTTGATTCTCCCTCCCCATCTCTGTCGTTTTGTGTTAATTAGAGCTGATTTGATGGAAAAGCAGAATATTGGCACCAGGAGCCATGGTTTCCGATTCTGTTACTTGTGATCTATGTGTCCTTCAACATTTCCTGAATGTTCTCTGAATCTCAGTTTTCTCTTCTGGATAATAGGGATGACAATATCACTGACCTCTAGGGTGATCATGTGACAGTCAGTGTCACACGACCAAACACTCTCAGGACCAAGGGAGAGCCAGTTAGTTTTTTACTGGCCTTTTAGAACCATGCTTGGTTTTCTACTTATGGAACATGAAGGGTGTTCTAGACTTCAAATGAGAGCCCTAGGCTAGCATAGTCATCAGTGGTTGACCCATGTGAGCTCTCCTGGAGTGCTCAACTATCATGTTGGGTTTGGGAAAACAAGTAATGTTTTCAGGACACAGATACCTAAGAAAACACTCACACCTTGCATTAATTAGTGAACTGCTCATGTGCTACACAATGAATCACATCTACTTTTCCATTTCCTAAAATGAAATTATCTAATGAATTGGATGCATGAAGATGAAAACTGGCTTTTAATTCATTTATTCAGAGTATTAAAATGTTTAATAATTAGCCTGCAATACACTATTGTGAGGCAAACAGAACCTTTTGTTCAGTTAGTTCAGTGTTCTGCTGTAGTGTTTAGATGTAGAAACTGAGTTCCTGGTCACTGGGAGCTGATTCTCTGGGAAGCTGGATGTGGTCTGGATTCTGCAAGTAAACTCTACCCCACGGCGGAGAGTCACAGTGAGATGGACAAGGAGTTGCTAAGCCAGTGCCACCTGTGCCCACTGCTGTCATTATGTATGAGAAAGAAAGACAAGTCTCGGGTCCTTAGACAGGCAGATAAAGGCCTCCGCCAAAGTTCTCACCCACAACGCTTGCTTCTCCTCACACTGTATCATCTCCCTTCCCCTTCCTGAGTCCACTACTAGGTTCCTCTGGCAAAGCAGAGGGAAAGAGGACCAGATAAAGCCTTCCGATAAAACTGGATAACTCAAAGATTTAGGTCAAGAGACACTTTCAACAGGAACATATCAACAAACTTGATATGACAGGAGAAATACCCTGCTAAAGAGAATGGAATCATTGCAAACATCTGTAAACTTGTTCTCCATAAATTACAATTTGAGCCACTGTGGATGAACAGTGTAGAGACAGGTAACTGTAGCATCTGTGTGCTTTTAGCGAATAGGCTGCTTAGACAAGCACACTGTCCTTCTGTCAAGAGTCATTCTAAACCTTAAAACAGTGGTTCTCAAACTTCCTAATGCTGCGATCCTTTAATACAGTTTCTCGTGCTAGTCTCCAACCATAAAATTATTTTGTTGCTATGTTGTAACTGTAATTCTGCTACTGTTATGAATCATAATATAAATATCTGATAAGCAGGCTATCTGACATGTGATTCCTGTGAAAAGGTCGTTTGACCCCCAAAGGGGTTATAATTTACAGGTTAAGCACAGCAAGAACATATCAGAAAATTTAGAGCTGTGTCGACGGGCTTTTCTGTCACAGAAACAGCTCTCAGCTCCCATGAGCAGAGTCGGCTGTCCTCAGAGCTTTGCAACACATGGGAATCCTAAATTCAGCCCCGTTTGGAAGAGGAGGGTGTGTTGAAGAAGAATCATGAGGTCCAGTAGTCCTCACTACAAGGCCCAGGTAACTGGGAATTAGTAAACACCATTAGATAAATACTCTGCAGATTAGTGGTTTCAACTCTCCAGTTAAGGGGCAGACTATCAGAATGGATAAAAGCCAGGATTCATCTCTTTGTTGCCTCCAAGAAATGTCGTCATCATCCATGACAGAGGATACTTGGATAGAAGGACGGAAACAAATATTTAAAACAAATGGGCTGAGAGGCAAGCAGGTGCCCCATGAGCAAACTACAACTTGCTAGAAGAGATAAAGTTCACGCCATACTGACTGAGAGAACATCAGGAGGACATTATAATTCTAAGCATGGAAAATGGAAACACCCAATTTCTAAAAACAGATGCCATAGATGTAAAATCAAGGACTCATCTCAACACCATATTAATGAATAACTTCCATACCCTAGTTGACCAGTGGGTCATCTCAACAAACAGAGAAATGTCTGAGTGAAGAACATCAAAGAGCAAATGGTCCTAACAGATAATCGATTCCAAACAGCACAGCATATACATTTTTCTCAGCAGCCCATGCAACCTTCTTTTAAAGAAACCTTCTATTAGGACAGAGAGCAAGACTCAAAAAAAAAAATTGAAATAACTTCTTTTTTTTTCCAGACAGGGTTTTTCTATGTAGTTTTGGTGGCTGTCTTGGATCTCCTTTGTAGACCAGGTGGGCCTCGAACTCACAGAGATCCACCTGTCTTTGCCTCCCGAGTGCTGGGTTTAAAAGTGTGTGCCACCACTGCCTGGCTGAAATAACTTCTTGTATTTTATCTGATCACAATAAAATAAAGCTAAAAACCACCACCAACAAAAAACCAAACTTCAGAAAGTAACAAAACTCATGGAGGTTGAACAACGCAATGAATTTGGATCTAGTCCTGAACACTTGGAAGTTTCCTTCTAGATCCTAATAGTTCCTCATTTGTGAAATGGGGATGGAGATGGTTCTCTTACCTAAATGTTATAAGAAGTAAATGAAAGTCATGGGAAAGTCTAGCATGGAGTCAGACCCAGAGCTTAGGGAATGCCAGCCTCCCTTTCCGTTCAGTTCTATCCACAGTTATTTCACAATCCAACTGTGCTCTCTAAATGACAGTCACATCTTGCTACTGAGTTTGTAAGACAATTCTTGTAAATTCTGTTAAGAGTTCAATGTATGCCCACTTTCAGGTACTCTGAGCAGTTTATTATCCAAGGAAACAACAGAAACATTTATACACTGGAGTGTGCCCTAGGCAGTGCTGTGTGTGTGTGTGTGTGTGTGTGTGTGTGTGTGTGTGTGTGTGTATGTGTGTGTGTGTGTGTGTATCCGTGTGGAGCCAGAGGTCTACATTAGGATCTTCCTCAATCATTAATTCCCGCCTTTTGATTTTTGAGACAGAGCCTTTCCCCGAATCTGGAGCTCACCATTGGGTAAGAATGAGTAGTCAGCAAGCCCCAGGCATCCTCCAGTCTCCACTTCCTCTTTTACTGGTGCATGCTGCTGTATCTATTTTATGTGGGTGCTAAGGATCAAACTTGGGACTTCATGCTTGCCTGGCAGGCATTTTACTGACTGAGCTATCTCCTTAGATTGCAGAATCAGGACTCTTAATTCATCCACATATCCTCTTCACAGAACAAGACTGCCCTTTGATAATGCTTGGGATTTTAATGTTCTTTTGCTTTCTTATTTCTTATTTATTTATTTTTTGGTCTCCTGCTGTACTGCAAACTTCTCCACCATATTTGAAGTCAGAAAATCTGAGGAATGGTTATACTGAGAACATCTCCAGTTGCAGCTTGCCATGGACACGACAGCTGGAAATCAGTTTGCTATGGTTCCCTTGTGCTCCAACTCTACTTCTCACATCACATCTCCAGCATGTGGGAAGAGCCAGCAGAACAAGCATCCCCAGCTCTCTTGTTTTGGCATCCCGTTAAAGCCCAAAGCTGCAGCATTGGAACCCTGGGGCTGGGACCAGCTTCCTGACCCAGGTTTCTGAGCTGGTGCCCCAGTGAGAGAAGATATTAGGAACAGTTATTAACCACATGGGCTGGTGAAAGTCTCAGGTGTCATTTCAAATCTCATGCTAGTAAAACCTTTATTTATCTAAATGTCCTTTCAGCTGAGGTTAATGGTCCCCTCTCTCGAGGCTATGATAAGGGTTAGAGAAATAGTATGTATGAACTTCCTAGAATGATGCCAGGCTCCCTGTTAGGACCACAGTTTCCAGGGGAGTCTGCATCTGGGCTCCAGCTGTGCCCAGCAGACGGCATGGCACATGGGGAGACTCGACCAATGTCTGACACATCTTCCTTAGCCTCTTGCATGCTGCAGGCATTTGTTCAGCCCCATGCCCTGGATCCTGTCATCACTACACCATGACAGCTGGTCCCTCAGCCAGACAGCTCTGACAGGAAAAGCTCTGACACATGGCACCACTTTCTCTCACCCTTTAGTCTCAGTCATACCATCCAAAGTCACACAGTATATTTTCTGCCTCCTTTTGGGTTTCATGATAAAATGCATGCACATATTTTTCATTGTTGGCAAAAATCAAACCAAATCAATCAATCAATCAAACAAACAAACAAAAAAACCCTAAAGAAAACTAAAAACTTTCAGCATACAGAAGGGAAATTTATTTCCCATTGCCACCACCTCTTCCCTTGACACCCCACCTGCCTCACTCTGTCCTTTGGAGCCCTCTGCCATCCCCAGCCTCATACAAGGCTCTGATCTTGAGATCTGTGGTGAATGGGACAGCAAGTGTTTAAGATAAAACAGGGCTGGATTGAAAATCCTGACTGTGTGGTGCAGAGTAGAGAACAAGCCTGCAGGAACCACAACTTCCTCCACCCACCTATCTGCCCAAACTGCCAGAGGAAATGAAATGAAGGGCCCAGAATTGGACGTGGGAACAGGTCATGAGCTTAAGGAATCTGAACCCCCTGGACTACAGTGAGTCCCACGTTGGTCCCAACTGAAACTCCTTGTTTCTTAAAGGTGAAAAGTTAAGACTGAGGAAAACCCTAAGAGGTGGAGTTGTTGTGCCATGGAAGGTTCTGACAGAAGGGGCTGGGATTGTAACAAGGGCAAAAGAAGTGGGTGAAGTAACTGAATTGTTGAGCATGGGTGCCCGGCCCAAGGGGAGTAACAGATGTCTGAGACTCTGTAAAGGACGAAAGCTCGGGGTGAGACAAGGTAGAGCT
This sequence comes from Peromyscus maniculatus bairdii, assembly GCF_049852395.1. Taxonomy (NCBI): domain Eukaryota; kingdom Metazoa; phylum Chordata; class Mammalia; order Rodentia; family Cricetidae; genus Peromyscus; species Peromyscus maniculatus. The sequence continues at coordinate 7,334,855 of NC_134857.1, read as the reverse complement.
GATCTTAACTTCAGACAGCGAAACCAGACATCTTGGCATGCAGAATCACCTGCGGGTGTATCTGAAGGTGAACCGGAGCTGGTGCAGCACACACTTGCATGCCAGGAAAGCACTCTGTCTGTGATGGAGGAACTCCTGGCCCAGGCTTTTCTGGACATCAGGAGCCACCTCTCACAGTATCAGGACAGCTGCAATAAACATACTTTTGTACTAGCAAAAAGAAAACAGTCAACGAGAAGTATATGTTATGCTTCGTTAACTCTGTGGATGGACGGACGCCAGTCACAGTGGGCCTGTATTGAGCCGCCTGACTGCGTGGGGCTTCTCTGGATATAAGACACAGAAATCCCTCCGTCCACACATACACTTAGGTGATTTTCAATTCAATGGAAGGACTCACACATTACCCAACAGGGTGGATATGGCAAATCTCTTACTGAGAAGAATTGAGAAAGTGTACTTATCTGAGAATCTGCAAATGGCCTTTGGTTCCATGAGCTGAAAATTCATCTAATTAGAAGTCAGGTTGAAATTTCTGAGTATTAAACAACAGAGCAAAAGAGTCAACCAGAGCCCAGCAACAGGACTTGTTGCCCCTAGTGGGTGAACTTTTCAGAACAAAGGGAAGTAACATCATTACAGACTCAAGGTAAACAGCATCCCTTACTTTAAAACAATAATCATATTTCAAAGGTTATAATCAAATATTGTTTGCAATGGGTTGGGGTGGGAGTGTGGTGAGAACCAAGACCGGATCTACCCTTGGGAACTGCTATCGGTCAGATTCTCTGGATAATGTGTCTTATTAACTTAACGCACCAACACCCAGGAAAACCAAAGCAGGCTGAGCTCTGTAAGACTACAATTAAAATCCCTTGGCTTTGCATTTCAGAGCTAGGGTCCTGGTGGTCTTTGCATCTGGGACAGAAAACTCTGTAAAAAAAATTATTTTAAATTTTACCAAATTCAAAAACGCCCTAAATTTACAAAGTGGTCAACTGTCACAAAAAAAGCAACAAAAACTGGCAACAGAGGTTGAGCTCAGTGTCTTTCTTCCTGCAGGATTTCAGCCTGGCTTGCCTTCCTTCTCTATCTGTTCAACTGTGGTTAGAAAAGTGGAAAAGTCTAAGGCAGGACATGAGGATTTGGACGTGAGTACTGACGGTTGTCATCTGACCAGACAAGATGAATAAGCAGACAAATCAGAAGGCAAGGCCGGAGAAACATCATAGCATGTGTGTGTGGGGGAGGGGGGCAGAGGTGAAGTCAGAGCTCAGCAATATTTCCTCCCTACAGGAGCTGCCCGTCCCCTGTAAAATTATAAATGACTCGATTGCTCCTGGAACCAGTAGGTGCACTGTATATTTCCTCACTTCACCCGACTCCGCAATCCTCACTGAAAACGTCAAAGCACCAGATAAACAAAAAGAATGCCGACCTCAGATTTTCTCTCCATGAAGCACCACACTTGCTTATTAATCTGAAGCCTCCAGAGCTATTAATGTGCATTGTGAAAATGCAATTCTAACATGATTACATAAGTTTCTTGAGGCAATTTTGCTGATGGTGTGTTTAAAGTCAAGCAATCAGAACATCTTGCAGGGGAAGAAACTTTAATAGTATTAATTAAAGCCATGTCAGCAGCAAGCAAATCCTGTGCCTGGCTTTTCTGGTCATTTTCCATGCAGTCTCTCTGTTTAGATGAATCCCAGGGCTCTTTCTGTTCTGAGGCGTGGAACAGCATTTTTATAGTCAGGCTGTGAACACTTTCCTCATTGAGTTTTATTTTTTTTTTAAGAAAAAAACTTGGAGTATTGTAATATTATTCCATTAGCATATACTAATTGTACATAATAGGTTTCATTGCAGCCTTCCCATACATGCATATAGTATATTTTGTCATAGCCACCCCACTACTCTCTCTGTCCCCCTCCCATTCCCTCTGAACACCTCTTCTTCCCTTCTACCTTCTTCTCTCATGTTTGTGGTTGTGGTTTGTGACCCAGGGAGTTTCATCAGGGTTAATAAAGGAGTGTGGATGAGGGGTTATTTATAGATGCTTAAGTCCCTTTCCAGCCAGTGGCTGGAAAATGTCCTCCCTTCCCCTGACACAGTGTTGTAATATTTTATGTTTAACAACTGGTTTGGGGGAGATTTAATGAATGGCAAAGTCCAGAAAAGTAGTTTTAAAAACCATCCTCTATCCCAGCACCCAGGTAGGAATGCTGTTACTACTTTACAGTGTTTCTTAGTCTTCTGTTGTTGCTTCAGTGGGACTTTAGAATCACTTGTTTAACTTTTCTTGCATATGTTCATTGTACTTCCTGTTGTGTTAAGGAAAAGTATTTTCACACTAGTATACAATGTAGCTGGATATACCCACTCCTTACACTCCCAGGTCCCCGAGCCTCCCCAGTCCCGTTAGTCTTCTTAGTTTTCCTAGACAGTTTCCCTCTAATTTTCATGCCATGATTTTAAGTGTCTATATAAAATCTAGGAACCACACAGGCAACCTTTTCTCTCTCGCATGTTTGAAAAACAGTTGGATCTTTCCAAATGTCTGTCATGCCTTTGTTTTCTCCGTAACATGTTGTGAGCATATTTTTCATGTTGCTGTAAACTGTCAGCACGGGCTTCTGCAGCTATAGTATTCTGTAAAAAGTATCCACTAGAAATGATTTCCTTTAAAAAAAAAACTTGAATAAAGGCAAACCAAATGCCGAACAATCCACCAAGTATTCACTTTTTAAAGTTGCAGAGCTGTGGTTGGAATCAGGGCTTCTGGCATGCTAGGCAGGTACTCTGCCATTGTGCTCCACTCCAGCCCCAAGTGTTCCTTTTATGTAGCACAACATAGTGGCCTTGCGCCCCAAGTCACCTGGACTAATGCTGGGTTGACACACAGAGCTGGGAGCATTCGGCTTTGTCACTAAGAACAAGCAAAGTTGCTGCGGAACAAGACAGCAACTCCTAAAGACAAGAGAGATCAGAGGTCCTCTCCTTCAAGCAGGTGGTATCTTCCTCCATCCTGTGATCATGGAGAAGCAGAACAAGCACTAATTCAACTCTGCTCGGAGCTGGAGATTTCTAAGTGTTGGGAATAGAACAAATAAGCAGTTTCTGCTCAGATTTGCTGGGGATATTGGATCAGTCTTCACAACTGGCTCACCTTCAGCTGGCTTCAGACTGTCCCTGTTTTGGTAGAGACCAATTCACCTGCCATCTCATTGGTCAGTCTCTTCCCGATTACCTTCCCCAGGCTTTTCAGAGTCTGTTGTAAATGGTACCACGGAGCTGTCTGTGGCTGAGATTGTGTGGTGCCAGACTACCCATCGCCGCTGAACTTCCTTGGTCAGTGACATGACACTAAAGCCCCTACTTTCTGTTGACCAGGCTGACTTTCAGTCATTTCCTTTGCCCCGTGGGTGATGGGTCCTAGCATGCTTCAGTGAAACATGCTGGATACTTAGTACACCTGTATTAAAATTAAATTTTCCTTTTCACTTCCAGACGCTTTAAAAAAGTCAGTGTCATCTACTGAAGGACTGATGCACCATGGGGCAGATTCAGAGGCAGGGAATGAGCTGAGCTGTTGGGTCCTTTCAGTCTAACAGACAAAGGAGTCGGATGAGGTGCCCGAGCTTTCTGTGTAAGTACCAAGTGGACCGAGGCAGGGGACCTGCTGTGCAGGGTACACACTTAACTCCTGGCTAAGAGGAAGGTGGGGGCAGGGAAGGTTTGGGGAAAGCCAGCTAGTGCTTTGACTCCAAACAACCCAAGAGCCAGTGCCGGGAGTATCAGACCACGGGTCCTGCTGGCCATTTTTCACTTAACAAGATGCCCAGTGAGTGTGTTTCTTTGACCCAACCAAATGTCAGAGCAGAAGAACACACTCTGGATATTCTCTAAAGACTTTCTCCTGCCCCCACCTCAGGCTCTGTATGATCACATCGTTAAGGACAACCTGGAAAATATGTGCTTGATGCTTATTTTCCTTTGCACTCTTGGAAGTCCACGGCACACTTCAGACATTGGTATTAGTGTGTATAAAGTATACAGAGCAATGAGTTTCATCACGGACATTAGAGTTAGTAATTCTGAGACTGACAGTCAGGGCTAAGCTTCCCGGGTTTCGCTCCATTTTGCCAATACTGCTTTCCCCCAGTAACGTGCTTTCTAGGCAGCAGAATAACTGTCTCTATTTCCCAAGAACAAGTCCTCTCCATTTTCCCCCATTTGACTAGATTCTGGGCAAAGGAATACAAACAAAAGGACTCCATGGACCTCTACAGGGACAGGCTGCGTGCCCTCCCTGCCTTTCTTCCTGACTTCCTGCAATTCATGGTGATGGATACGGGACCTGAAGATATAGAAATGGGTACTTGGACTTCTTCAGAGGCACAGAAAGAGAGGGGGGGGGAGCTGGGAAGGACTTGTGCCCCTAATTTCTGTTGAGCCTCCTGACCAGCCTGCAGGGTATAGCCCTAGATTCAAATGAGTCAAAGATAAACATGGAGCCAGGGTAAGGCCCTTCGTTGTGCATTAATTACATATGTGAACATACGTGTTAAGAGCAGGAATGGGGCTTGCACCATGTGGTCCACAGCAGGTGCTCACACTGATGGGTGAAACAAAACCAGAGAAAACAAAGTGCTTCGATTCTGTGCAGAGCTACTCTTATTTAAGATTTCACTGCCAAAGCCCTTCCATCTATTCATATGCAGATGTAACCAGAGAGGTTTATACTGCTCAAAAAATATTCATGATCAATTTAACATCAAAAGATCCCATTTTGTTTTGTCTTCAGAAGCAAGACAGCTGTATGGCTCCCAGGGCTTTCTAGCTTCCTTGGTGCTGGGACGGACACCTTTTCTCAGAAAGAAGACTCTTCAGCCATGGAGGGGCTGTCATGTTCTGGGGGAGAGGGTTCCCTGCAATTCAGGGTGAAAATGGTGGAATGGTGTGAGGAAAGCTCCCCACAAAAGATGAGCGGGCAAACAGCATCTCTGACAGATAGAGCAGGAACCTGGAAGGATTGTGTAGTCAGCACAGGAGCAGAAAGGCTGATGGGAGCCAGGGTCAGCTAACAGGAGCAAGAAAGGAGGGCGACGCCTGGTGGGTAACTAAGGAGGCTCACGGCAAGGCGTTCAGAACACCCCCAGCAGTGAAGTCCTGTGCTCAGACACACCCCTTCACCTATAATACGTTACTCTGGGAAAATCTTGCATGATATTAACTCTTACTTCTCTCACCCTATTGTTGATTCTATAAATCTCAGAGTGGGTTGGAAGACAGATGTCATCAGATGACTGTTAAGTCTCAGAATAGTGGATATCTTCACTATTTAATCTGTAGGAGGGCAAGTCCAGGAATTAACTGCTGATGGAAACAGAACTCGGGTGTGAACAAAGGAGCTGTAGGCCTCCTAGAATGAGAAGTGAGCTTGGGAAAATAAGCCACTTTATTTTTCTAGTATAATTTATCTTTAGTCCAATTATGAGTAAAATATAGACATATCTGTGTACAAATTCAGAAAGAAGACAATGCATTCTTCATTTTTATTTGTGTCTTGTGTTCCAAGGGAACCCTCCACCTGCTCTAGTCCATAATTCAGAACTCAGCTTCTTCCAAGGGGCCGTGGGGCTGGGAGGGGACTGGAAGGTGGCAGGAGGTGACACATGACTTTGCTTTGGCCAAGTCAGACCTCTTCCCTTGCTTTCACTGGCTTTTTGTTTCTAATTTCAAGAAAGCTTTTTAAAAATTCCCATGGGTGCCCAGGAATGTGAAGTAACTTCTAGAAGTATTCAAATGCAGCGGAATGCACTGTTGCTGCTCAGTTTTCTTGGTGGCTTATGGGGAGGGAGCTGGCAAAGGCAGGCATGCTCCATATTCCCTTGGGGGAGGGGAGGACAGGGGCTCATGTAGCACAAGCTAGCCTCTAACTATGACCATGAGCTTCTGATCCTCTTGCCTCTATCCCAGAATTCTGAGTGTTCGCCAGCATTTTAGCTATCAACTTGTCACCGCTCAGAATCACCCGAGAAGAGAGATTTAATGAGAAGTTATCCAGATCAGGGTGATCTGTGATTATGACTGTGTAGAATTGTCTCCATTGTTAATTGAGATAGGAACAACCACCCCACTGTGGGTGGCACCATTCCCTAGGCTAGACTAGAAGCCATCTAAGAGTAAAGGGAGCTAGCAAGCAAGCAATCAGGCAGCATGGTGACCTCATTTTTGTCTCCCATTTTGTTCTCCCCTGTGGGTGTGGTGTGACGAGCTGTTTCAGGTTCCTGCCTTGACTTTTCAATAATGACAGACTGTCACTTGGAATCTTGAACCCTTCCTCCTTGATGCTGCTTTTCAGCAGGCACAGACATGAAAGCAGAACTCACCATTTACATGGTGCAGGGGTGGATCCAGAGCTGCAAGCATGCCAGGCAGGCACTACCAACTTAGCTGCACCCCAGTCCTCAGTGTGACTCTTCTGCAGGTGCTCATACCTGCTGAGAATGTTTTCCCCTTTTGAAAACCAGCATAATGACAATAATAATAACTAATCACATCTCTTCTGTGGTCTGACATATATAGGAGCTCAACCAGTATAATGCCCATGGCTTTCATCTACCCCCCCTTCTCATCAGAAAGTGATTCTGTTGGACATGGGGCATAGGTGAGGATTAAAGCTTGACTCACTTAACTTCATAATCTTACCTACATGCTTAGAAAGTGATCTCTACAGAACATGTCACCTAAAAGCCCCAAACCTCTTTCCTTGACTCTTGTTCTAGCATCTAGCTACCTCACAAATTTATAAACCTTTCTCAAAAAAAAAAAAGAGAAAAGAAAAAAGAAAAAAAGTGAATTTCTTCTGATAGGCTAGAAGATAGTCTAAACCTACTTTGTACTCTGTGTGTGTGTGTGTGTGTGTGTGTGTGTGTGTGTGTGTGTGTGCAATGCCCACAGAATCCAGAAGAGGGCACTGGAACCCCTGGAGCTGGAGTCACAAGTGGTTGTGAGCTGTCTTGTGGTGCTGGGAACTGAACTCTGGTCCTCTGCATGAGCAGCATGTGCTCTTAACCACTGTGCCATCTCTCCAGTCCCTGAGCAGAAGTAGATTTCCAAATAAGGAAGGATTATAGGAACTAACCTGTGGTTACTAACTGTTGACAGACGTAGCCTGATATAATGACTTCACTGACGGAGCTCTGGTTCTCTTCAAAACTCTGCAGAGCGATTCTTAGTGGCACTGGCTATATAAGAGAGTCCTTTTCTTTGACACCTCGTTGAAGCTAATTGGATTCATGTTTTGAGAGATGTCATGTGACTTTTCTGCTGACTCATGAATGAATATATACATATGTGTATATACATCATATATGTATACATACATACATATGTAAATATGTTAAATGCAGCTCTATTAATAAATTTAACCAGGAAGGTGTTTGTGTAGACTTGGAGGGAGGATACATGCTGTATGTTGTATGAAATTACTCAGTTGCTAAATAACTACTAGAAGCCTCAGGATAAATTTGGCTTTTCTGTGAACTGTGTCAAAACAAATAAGAGGAATGGGAACTGTGTCGGACACTGTGTCTTCAGGAATATACTTTACAATGCAAACTTCTTGAGACAATTGAAAGCCACACGTATGTCAGTCACTCGAAAAGAATTCTGTTTCATTCTGTCACTTACAGACTCACGAAATAATTCTCACCTCTGATGCTGCTACTGATGGAAAAGCAACCATTTGTGTGTGTGTGTGTGTGTGTGAGAGAGAGAGAGAGAGAGAGAGACAGAGAGAGAGAGAGAGAGAGAGAGAGAGAGAGAGAGAGAGAGAGAGAGAGAGAGAGAGAGAGATTTCTACTCAATCACTTTTTAAAGCCATCTGTAGCATAAAAAAGTGACCTCCAACTCTGGGTCATTTGTGGCAGGGTATTCTGGCCTGTTGATTCATAGGGAATAACCCCCTTGAGTGGGTCAAATGATTTTTCCCCCTTTTCATTAATAAATTCTTCCAGAATGCTTGTGAAATACAAGTGGGAAAAACATTATCTCTTTGTTGATATGGAGGTCATGGCTTAGGGATTAAAGGTCTCAAGAGAAGCCATTTGCAAGTGAGAGTTTGAACCCTCACTTGCTATTCTAAGACTTATTAGTGGATTCTAGTAAATTTTAGGGTTCTGCATTTATGTACAAGTTTCACATTTTTGGGTCATAAGAAAAAGTTTTAAATTTGAAATGCTGACAATGCTACTTATATTTTAAAATATATTCTCATTATTTCTTTGTTTCTACTTTTCAATATTCAGCAGCCACAGGATCTAATTCTCTTAATTCCTTAAGTTGTACCCACTTCATATAAGCTGCTAAGAGTTCAATATCAGGGCCTGAAAGTCTCTACAAATCTATACATCTGTCTCCCCAGTGAAGATGGCACCTCATTGTAAACTACATCCTGTGGGATCTGTGGCTCTAATAAGACTTAATGAATTAATTTTCTTAGTAAACTACAAAATTCATGCAAATGCAATTGATGCAAATTTTGTTTTAGTCACCCTTAGGAAGTAGAATGCTCGTAAGTGCCACACATAATTCGGGTTAAAGGTGAAGTCTTGGGGAGCGATTTGATGTGTGTGATGTCATTTTCCACAGGATCATGGAAAGATTACCCTGCGCAGACCCTACAGACATCCCACAAGATTCATGGGAGATCAGTACGTGTCTACCCACAGGCCACGAGCAATTCTACTATAGCTCTTCTCATTTCTTCCTTTAATATGTTGTACCCTAAAAGAAGGGAGAGAGTTATTTGTATGATCGCTGCACAAGCCAAGGGAAAGCATGGCTGAAATGCCCAACATCCTTGGTTTTATCTAAGGTGGCCATAAACACTACATAGAAAATGAGGAGATAAAGAATGGAATGCTTACTGATGCAATGAAACAAATCACTCACAAGTATGCAAGAAGGAGAGAGCAAAGCATCCCCATGACCAAGGACAGTGCTTTCTCTTGTTCATGTGCATGTGTATGCATGTGTGTGCATGTGTGTGCATGTATGTTTGTCTCTCACTTGCCTAGAACTTGCCAACCAGGAAGCAAGCTCTGCTGGTTGGCCAGTGAGCCTCAGGGGTCCTCCTGTCTCTTCCTTCCCAGCAGTGGGATTACGAATTTGGGGCACTGGTCTTTGTTCTAGTTCTGGGGATTGAATTCAGGCCCATGTGCTTGCAAGGGTGATCTCTCCAGTCTGATTCCAGTTCTTCTGTCTGAAACTACTGGAGACTGACAAGCTTAACGTGACCAGTGAGAAGGGAATTCAAGGACCACCACTGGTCCTCTTGAGCTCAGAGATGAGAAGGCTGGAGGAGGCTGCAGAAGATCACAAGAGGAAGCACAAGCAGCGGGTAGGAGCAGACTATGTCTAGAGGAGGTAGAATATCAACCCTTGGAACTCTTATGGACGGGCATACATGGGTTCTGGAGATCTGCTTATGGCTTGAGAAAAGCTTGCTTGACTGAACAGCTCAGCAGGGACCTCAGCCTGAGAGGAAAGGCCAGCTCCTGAAGGACAGTGAGTGAGTGGAGCAACATTTTCAGAGCACAGCCATTGACTCTCATAAAAGAAGGCAGCTCGTTAAATGCTAAAGTGATGGGCAGTGCCAACTGTGGACATTTTCAAATGTGGTGGGCACAGAGGTAATTCTAGGGTAGGGAGGGGATTTAATTTACTGAGTGGCACCATGTATGCAAGGACTTGAGATATATGAAAACCACGTGACGCCTGGCTTTGCTGCTGAACTTGGGGGGCAGTGGCCGGTCCAGGCCACTCAGTACTGTTTGCGTTTCCTGCACTTCAGTGAGCGTCACTGACCCAAGGACTGGGCAGGAGCTCTTTGAGCATGTTAGATTTTGATTGTGCATGCTTATGACTAGGAATTCATTCCCCTCCCCCAGAAGCAAGAATACATAGCTCAGTTTGCATGGCTCACATTATTTAAACTTTTCTGCATCACAGGTATCTTTTCTTTATAAACAGGAAGTCTTTCTTAGATTATACCAGCATAAATTATTTCCCAATACAGTTGGGTTTGCAACTGGTCTCCTTGATAAGTCAGGGAAGCATGATGGGAGGATGCTTCTTAACTCTGAATCTCTTGATGCAGGGCTGTCGTGGACGGTTTTCCCAGGCTGTGCACCTGCCGTAGCCCTAGGGGTTGGGAGTGAAATCTCCCTGCCCCCACCTCTGTGGGCACTGTAAGGTGGGGAAGGTGGTAGTGTCCTGGAGTAGCTGGGGAGAAACACTCTCAACAGGATGTGACCCACAGTAAATGGTATATACATTAGCCTTTTATCCCAAGTGGTCTGATAACAGGAAGTTTAAGATTGAGATTGGGTTAGCTCTGCTGTGGGTGTCACCGTGCCTCAGAGTGTCTGGGTTCATCACTGACGGTTTCACGTCAAGGTCTGAGGCAAATGTGGCAAGCTAGAGCATTCCACTAAAGGATCTGAGATGCTCAGCTGGTCTCAACTCCTTCTGTAGCCCTATAACAGAGGTTTCCCTGGCTTGACAAGATATTAAGTATTCTTTCCTGACACCAAAACTGGAATAATTTACAGCAGTTCTCAAGATCCAGGCATGTGAAGCGTTCCCACTGAAGACTTCCTAAAATGCCTCCAGAGCCCCCCCTCAACACCGAGGCTCAGAGTGCTGACTTCAAGCAGGCATCCGGTGACACAGCTGTTAGGGCTGTGAACCACCCCTTGTGTAGATAAATGATCAGAAATACTGTTAGAAACTGTCCTCAAAGCTCAAGTCCTCCCCTGGGAACTCACTGAACACTAGGGAGGCAAACTCATGTCTCACGCTGGGGAAAGGAGCCTTCAGACACTCAGGGTGCTCAGCTGGGTTCTGGGTGTCCCTCGGCTATCCCCACAGGCAGTCGATGCTGCCAATGTCATGACTGACCATGGGCAGGGGACACATGGCTCTGTTGGCTTTGGGACACAAGTGGCTAGGCTGTCTCTGTGTCAAAGCACCTGGTAAATACTCAGTGGAAAGGTAGACGGCTTTTTCACAACAATGAGGTAAGCTGCATTAGTTCCATCCAAACATTACATCCAGGCAGAAGAACAAGCAAGGCAGAAGCAGGGCAGCGGGAGAGCATCTCCCTTTGGTACTTCAACTTGTCCAGCGAGTGCGGTGTGGCACTGAGGTGGTACTAGACAGGGACCTCAGGGGTCAGGGTCTGGATGGTAGGCATGGTCTGCAGGCCCTGATGAGAATTTAGTATTTCTTTTTAATTTTAAAATTCCATTTGCATGTGTGTGTGTGTGGGTGTGTGTGTGTGTGTGTGTGTGTGTGTGTGGGTGTGTGCAGGTGTGGGTGTGTGCGTACCATAGCATAGCATATGGATGCCAGTCAGAGGACACCATGCGGGAGTTAGGTCTCTGCTTTTATCAGGTGAGTCAGGCAATCAAACTCAGGTGATCAGGTTTGGTGACAGGCACTGTTACCTGCTGAGTCACTACACTGGCCAGCTGTTTGTATTCTTAGGGGCAGTGGAAACATCGGTTCTCAAAGCTAAGCCATGCTGGGGTCCACAGGGCAAAGTTACTGTTGTTCAGAAATTCCTGACACCAAGGCTGTTACATTAAACTCCTTGAGACAGAACAGGAGACATTTCTAAGGTGTTAAATCTGTACCTTAAAAGTTTCAGAATGCCCTCCTCTGTTCAGGGTTTCTTTCATCCTGTGTTAATTGTGTATTTGACTAAGGGAATCCATCAGGGTGCACTGTGACTCATTGGTTCCCTTTGGAGAACACATCGGAAGCTTCAGGGCAGGTGCAGGGAAGTGGTAAAGCACGCCCTCGATTGCGAAATAAAGGCTTCTGTGATTAGTGTGCTCGTACAACAAAAATCATTAATGATTCTCTAATTATACAAATGAGATAATTTTGTTGGAGAAAATGACTGAATGTTTTCTTCTATCAAGATCACGCCACGCAAAGCTGAGATGGCACCCTCTCCCACCATCCCTTCAATAAGCCATTTATTCATGTACTTCAGGAATGAGATCATTTGGTCAAAAAAAAAAAAAACTTTGATGAGGAGTGCATAACAATTGTACTGAATGGCCATTTGTGTGTTGGATGTGCGTGTCCTAATCACAAGATAGCAGAGAAGTGCAAGCCTGGCTAGCAGTAGGCCATGGGCCAAGTAAGTGACTGAAACCAGAGATGACAGAAGCGTGGAGTTGTTGTGAGGAAAGGGAGGAAGAAATGGAGCATTCTAAAAAGCAGGTTTGCAAGAACGGCATTTCTGTCAAAGCTGGTATACCAGTGTTGGAGTAGGAGACACATTCCAGCGGCCAGGGCCGGAGGCTGGTGCCAAGCAGAAGGGAGGGGATGTGACTGTTAAATTGGATGAGAAACCAAAGCAGACAGGACGTGGTCAGGGCAGGAGAGAGCATGGGCATCCTGGTCCAAGGAAGAAGAAGGAAGAGAAGAATGCTTTCTCAAGTCTCCCAGGGGCAAGAATGTAAAAGCTGGAGAATGGGGAGAGATTGCAGGTGTGAATTCACACCAGCTGTGGTTACCTGCACAAGATTTATACACAGTCAAGATAGCTGAAATCCTGATGCGAAGAGGGTAGATCACTTCCAGGTCCCACCCCTTCTTGAGGCGTTATTTATTGCCAGTGGACACTTACTGGAGAAGGGAAACTCATCTTCTTTGGAGGCTATTGCCTCTGGTATGTCTCCCATGATCCAGTAGATGGCCCTATACTAGTGTACACACAGGCAGAACTAACCGGACTTAGCAGGGTGTTTAAGAAAAGACAAAGTTGAGAGGGAGCATGTTGGGGGAGACATAGTTGAAGCTGAAGGAGGGAAATCTTGAGCAGATATGATCATATTTCATTGTACACGTGTTTTAAATTTTCAATAGTAAAGAAAAAACAAAACATCAAAGAAAAATTAGTGTAGTTTGCCTAGCCTTTTGCCATTTTTAACATGTTTTGCATTTCAAATAATTTTAGTAGACTTATTTTCAGCCATTGCTGTTTTTCAGAGACCACATACATACATCAGTGGTGGCTGAGTTCTTTTGTGGGTCTGCAGCTGAGTTCAGGATGGCTGGCTGGAAGTGAGGTACCATGGGCTTGGCTCGAATTCCCCACAGCCACCTGGGGATGATGACAGATTAAGCCAGGGAGAGAGGTCCCATGAGCTGAGAGGAAGGAAAGTTGTCTGCTGACGTGACCTAGCTGGGGAAAGCTTAGGAGATTTCAAAGTCTATTTTGTAAATCTTTAATATCTGTTCCCAATGCACGCTGGGATGTTTTCCAAGATTTGTGAGACTCTCCTTTGAAGAGTACTGAGCATGTGATAGGATGTCTGAGAGTCCTGTGTCTGTTTTCTCAAAGGAATATTCTGGCTTGATTAATGTTTAGCTTACACATAAGACACTGCGGAATGGGAAGCCTTGTTGGTCCAGAGAGACAGCTCAGCAGGTAAGAGCAGTTACTGGGCAAGACTGATGACTCCACTTCGGTCTCCAGGGCCATAAGTCGGGAGAGAACAAACTACTGTAAGTTGTCCCTTGACCTCCACACAAATATGCACTCTCTCTGTCTCTCTGCCTCTCTGTCTCTGTCTGTCTCTCTCCCTCTCTTCCTCTCTCTCTAACACACACGCACACGCACACACATGCACACGCACACTAAAGGAAGAAAACAGCATTACAATTAGTAAGGCAGTTACAGGAGTAGATGGATGACCTAACTTGAGATCCTGAAGCGGAATTCTGGTATTTCCTGTGATAAGAAAGAACGTGCTGAGCACCATCTAACCGCTTCCTGCTTCCTTCCTTGCTCTGGGACTCACCTGTTTTGGTGGAATTAAAATCAACACGACTGTACTTCATGGCCTTTCTTCATGCAAAGCTTCTCTGTGAAAATGCTTACTTCACTGAGTGGGCGTTTCTGTTGCCAGGGTCCCTCCTAAGAAACTTGAGCTTCCAGAAGGACTTGAGATGACCTGGGAACTAGACTTGAGTAGTCTCTGTTAGTCAGATCAGCCACTAATGTGAACGGCTGTCAGGGGACATATCAAATAGGAAACAGACAAGTAAACGGAGGCCTAGTCTTATGTTCACGTATTACTGCCCTTGATTTGAGTCCCCTGAGCACAGTAAGTCACAAGCTGGGTCCCCTAGGGCTATGCCCAGAACCGGTTTGTTTTGTTTGATTCATACCATTTAAAATCTTAATGTTGATGCCAGCCATTTTAGCAGCAGCAGCTTAATTATGTCTCCTGACCAGTTGTTATATGGTGGTCATAAGCTCATTTCCGGCATGGCGGTGATGGCATGTGGAACTGGTATGTGCTGCCCTTCTCTAGAATGGCAAGCTTGTGTTTGTCAAACTCTGCTCTCTCCACTTTGCACTACCTGTGCCAGAGCCTGTGACCCCAATTTCTATATATGAGAGTCCACATCTATGACCCCAGTAAAAACAATATTGCTTAGAATCACTACATTTCAGTCGACCCTCCCAAGTCCAAGGAACCCTCTAGCTAACAGGCCTGCGACTGTTGCCATCAACCCCTACCGCGGCCTGGCTCAGTGCCTGCCATTTGTGAAGGAAACACTCATCCCCTGCCATTCATGTGGCTAAGGCGGGGCACTGAGGGACTTGGGTAATTCTCTCAACAACTTTACAAAACAGATATTTTCCTCATGTTATAGCAGAACAGCCTCTGGCTCAGAGAGCAGCTTGATCTTCCCAAAGTAATACTATTTCTATGTGGCCATTCCCTGTTCTCACTCAGAATTCAGACTGGAACAGCCCTAACACTGTGTGAGAGCGGCCAGCCTGTGGGTGCTACAGTCACAGTGCCATGCACATGGTGTGGCAGAGGGTCTGACTCATGACATGCACCGGCCTGGAGCACCTGTCCACAGAAGGTGTGGCGAACACTTGGGAACACACTAGTGGAAAGAATCACCTTGAAGGCATTACGACCCAACACCCACTTACAACTGTCCCTCTAGGAAGCTGAGTGTTGTGGAAAGCATCAGACTGAACATCAGGGGCCCCAGATTCTATGCCTGGCTCTGGCCAGAGGACACATGGCTTTTCAAGGAAGTGTCCCCCTGTGAGCCTTGGAACAGACGCCGATGCAGATGGCGTGATTACATGGCACAGATGACAACCTGAAGATGCAGAGAGCCTAACTACTTACTGCAAACTCCCTTGCTCAGGAGAGCAAAGCCAAAGCAGAAACCAGGGCGAGGGAGGCTGGCCAAGTGCTCAAGCCTGCCTTGGAGTCACTCTAGGAAGACTGACTGTTAGGGTTTCTGTGGCCTGATAACCTCACATTGCAGGAAGCTCTGAAAAGACTGAAATGAAGGTCTTGCATTTTCCTCTGAGTTAGCCCTAGAGTCAGGGGCTGCTGAACAGAATCAGTAGATGGAGTTGAAATGTGGGCTATTAAGCCAGGGTTTATGATGTGAGTTTGTTAGGGAAACACAGAGGAAAACTGCATTACTGTGGCTTATGCTATCAGTTCTTTTGGGTTAACTTTGGAGTCCCGGATACATGTGAGACTATTTGGGAATAATATACAGGGTCACCCTATCTTCATTCCAGAAGTTTTATGTTTAACCTAATGGGAAATGTTGCTTCTTCTTTACAATATTTGTTGATGATAAATAACTTTGCTGAAAGGATGGGATTGATTGGTCTATAGAAATGAGTTTTTGTTTATGCTGATTCATACGCATGGCAAATAATCTGCCTTCTTTTCTTGTAACCACTTCTCATTGATCAATCTTTTGTGAGGAAATTGCTAATGAGCCTACTGCAAGCCTTAATCAGGGCACCACAGCTGCATGGGGTGTGGAGTTCTCTAAGTGTCATGGAGTCCCCTGCTTCAGGCTCTCCAGGCTGAGCAGGTGAAGGAGGCAGGGGTTCTCTGTTCTTGATGGCCATGTGCAGAATTCTGAGAAGGCACAAGGAAACTGTTCCATGTGGTACCAAGAGACAGGCTCTAGTGCTTTGGAATCCTCAGAAGCAAATGGGGTATGAATTATATATAAATTAAGCTACCATACTGATATGGCCAAGAAAGTATTGGCCAGATGGCGCTGAGTACAAATGACAATGACATACATCCTGTCATCGTTTTACTATTTATGAGTCAGCTGGTGGTAGGACAGGCTATCTCTTAGTGCCAGAAGGAAGCTGGGCCTTGCTCTCTCATTTTTATTTGACACTGGCCTTGATCTCCCTTATGCAACCCATTTCAATGGAGCCACCAAGACAGGACGGATTGGAATCCTACTGAACGGCTTGCGACTGTTGGAGATACAAGGGACAATTCTACTTCATTTCTCCTTTTTCTTTAGAAACATAATTCTGGTGTGCATTGCTTCCTGCTCAGGATCCTTTCACAAGTTTTAAAGAGATTCAGACAGATTTCAGGCTAGGTAAAATGTGTGCGGTCTGTTTGTCCTGTGCTTGGAGCCCTCCCTTGGAGGTTCTGGAGAAAAAGCAAGAGGTTTCAACAGCCACCTTGCAGTTCCCATTCTGCCCAGGTCTTTTGTTTGTTTGGAGGGACCTTTCTTTTCTGGAATGTCTAGCGGCCAAGAGGGAAGTAGACAGTTACCAAGTATTTGTGGGAAGTGTATCCCAGTGAGTGCTCAGTAATAGACTGTGGTCAACTGCGATAGTTTCCAGGTGGTGACTGCATGTAATTAGACCACGAAGGCAAAACCATTTCTTAACCAATTTATAGGGCAACCAGTAATGGTGCAGAGGACACAGAGCTTGGACTACATCAGGGGCTTGTGGCTTTCAGTGCTCTTGGTACCAAACTAGGGACTCTAGGAAAGTTCATTCATCACCCTAGGTCTCAAGGTTCTGGCTTGCTAAGTTGCAGGGGGAAGAGGGGGAGACATGGCTGACTAGCTCATTCTCACAACACACACAGTCTACACCTTACGGAGCCTTTAACAGATTTTTGCCTCCAATAAACCCTTAGATGGGAAGAACAGGGCACTAGTTTACAAACAAGAAATGTGAGTTCTTGGGCTCAAGACCAAAAGGGCTACCACAGGGAACTCAACCCAACTGCAGGCTTGAGTTTTCAAGGCACCATTGTTTTGAGTGTCAATGGTGATCTGCTTTTTAGGTACCACTTCATTCAGTATCTGTGGATTCTGGTTTTTAGATTTCCCGATAATGACCACTTGAAGAATGTCGGATTTATTACCCGCCTCATATCTTTTTCCTCTTTCAGAATCACAATAGCTATTTTCTCCGATTCTGGGTCTTAGACTGTGGTCTGAAACCATCGTCAGTAGTGGAGGAATTAGAAATGTAACTCTCAGGCCTGACCTCACATCAAAGTTAGCAATGAGTGGGGTGAGCCTAGGAAGCTCCCCTGAGGACTGCTGTCCTGACCTGATGTGTGTTGCTCCCTAGCAACAGGCTGGTACTTGCCAGTTTCTCACTTAGTGCACTAAGAAAAATGCACAGTGCCAACTTCCTTTGAGTCCCAGTACCAACCAGACCCAAGCATTCTGTACATGCATTTTTGCAATGCTCAAACCTGTAGCTCTGAATCCTTCATAAAAACCACAAAATGCTACACTTATGTGTAGTGGGCAGTCATTTCAGCTTTGATCTAGAAGTTCCAACCCCCATTGAGGCTTCAGTAACTGTCACTCCTACAAGGCAGGATCAAGAGAGGACCCTGAAGACCCGAGATCCGGATGGGCCAGCTCTTTCTGTTCCTGGACTCTGGACAGTGGAGGTGGACCGAGCAGAGATCCAGAGAACACTGCTGGACTGCGGCGATACACCATCCCCAGACCCTGCGACCTACCTATCCCTTCATTTGTAAGTTACCCACTAAATAAGCCTTCCTTTTAACTATGTGGCATGGCCTTAATAATTTCACCAATACTTATGTTTGTCCTTGTTACTTTCTTCAAGTCTACTTGGAATCTGAAAATATCTTAGACACCAATTCTTTAGTCCAACATATGGGAATCCTTGAGATAAGCTGAATCCAACTGAAATAGAGATTTAAAATAGAGCAAATTCATTATTTATTCAAAGTGGTTAATGCTGTAAATTCCTTAGAAGGTACTTTCCCATCTATTGCATCCAGTCTTACTCACTCCTGAAATACCAGTAATTTCAGGAAATAATTTGTGTTTACTTGATACTAATTTACAATCAAGATTCTTGTCTTCTCTAATGAAGAAAGAATATTTTAATGATAAAGCTGATATATATATATATATATATATATGTATATATATATATATGATTTCTCTTTTAGGATTTATTTTATATAGTATTCACTAAGTATAGTTATGTTTATAGCAAATGTTTGGAGTTTAAGGTCATTAAGATTTTATTGAAATACATTCATTTTCATTACTTTTCTGTTTGAAGCATAAAACCTCTGGGGATATTAAGTGTAAATATGGACTCTGATTCCCATCACATTCATATTTAAATTAAGCATGTGAGTGTGTGTATACATATATATGAACATATATTGCTTATTAGTTTAGGGTACTAGTTTAAGAATCCTCTGTGATTTTTAAAATATGCATTTTGAATCAAATTTGCTAAGAAATTTTCACAAAGGGAGAAGTACAATATTGCCAGTCACAAGCAAAAACCTTACACATTTCCAAAATTTACTGTTTTTCCACATCAAAATAACACAGCATCATCTTCTGCCCTTTTGAGAGCAGCAGCCTGGGATGGCAAGCCCACATCCTGCATGCTGCTTCTGCTATTAATGTGCTTACATAAGCAAGAGTAGTTTCTCTGTGGAAGCACTGGACTTTGAGTCACCTGACTGATGGACTGGCATACAGCTTGCACAGCACTTGTGGAGTGACAGCAGCTAGTGAGTGACGGATTTAATGAGATCATTGACTTCAGCCCATCACAGAACTTCAATTATTTTATGTATCTGCCTTAGGTTTTCTGTGGCATCACTCACTAGAAAAGCTACATTGAGGTATATGAAGACTGACAAGCAAATTTCCTCCATGCTTTTTGAAGACACAGATTGCACATAGAGATTATTGGAAAAGTAGTATATGGGGACACCAAGCCTAAATTTTATTATACATATGTGTATGATTTCATTATATGTATGGAATGAACAACTGTGTCCCTGCAGTAAACATGCACTTGACACATGCATGCACCCACAGACATGCTTGCTCGTTTGTCTCTTGATCTGAGGAATAACTTTCTCGGAGTTTTATAAAAAATACAGTATTTTCCTTGATATTTTAGTTGGGGGTGTGAACATTGTCATTGCTTCAACCCAGGATTTGCTCAAAACTCAAGAACCCCAAACCTCTAGCAGGAGGGCAGCAGCCAGCTCTTTAGCTGATGCATTCGAATCTGTCACGTTTTGAAACTAGTTTTAACGGAAGGAATGACTCAGCAGCACTGGGCCACTCCGAGTCGTGCCAGCTTGTGTGACTTCACTGGAACTATTTGGTCCCCAAAATATAAATTTGTGGGAAGTCAGCAAGGGACAATGAAGACTAACTTCCTTGGACTCCTCATCAAAAATACAGAAACAATAATTCTGGAGTTTCTGAATGACAACGGTTAGTTAAAACAAAAAGCTTATAAGGAAGAAACTAAAAGCTTTGAGGAGGAAGATAACAACGAAGTAGAAAAGTAAGAATTCATTTCTATATGATTAAACAAGAAATAAAAACTAACTTCAGTTTGGTAGAGGTGTGTGTGTGTGTGTGTGTGTGTGTGTGTGTGTGTGTGTGTATGTGTGTGTTTCTCATGGTATGCTTACTCATCAGGTAGGTCCAAATCTTAATCAGAATCACAGTCCACAGGAGGTCTAGAGTGCGTGTCCCAAGTAATTAATCTAGTATAATTAAAATAGCAGAGGTGCAAACTGAGGCCCCACATACCTTATTAGTTAAATTGACAAACTGGCAGTGAGTAACAGTGAGGCCAGACCCCCACAGCCCTTCACTGCTGTTCTCAGGGGCAGCAGAGTGTCAGCCTGCAGGAAGTACAGGGATGGTAAGGGAAGCCCTGCTGTGCCCACACACCATGAACTTTCATGGAAACGCTTTGCCCAGCCAGGATCTTCCGGAAGATCCTTTCAGTTACCCCAAGCATGACCTAAGTTAGCGACTTCTCATTGCTACCTCTTGGTGGCCATTCCCCATTTTGTCAAACACACACATCTAATGTCTCCCTTAGTGCAGTCACCCTGCAGAGCCAGCTACAGGATGAGAAAGTTGTCCAGATTCAGCAGCCGTTCTGTAAGTCAGTGGCTACTTCCTAATGTCCTCATTAGCTCAGACTTTTTAATTACCACTCTGCTGACACTGCCCTCAGAGACAATGCCACATGTATGTTAGTTAAGTAGACTGGCAGTTAGCTTGTCTTCTTGATAACTGACAAAGACGTTAGGGGCTAATGCCAAGTCAGGCTCTGGCCGGTCCTGTCCCCTCCCTGCTGTGTCATTGTTTATGCTCCGTTAAGCCGTTTTCATTGCACCTTATGGGCCAACAGAACATCCAACCTAGAGGCTGCATTTCTATCCATTTACGGGCAGCATTACTGACTATACAGCAATCTCTTTCCATGTCAAATCACCTCGACACTTGCTGCAGATAAACAGAAACTAAATTGGGCAAAATTTAAGTTTAAACATCTCAAAATTTCACACCTTTTATTAACCCCGTCATATTTTGTTTTACAGGACACACCAATGATAGTGTTTCTCATTTTCAAGAAAATATGCTTCATAGCTCTTACTTAAAGCTTTTTCTTTTCTCAATCAAATTATGTTATTTTGACTCACTGTATTAAGTCCCAGAGTTCTCTCCTTTCGGCCTTGCTTCGTGCTTTATTATTTATTTTCACATACAGCACACATATACTGGCATCACGCAGAAATCGGTGGGGCAGAGATGAGGGGCATTTTGATGCTCCTCAAATCTGTACTAATAACAGCTCTATTTAGACAGGCTAAAACAGCTGTTGGAAAGGGCTCTGAACCCAAAGGGCTACCAGGTCAAAGTATACAGGCAACTGGAAACATATGGAGTGTTCACTTACCTGCTTCTGCTCAACAATTATTTCCAGGTCTTCATCACTGCTTAGCTTTCCATAGCCTTGTTCTTTACTTTTCTTGTGAAAGAACAATTTTAAATATAATTTAGTTTCTTTTCATTGAAAATCTTAATTCCTACTTAATAATTCTTAAAGACAAACTTTATTTAACTCTTTCTTGACATTAGTCTCTCGTGTACAGCAAACCTCCATCTTAACCTGTGCGTTGACTCTGCTTATTCTCTTGCATCCAAAGGAAGCCTTCAGTCCTTTCTCAATGCCCTGTTTCGTTCTATAGATTCACAAGACTCTCTCACACTCTGAGATAAACAAGCAGCCCTTTGAAGACTCTTAGTACATTTTTCTCAAGAACAGAAACTTCATTTAGAATTATACTATTCTTAAAATGTCAACTATTGCGTTATATTTTAATGCCTTATATATTTTAAGAAGAGAAGTGTTGTATAACCCAGACAACAAACTCTCAGGTTTTTAATATTTCAGTAAATCACATGAATACTAACATTGAAAATAAATAGTGATTTTAACAGATAATATTAGTTTCAAAATTAGGTAGTTTACAAAGTTGGAAGAGTACAGACATATATATCTCTAAGTGTGATTTAGGGCCACTTCATTATTTATTGTTGTGACTGGTCCTAATGACCACTCTCTACCCATCTTTACTACAGCAAATTTTACAAATACAAGTTCTAAGGCTGGAAAAGCAGTCTGACCATAACAATCGTCTCACAGTTGTGTTGCAGAAAAATGGTAACATATTTAGCTTTTTTTCTCCCTAGTGGGAATGTCAGAAGTATAATGAGACTTCTTCACACCAATGGCAAATGTAGGTAAAGGCCATTACAAACTTTTCTGTTGTCCAAAGTTGAAAACAAAACAAAAAGCAGCCAAACAAAAACCACTTTGCTTTGGATGCTATCCTCACAAATGAGAATGAAGAGAATTAGATTTCTAAAACTTCGTTCTATGGTGTCATATTAGCACTGGTCCTGCACATCAGTGCCATGACACAAGACTTCTTTACTGCAGAACATTGTCTTTTTCTCCTCCTTACAACATTTCAAAATATGAATTCTCATATTTCTCCCACCGCATAAATATATCTCTTAATTTGTGTCATTTACTGTAATACAGAGATCAGATATTTCAAGTATTGGGATGCATAAATACCGCTCCCCCCCCCCAACTTCATCCACACATAAATAAACTTCAACAATTAGGGCAGAACAAGTGGTCACAGTGTTCCTCTCAGATATCATTCTTGTCTTCATCTGAGATTCCATTTCAAGATGGATGGGAAACAAAATGAACAAGTTTGGTTTGAGCCAAGCTGGCTTCCTGTCTCTTGGCTTTTGGGTCCTCTCAGCCCAGCATTAGCTTTGAGACATTATCTACAGTCCCTCTGCCACACAGCCTCAGAAATTCCTTTCCCAGTATTGATCTGTATACGTACCAAGTAGCTCATCTGCATGACCCGATTTCTGGACAAAAGGGCATTAAGTAGAGATGGAATGTGAGTCCTTCCATCCATTTCACTGTCAGACATCCCAGAATTCTTTGCACCAGCGGCAGTGGCTTCATTGCCAGAACTTGCTGACCAGAGAACCACAGATCTTGCCCGGCAACATTATTAATAATGTACAACAATAATTGAAGTATTCCTGCATCACTGTCACGCCTTTGTAAACATCCTGAAATTTTTGGCTACTTCAAAAAGCCATGGATGTGAAATTTTCTTTTCTTAATTTTTATCATGCACTTTTATGCTTCCTGACTGCTGTTCCTCTTTAATGATTTTTAAAAACCCATCTATTATTTATTACATAAATTTTGTATTTAATCCCTTACGTATGAACTACTCAGTCTCTTGGTCATAGAAACTCTCAATTTCCCCATTTAAGCCCCTGCCTCTGACTTTGCTGACAATTTCTGCTAATAGATATAACAATGCCAGCACACAGAGAACATAATCACAAATTGCAATATATATTAATATTACATTTCACTTTCCCCACGTAATCCCAACTCTGTCTGATTTAGTAGCACATTTTCTTGGGAAGAGGGGTCAGGAAAGGAGAGTATGTCCACAACTACTCTCAGTAGAAGTTGCCATTTTCCAGGATTGGGAGGAGGCATTTGGAGTTCTGATTCTTGTGCCTAAGCCTCTAGTCTCTACGGGACACAGAAAGCGCACAGACAGCAGCCTTGCAGCTTTCTCCTAGAATCAAGCATCATTTTCAAGTCTACCCCATGACCCAGGGGCACTCATACAGTCACTCACTTACTGATATCTAGTGCGAGCACAATCCTCTTTCAAGCACTGAGCTGCCCACTTTGCTTAGCTGAGCCAAAGGCGGGGTCTTCAGCTCTCCTCCCTCCTCCCAGCCGGGAAGCCCTGGCTTCTTCCTAAGCACTTTTGCCAAGCCCAGAACGCAAGTCCCTGGCTTCTGCAAGATCTTGCACATCAGCCAGAGGAGTGAATCAGGAGGAGGAAGAAAGCTAATCTGTCCACTGTCCAAGTGTGAAGGGGCGGGGCTTATGTGGGAGGAGAAGCCACAGGGTAATCGCGTCCTGCGCTCCACCCACAGCTCTGGCAAGACGCAGAAGCTGAGGGTTTCAACTGAGGCAGAGAAATGAGGCCCCTCACCGCCCAGCCTTCTCAGGGGGTGCTTGCCTGCCGTCACTTTCGTGCACTCTTAACTAAGTGCATCTGAGGAAGAAGCGTTAGTGCCAGGGAGCTAAGGGGGAAAGAACTCAAGGTGGAGAAAAGAGGCGAAAGGAGCCTCCCGGTTTGCTGACAGTGTCTCCCTGCCTATGAAAAGCTTTGAGCCCAGGCTGGCTGTCATGTCTGAAACTCCAACACACAGTGTCTCTTATCTTCCCCCGGCATCCCGAGTGACATCATTCTGAATTCTATCTCACTAGCTTGAAACAAGATTGCCGGTTCTTTGTTCGTTCTGGCACCCTTCGGAATGCTATCCAGCCAGATCACATCTGTGGTTTCCTTAAGAACCTCCTACATGGCAACTGAACTCTGCCCTGCTCACACTCCCACCCTCTCCTCACCCCGATGCCCTGCTTCTCTGTCCCTCCACCCTTCCTTCCACAGAAGTAGAATTGAAAAATGGATGTCTTCACTTGAATTAAATAAATCACGACACTTGGGAACTTGTATCACAATGCTATTGTGGAAATTATTCCAGAGGAAAAAGACTGGGCAAAATTATAACAATATCAATAGAAGTTGATGCCATAGTGAGTTTACAAACGAAGGCACTTACTTGTGTCAGAATATGAAATATAACAATAATAATAGTAAGTCTTTGAGCTGGGGATGTAGCTTGGTGGTAGAACACTTACTGAGAATACATGAGGCTGTGGGTTCAACCCCCAATACTACTAAAAAAAATTAAAAGGGAGTTTCAATTGAAAGATATTAGCTGTTTGTGGACTGAATTAAAAGTATTCTTCATACTCACGAGGAATGGGACTTTCATAGGAAGTTTTGAAAAAGGAAAAAGTATGCATGGTCTATCTAACAGATCAATTGCCCCCAACTGTAGTTTTTGCCCAACTATAGATGTCAATATGAAGGTAAAGGCTGAATATTTCACATAAGTACTTCAAAAAATGGTTTATCATTATTTAGTTACTGCTTCATGATATACAATAGGCATATACTTACTTAAGCAAAAGTCACACACAGAATTAGCAATCCAGTGTCAGGAAGCTAAGAGTTTCCCATTGCCATTTTAGCTCTCAGCCTCAGAGCTGTCTGGGGTCAATTCCTGTGTCCCCCAGTGTCCTCTGTCTTTAATCTCTTCTCTGCCACCATTCTTCCCACTGCCAACAAAACTACTTAGATGTGATTTCCTCACATCCCCGTTTCTCCCGTCTCTTCACTGTTAAGCTAGGAGGAACGGTCCACACTCTCTCTTGGCCCTTCTACATCCACCACAGTCAGGGTGATTATCGAATTGACTATCAAACAGAAAGGGTAAGGAAGACAGTGCACACACAAGGTCTCTGGTGGGCTTGTGGTGTCTTTGGAAAGTTCTGCCAAGTAGAAACATCTACTCGACCATTTGGTCATGTGTATCCGTACCTAAGAAGAGAGGTAGGGCTATACGTCTAGGTGGATGGATAAGAAAACGGCAGGGTAGGTGAGCTCACGAGACAGAAGAAATGAAGACGTGTTCAGAAGCCTAGAGGGCAGCTCTCCTTTAACAACAATCAAAGGGAGAGGGCACATTATAGGGTGAGATGGAGACTAAGGGGAGAGTGCCCAGTGCTAAGGAGGCGAGGGTGGGAACTGGAACCTTTCCTTGAGTGAGGTGTCAGAAGTCACCAATGAGCAGGGAGAGAAGCAAAGACGGATGGCAGATGCAGTGATGGGTACCCGGGTCATGGGCTGAAGCCGCTGAGAGGATTCATCATCCCTCAGGAAAGCTGAGATGTGAAAGGGGGAGCGAGGAGGCCGCTTCAAAGACAAAGATGTGAAGAAAGATTACGAGAAGAGTCAAGCGCCCCCAGTCTGCCTTTATGTACAAGTCCAGAGCACATTTACAACTCAAGAAAAATAAGCAAAAATGCTGGAAAGTTGAAAACACAGATGGCAGAGAGAAATGGGGGGTAAGGGCGGGGGTGGGGCAGAAAACAGGGGCAAAGACCTTTCGTACAAAGTGACTTCTCTTTTACAATCACGTGTGAAGTCTTTGAGAAAAAAAAATCTGGAAGATTCCATACAAAATGCTAAAAGTTATTTTTCTCTGAGAGAAAGAATTAGTAATGACCCATGCCTTCTTCTTTAAACTTTAGAGCATTTTTCTGAAATAAAAAAAGAATTTTATCATTCAAAAAAAGAAAGAAAATTTGACTGCTTAAGAGAGCCAAGTGTCTGCTGTAGGGAAGGCTGCAGACATCACGGAAAGGAGCCTGCACGGGCTCTGCCCTTCTCTGAGTTGTCACTGGGAGGGCTCTGATTTCTCTCCTTAAGCAGACAGCGTCAGGGCACAGCCATCGCAACGCTCTTGTGGTGAGTGGTGCAGGATGGTGGCATGAATTTGCTATTGTTCATTGTGTTTAGTGTGCCTTCCACGATCTGACAGTATTTCGGTCCTGTGTCTTTTTCTTTTTTAAGGTCCACGGTGTCAGCATAGCCACAGAGGACATTGCTGAAACAGCCAAAGAAGTGATGAAAAGAAAAAACAGGAAACAGGAAGGATGGTCTCTACCAAATGCAAAGGCTGATACCTATCAACTCTTCCTAGGTTGAAGTCCTAAGTCGGCTTCTTAAATAGACATGAAATGTATAGTTGTCAAACCTCTGGTTTTATTTCATTCAAATTCAGGTAGGGAAATGTCATTGTTACAGAGGTTTATAGTAGAAGGTTAAATGTTAGACTAAAGTGTGTGTGTGTGTGTGTGTGTGTGTGTGTGTGTGTGTGTTTACATGTGTATGTGTGCTTGTGCACTCGTGTTGTGGTAAATCAGAGTGGCCACAGGACTCACTGTTTTATTTTACTTTTGGATCAGACTTGAACAAACAGGACACATGGTCCACAGACTCACTTCTGAAGAAGGCATATTACCAAGTAAGAAGAGAATACAAAGACCTCAAATACGTTGTGACACTTTAAACTGCATTTAAAATCATGCATAAGCTCAAATATTTAGTAGTCTTTCCTACTTTAAGGCTAACTCTAATAGGGGAAACAGCATCAGTAACTGGGTGAGGACATGGCCATGAAGCCCAGTGGTTTTTACTTTAGCCTGGCAGACTTCTCTTTATGCTGGCTTTTCTTGACTTTTTTTTTTCTTTTTCATGGTCTCTCTGTATAGCCCTTGTTAGCCCAGAACTCGATATATAGAACAGGATGGCCTCAAAGTCATGGAAATCTGCCTGCCTCCTTGTCCAGGGTGCCGGGAATAAAGACAAGTGCCACTGTGAGCCCTGGCTTTTCTAGCTTTAAAGTGGCTCTCGGACAGTATGACAATAAATGGTCTAGATTCTACTCCCAGCCTTTCCTGTTCCTTGCTTCCTCCTGTGTCAGCTCCAATGTCTGCAGTGCTTATTTTGAAAAATAATACACGCTACCACATTTCTACATATTCTTTCAAGGATTATTTTTTAAATCCTGCAATGCAAAGCCATTGTTCTGTTAAAGTTCCAAAGTGGGTGCACTAACCACTCAGGATTTTCTTCTCTCTAGCAAGTCATTGCTTGATTTGAAAATCAGAGGGCTTGCTGTATTCTTAACACTGAGTGCTGGAGACTGGTCCCATCCCTAGGATTATCGAGGAGGATTTCTGATCAAAGGCCTAGGATTTTTATAGTTCTCAGGCAAGAGCAAGTGATCAAACAACTCGACTCTTGGAGACAAATGTATGTTGTGATAGGCAGTGTCAGCGGATGCTAATTACCGACCTCATTCTATATCCTTTGATCTCAGTCTCCCCACATACGACAACCAGCAAATGGCTTCCCTGTGCTCTGGAATACATGGCAGCACTTACCCCAGGGTCATACCCCCGGACAGAGCTGGAACCACTCATGGCTTTCTAGAGAGACCACACTGGGTTAAGGAACACCACTTTGGGTGTCACACTGAGGTCAAGTAGACAGCAAACAAAACTTAAATTTGAAATTTCAATTCTGTAAGAGTCAGTCGTGTGTTATATGGCTTTAAAGACAATAAAGAAACCATTTCTTAACTCTCCGACACCCAAAAAAGCAAACAAAAACACACTCAGAGAAACAGCAAGCAAAACTGATGTGCAGTTCACAGAAAATTCTAGGTCCACTTTTCTTTCACCTAGAAGGTTCTCTTCTCCACAAAAGTCATGCTCCTTAGAAGCTATAAATACAATGGATATAAATGAAAACATTTGACCTCCTAAAGACACAAATGATTGAAAAATTATATATTACCATCTGTGCATCTGGTATGATATCATCTTTGATGCTATTTCCAAGGTAAGAAGTAGCAAAGTTCTCCATTTTCACATCTCCCACCTAACATACCTGGTCCTTCGTGTGAGACGGTAAGGAGTAGGAGAGTAGCATTTCGGATCCCAAACGGTAACTGAATCTTACTATCTTATACCTCTTCCCTCCCTGCTTGACCCCAGAGCCCTCACAATTAAGAAAAGAGAAAACTCTCCCTGTTGCTTCTTTGAAATCTGAGAATTAAAGCCACTGCAGCTACAATTAAGACACAGTGATAACGTCCTGCACCAACAGCCCCATGACAACATTTATTCTCATATGTACCAACTCTGCACGGTGGGCATGAAGCCACGTGACACATCCTCAAGCACAGGTGCACTGACCCTGGGCCTCTCCATCCGGTCCTTTCTTTTCTCCCCGAGCACCTGGCCTCCCGCACCTGCTGCTGCTGTCTTTTATAACAACTGATCTGTGCATTATGCACTTAACACTTTGTGGCACAGAACTGCAGTATTTTTGCTTTAATGAAAAGAAAAAATATTCTCTGTCTAAGCCACATATTTTTTATTCACAAATCCAGCCCGGTTTTTGACATGTTGATGCAAACTTGATAAAAGCTTGTCATGCACCTTTGTGTGGAAACTGTGTGACAGATGGACTTGCAATCATTGTTTCTAATATAACCCAAATGGACTTAAAGAATTCATATTTTTCTTTAATTTTTATATACTTGGTACTTATCTGTGACAGTTCAGAATAATTCTTTTCTGTTCTTTTTTTTTTAATTTATTTTTATTTAATGTGCATTCGTGTTTGGCCTGCCTGTATGTCTGTGTGAGGTCCCCTGGATGTGGAGTTACAGACAGTTGTGAGCTGTCATATGGGTACTGGGAACTGAACCCAGGCCCTCTGGAAGAACAGTCAGTGCTCTTAACCACTGAGCCATCTCTCCAGCGCCCTCTTTTCTGTTCTTGACTGGAACTCTTTCCTGGAGGTCAGCCTGGCCCTCCCTCCGAGTCCTTGGCTCTCCAGGCATGTCCTCTCAGTGCTAGTTCTCTTCTGCCACTACTTTCACCAGGTTGCCGGGGATTTCTTTTCTTTACACCTCTTCTACAATGCTTAGAAGCTCACAATGACCTCGTTACACACAAGTCGTGGTCATTCCTAAAGGGCGGGCTTGCCTAGACTTCCTATTTCTCTTTATGAATGAGTATTTCTGGGCAACTAGCTATTGATGAGCTCTTCTGAGCCACAAGATATACAAAATCAAAAAGACCTGGGGCCACAGATGGTTTGTTTACCCACTGAGCATGTGAAAATCAGTTAAGAAATAAAAGCAGCAAAGCCTAGAGGACATTTAGCAAAACCCAAATCACGTATGTTATTATGAAGGTATAAAATATTAGCAACAGCTAATGAGTGACTGGATGGCAGCCTCTACTGAAAGACCAACTTGGAATAACTTAAGCAGATGACTGGAAAACGACTCCAAGTATTCTGTGGCTCTCGGAGGAGGGGATTTGATGTTTAGGGGCTGTGTACTTGAGTAACAAAGGTCACCGTGAGAGGCTGCAGGACAGAACACATCACACTGCCAGTCAGGCATCGGATGAGTTTGCTCAGGCAAAGCCACGTTAGAAAGGCCCTGAGGTTGTTTCGTGTAGACACTTTTGTAACTAGGAATGTTAACTTTGGTCAAGCTGAGAGCAACATCATCAGATTGGTGCCATGTGCAGTCTATTCTTGCTAAGGGTGGGGAATGGGCTGGAGAAAAGGAGGCTGAGGCAATGAGAGAAGCTGGGAGCCACTGAGGGGTCAGCATGTGACTGGCAGCAACCTGGTAAGATGTGGGTTGTCAGAGGCAGTTGACCACACACCAATTTCATAAGCACATGCTTAATCCATCACCTTTTTCACAATTGACTTTACAAGGCATGTAATGTCTCCATTTCCTTTAGTCAGGTTCAAACTTTCAGTAAATGGGCTGAGGATAAGCCTAGAAATTCACTTGATGCAGTAATATATAATTATTTCAGGAAAAAAATAATGGAACAAAGAACCAGAGAGAGAGAGAGAGAGAGAGAGAGAGAGAGAGAGAGAGAGAGAGAGAGAGAGAGCGCTTTGACAAACAGGAATGTTTGTAAGTAGTGATGAACACATTTGCACTCTGTGAAGCCCTGAGCAATGGTTCAACTTTTCCTGTTGTCTCTAGCTGATGGAACAGAGCCTGTTTTCAGAAACACAATGTGAAACTGTGCTGTGAAGCATATGAAAGGATTTATTGTGGGGCGGCTTGGGGGAGCATCAACAAGAATTCTTTGTGTAAATCCAGAACTGAGCTGCTGCTGGCAGTGGGTAGAAATACTGAACTTCTGGGGTTGGGGTAGGGGTAGGAGTAACAGCATGCTAGGCTGGGTGGGGAGGAATACTGAACGGCAGCATATTTCAGTGTATTTGCAAATGTGTTTCAAAGGAACACATTAGCTTTAAAACAGTGAGAACCAGCTGTTCACAACACTGCATTGCGTTCCACCTGCACTTCACCTGCCAGAGGCGGAAACTGCTTAGTGGGAGAAAACTTGAGTGTGATCCTGTTTGACCACACCATTTATCTTCCGGCATGGCATTCATTGGTTGGGGGCCTCCTGACTCATTCAGCCTCTTTCTGGCTTTGGTTGGGTGGAGGATACTTTTGGTAGAAATAATTTAACATAATTCCATGTTGCCATCAACACATGGAAGAATATTCAGCTCTATGTGCTCATTCTCTGATCTTCAGAAGGGATGTCTCTATGAAGACTCACACTGAGGACTAGCCATTTCTGATGCACAAGGTTAAGCCAGCATGGACCGGGGAGAGGCTCACGAAGTCCCGCCCCTATCTGAGGAGCTATTAGCAATTGCTAGCAGCTGTGGGAGGGAGAGGCAATTTTCTCCGGGGATGTGGGCCCTGACAGGGTAGCCACATGCACTTGTAGACAGTCCTACAGCTGGGCACATATAGACAACACTAAATGCGCTTGGTATTTGGTGGTGGGCATGGGAGAGCACATGAAATTGGGAGGGAAATGTATGTGGGGCAGAAGAGAGGAGGAGCTGGAGGAGGAGTGGGATATATTTGGATCAGATGCAAATATATTCCATGCATGTATAAATACTAAGTAGGGGTTGGTACTCACCCGAGAGCACTGTGAATGTTACCTGGAAGCAGTCACAATCTCCAATTAGTTTCCCAGAGTGAGCGACATACTGATTTAGTACTAAGAGACGGAATGACTGACACATGATCCCTGTGGATGCCGTTTTGGATGGAGGCAGATCCTGGTTTCCACAAAGGCTGAAACCCCTGCTGTCTTGTATAGTGGTCCTGAGTAGTGAGTGTGGGGCCTTCGGGGCAAACTGAGTCAAGATTTAATAGGAATCACCACGGTTGCACCATAGCCTGATGGAACAATGTTTAAGCACAACAAAGTAACTCCTGATTGGAAATAAGAATAAAGTACGTTATAAGCCTCTACCAGTGTAGGGGGATCCGCATATTTCCTTGAGTTTTTAGTTTGTTTTTGTTTTGTTTTGAGCTAGGGTCTTATCTCTGTACCGCAGGTTGGGCAGCGACTTGTGATCCTTCTCCCTCAGCCTCTCAAATGCTAGGGCTGCAGGTGGGTGCCACAGTGCCTGGTTTGCACTGTAGGTGCTCAGTAAATGCTTTCAATAAACAAATTGCTTTACAACAAAAGGCAATATTACCCCATCACTCTAACTTTTCTTAGAGTTTCTTGTTTCTTTTTTTACATTAAATTTATTTACTATTTGTGTGTGTGTGTGTGTGTGTGCAGGTATGTACCAAGGTGTGTGTGTTTGGATCAGAAAACAACTTTTGAGAGTCAGTTCTCCCCTTACACTGTGGATTCCAGGGTCACCAAGCTTGCAAGGCAAGTGTCTTTACTGCTGAGCCAACTCACCAGCCATGCTTCTTGTTTCTTAATACTATTACAGAAAAGTTGGATA
This sequence comes from Peromyscus maniculatus bairdii, assembly GCF_049852395.1. Taxonomy (NCBI): domain Eukaryota; kingdom Metazoa; phylum Chordata; class Mammalia; order Rodentia; family Cricetidae; genus Peromyscus; species Peromyscus maniculatus. The sequence continues at coordinate 7,302,732 of NC_134857.1, read as the reverse complement.
GAAATGCTTTTGAATTATTATATCTATCCACAGACACAATACTATATGTATTTAGTACCAGATATAATAATACATATTATATATATTGGGAATCAAGAAACATTAAGGAAAGTTAGTGTGATAGGGTAATACTGTCCTTTGTTATAAAACAGTTTATTGAAAGTATTTACTGAGCACCTACAGTGCAAACCAGGTATAGTGGAGACCACCCGCAGCCCTAGCAACTGGGGGCTGCGGGAGGAGGATCATAAGTCACTGCCCAACCTGAGGTAGACCCTAGTGCATTCTCTCTCTCTCTCTCTCTCTCTCTCTCTCTCTCTCTCTCTCTCTCTCTCTCTCTCTCTCTGTGTGTGTGTGTCTATATTCCTCTGTCTCTCTCTCCCCCATGTGAAGATACTAATATGTGCATACCTATGAATTCTATACATTAATGATATTATAGTACAAAAACTGTGGTGGGTTGTATGGGAAATGTTTCCCATTGTCTTGGGTATCTGAACACTTGGTGCCCAGTCGATGGCACTGTTTGGGGAGGTTTATTTAGGTGTTCCAGTTTTGATTCCTGCTGCCTGCTGCCAGGCTGTTCCTGCTGTTATGGACTGTAACCCTCTGGAATCATAAGTCAAAAAAGTCAGCTTTGTCTTCTATAAGTTGCCTTGGCCACGGGGTTTTATCACAGCATCAGAGAAGTAACAACACAAACACTAGTCATTCTTTTGACTCAGCAATAGGCTGCGAACACCTCTCCATGTTACTACTCACCCATCCCCGGCATGCCTGTCTAAGTTCGCCAGACATTAGTGGCTTCCTGTTTAGAAGGTTTAAGAACCCAATCATCAGGATTAAGAGTCCAGTTAACCCTGGAGGCAGTAATGCAGCCAAAGACTATCTGCAAACCCTGTGGTCCCCGAGAGCCTTTCGGGAGGTCTGTGGAGTGGGGTGTGTTTTCATAAGCAGCCCTAAGGGCACTTGTTTTTCACTGTGCCGGCCTTCACACTGGCCTGTAAAGGGGCTGGTTGATCTGCTGACCCCTAGGCACAAACCGAAGACCTTAGAGCAGAGTGTGCAAGTGTGTCTGAGCTACCCATTTTGACTTAGGAATCTGGCATTTCCCCCCTGAAAATAGGTGAAAAGACCCACTGATTTCAAAGTCAAAATTCAAGATTTCAATAAAATCCAGATTTTGAGGAAAATGTGTATTTTTCATTTTTTATATTACCAGCGTTCAACAGCTAAGGCGGTTTCCAGTGGCAATCTTAATGAAGTGTGTCTTCATGTTGAATTGTGAAGTAGAACAGCACATATGACGTGAGCCAATGAACTAGTACTCCCAAATGACCGACACCCTGCATGTCTCCAAAATAACAAGTGAGTTCAGAGCCATTCCCAGTGCAGGGCAACAAAGGAGTTTTCATCTAAGAAGGACATGGAGTTTGCTGACGCAGCTTCAGGTGGCACTGTCCTACTAAAGATTTAGAAGACAAAAAGTGTTTGTCATATTTTTCTGTGGCAGCCAAGAACATCTACAGTTACTGTGAAAGACACGGGAGCACATGCCTCTCTCAGTGTGCGCTGGGTAAGGATGATTTTTCTTATTCAAAGGAGAAAGACATACAGCAAGAATTTAGATGAAGAAGCAGATAGGAGACTCCATCCCCCCACTTAAACTCCTTGTTAAAGGAATTTACAACAGCGTAAACCAAGGCTGTGCCTCTTGTTGGAACTTCTTTTTTTTTCTTCCTCAAAACAATAAATGTATTATTGTTATCGCTCTTTTTCAGTGAGTTTTAATTAATGGTTAAATCCTTCTCTAAGTTTTTCCCTCAAACAAGCCATTTTCGGGGTCTGCAGTTAGTTTTGAGTCTATAGGGCACCAAGATAAATGTTTGAAGTTACCAATACAACAGGGAGAGAGCAGCCTTTCTCTGAGGTGGCAGAAAAACCACCTTGCAAAAGCTAGTTTTTCTTCCTCCATTTCCTTCCTTCCTTCTCTCCTTCTTCCCTCCCTCCCTCCCTCCCTCCCTCCCTCCCTCCCTCCCTCCCTCCCTCCCTCCCTTTCTCTCTCTCTACCCCTTTCTTTCTTTTACTAGAAGCTCTGAAATTTTCATTTGCTGGCCTGGAAGGCAAATCACAACTATTTAGTCCACAGCCTAGTAATTAATTTAAGGGAGAAGAGAATTGAAATAGGAACTGGTAACTGGTAAGGTATGCCCATGTGCGATGACCGTAAGAGACCTTTGATGGCTTTACTCAGTCCTATGTAAATGTGCATCTAAGAGTCAACACATTTTATTTCATCTCCCTCTTTCTAATAATGCTAAACAAAATCAATTTATCTCATTTGGATTCTGTTGGAAAGTTTCATAATAGGCCCTGTAAATAAATTATCCAATTAATTTTCTAGTAAACAGCTCTGTGCTATTTAGCATGTGTTTGAATTATAATGCTGTAGAGTTCATAAACACTGTATTTGGTCTAGGACCTATGGTGCTCATAGGCAATTTCATGAAGGGAGATAGTGGTCTCTTTGTTTCTAGCTGAGGAAATGTATTCCAAGAGAAGAAAGTAATTTGTCCATCTGGAAAGTGCTAGAACACGGAATCAATTTCAGGTCTGTTGATTTTCTATTCCTGACTGCTTTGTTGTCTTTGGGTTGAAGAAAATGAGCCTCTGTTTATCAACAATGTAGACAGTGGCAGCTAGGGCTGGCTGGGTTCTGAGATTCCTTTTAGAGTTGAACATAGTTCCAGATCTCCTAAGTCTCTTTCTTTGTCTTATAAGTGGTGTGGGAAACAAGGTATGGCAAGCCATAGTAGAGAAGTTACGTTATTAACTTTCCTTCTTAGCACACCAGTGTAGCCTGTGCACTGACCAGGCAGGCAGCTTTGGTCTCCCCAAACTCCTAGGTCAAATATGCTGTCAATAAGACAGAAATAGATGAATGGCATCCTGAGGTGCTTCAGAGGAACCACAAGGTGGGGCGCGGCAGAAATGCAAGTTTTCCAGGCTACAAGCCAAAGGGCATTCTATATATACTGTTGACCTCCACCCTGCAGCCACTCTTAGAGGTGACCAGGTAGGTCAACGCACCACTCTTCTGCTTGCTGACTGGCGTGGGGCAGCTTTGAGTGAGAGCCTGTGGACAGTCCCACATTTAATGGCTACCGTCCTCACTTGAGCCACTTTAAAAAACCCAGAGAACCAAACAGGGCTCTGAAGTCTCCCAGTGTCAGCTCTTCTGGTTCCTCTGCCCAATTCCTTTACAGTGATGCCGGGATGACTCAGCTGGACTTCATTAGTGTTTCTCCTCACACTTCCTGCCTCACCACAGACCCAACCTGCTTAGGTGGACTAAAGCTGCTGGACCAGGCTTTGGGTCCCAGTTGTGGTGGGAAGAGGAATCAGCTCTAGGTTAGAAAAAAAACCTGCATTGTGAAAGTATGGATCCAGGCTTCCTGGGGCCCATCCAGAGCCCTTCAACAATGGGGTGTTTAGCAACTATTCCTGGACTATCTGGTGGGTGGAGGGAGAAGATGGGTAGGCTGCAGCCATCCCATGCAGATGCAGCTATCACGGTAGGTCCAGTTCTAGGGGAAGCAGCGGTTGAGCAGAAGCAGTGATGGTAACGACTGCTCTCTTTGCACACTGGTCCCAACGTGAACATAGTGGTATCTCAGCAGACAGTGTCTTGGTTTCATTTCCTGTTGTTGTGATAAAATACCCCGACAAAGGCTGGAAACATGACCCAGTGGTTAAGAGCACTGGTTGCTCTTCCAGAGGATCCAGGTTTAATTCCTAAAACCCACAAGGCTGCTTGCAACCTTCTATAACTCCAGCTCAGAGGATTCAGTGCTTGCTTTTGAACTCTGAGGGCACCATGCAAAACTATATACATAAAATGAAATGAAATGATACAATAAAAGAAATTCCCTGACAACAGCAACTTCATGGAGAAGGGTTTATTTGCCTCTCTGTTTTGTGTTACAGACCATCACTGTGGAAGTCAAGGCACAGGAACTTGAAGTGGCATGGTCAGAGCAGGGAGTGATAAACTAATGCTGCTAGCTCTCAGCTGGCTTGATATGGGACCTCCTGCCTAAGGGATGATGCAACTCACAGTGACTGGGTCTTCTCACCTCAAATGACGTAATCAAGATAATCCCCCACAGACAAACCTGATCTAGAATTCATCACTGAGACTTGGTTCCTGGGTAACTGAGATTGTGTCAAGTGGACGGTTAAAACCACATCACAGATAGTGGAGACAGTAGGCAGCACTCAGTGGGACATTCAAGAATGCTCTCCATACATTTATATACAACTTTATGCAAAGATAATGAAATGTGGATGACTGTTAAACATTTTGATTCTAGTAAATGTCCCCTGGGAAGGATGGTTTGCTATGTGCTAGCCTGAAGACTGTATGTTTTTATCATATTTAATTTTGATACTATTAGTTTATTTATATTTTTCCTGGCTTTCAAATGAGGAAATAAAAAGTTCTATAAATTTAGCAGATTTTCTAGTTTTCTACCAAAGATCATTTGGCCTATTCATGGCAGAGGAGGGAACACCAAGTTCCAAGGCTTCCTGACTTTGAATATGGGATGGGATATATTTCAGCTCACTGCCACCTCCAACATGATTTCATCCAGCAAAAAATAAGAACTGAGTAATGAAGAATTGATTCTGTTGAAATCTACAAAAAAAGAAAGGAAAAATGTAAAAGGCAACCATCTTTTAGTACTTTTAAGAATAAATTTCTGACTTGGGAACACTGGAGCAGGTAAAAGGTCTAAATCTAGGATCAGGCTGCTTGGCTCAAAGCCAGCTCTGCCATGTACTGGCTGCATGGTTTTGCATGAATGATTTACCCTTCAGGTCCAAGTTTCTTCATTTGGGAACAATAACACACTCTGTCTTCTTGAGTTGCTGAGCAAGCAAATCCATGTAAAATATTCAGAATAGGTCTTTGTGTATGTGCACACGCATGTGTGCATGCTTGAGGATGTTTGCGGGTTTGTGTGCAGGTATATGCGCCACATGTAGAGTATCAAGATCAACTTTGAGGGGTTTTAGCAGACCGGAGCACGGCAAACATTGTAGAAGGGTTTTTCCCTTTTACCCCGTTTCTTCTCCCTTGCTAAAAGTTGTTACACACCTAAAGCTAGGTCTATTTCCTTATTTGGCCACTGACTCATTCCTGAGACAAAACACCAAGGTCTGACATCAAAATTCATTACTTGGTTAATATGTTCAATCAATCAGGATTTACCAACTCCCCCTTGACAGACTGCCCCTTTCTCCTTAAAAACCCCCTCCTGCAGACACACCCTCTCCTGCTGCTGCTGCCTTTGCAGCCCCTAACACCTTATCCCTTTGGGGTAATAAATCTCCTCTGTCCTGAACGTTTGGTGTCTGGGCGTGTCCTGTCCCAATTCCAAGGGGACCACCCTCCCGTACAAATCTTGGGTGTCATTTTGCAGGCACTATCCGCTTTTCTCAAGACAAAGTTTCACATCGGCCTGGAACTCGCCAGGTAGGTTGGACCGCTGACCAGCAAACCCTCAGGATTCTCTCGGCCTGCAAGAGCCTCCTGAGGATTGAACTCAGGTCCTCGAGTGCTCAAGGCAAGCACTTTACTAACTGAGCCATCTTCCCAGCCCAGAACGGTTCTTGTCTTGATGGGTTTGATTAACCCCTGTATTACCTGCCGTTCCCCCCCTTTCCTCTCCGTCCTGTCTTCCATCCTTTCACCCTTGTCTTCCAAATTTCCTTTTATCCTTCTCTTCTCTTTTCTTCTTCTTAACAGGTTGAATTCACAGCGTATAACCACCAAATGATCTTTCTGGCAACATGGCAAGACTCATGAAAGATGGTTTAGAAACTCAATCTTGAAGTTAAAAGACTATTTTTTTAGAACTGGGACTTAAAAATAGAACCTGGCGAGAAGCAGCCTTGCTGTGTCAACTCAGAAAGCTGTCCCGAGGGAACCCAGCAGCATTTTATTTTAAGACGACCCTGGATGGCTCAGCTGCCGTCCATGGACACATCAGAATTTCCCTTGATGCTCTGCTTTCTTGGGTGTCTGAACCAAACAACAGGAAGCATTTCTAGCTCCACCAAACCCCCACCTTCAGCCTCACAAAAGGGCCACCTGAGCCAGACTCAGAGGCTATGGTCAAGTAACTGTGGGGAGCCCCCTGGCCACCCGGTTTCAAGTTCACCTCTTTGTTAAGTCTTCTAATGTTAACCGGATTTTTAAAGCAGCGTGTTTCAGGGATGGCTCAAAATATCAAGGACACAGATAAAGCTACAGACGGCAGCTTTGGAGCGTAGCAAGAAGAGAACTTTGGTCTACGTCACCGTCTGGGTGCTAGCCTTGTTTTTATCTTTGTTTGGTCCAGATTTTCTCATCTAGACTCTTTTAAGTGCAGTGTTCCTATTTTCAGGAGTTTGGACTAGCTGCATTTTAACACGGAAAGTGCTGTGATTTCTTTCCTTTTTTTTTTTTTTTTTTTACCTCTCAGAAAGTCAATTAACTAATAATTTTGTAGTGGTTAAGAAAAGGTACCAGGGTCAATTAAAGCAAAAGGCTAGATGAAACAAAAAATATTCAACAAGCCAAATGCGAAGGCTCATGACTCTAATCCCTGCATTTGGGAGGAAGAAGCCAGAGGACCATGAGTTTGAAGCCATCCTGCGCTACACACCAAGACCTTATCTCAAAAAAAAAAATAATAATCACAATATATACAATATCATTAATTGACAGCATGATTGAGTGAGTCTTTTAGTTGCTGTAAACACTGTTCCTGCATCTGGTATATTTAGAGTTTACTGATAATTACACTTTTTAAACAGTTGCTAAGCCTAAGATTCTACTCAGACACAGCAAAGAGAAAAAGTTGACATTGGATGTATGTGGTGGTATTGTGTTCCCCAAAATATTGTGTACTCTAATAAATTTATCTGGGGTCAGAGAACAGACAGCCACTAAATACAAAGGCTAGAAAATGGTGGCACTCACACCTTTAATCCTAGCATTCCAGAGATAGAAATCCCTCTGGATCTCTGTGAGTTCAAGGCCACATTGGAAATAGCCAAGCATGGTGACACACGCCTTTAATCCCAGAAAGCCAGCCTTTAATCCCAGGGAGTGGTGGTAGAAAGCAGAAAGATATATAAGGCGTGAGGACCAGAAACAAGAAGATTTTGGCTGGTTAAGCATTCAGGCTATGGAGCAACACAGTTCAGCTGAGACCCATTCTGGATGAGGACTCAGAGGCTTCCAGTCTGAGGAAACAGGACCAGCTGAGGAACTGGTGAGGTGAGATAGCTGTGGCTTGTTCTGTCTCTCTGATCTACCAGCATGGACCCCAATAACTGGCCTCAGGTTTGATTTTATTAATAAGAACTTTTAAGATTCCTGCTACAGATGTACAGTGTGCCACAAGAAGGAATGTGCTCAGTGGTCACTAAATGCATGTTGTCACCCCATCACCTGCTTAAGGAGACAAACCAGGTAGCAAGACACAGGGGTAAAATCACCATCAAGGAGCCAGAGATAAGCTGTCTGCAGAAAGAACAGAAAGCCCAGTGTTTTGATTAGATAGAAGGAAAATTGGATATAACTCCTGTGCTGGTTTGGAATTTTTTTTTTTTTACTAAAAAAAAGTCAGCAAAATGCCGTTATCAAAATAAACTTTTAAGACAATGTTCGTGCATGAACATGCATGCATATATTTTCAGATGACAGAGGATACACTTTTCTCTAGCATTGTTTCCTGAATTAATTAGACATAGAAAATGGTCCTTGTATAAACCTATAAGGAAAGCAGCATAGTTCATGGTAGGGAGGATTTTGAGGCTATGACAATCAATCAATCTCTCCCTCCACCCCTCCTTCCTTAACTCCTTTTCTTTCTTTCTTTCCTTTTTTTTGTTTGTGTGTGTGTGGGGGGAGCGGATACTATCTGCTGTATCCCAAGTGAACGCCAAACTCCCGTTATAAGGGAGCTTGGATGTGTAGCTAAGGATAATCTTAGACTCTGAATCCTTTTTGGCTCTACTTCCCAAGTGCTGGTGTTACAGGTGTGCACTACCACACCTGGTTTTACACTGTGCTGGAGATCAAACTCAAGGCTTGGTGCATCCTAGGCAAACACTCTATTCACTGTGCTGCATCCCTAGCCCCCCTTTTGAAGCAATGGCAATTTCTTTTCTTAGTTTATTCCCTCCCCCTCCTTCCCTCTCCCCTTCCCTCCCTCTCTCTCCCTCTCATTTTTGTGGGTTGAACATAGGACTCTGAACATTTGAGTCAAGCCCTCTACTACTGAGCTCAAATCTTTGGCCAAGGGCATGGAAGGGAACTGTGCCTGAACCAAGGACCATAGCTCCCACTTGTCTGTCCAACCAGTTTGCAGTGCAAACCCTTAACAAAGCCCCATGGAAGAAGTATTTTAAATTAGCCATCTAACTGATAAGGACCAGCACCCCATGCCAGCTTGAGTAACTCTGTTGAATTAATGATACCAAGCAAATTAGGCCAAAACAATCTACCTCTGTAACCTCTAATTCATATACTAATATTAGACAGGGGCCAATCAAACCACAGAGGAAGGTTAAATTTATTTTAAAGTTATTAAGACTCATGATGCATGTATTTTAGAATGCATCTCAGTATTGTCCTTTGAGTTACAAGTAGCCCCATTCTTGTCCTCATTGCTTGGTTCCTTTTTGTTATTTATTGAATTCCTATATTTATTGTCAAGCACTCAGAAGTTCCAGATATGAATCAGGCTAGGATTGATTTTGTCTGATCCTAGCATGCAATGAAGAAACCTGCAAAAATTTCCTATTCCTCTCCTGTTAAGAGAATGTCCATAGTCATTTCAGAATAATTACTGGTGATCTTTGTATTTAAAAATATAATCCAGGTAGTTTAAAACAGTTCTTAAGTAGATAGTCCTGTGCTTGGCAAAGTGGCCATGCCAGCCTATGTAAATTTCTAACTTCCATACTGTTCAGACTCCTGTGCTACTTAGAATGTAAAACATCACAGATACACTGTGTTTGGGTAGCATGTGAGTGTTTGCAAAGCACCTCTGTTGATCTGTTTAACACTCACTGAGTGTTTACACTCATTTTATTATCATAATAGCCCCATGAGCTCATGATAATAAAGGTTTCTGAGTATTATCCATGGGGCCAGGCATACTCAAAATGTTTTACATGTATTTATCCATGTTCCTGTTATAATAGCATGTGAACTTTGTCACAGCACAATTGAAGAAACAGAGAAAATGGAAAAAGTAGCTTCCCAAAGAATAGGTTGAATGTGTACAAATGATCCACACACACTTGCAGAGACTCCCATCCAGTTAGTTTATGGTGGGTTTGAGAATCAATATGACTTTAAAAAAGAAACATCCCAGCCAGGCATGGTGGCCCATGCCTTTAGTCCCAGCACTCAGGAGGAAGAAGCAGGTGGATCTCTGGGAATTCTAGGCTAGCCAGGGCTATAGTGAGACCCTAACTAAAAAAATCACAGCCCCAACTGAACTGTGGTTTACAACTTGGCCAATTTTATTTCTGGCTAATGAAGAAAATGGTTAAATTCAGAGAAATCTTCAGTAAAATCAGGAACCACTGTATCAGGGGAGTGATTGATTTATATAGGACAGGTTTATTGTGTCTGGTAAAGGTGATGACTTCCTCATGCCTGGGTCCTATAAGCACCACACAGCCTCAGTCTTGGCAGCTCAGTGAAGTATAAATGATGCATTGAAATTCCTAATTCTGTGATGGACACTTGGAAGGCTCATCCCTTTGTGCCATGGGCACAGGTCAAGTGCACCATCCACTCAGATTAGCATCTTGAAAGGCAAATCATCCTGGAAGACCAGAATGGAAGATACTGAAAGCTTGAGTGGATGCTGACACTGGGTTGCCTATCAGGATATGCTCTGGGGTGTTCCCACCACAGAGAGGTAAACAAAACAGTGGGAAACCCAATGGGATGATTATGGAGGCACTGTGAGGGAGAGAGACCCAGGATTCATCTTCACACACAGCCTGCACTTCTTGGACTAAGATGATCTATTTCTCATTTGAAAGTTGCCTGTGGTCAACTTTTAAGCTCTTGTCCTCCTTCGCCTAGAAGCTCAATGCTCTTACGTAAGGATGTGCTCGCATTCTCTTAGCTATGGCAGGATGTCTGACATAAACAACATGAGAAGTGGAACGATTCATAGCTTGTCAGTCTTGGCGGGGAGGAAGCGTGGAGCAGCTCACATCACAGTAGACAGGACAGAGAGAGGGGGCAGGGAGGGGATGGGGACCGAGTAGAGCCTACAAAAGGCCCACAGTGACCTATTTGCTTCAGCTGGGCCCCACCTCAGCTTCCCTACCTCGAAACAGTGCTGCCAGTTGGGAAACAATGTTGAACACATGAGACCATAGGCATCATTTCATATTCAAACCAGAGCCCAGGGCCACAGTGCACTTCCTTATTCACCCACGGTGACACTGTTCCTAAATTCTGTGTCACAGCAGTATGATTGGCTAGAGCTGTGTAGCAGATGTCAGCTTGGTTAATCCACTGACAGTGAAACAGTATTTTTTTTTAATTCTTTCCCTTGGACCAGATGAATGAAGTGTCAGTCACACTAGAGCCCCAGAGCCCCAGATGACCCTGCTTAGGGTCCATGTCAGTTGGACATGGCTTCTAATTCAGTCATTGTTTAAGAACCCAGTGGACTCACAGCCACCATTGTCATCCAGAGTCATTGATCAAATGCTGTGTTTTCCTTATCACAAAGCATACATCTTTAGATCTAGCATTACTAACTATATAGTTTTTTTTTAAAAAAAATCTCTCCTTGATTTTGCTTTACACTTTTAGATCATGGAAATAAGCTGCCAGGAATGGCAGCTCTTCTATTTAACTTTGGCACAATCATCTCATGAATATTATTTATAAAAGGGAACAGTCCTCCAAAAGAATGAAATCTAAAAACTCAACCCTAGTTCTTTGCACAGTACATTTCCACTGAAATGATTGAAGGGCGATTTGCATGTTAATTAAGAGTCAACCCTGCAGCTAAGAATATGTTGTCAGACACCATAACATCATATTTTGATTTTAGCACTCTGGCCAATTCCTTTCCACCTATTTCCCAGCACTCATGTGGGTGGTATTTATTAAACTATGGTATTAAATATTGCATAAAGAAGAGCTTTATAAAAGTTGTACGTAGTTACACTTCCCTGTATTTATCTGTGCTGGCTGGCTCTGCCAAGTCAACAGTACACGGCGTTGCTCGCTGAGTGTGTTTGAGCCCAAGTCCCCTCTGTGTGGGACTCAGACTGCTCAGGTGAGATCACTTCTAGAGTTTTCAAGTTTCACCCTTCTATGTATCATGCCTATAAAGAATGGTACTGCCATCCATCACTTAATAGAGAAGGTACTGTGGTCCTCTTCCCTCTGGGTTTCCCAAAGTTTTTACATGGCACTAAGCTTTGCTTCTCATCATGTTCTGGTTTTTGATATTGTTACTGCTGATTGCTAGTGCTATTCATTTATTGAGTAGTTAGTTACCTGTGCCAGGAACACTGCTCAATGTTTTCTTACTTTTTCTTCATTTAATTTCCCCAGGAATCACTCTATTACTCCTATTTAATTAATCAGGAAACTAAGTCATGAAGGTCCTGAGTTTTCTCTATCAGCTTACTTTGCAGTGAGTCTTTGAGCATAATTCAAACCTATCTAATAATTCCTATGTCCCCATACTAACAATAGTAAAATATCCTCAAAGAATTTAGGACCAGCAATCTGAGTTCCACATCCCACCTGCCAGCAGTTCATAACCCTTGAAAATCAGGGGTTTGTCTCAGACTTGGGGCACTACCTGTTTTCCTGCATGCTGAATATATTCCTGAGTGTGTCTCCAAATGCTGGAGTCTTGTCAGAGTTCTCCTTCACCCCAGCAGCTTCTGCAATTCTGTCTAGTTATTTATGCTGTATGAGGACCAATAGACTCTTCATCTTTAACAGGATGCAGAGCTCTGATGTCTCCTAATTTGGTCTTCTGTAACTCTAGACAGGCACTCACTGGCACCACCTGTCTGTCATCTCATTGGTGTATTAAATACTGTAAGAACCACTATTTCCATATCATTAAGTTTTAGACACAAATTCAAAAGGGAAGATGACTCTATCTATGGTAGCTTTCCTGTTTGATGACAGCTGGGTCTTAACAGCAGCTGGACAGTTAGGATCATCACAGAAATACTGTACCCCTTGACCAGTAGGAACTGGCTGAGATGCATTAAGGCCCCCGTTTCCTCTTATCTGCTTCTATTCACCTCTGGCTTTACACCCCTAGTTCCCTCTCTTCTCTTACACAGGAGAAAACATTGCCTGGCAGAGTGAGGCTCTGCCTGAGAACTGTGAATTCCTTGCCTCCAGTGAGCTTTAAGACTCATCAGTTCTGGGTCTTTCATCTTCCAGCGTATTTTTCTCCTCAGCTCCTCCACTCTGCGTATAATGGGTACAGGTCTTCTGTGCACATTTCGAAGACTTTCTTCCGTTCTCTTTCTTCCTTCTTTCTAAGCCCCTCCCCCAATTTTCATAAAGATGAATCATACTTAACATGTAAAAATGAACATTTTCTTTGTTATTGTTTTAATTCAATAAATCAAATCTAGGTTTTGACTTGGTTCCTGGATATTTAATTACTGTTGCTCTTACTTCTAAGTAGTATATTAGACATTTGGTTTTGTTTTTAATGATGTCATTTCTTGAGCTCTATGCACATATACGAGTGAACTGGGCCCAAAGTGTCCCTCAGGGTAAGTGGTTTAATTTTTAAAATGCAGACAGAGTAAGGAACATACAAAGCAGCAAACCCACACAGGATTATATATGCCCTGATCTTGTGGAAATGTACAGAAAGCCAAAGATTCAGCAGTGGTACATCTGAAAAATTAGAGCATAAAAATTATTAGTTTTTCATTTGATTCTTGACCTAGTTCTTAAATGATAAAAAGTAAGATTTGCTTAAAGCATTGGTTAGTCATATCTACTGGGATTTGAAAACACTAAAATAAATGACTTCCTCCTAATATTTTAATGGTTACATATATATTTACTTTAAAAATACAGACAAAGCGAAGAAATAAAAATTAGCAAAATCATCAACCAGAGCTCACGTTTACATTTTTTAAAAGATTTTTTTTTATTATTTTTAATTATGAGTATATGCCTGTGGTGGTGTGGGTGGGGGAGACAGTGTTGTACACTTAAGTGCAGTACCCAAGGAGGCCAGAAGAGGGCAGTGGATTCCCTGGAGCTGGAGTTGTAAGTGGTTGTGAGCTGTCTGATGTGGGTGTTGGGAACTAAACTTGGGTCCTCTACAATAGCAACACACAGTCTTAACTGCTGAGCCATCTCTCCAGTCTCCACATTTTGATACATGTTTCTCCAGACTTTAGGTAAGCATTCCTTTCCCCCTTTGTTTGTTTGTTTGTTTGTTTATTTATTTATTTATTTATTTATTTATTTATTTATTTATTTATTTTGTGTGTGTGTGTGTGTTTGTTTTTGAGACAGGGAGGGTCTTGCTATGTTAGAAGCTGGCTGCGAACTCATCCTCCTCCTGCTCGCTGGGATTACTGGTGTGAGCCACCACATCAACCATAGCATCTGTTTCTTTCATTTACATTTTCTTAACTTTTCATGAGTTTGTGCTCACAATTCATATCTGTTATCAATTTGCATAAGTTCCTTGATCATACCTTTCTCCTAGTTTTCTAAAGTATATTAGGACATGATTTTAAAGGAAATCAGAGTACATACATAATTTTAGAACCTTTTAATTTATTATGTCCTTCCTTCCACTAAACATGTGACCTCTCATGGTATCATTTTCAGTATTTATAATATTACATATATTCCCCTTAGTGACTAAAGAATTTTATTGTTCAGTCAGTCAGCTGCTTCACAAGTAAGGCCATCAATGACCATCTAGCTACACGGTTACCAGTTCATACCAGAAGCAAACTAAACCAAAGACACACTGGAAAGAAGAGGTATTGGAAAATTTAAGGATGTTTTGTTTTGCCACAAAAGTTCATTAATGTGGATCCTGGTCCTCAAATTTGTTCTGATTGCTCCTTTCAAGTGTCTTTGGGCTGGGGATACCTACTCTGGTGAGGCTACTGAGTAGAGGAGTGTACATATTTCCATTGTAGATGACTATGTCTCGGTTACTTTTCTGTTGCTGTGATTAAACGCCATGACCAAGGCAACTTGTAAAGGAACTCATTTAATTGAGGACTCACGGATTCTGAGGGTTAGAGTCTACGGCCATCATGGTGGGGAGCAGGGCAGCAGGCAGGCAGGCATGGTGCTGGAGCAGTAGCTGAGAGCTCACATCTGATCCACAAACACAAGGCAGAGGTAGCTGGGAAGCCAAGGACTTTTTAAAACCTCAAAGCTCACCCCAGTGACACACCTCCTCTAACAAGGCCACACCTAATCCCCCCCAGTCCCACCAGCTGCTGGCTGAGTGTTCAAACATGGGAGCCTATGGGGGCCATTCTCGTTCAAGCCACCACGGAGCTGTTTCCCAAACATTCCTCTGAACTGTCTAGATACATCCTTCCCCTGCTGCCTTTAAAACCAGTTGGTGTGTGATGGGTGTAAAGTAGCGGATATCACTGAATTCTCCCACTATCAGCTAACTGGAGCATCTTTTTTTACATTTGCTTCTGTATTTTCTCTTCTAGCCAATCAACTTCTCTCAGAAATTTTGCTTTTCCCAGAACCTCTGTGTATCCTCATCCCAGTTGTGTTGTTGGTCTATTCCTTAGTGATTCATGAGGACTCTCTTCATAGTGAGTCTATAGCCCCTCTGTCTGCAATATTGCAAACCTATTGCTTTGTCTGTTCACATAGCCCTTAGTACAAATCCTTCAATTCCCCCAACAGTAAGTCTATTTCCTGGCCTAGGGAAATGGCTGACGGTCACTGTGGGCAAAGTTCTTGCTTGGTAGGCATGAAGAGCTGAGTTGCAGCCTAAACCTGCTTTTCAAAAGCTGGATATGGAGATGCATGCTTGCCCAGGGCTGGGGAGGCTGAGATAGGGGATCTCCAGGGCTCCCAGGTCAGTCAGTCTAGCCTGCTTGGTGAGCTTCAGGCCAGTGAGAGACTCCGACAAAAACAAGGACACCCACAGTTGTCCTTTGGCCTATATGCACTCCCACATGCATGCATGCATGCACAGAGAAATGTATTTTCTCCAGTTTCAAATGCTGCAAGCAACCTAGCAGCCTGAGAATTATAAAAGGACAACCTAACTAACTATTTTATAAAATCAAACTGAGAAATGGCAACAAGCTTCATTTGTTTAGAAAAAGTGGTAACTGTACTTAAGATGTCACTAAACCAGCAAACACTTGCAGTAGCCATGCGGAATGTCCCATCCAAACACTATTGTGTTTTTTTAGCATGCTAAGTGTAGAGGGAATCTTAAGTACTAGCTCTCCATCAATCCTCATTTCACAAGGGGCCTCCGGTCAGACCAAGGGATTTCTCTTTTCAAACAGAAGAGAATCAAATCCATTTTGGATTGTTAGTGGAGACACAAACTATTTCACTTCAGGTGAGGGTTCAGGGCTGGCTCTTTGTCCCCTCCTGAGACTTTCTCTAAACAACATTCTTAGTGTTCTTTGAAAAAGCTGATTCATGGAACGCTAAAGGGAGCTTAGCTCACTCGGTGCTGGAAGCGAAAATGCAGAAAACATCCGGGGTTTAATCCATCATTAGAACAATCAGTGTGTATATTCCTTGCTTTTTTTTAAAATATACATTTGAATGGGAATATATTAGGGTTTTTAGAAAAGCTAACTTATGTGGCCTCAGGCTAAGCACTAGAGCACAAAAGGAAAATAAAAAAAGTAAAAATACCTGCCATAGTTTTAGCACCAAATTGCAGAAAGACAAAACATAATTATCCTACCAAAATTTATATTATTGATATTATAATTCATTATAAAAAGTTCCAGAAACCCATGTAATTGGAAATCCATACACATAGGTTGCTTTTACTATGGCTAGAAGCAAAAGTGAATTTTATTCATGCACATAAAAGTTTCTGAGTCCTCAACTGTTTGACTCAGAGAAAATTTGAAGTTTTTCAACTTGGAAAATGGGAACTCAATTTTGGCCTAGAAGTTTCCCAAGAAAAACTAAGAGGAACTCAATGATAACTACTTCTCACTTAATGTCCCCTAAAATGCTCCTCCTCCAGCTAGTACAGTGATATTAAAAGAGTACTTAAATGTCTTAAACTTTAGCAGAATTTTGTTACAGAATAGTGATTTGGACTTGGAATGTGGTGTGTAAGGAAGTGCTTGGTGGCTGCTGCTGACCGCAGCGGTCAGTGTCTGCTGACAGCCCACCCAGACTTCTCAGACTTCCCCTCCTCTAGGAGAACTCTGTTAGAGTCTTCTAAGTTTGGCTAGGACAAGTTCAGAAGGTCCTCTAATTAATTAATTAATTAATTAATTAATTAATTAATTTCATTCTTGACTGACTTGAAAACACCTTGCTAGGACAATCGGGTCCCACATCCCACCTGTCAGCAGTTTCTGTGCTCTCCATACTGCATGAGTGTGGAGATCCTGACCACTGGCTTCAGGGATAGCCAGGGTTAAGAAAATAATGCAGATTTTGTTCTCACAGTTTGCTTTCTGTGATGGGCAAGCCAAACTCCGTTACTGGTGAGGAATCTTGACTGTTAAGCCTGTCATTTGGTAACCGTAGGAGACAGACAGGCTGTACCCTTTAGCTTCAGGTGCAACTTTCTGGTCAAGCTAAGGGGAACTGTCTCTGTTTCACAAAATGTTGAAATAATGTCAAACAAACAGGACTCAACACAGTGCAATGGTATGCGGTCTACACCTGCATTCAAATCTGTAGCAAACAAAACACGGATGGACACTGAGCTCTGTAATCTGTTGTTGTCTGGAAGGTTCAGGTCTTGCTGTATCAGAACTACCTGAACTTTGGTAACAAAAGGGCACTCCCTGGGCTAGATCTAAGAAATGAGGTCGGACCTCTAAAATGTGGCTGTATTTTCAAAAGCAGTAGGTGTAGGCTTTGTACAGTCACATCTCAGCATCAGATAGACTAAGTGTATCTAATTATTTTTATTAATTATCTAAACTGAATCATGCTATAAGAATCTCAATAAAAGAAATGTGAAATACAGACTGTTATTAGTAAGATATGAGGCATTTTGTATGAACTTGATTTAGATTTTGCTTATATTTCTTATTAATATTTATATTTATATTTGCTTATATTTCTTAAGTACAGAAGCTGGGCTGCATTACTTTAAAACAACTACACCATGCTTTGAAAATGCTTGAAAAGTACACATTTAGTTAGTAAACACTGTTTTACATTATTTTATTAATGTTCAACCACAAGGTAACATTTTTCACATAATACATAGGAGTTTGTAATTTATTTGGTTAGAAGAGAAAGAATGTGTAAATGTATAAAATGGTGATATTATGGAATGACTTAAAATCATAACTTCTTAGAATAAATGCAAAATTAAATGCATAAATGAACCGAGGAGTCTTTTAAACATACATTTATTCAGTGTGTGTGTGTGTGTGTGTGTGTGTGTGTGTGTGTGTGTGTGTGTACATGTGCCATAGCACATGGATGTGGAAGTCAGCAGTCAACTTGCAGGAGTTAGCTTTCTCTTTCCATCACGAGGGTTTGGGGAGAGACCTCACATGGTCGGGCTTGGCAACAAGTTCCTCTGTCTATCTACTGAAGGTTATGAAACATTCCATCTTGGACAGAAGCCCCTTAAACATGGGAAGGTGGTTCTCAATCTTCCTAATGCTGTGACCCTTTAATACAGTTCCACATGGTGTGGTGACCCCCCCTCTAACCATAAATTATTTTTGTTGCTACTTCATAACTGTAATTTTGCTACTTTTATGAATTGTAATGTAAATATCTGTGTTCTCTGATGATCTTAAGTGACCCCTGTAAAAGGGATGTTTGACCTCTGAAGGGGTCATCACCCATAGGTTGAGAAACACTCTGCTAAGGGGAGGTAAAACATTCTATCCTGCCAGGAAGCTCTTGAAGAGACTGGATGTTCTAAACTGGGATGAAAGATCCCACCCTGAAGCTAAACTCCTTAAGTTCAGGAAGTAAACAACTCAGTAGCTTCAGGAAGTTCCTGAAACTTATCAGATTCATTAGGCTCCTCCCCTCCAAGCATATCTAAGCAGTAAGGACAGCTAAGAGACACTCTTAGATATATTTAAGTGCCTGGAAACCACAGAGACCTGCTGAGCTAATTGGAAATGATACTTTTAATCTGTTGAGCTGCCTGTAGTGAACTCTAGGTTTACAACTTTCATGAACTGTCACTCATGTTGAGGTGGGCTTTGGTGATGCAGCTGTCTTTGAGTCATTTCTGCTCCTGTGAGTAACCTGCACCCATGTTCTTATAAGTAACACCAATAAAGCTCATTGGTTCATCAAGTTGGATTCTGGTAGTATCCTAACTTTGGTATCTTGTCAGTTCCTGCTCTGGGGTGAGTAGTTATTTGTTCAAGTCTTCCCAGAACAGCGTCATACAACACTGAGCCATCTTGCTGGCCCCAAGAGTCTTAATTTACTTTAAAGACTTGTATGGCTTCCTCCCTCATCTGTTCTTATTTGCTTCAAGAGTTTATAAACTTGGATTACCATCATTAGATGTGGAGCATCTCTGTGCACAGCCTTCTCACCATGCCTGTCTTTTAGAATTCATTGCCCTCAATACAGTTTCAATGGAATGACAAAAGTCACCCACTGTCTACTGCAGCAGTACTCCTGGATGAATTCATTGCTCTCAGATTGTCCTGTGCTTCAACCTTGAGTAATTAACGAAACCTCTCGGCTTTAATTGCTGATTCTTCCCTTGATGGCAGTATAAGACATTTTTAATTAATTGCTTCAGCAGCCTCATTTCCATCCATACAGAGGTCTTACATTTCCTTCACTATTTCCTTCTTGATTCATTAACTGTTTTTGTTACAATTGTACATAAGCCTAATCACTTCAAGTAGTGGAGAAACATGGAATGAACTCAAAGGCATGCCTTAAATTTGCACAAAGGAAACAATGTTTCTTAAAGTGTCAGTGTGTACAGGGCCACCAGGAAGGAGAATATTAAAAGAAAAGCTGGGACTGTGAGAGGGCTCAGTGATTGAGAGCATTTGCTACTCTTGCAGAGGACCAGGATTCAGTTCCCAGCACACGTCAGGTGACTCACACTACCTATTACCTTCTTTCCAGGGGACCTGACTCCCTCTTTTTATTTTATTTTATTTTTCTTTATTAAGAAATTTTCTACTCACTCCACATGCTATCCACAAACCCCCCCCTCCTCCCTCCTCCCACCCCCAGCCCTCTTTCCCAAGCCCAACATCTCCCAAATCGAGGTTTCCCATGGGCAGTCAGCAGAGCCCAGCTCAATGAGCCTAGGCAGGTCCAAACCCCTTCCCACTACAGCAAGGCTGTGCAAGGTGTCACACCACAGGCACCAGATTCCCAGAAGCCTGCCCATGCACCAGGGACAGATCCCGACCCCCCTGCCTGGGTGCCCCCCAAACAGTTCAAGCCAAACAACCATCTTC
Source organism: Peromyscus maniculatus bairdii (assembly GCF_049852395.1). NCBI lineage: Eukaryota > Metazoa > Chordata > Mammalia > Rodentia > Cricetidae > Peromyscus > Peromyscus maniculatus. Next base: position 7,283,010 of record NC_134857.1, on the reverse strand, counting down.
CATATCCAGAGGGCCTAGTCCAGTCCCATGGGGGCTCCACAGCCACCAGTCCACAGTTCATGGGTTTCCACTAGTGTGGTCCGTCATCTCTGCACATCCTACCATCATGACCTTGACATCCTTCGCCTGCAGTATCTCTCCTCCCTCTCATCAATTGGATTCCCGGAACTCAGCCTGGTGCCTGGGGCTGATCTCCAAAATATATGAAGAACTCAAAAAGCTAGACATCAAAATACTGAACAATCCAGTTTAAAAAATGGGCTACAGAGCTTAACAGAGAATTCTCAACAGAAGAATTTCAAATGGCTGAAAGACATTTGAGAAATTGCTCAACATCCTTAGTCATCAGGGAAATGCAAATCAAAACAACTCTGAGATACCATCTTACACCTGTCAGAATGGCTAAGATCAAAAACACTGAAGACAGCTTATGTTGGAGAGGATGTGGAACAAGGGGAACACTCCTCCACTGTTGGTGGGAATACAAACTTGTACAGCCACTCTGAAAATCAGTATGGCGGTTTCTCAGAAAGTTGGGAATATTTCCTCCTCAAGACCCAGTTATACCACTCTTGGGCATATACCCAAGGAATGCTCAATCTGACTCCCTCTTTTGGCCTCTGAGGGCACACACATCTTGAAAGAAAAAAAAAAAAAAACACGTTTTCTTTTGAGAAAGTAGAAACAGGTGCTGGGGATAGAGCCCAGGTGGCAGAGTGCAGGTTCTGATGACAGCTGGACTTGCATAAACTGTGTGTGGGGATGTAGCCTCTACCGAAAAAGGGGGGAAAAGGGCTCAAGCCACACTTAGAAGTGACGTGTCTCTCTGGTTGCCATTCTCTTGCTATTTTCACTGAGCTGAAACAGTTAATTTTCACAGTGAGATGTTTGGTTGATTTGTTTGCTTGCCTCAGACTCATCAAATAATGGCCACGGTTTAATCTCATTGTATCATGTGCAAACACACTGCTAACAGCAAATGGTTTTCTTAATCATTGCTATTTCCAGTCAGTCAAGGGGCAGTTAAAATAATTAGTCCTGGTCATTAATGTTCAACCTTTGTATATTATACCCACTTCCTGTGTTTTCTGTTGACCACAGGAATGGAGGTGGCATACGATTGTCTGTGGATCAGTTTACTAGACAGAGCTGGTTCTCTGGTCACATTTGTGAGTTTGTATCCTTCAGTGTTTAGTTTTGTCTTATTATATGTCCACATGAGACATGTGGTTTACATATTTTCTCCCACTCATTAACTAATGGAGATTGTGTTTAGGTTCTCTCTGCTCATTTGTAAGATTATATTCAGCTTTCTTTCAGAAAGAATGTGGTACAGGCTTATAAATGTCAGCAATTAAACAGAGGACCAAAAATTAAAATTAGAAACAGAAAGTCAGTTGGGCCAAGGAATAGGACTAGAGGATCTCAGCAGAAGGCACTTCGCTGGGTTCTCACTAGATTTAGACCATGCATTCTAAAATGAACAGAAACATACTGCATCTTATCATTTTTAAATCTCAGAAATTTATATCTTTTCCCTGCTTGAAACTTTTGGGTGGTTTGCTATCACACTTTGATTAGAATCCCAAGTTCTTATGACCAAGTCCTAAAGTGTTCAGCATTGTGGCTTCCACGTGCCTACATACATTCCAGTCAACTCAAATTAAATAAAACTAAAACTTCATTTTCTCACTTGGAATGTTCCTAACACAAAGACCTGGTAAACAATGTGCCAGTCACTCTGAATCCTATAACTACATACTGTGCAAATGTACTGGAATGTCACACTGTACCCCACAGACATACACAATTAGTCTGCAGTAGTTTAAATAGAAGATGTCTATAGGGTTCTCTTCCTCCACCACTTTAGTCACCTTTGAGGTGTCAGTGCCACACGTGGCCAGGACTACTTTGGGGGCATTTTCACCGTGGCAGGAAGCTCTAAAACAGTGGTTCTGAACCTTCCTAATGCTGCGACCCTTTAATACATGTTGTGGTGAGTCCAACCAAAAAATATTTTTGTTGCTACTTCACAACTGTATTTTTGGCTACTATTATGAATTGTAACGTAAATATCTGTGTTTTCCATTGGTCTTAGGAGACCCCTGTGAAAGAGTTCAACCCCAGAGGGGTGGCAACCCATGGGCTGAGAACCACTGCTATAGATGGCTGATCCAGGAGTCACTACATGGCCCTGCTCTTAGGCTTCACCCTTTCCCCCTCACCTGGTTCTCAAAGCTGGTCTTGCTATTCACTGCCACACCTGCTGCTCTGCCCCACATACTAGCAGCCTGGTGAGCTGGATGCTTGCTTCCAATCAGGCTGATGCCCACAGCTCTTCCAGGCTGACCTAAGTGTCAACTGCAACCCTGTTTGTTGCAGTTGTTCCAACTGACGTTTGTTCTATACATGCCACGGCATTGTTATTAATTATTATTATTATTATTAATTAATGATTTGTCCAAGTATTTAAGGACCCCGGTCTTTGACAGTACTTCTTACTCTCATTCACAGGAGGAGCTAACTCATTAAGGAGTGCCGGTGAGTGGTGGTGGAAAAGGTGCTGGTCAATAGGAGACTCATGTTCAAAAACAGGCGCTTCAGGTGGCTGGCTTGTCTGATTGTAAGTGAGGAAAGGTATTTAAATGAGATATAAGCATGGCAACACCTCACACAGAGCTTGGCAAGGTACCCCATCTAACCCCTTCCAACCCAGTCCTGTGGACTTACCAAACTATCACGACTTGGGAAATTTCCTTTGTGATCTTTCCTAGAAGGGAGCCTAGCTGTCAATTTCAGTGTATTCCTGAAATCAAGACTAGGATGATTCTAAAATGTATCTGGGAAATGCAACTTGTAGAATGAAGTTAGATTAGGAGTTCACATAGTTTTGTTGCCGGGAGAAAAGCTTCTGAGCATTAATGATGAGTTAGCTGTTCAGAGCAGGTGGTATCATTTTTTTAAAATGTGTCAAATTACACTAATTACCAGAAAGGGCAGTGTAAGCTACATCGCACGTGAGCGGGATACCTTCCTCCTGAAAAGACATGTGTGTGACTGCCTCCTAGTTACCAAGAGACTCTGTCATGCAGAAGTTGCTAGGCATTTTGGTCATGTGACCCTTTCCTTCTCTGTCATTTTTCTCTATAGAAAATGATGAAGATCGTTGCCGAGTAGGCCACTGTGATGGTTTGCTTCACTTAATCCCAAGAATGCCGAATAGTTGATCTTGGAAACAAACAAGCTGTGGCTCGCTGATGGATTCTTCCGCCTGTGACTAAGATTCACTCACTTCACACCCTGTTTTCTCCTTGCACTCTTTTTCTTCCCTTATTTTATCCTTCTTAAAGGCATGGAAACAACCACATTTAAAGAAGAAGTATTTCCAGAAGGCTGAAAAGAGGAAAGAGGTTTTTTTGCTGCAGAAGGCAGCTGCCCTGATCTTAGGACGGCAAGAATGGCGAGGAGCGGCTTTGTCTGTGTCCGAAGAAGCCATAAAACTCAATTTCTAACTTGGCAGCTATATCCTCCCAGAAAGAAAACAATCCTGCCCTTAATTTTATTTCCTCTTCTTATCATCTCCTGGCAATTTGTCTGGGAAAAAGGAATCATGGAGCTGCAACTTAATCCTTAAAAGGCTTTATCATTATAATCCCATCTGACCCAGGATTGGTGAGTAGCCCTCACAGAGGAGTGATACAATCTCTAATTAGACTTAAAAACTACTCCGAGATAAGCAAGAAAGAAACGCTTTCCCAATTTGGTCCATCCATAAATCTCATGATTGGAGAATTTTGCCTTATCTATGTGTTAATGATCTACTTAAAGTTACCAGGACACTAACATAAAACAAAATTCAGTTAACTAGGGTACTTTTGTATTATTTCCTTGGTTTCTTATCACAATAAACTTATAATAAAGACTTTGGGTAGAAATACAAAGGGAGAAAGGACTGCAAGCTGTTGTTTTGTCTTGGAGTCAATACAATTTCCTTGTGATTCCATCTTTAGACTTACGGGACCGAAGCTCGGCTCTCCTGAAGAAGAAGCGAGGCGGGACACACTGGCTCCAGTGTAAGTACCACAAACATTGCTAACTGTTCATCTCATATGTCTAACACACTTTATTTAATAGTGCAGTGATATAAGATACTTGACAATTGAATGGAACAGGAAGGAAATAAAAACATTAATGCTTTTTACTTTCTAGACTATACACCATTCAAGAGCATGATAAATCCTAATATATGGAATATATAATATATATGAAAGGAATAAATTAAGTCACCTGTTGTAACCCAGAGATGGTTGTATTTTAGTGCATCTTTCCTAAGTTCATATGATCAATAATTCTTTCAAGATGCAGAGTAAATTCGGAAAAGAGACTCCCAGGATCCCATTGACAACTCACGTATCCTTCCCACAGAGTTAAAAGAAGAGAGTGTTATGCGCAGTTATGTTACAAAGGGATGTTTCCTTTTAATTATATGGCAATCTCCAGTAAAAAACAAAACAAAACAAAACTGCTAACAGTTCTCAATTGGGTTTCTGAAGTTTTCCCAGCACATTTTCACATAGTTTGTTTTCATTTTCGGAACAATGAAGAGCTTTGTTCTCCAGAGCAAATTAGTGTTTGTTTTATAAATCAAATATGTACAAATTACTTTACGCATGTATAAAACTATGAAAGATTTGTTTTTAGAAAAGAAAATGTCTTGATGCTTTACCCATGACACATCTAGTAATGTTAAGTTCTTAAGTGAGACACCTACATCCTGTGGGGGCCATGTATGTTAAAAGTCACACTACATCCTTGAGTGTGTGTGTTTGAATTCTTCATAGGATCACATATATGCAACAGAACCTAAGTAAATCATGTTTAACATGCATAGAACTCTTATTTTGTTGTTGTTTTTCCGAGACAGGGTTTCACTGTGTAACACTGGCTGTCCTGGAACTTGCTTTGTAGACCAGACTGGTCTTGAACTCACAGAGATCCATCTGTCTCTGCCTCCCTAATGCTGGAATTAAAGGCGTGTGCCACCATGCCAGGCACATAAAACTTATAAAAATGAAATTTCTTAAATCAATGTCTCAACACTTAATTTTTCATTTAAATACCTATTTTCTATAATATTTGGAACATTTATGACTGAAGGCTCCATTAATCTTGACTCAATGTGGTGTCTTCAAGCTTGAGGCACTAAACAACCTCTGGAGTGGATACCATCTGCAGAGAGGGTCTGTGCTCAATAAAGTGTGTGATGTGCTGAGTAGGAGCAGGCAGCCAGTAAAATCATAGCTATTATGGCTATTATTTGTAAACAGAAATAAAACACCATTTGTATTTCATGGTTCCCTGAGGGTGTTCACCTCAAGCTACAGAAAGAGCTGTCAGAGACAAACACCAACAACTGTACTGTGCATATTTTTAAAATTTCTTTGTGACTTTATTGGTCCAAAAATCCATCAAAAAGCATGTACGACTCTTACGATTAGGAGCAAATCCATTTTAATTTGCAATCACTTTGTAAACTGTGTTGAGCCCTTTTAGCAGTGTGCACTGGTGGAGCTGCTCATGTGGACTGCTGAGGAATTCTTGGTGCCTCTGACTGGGAGGCATGAGAACGTGTGTGAGTTTAGTCCCTGAACAGAATCTGCCTTGTGCTTCCTGTGATGCATCTGTTACATCGGAGGAAACCATGTTTGAGAAAGGAACCAGCCTTCTGCCCCTTTTCAGTGCTTCAGTTAAGGAGCCCTGCCCGTCCAGGGCTAAGAACTTTGGTACCAAGAGGAGGTAAAGAGTGTGGACCAATCCCCCCAAATGCAGGCCAGTGAGCTATTATCCCAGTTCAAACTTTACAAATAAGCTTCAGGGTTACAGTTTATAGAAACCTAAAACTTAAATCAGAGAATGTGGGGTTTTTTTTATTTGTTTTTAAACAACCAAACCAAACCAATACAAGAAGTAGTCTTAACCAAAAGCTGAAATCTTAAGTCAGATAAAAATTTGAAAAACATAATAAATATGCACTATATTTCATTATGTACTTACTGAAAACAGTGGCCAAGGAGATTTCTATCAAATTGTTTTTTCTTCTGCTAGTGAGTAAAGCTCATATATGTGAACACCTCCCACTCCCCCATCCCCACACCACACACACACACACACACACACACACACACACACACACAACACACACTTAAAAATAAAAAATATAAATAAACAGAAAAAAAGACCTCTCTACTGTTGAGAACTGGGAACCTATCTTTGAGTGTTCTCATGGACTTCTGTAAAATCACAAAATAAACAAAGGCTGTCCATGGTTATTCATGAACTAGAAATTCAGAGTTGTGGAAGCCTTTAGACCACTGTGTGGGTTAATGTCTTCACTATTGGTGAGGAAGCTGGGCTGTAGGGGGGACCCATTTCAGAAGGATGGTAGTCAAGGACAGAAGGTATTTCAAACTGAGTTTCTGGGCCTTTGACACATTAGTACTCAATGTATGAAAAACAAAAAGACAGGAACAAATAAAAGATGAATATGGCTGGGCATGGTGGTGCATACCTTTGATCTCAGCACTGGGGAGTCAGACGCAAGTGGATCTTTGCTGTGAGTGTCTTTCTGTATGTTGTGAATTTGTGTTGCTTTGATTGGTTGATAAATAAAGCTGTATTGGCCTATGGCAAGGCAGCTTAGAGGCAGGTAGGAAATAAAAGCAGATAGACAAGAAGAAGAAAGGAGAAGGGAGGAGATGCCATCCTGCTATCCAGGGAGCAGCATGTAATAGTACACAGGTAAAGCCACAGAACACATGGCGACATGTAGATTAATAGAAATGGGCTGAAAAGAAAATTGAACCATAGGCCATGGTCATACAATTTGTAATTGATATAAGCCTCTGTGTATTTACTTGGGTCTGAGTGACTGCAGGACCAGGTGGGACACAGAAAAAGTTCCAGCTACAGATCTCAGTGAGTTCAAGGCCAGTCCCATCTACAGAGCTAGTTTGAGGACAGGGAGGGCCACACAAAGAATTCCTTTCTCAAAAAAAAAAAAAAAAAAAAAAAAAGCAAACCAGAAAGATGACTATGAGAATTATAGAAAGGTGTAACAGTGTGTTTGGGCTCAAATTTACAGACATTGGAAAATGGTCATTAAAGAGAATTTAGGCCAAAACAAATGGCTACACTGGGCTGAGCAAACTCCTTTTCATGGGAAGTGAGGCCATGAGTGCCATCAATACCCTTCCAGCTCCATGGTCCAGCCAGTCTTTCTGCTTTTGATCTGAACCTCTTAACTGTATTCTAACATGTGTGTCATTCTTGTTCTAGTAATGGCCAGGTCTTATCACAGAGAAGACTGGCTCTGATCTACGTTTATGTTACAGCATTTAAAGTTTTACATAAATGCTGACTGCTACTTCTACTGTTTAACTTCCTATGAACCAGAGCACCAGCCTCATCATCACTATAAACACATCTATATAACCCCTCCCCTCCTCTCCCTTCCTCTCCCCTTCCCTCCACTCCCTTCCCCTCCCCTCTCCTCCCCTCCCCTCTCTTCCTCTCCCCTCCTCTCCTCTTTCCTTCCACTGTGAATATTTAAGATTCTCCTCCTGTCTTTGTGCAGTGGACAGGATTCACAAGGTCCTAACCCAGGGCCTCTATCCTAGCTTTCTGTGCCTGGCAGCATCATCACAAGGCACAGCCACAGCCAGGGTTAACTCCAGAGATAACAATGCTCTCAGTAAACACCCAGCCTTGACCTTCACCTTCCCAGTGAATGAAGCCAGCTTCCAGGGACTCAGAGGATTGCTGGGTGATTTTTATCTCTTTTCTGGTGATAAAGTATTAACCACAAATGTTGCTGTTTATTAATTTAGTTAATTTGTTTGTGTCAAAGTTTGAATTATTTTTATAAATAGAAGTGCTTTTTCCATTTATGATCTGGGTCATTTGCTTTATTAATAAAATCACTTAATTCCAGAGAAGCTCTGAAGACCTGAAAATTGCTGATTCATGGGGCCAAATACTTAACCCAAGACTGTAGTTCTAATCTTTTAAAGGAAAGATTCTTATTCATGGTTCCCACTTGCATGTGGAGTTACATTCTACAATCAAATTGCATACTAAATAAACATCGATTCAGATTTTCTCTCGTGGGTAAATCGCTGTGTCATTGTGAACAGAAAAAGATCTGTTTATATATTTGAGTCTCTCTCTCTCTCTCTCTCTCTCTCTCTCTCTCTCTCTCTCGTGTGTGTGTGTGTGTGTGTGTGTGTGTGTGTGTGTGTGTGTGTGAAGGAAGTTGGAAGATCACTCCATCACTGTGTTCCTGACCGATAAATAGGTCAGCTATGTGCTGATCTCCTTTGTGTTGCTTTACTGCTGCTTTGGGATGGGAATGCTTTCCTCATCTAACATCTAGACAATGAGAAATGAAGAGAACATGGATTATTTGGTCAAGCATGTGGAAGTTTTCCTAGTCATGTATGTATACCTCAAACACACCCCAAAGCTGTAGTCAGTTTGAGCGACATGAAAAGCTGCCATTTTCAACAGAGAAATACTTTCAAAGTGCTCTGCCCAACTGGGATGATTTTCTAAAGCTTAATCTAAAACACTGTGGGTATGATCTATTAATTTACCCTCAGACTGAGTGCTGTCCCTCTGTAAGTCACAGAAACAGAAACGGAGAGACAGCTTTTAAATGCTTACTTTGGATATGCCTCACCCTACTATGTTCTTTAAGACATTCTTGAGTTGTAGCCCTACTTTTTGAATCTGATCTCCCTAGATATGTTTGCTTGTATCTCATCAATTAAATTTTTCAGCTCCTCGAGGAAAGGGATTATTATAAAGCTTGATTTCCAATAAAAGAAAAGATGCTTGTAAACATCTGTCAGTGAATAAATGAATGAATGTTTACTTTTATAATGTACATACGATAGAGATAGCATTACCAAGAAAGGGTTTGGGGTCACAGAAAGAGGTCAGCAGTAAAGATGAAGCATGGAAACCGGGGTGAGTGGGTTCCATACATCTGAAGAGATCTATCCCTTCTGCCTTCATTACTCAGATTTTATTTCAGCACCCACAGTTCAGAAACCAGACAAGCCTTCCTGGGAATGTGGCCAGGAAGTAAATTGGATTTCAGTGATTCATATTTATTATGGCTATATCTTGTGTGAGGCTCTGTATGGGACATATATATTACTCTAGGATGTCTCTCCACTGTAAAGGCAGGTTCCGAAACCCTCACATCTGCACTGTAACTTCATACAAGTACAAGAAAACAGGCATTCCATGACTGCACACATGTGGTATATAGTTACTCTTACTTTTGCAGCTTTCCCTACTTGGTAAGTTACTTTCACCACGGATTGCATTGGAACCAATCTCACCACTGTGTAGCTCACATAAGAATATTCTTAAGAATCGCTGATGGCAGTACAGGGAGTCCAGGCCGGTCACCATGCATTAACCGTAACTGATAAATACAAAGGACGGGTCTCATTTATATGCCGGCTTATCCTCTGTCTTGACATCATATGACTAATAAAACTGATATAGACCCAAGTTCAAGTTAAAGAGAATGCCCATATCTGTGGCTGTGTGGTCACCTCTAAAGCTTCCTTCTTTGTGGGCTGTTTTCAGAGATGTGCTTCTCCTGGCTCTCTCTAACACAGGAGCAGTGGTTGCCATGAAAACGGACACACAAATTCACAGAAAGCATGAGCCACAGCATTTGGACAGCTCCCCAGAAGCCTGCCATCCAGGCCTGCCAGTCATGTCTGGTGACATCCAGTTGCTATCCTCTCAAGGCCTCCCCCACCCTTCTGCCCCAACCCCTGCCTCTTGGATGGCTCTCTGAAGCTGTTGCAGATTATGTCTGATCTAGTTTTCTGTCTTTTGTTAATCAGGAAAAATATTACTAGCGTTTAGGACCACTGTGCTGAAGGCATCTTTGCAGACACAGACCTGTGTAAGCCACTGCTCTCACTCTCCAGTGTGGCAGGCTATGTCTTGAGAGCTCTGGCTACTGAGTTTATTCTAATTGTGTGCAATGGAAGAGAAAGGAAAGATGTGGGAGCAGCCAGTTCCATACCACACAGGTAAGCATCTGAGGCTGTGGAGGGGGTTGGTCATGGACCACAGAGGTCACTCAGGTGCCAATTGGTAATAAAGTCAGTGATTTAGACTGGAAGTCTCTGGGGGTTTCAGTATTTGCATAGCTAATAAGCATGCTTATGAAAACACCGCAAGGAGAGATGCACAAATTCTTCCCCATATGATTGGCCTCTTCTCTTTTCTTATAAGTCAGAGTTAACCAGGAGCCCTCATAGCACCGAGATATGAAACCAAGGAGCTTTCAGCAGACGGTCCTGGCCCTTGTTGGAGTCCTGTCCCCTGGTCCCTGCTGCCTGAGGGTGTTTCCCACTTTACGTTCTCAAGCAGCCAGCAGCAACGGCTTAGGTTGGAAGCACACGTTAGGCTCCAGTTTCCAATCCCCATTTATCATCAGTTTCCTCCATCATTTTTGCTAAATGAAGGCTGTCCCCAGACCTCTTCCCATAGAGCTGTCCGAAGGAACATCAGTTTCCCTGGGACTGGGGAAATCAGAGATGAGGGAAATATCAATGTCCTAGACAGCTAACTTATTTGGTTAGTTTGAGGGTATAATTTGCATTATAATTTTATTCTGAATTTTAAACCACATGAAGTGGTGCTGTCTGTTCTCATGAGTGTTGCTGGTCACTCTCAATGTTGCATGGGTTTCTTCAGCTGGGAGCCCAGCACTGAGAGAGTCTCAGCAATCACTGTCTCACCGTCATTCATTCAGGTCTCATTGTCAGCAGTCAGGGGTGCCGGGAAGACTTTGGAGTGCATGCTTACATACTCCCTTCTTCAGTGCTAGGGGAGTCAAGAAACCTGCCCAAAGTCACACCAGTGGAGAGGGCTACAACTAGTATTAGTACCTCACCCCAAATTCCCCCTTATGTCCAAATACAGGAAGAAAAAAATGAAGATCATTTTTGCACCAAAGAATGTCAAGACAGTATTCTTGAAAATAAAATCTTGATAACTGATGTTAGAAAAATCCAAACTTAGCAAAACAGAATAACTAGTAGAGAAAAGTAGAACAGACGTACAGTGCCCCATGGGAACAAACACTGGCGTTTGTGACATGCCAGCCCTCTGACACTGTGCTTTCTGACTAAGTGGGACATAACACATACAGCATGGACGTACTGGATGGGTGAATGGATGGTCACATGTTGGGCAGACAGAGGTAGACAGTATCAACTTTCTCCATGCTACTCAGAATGGATGGCCATTCAAAATAAGTGTATTGTCTGTTTCTGGAATTTTCCATGTAGGCCATTGTTGACAATGGGTAAGTGAAACTGAGGAGAGCAACATTGCAGATAAGGGAAGCTATTGTACGTGCTGGATTAAACAATTGACTGTGGAGCTAATTCATCTTACAATTACCCTTTATTAATCTTCTTGGTTTGATTCAAACTTCTAAAGATTCCCATAGACAAATATAAATCAAGCATTTTATCTGGGATCTCTGAAGACATAATTAAACTATTATAGAAACATGCTACACCCTTTAAAGCTAATGACTCCCTAAAAGTCTATTTAGATTCCTGTTTGATTGAAAGAAATGGCAGGTGCAAAAAACAAAAAACAAAACAAAACAACAACAACAACAACAAACCCACTCTTATTTGGCAGCTGGCAGAAGAACTGGTTCCTCGGGCCTTGTGAAGAAACCATGTGGGAAACCACTCTTAGCTGGGAATCTTGGTTTCCCCATCCACAAATGAGTAAACATAATGCCACTATCTTGGTATTGCAATTCATGTGTTCCAAACTGAAATTTGTTAAGTTAGCATTTAAGATGCTATTTAATGTAAAAGAAGTGCTATTTCATTACTGTTTTACCTTATTATTGTTGTTCATCTCTTACTGTGGCTGATTTTTTAATTAAAGTCTATTAAAGGTATACAGGGAAGTACATCACACACACACACACACACACACACACACACACAATGGATCAGGGAGATATCTTGTTACTATTTCTAGTTTCTAGAGTACTTGGGGGGTCTGTGAAATGAGTCCCCAGTGGAAAAGAGAGGCATGGTGCATCACTCACATACCATGGGCAAGCTCTGTGATAGGCCCTGGAGTTAATACATAGCCACGGGAAACCACCCCATGAGAAAGCAGGGTAAAGACCTGTGGCAGAGTTCTACCCAGGTTCAGGGTGATGTGAGCATGGAGCGGGGTGTGTAACCAGGCCTGGAGGCTCAGAAGACTCACACTTGGAAAAACAAAACATGTCTAGATGGATGTGAATGGCTAACCAAGGATTAACAGGGAGTGAGACGATGGATGTTCCAGTCATAGAGAACACAATTAGGAAAGGCCAGAGGATGGAAGCCCAGGTCCGGTTTAGAGGCATCTATAAAATTTAGTAGTGCATACAATGCGTTTGGGATCATCATGGTGCTAGAACAGGAGGCCTTAGAGTCCTGTCGTCCTCACGCACACTAAGCTCACTTTCAGAGTGTTACTGCATGTTTTCCAGCCTTGTGTCTAGGGCTTGGTTCAACACCACTGTGACAGGGTTTGGGATCCGCACTTTTAACCAGGATTCTAAGGTGAGAATTCTGAAGAAGCGTGCCTGTGAAGGTTGCTATAGGAGGAGATGTAACATGAAAGGACTCTAACAGAATGGTAGTTTGATCCAATTAACACTGTAGCCAAGAGGATACAAATATACACATATGTTCATTCCAGGTTGCTGAAGAACATATTTAGAGCCTGTCTTTAGGTTTCTTCAATGGTCCGGGCACTTTCTCTATTCCTTCATAAAAGGGTGTATAAGGGTGTTTAAGAGCATAGGAAATAAAGAGAACTCCTTCAAATAGTAGTCATTAATTTTTAAGAGTGAAGTCAGGCATTTAAGACAACTTTGACAGAGGGTGACATGCTAATGTATAATAGGAAGTGTTTGGTAAAGCCTTGGCAGTGCTGGTGCATCCTGGGGACTGTGAGTGATGAGGCTTTGGGGGCTGGAAGGATGGCGAGACAGTTGAGAGCACTGCTGCTCCTGTGGAGGTCTGAGTTTGGTTCCCATCACCGAGTCAGGGGGCTCCCACCCAACCACCTGTAACACGAGTTACAGGGCATCCAACACCCTCTTCTGGCCCCTGGAGACACTGCACTCTATGCACAGATGACAGAAGACAGACAGACAGACAGACACACACACACACACACACACACACAAATAAAAACAAAACAATTTTTAAAAAGGGCTGGGGGCTGATAGGAGGCCTTCAGTCACAGGAGCTTCTCAAAGGGGACTGTGGAGCCCTGGTCTCCTTCCCATTTTGTGCACTGGCCGTGAGCTGAGTGGCTGGCTCTCTTCTGCTCTGCACCTCCAGCAGAAGGTGATGCCTCTTACAGAACCCAAAGCAATGGATTTCAAACCATGAATTGAAACTTTTGTAACTAGGAGATAAAATAAACCTTTCTTCTTTATATGTTGATTACCTTGGCTATTTCACTACAACAACAGAAAGCTAACACAACCACCTTATTATTATAAAATATTTTGTATAAAAAAATCCACAAATAACAATTAAAGTATTTGTTAGTGTTCAGGGATGCGGGATAGTTTGGTTTAGCTGATTCATACAACGCCAGACTCTCCCACATATGTAACCCAGAGCAACACAATCAGGGCCCCAGAGCTTTGGTTAAACCACAGCATTAATATTATACTGGCTACCCAGGCCTGTCTATGGGGGTATGGTAAGTGCTGATTGTCAATTGACAGCATCTAGGATCACCCTGAGGCAGACCTCCAGGCATACCTGTGAGGGATCATTTAGGTGAATGTTAGCATCTGAGAATGTCAGTAAGAGATTATCTTGATTCGTTCAATTTATATGGGAAGCCACATCTTAACTGTGCATGGGGCTCCTAGCCTAAACAGAATGGAGATAGGGAGTGGATTAGTAGCTAGCAAGCATTCACGGCTCCTGTTTTCTAACTGTGGATATGATGTGACTGTTTGCTTCAAGCCTCTGTTGCCATGACTTCCCCGCTGTAACCTTGAACTATGAGCTGAAATAAATCTACCCAGTTTTGGTGAGAGAATTTTTTCACCAATAGGGAAAAAAAACTAAGACAGGAGACTTTCTGCAGAAAACAAGGGAAGTTTTACAAGTGTCTATACACTCCTAAGCAGGCACACTGGGTTGCCTAAAGAGATGTTGTCCAAGTGCTAAATGTGCCCAGGAGTGGTAGAGCTCAGTCACATAGCACATAGCAGGTCTGTTTTCCAAGGACTCTCCACAGTGATTTCCATCCAAGACTCCTGGTGAATGCAGCACAGAGCTGCACGCACATCAGTGTCTGTTGGCCAACAGAGAACTAGGTAAAGAAAGTGAGCTTTATGGACACAATGGAAGTTATTTTTAGCAATACCTGTAACTACATATGTAACCCTTTAGGATAAACTGGAAACTGGGGAACTGGAAGCTTGGTGTAAATTTAGCATCTACCTTTGAATAAAAGGTGGGAAAAATGCATGTTGGATTCCCAAGCTCCACGGCTATTGTAGTGTTCTAGCAAACGTTCAAAATGCTCTTGTGCCTGTGAATTGAGTCACTTTGTAGTGGTTGAAGTACCAATGTGGAGAAGTGGCTTGAATTTCTTACAAGATCTCCAGTCGTACAACAACACTCCGAAGATCAGATTTGGGTCCTAAACTCTTCATGACTGGTCAGACCCTGCCTGCTGTGTTCTCTTCAGAGTGACAGAGATGAAATACCTCTTCTCTGCCAATCTCTAAAGGTGACATTTTGTAGGGCTCTTACAAAAAGTGACTAATGTTGCAGAGCTATCAGAATTCTGTCACAACTGAGAGTCTATACTGGGGATAGACAATTTTGTGGGAAAGCGTCTGCAGTGTTCACAGGCTGAGAATGAGAATTCTGGCAGGATCTTAACCCACAGCTCACTATCTGAGGGACAAGGAGAGGTTAATCCTTGATTTTATAGGCAATATCAAGTACCTTGATGTTAGGAGGTGTTTAGAATTTACTTTCCATGATAGGGATAGTAGTAAACTGGCACAATCTTCCCTGGACATGTATAGATAAATTGTCTGTAGGACAGAAGGTTTCCATCCAAATAATTACTAACCACTAGCTGAGTTGGGGAGGGTGTCTAGAAACTTAGAATGATGGAGTCTATTCCACACAGCTGTGGCTGCTTAGAGATATCGTGGGGACCATTAGAAGGATCTATTGCATGTCTAAATCTGGAACACCAGTCTGTCCTGAGGCTTGAAAGAGGTTCAACCATTAAACTGTGCAGACTGCTTTGACAGCGAGTGTTGGTTAATTACAGGGGCAATCTAATTACAAGGTTCCCCCGTAATTGATTCCCTTTCAAGTGTGTGGAAACTTCACTTGATATGCATTTGCTCCTGGAACTCATGGGAATAGATCAGATTCTTGGGGCTGTGTGTATCTTAGAACGCAGGCAGCCATCGTGACTATACTCTGAAGTCCACCTTAGGGGGTTCTTCTCAGTCAGATTTCCTTCCTTTCTTCATTCCTTCCATTCATTTCTCAGTTCATCCATCCATTCAGCATTCTACAGCAGTAACATGCACTTGCATCACTAATCTCTAAGGAGGTGAAGACACACTGAATAGAGTCACTGCCACAGACAGACTTCTAGTAGTTGGACAGATGGAAGAATACTTAAAACTCTATACTAATTATTGGGTCAGTGAGGCACACGGAACAGGGAGAAAACATGGAGACACCCTTGACTTTGCTTCACAGGCAAGGGTGTTGATGTGTGCAAGAGTAACACTGGGTGAGAGGCAGCACGGGAAATTGTGAAGATGAGTAAACAACGTGGGGATGGGGAAGAAAAATCCAGAACTGTGTGAGAAGCACTGGCGGCCACAGTGAACGACCTAGAGTAGCAGGTACCACTGTGCTCTCCTTCCACACATGATGGACAGGAACTGCTTTGCAAGCTCTATAAAGACAGGAGATAACAGCCACTGAGAAATCGCTATGTGCTAAGCCTCTGCTATAACAAGATCCCATCTACTTAAGTGGCTGAAGAAGGGTTGTGTGTGTGTGTGTGTGTGTGTGTGTGTGTGTGCGCGCACACACACATTTCCACACCACAGATGAGGACAGTGGCAGGACAGGAGTGTTGAGAATAAGGTCACTACACTGTGTGCTGAAGTTAGGCCCCTGATTGGGGCTTGTTTGTTCTCGGATGGAAGCTCCTTTTTTGTTACCTCTGTGCTGGCTTGTCTTATGCCAACTTGACACAAGCTAGACTCATCAGAGAGGATAGAACCTCAATTGAGAAAATGCCTCCATCAGATTAATTAAGGTTGGGCTGTAGACAACCTTAATTAGTGACTGATGGGGGTGGGGAGCAGCCCATTGCGGGTGGGGCCATCCTGGGGCTGGTAGTCCTAAGATCTATAAGAAATCAGGCCAAGCAAGCCATGACGAGCAAGCCAGAAAGCAGCACTCCTCCATTGCCTCTATCTCAGTTCCTGCCTCCAGGTTCCTATGCTATTTGAGTTCCTGTCCTGGCTTCCTCCAGTGTGGACTACAATATGGAAGTGTAAGCCAAACAAACCTCTTCCCCTCCAACCTGCTTTTGGTTATGGTGTTTCACCATAGCAATAGTAACCCCAACTGAGGCACTCTTCAAATATAAAGGAGATGTATGAAACATGCCTCCAAATCCACTGGGGCTTCTGAAGTGTAGCTCAGTTGGTAGAGATCTTCCCTAGTAAGGATGAGGTCCTGAGTTCAATCCTGACCCAAGCACTCAGTAAACCAGTTGTGGTGGGGCAGGTCTCTAATCCAGGCACTTGGGAAGTGGAGGTAGGAGGATCAGGAGTTCAAGATCATCCTCGGTTATATAGTTGGTTTGAGTAAAGATTGAAATACTGGAGACCTTGTCTCAAAAAAAAAAAAGTCTGAGCCATTGAGACTCTCCGTGTCCTCATTCATGAACTGATGAAGTTGTGAACATGAACTCTGAGGACATCGATACTTTGAGATTCTATTTTAATTAAATCTTTCCCCAGGCTTAAGAATCCTTTTTTGGTCTTACATAAATCTTTCTAACTACTCCCATAAGACACTTTATATCAGTATTAATGACCCTAGTACACAGGGCAGCCTGACAGCCACCATCTTTAGGGTGAATATGTCACTGTAGTCTGTCCACATTTCCATATTAAATTCCTGCAAGGATGTTCTTATCTTTAAGGTACATGATATGCATTTTAATTCTGATTAATTACCAAGTTATTCACAGGCCTTTTCTAATTCCTCAAAAGACGTACAAGTGGGCAGTAGACAGATGCTGACAAATGACGGCAGGGTCACTTTCCTCTTCTTCACTACATGATTTAATAAGCCAGCATTCTCCAGTTGTACCCTGTTTTCCTAGAGGGATGCACCTAACAGCAGCAGGGTCAAGTAAGAATGGCCTGCAAGAGAATGTTTGCTTCTAACTCTTATCATGCACGGCAGACTGGACTGCAGTTACGTCAGCAGAGAGCTAGGACCTCATCTTATTTTCAGTACAGCTCTTGATGTACTGGCTGCTTTCCTAGTAGCATCTATAACATGTGGTGGGAGACATTTCCTTCAAAACCCTTGGTTGAATCCAAACGGTCTTTCCCGTTTGGAGACCCTCAGCTTTCTGAGTCTCAGAAAGGTGCTTTTCATGGTCGGCCCTGAAGCCAGGTATGGAGCTGATGCTGTGTCCCACCTACCATCCCTTCGCTCCCCAGGACTTGGATACACGGACGCTGTCGCAGTACAGGGTCCATGCTGGTGGTAAGGAGCAGCGCTGAGGCTTCGCGGTGAGGCTTCTGTGTCCTGCAGCAGCAGTGCAGAGGCCAATCCAGCCCTCACGTTGGTGTCAGCAGAACCAGACTCTGGGGTGAAGACTGCGCAGGCACTCAAGTCAGCCTAACTGGACTTGACTTGGCCTGTCTCCCTCCTTCTTATCATTCTTATCTGGTCCCTCCATCCTTAGCTTAGTTCTAGGAGCCTGTTAGCACCCACAATGAACTTCTTTTTTACATTAAAAAATACCCTTAAACCCTTTTATTTCAAAATATCTCTCAAGCCTATAGAAGAATTTTGAGGGTGATACAATGGATTACCGAATGTCTTTTCTCAGTTTAACCATTTTTTAAAGTCAGTTTTTGTTTTATTTGCTTAGTTGTGATCTCTTTTCCTTTTTTCCCATATGCCCTTTCTCCATACATACAATTTATTATCATATATAACTCAAACAAGAGTAGGTTACATATGCCATTTATCATCATTCATGTGGCAGCATGCATACTTTATGAAGACGAATCATACTCTTTTTGAAGTATTTTTATCACACATTATACCCAAGATTCACATGACATTTTCATACATGTGCATTTTGTATTTTGATCATATTCATCCTATTATCCTCCCTTGCCCTCTTCCCACCCCCACTGATCCCTTTTTTCTTCTCAGCCTGTCTGATTTCATGTCTTTTACTATTTATTTATTCATTTGTTTATTTGCTTGTTGTGTGACCCAATGAGTTCATTTATAGTCACTTATGAACAAGGCCATCCTTTTATACTCTCACATTGGTTCTCCAACTTGAGAAATTTAACACCATATTAGACCAACGACTTCTGGTCTGTATTCAAATTTTGCTAATCACATCAGTGAGCAGTGTCCTTAGCCATTGTCCTTATTCATCCAAATCTATTTTAGGATCATGTATTGCATTTATTCGTCTTATCTCTTTAGTCTTCTTTTAATTTGCATCAACTTTTCTCCTTTTCATTCTGTTATGATATTGGTATTTCAGAAACAAAAAATCTGATTATTTCATAGAACTTCCTTCATAATTTGCCTGAGTTTCTTGTGATTGAATTCGGCAGTGATTTCAGCATGAATCTCTTTGAGGCAGTACATCCAGAGGCTCAGATGGTCATGTGATCCCTCATGATGCTGACTTTCATTGTTCAGTTATGGTGCTTTCTAATTTAATCATTCGAAAGTTAGCATCTTTTCTCTTCTTAACTTTGAAGATGATGTTTTGATATTGCATGCCTGTTTTCTTTCTAATCAAATACCACTCCCATCCATCAGTGTTTTTTTTTTTTGGGGGGGGGGCTTTCTCACCATGTTCAGGATGCTCTTGAACTTGATATGTAGCCAAAGATGACCTTGAACTCCTGATCCCCCTGACTCCACTTCCTGAGTGAGTGTTGAGACACAGGCCACCCTGCCCCTGACTTGCATGGATCATTCCTGTGAGTCAGTTTCTATGATGACGGTAAACAACGGTTACTTTTCTATTTGCATCACTTCCTTCCTGCTTGTTAATTGCTTGAATATACTTTTTTCCCCTTGGTTTTTTGAGGAAGGGTTACTTTGTACAGCCTCGGCTATCCTGGAACTAGCTCTGTAGACCAGGCTGGCCTCGAATTCAGAGTTCTGCCTGCCTCTGTCTCCTGAGTGCTGGGATCAAAGGGGTGCATCACCACTGTCTGACTGAATATATTTTTAATGAGTCTTCATCTGCTGTATGAGATTGAGTTTGTCTCAGTTACTTACACTTAAAAACATGACTGAGTACATTTAGGGAACTAAGAATAATGCTAAGGAAGCCTGTCAAATAATTTCACTCAAATATTCTATCTAGTTAGTTCAAAGAGGTGAACAGCATTAGGACAAGAAATCATATAACTTCTCAAGTTAGTTCACTCCACTGGTACAACACATTTCAGGCCAGACCTTCTTCTACCCTCAGCCAAATGACTGCTAAAATGGGTCGTGTAAATATCAAATAGTTATAACACAGCTGAAAAGCAGGAAAATGTCAGCTTTGGTGACTGAGTGCCAAACACCTGGCTATTTGGAAACATCTCCTGGTTTATTGCAATGTTTACTTTTCATTTAGCTTTTTCAATGTCATAAATGTCAAAATAAGAATAAAGGTGCAATGGAAATAAAAAATCAAAGAAAGGCAGACTTCATCCCAATATTGACTCCAGTAACTAACTCAACAGTTTAGGGCTTTGAGGGAAATTAAATTTTTTTTTTCCAGCCCCAAATTTCTCATTTATGAAATGAGATGGTTGAGTTGAACTTTTTAAACTAAGGATTCTATGACCTGAAAATAGCACATTTTCTTTTCTTTCTTTCTTTCTTTCTTTTTTTTTTTTTTTGGAACACAGAAACTGTTCACCTAGAATGTTCTATTCAGCACATTTGGATCCAAGATTATTTTGGAATAGACCAAACACCAGTAAAATGGCTCCCAAGCCTTCAGAGAATAGAGACATCAGTACGATTTAGTGTAAAGAGGCTCAAGCGGTTTCAGGCTATCAGAGTGACTGTCTTTCCCGAGAGAAACAATCTCACACAGCTTGGTACGGTCAGACCCAGAACGATGTGCCTCATTTGGACAGTCACACTATCAGGGAGCCATTAAAACAACACAGACATCCTAATGAAACACAGTCGAGTGAAGTGGGCTGTTTATCTTGCGTAAGAAAAGATTTCAAGGGATGAAGACATAATAGTCTTTCAAAGACAGGAAGGTCATTTTATTTAGGGGGAACATCATGTTGACTTGCGTCTCCCCTGGAGGGAAACTACAGCTCGCTTGGTGTCTGTTCCACTGTTAAAGCAGTGAAGGTGCTGTCCACATAACAAGACATTCTGTGCACATACAGTTTCAATCACTGCTGCTTTTTTGGGGGAACCTCATCATGCTTTGTGACATCAAAAAGCTACCTAAGAATTAAGTGTTTGTAGAGGGTATCAGTTCAATGGCGGGGCTCTGCTTTCCACGCATGTAAATCCCAATGCCCTGGTCTGCAGTAGCATCTGGGATTCTACAGTTCTAACAAGCCCTCAGCTGCTTCGTGTGCATATATTCATCTGCTGATTCAAGTGTTAAAGGCCACAAGATCTGAGTATAACTTTTAGAACCCACCTCCCTAGCACCATTAACACCGATGGACAAGGGAAAAAGACATATCACACAGCGCTGGTAGCCTTATTTTCCTCATATTGCCTTAAGGCGATTCTTATTCTCCAATTGTCAACTCTGTTCACACACACTGTGTTGATCTTGTGGGGCTTAGTCTGATGGCCACCTACCAATTGCCCAGTGATCAGGCAATATTTCCCTGACAAATGTTGGATTTGCTTATCATAGATGGTTGCTTCAGTTGACTGCACTCTTTTATTAATTAATTAATTAATTAGTTTGAGACACAGAGATATGTGCACACACGCTGGCACACACCGGGTGTGTGCTTCCTCAGGATGTTTCTCACTGCATTTCTTCTCTAAGCCATGCTGGTTTAGTACCAGGGGCTCATGTGTGCACAGACGTTGCACTGCTCAGCTATTTACTCTCCCTGCATTTGGCTTCATAAATCTCAAGTAAGCATCTTGCCCACCAGGATGTTCTGTGTGGTGCCTTCCTACTGTTTATCCCTTTAGGAAACTTTACTTCAATGTTACCACTTTGCACTCCAAAACCTGGAGAGTACAGAGATACAGTTTTATGAAAATAATCTCTCACATTCAAAGATAATGATAAACCTTTGCTAGACCTCACAGCCAAATTAGTAAAATGCCTTGAGGTCACTTGAGAGTCTACCTGCTATCTTACTGTGTACTCAGTCTGTTTGTTTAACCTACCTTTAAGAGAACAATGTGACAACCAGCCTTGCCTGGGGTTTCCCATCTAATAAGCTTTTCAACCTGTTAAAACTTAGCTTTAATCTTAAGTAATGTTCTCTTCAATGCCCCCGACACAGAGTAATACATGTGTGTATGTGTGTGTTGTGGTAAGCGTTTGCTCAAAGCAGCCAACAGTTGGAAGAAACCTTACACCATAAAATCCATCATAAACGTTGGAAACAACATATAGAGAGCTTGTTTACAATGCTTTGAGGCCAGCTGGTGTCAGTTGGAGTTAATGACTTAATCTATTGTAAAACACTGCTAATAATTTCTGTAAAGAATCCTCATTTCTTTCCCATATGATACTTTCTGAGCTGTTCAATAAATACAGAGCAGAGGCCTTTGTCATGGACACAACCACAGGGATGGATACAGACACAAACTAGTAACCACAAACTGCAGACCAAAGACACAGGCAGAGAAGTAGAGAATTCAAACTTGGGCTCACCCTTGATCAAAGTAATCTGAGAAGAAGTCTGTGATTTCACTGCTTAATGTGATGCCGATGTATTTTTGTGCCCTGATGTCACCTTTAATGCATTTAACCAATGCAACAGAGAATGGGTCTGCTCCTTTCCTAAACAGCAGCCTGCAAATAATCCCATAGTCATTGTGGCCTCCTGAGATTTTACTTTGCAAACATTTTAATCAGTATATATATGGCATTTTTTGAATTTGCATACTATACCAGTTGCTTTAGGAGCCACATGGCTTTGAAGAGGTACATGGGAGTAGGAATTCTGTGTCACTCTAGGTAGACTGCTGGCATCAAAACAGCAATAACCCTTTCTTGATATCTCTATGATTCATAGATCACCAGATGGTACTCTTTGGGGGAGGAAAATGTTGCTACATCAAGCCTCAGTCACAGGACTTGCCTGGGTTTACAGAGGTATGTTCACATGGACAGTGGGTTGGAGCTGAGCATATATCTGTAATGCTAGCTACCCCACCTGGTTCTGGTCTGTTCAACTGCAACACTGCTGACAGAGATCTGTATATCTCTTTCCAGCAAGACAATGGATAAACAGCCTCCTGCTCTCTCGATGTGCAAGCACTGTCATCCATGTGGTTTATAACCGTGATTGTCTAAAGGAAAAATCCATAGAAATGACCTGTTTACTGAAATCCCACTTGAAGTGTGATGCTAGCTATTTATCCAATGGAATTTAAATAAGAGAATGTTATCTCCTAATAAGAATAAGCCAAAGTGTTACAGTTTGACGCTACAGGACGGCATTGGCAGCTCTGAAAATCCACTAATTGTCTTGATACTGAACCGACAAGATACAAACTACTTTCCTGCTTGTATTTGGCACAATACGGTAATGTAATAGATAGGATATAATCATCCTTCTCAGAAGACTAGGAAAGGACAATCTTCCATTTGGTATCCTTACTAGAAGGTACAGCAAAGTGAGGAGAGGGAGTGAAGGTAAGCACCCCGGAAGGAAATGGTACCCCTTATTCTGGTCTTATCAAAATAACTTTGCTGTTTGGAAGTTTTGAGTATAGAAAATGGTGATGTGTGCTTCAGAAACTGGACAACCTTTTGTCCTCCATGAGCCTATTTGATTTTTCTTTTTTGGAAACAGCTTTTGCTATGTAGCCCAGACTGATCTTGAACCTTCCTCCTCCTCCAGTCTCCTGACGTTTTGCTGGGATTACACGTATGTGCCACCACATCCAAAAACACACGTGAAGTCACATCACTCTTTATCGTCACTAAAATTCAGCTGGACTTGGGTCTCTCAGTAAGAGGACACAGAATGGTGGTTTACCTGAACACTCACTGCCAGAGAGGTGCTACTTTAGTAACTGCATCAGGAAGTCCATTCTGAGCTGCAAGCCCTTGAAACAGCTCTAGGTATACCACTGTTGGAAAAGAGTGACCTCAACGGAAAGAGAGAAGGCCCAAACTAAGCCAGGCAAACAAAGCAAAGCAGCCTGCCAGATGTTCTCACTGCATGGTACACCGCATCTCAATGCTTCCAAGGTTGGCAGTAGTGATGGAGAAATGCTGGATTTTCAAATCAACAAGCTCTGTTTTAACTTTCTCTTCATCTGTACTTTAAAAATGTTTTAGAGTCAAAACATACATGTGCTGGAATTTGTAGTTTCAAGCATATGCTTTTAGGAAGAATTTTATGAACTATGAATAAAATCTATAGAGCCCATAATATGGGTTTTAGAGTGTCTACTGTTAATTACTGCCTGGAATGAAATTTTCAGCTTAATCAGATATCCTATAACACTTAACCACAGCTATGAGAATGTTAGTGCTAAATGCTTGGTGTTAAACCCATATCAAGTATGACTGCTTGTGAATATATGGAAAGGCACTTCAGAATCTTGCTGGAGATTTTCCTGTAATTTTGAGCATCTGCTTAACTGGACATGAATTTTCTTCAACAGAGTTGTAGTTTAGTGAAGAAAATAACCTCATTTTAAAAATGTTGGTCATTACTCATAGGGGTAATATAATAATAGCAAAGCTTGTGAGGGGAGACATGTGCCACTTAAGCTGAGTACAAGGGGCAGGGGCAAGGGCAGTAGCCACCCTTGACCAAGACAACAGAACCAGCCCTGCCCAAACACCATACCTGGCTCACCCTGCCTAAAGCATCATACCCTGCCTTCACTCCAAATGCCAATGGTTCAAATACCACGACGAGGGGTGTGTGGAGGGCTAGCGGCTGATGGCTTAGCAAAGGGTTGATAAAGAAATGACGTAGGGTGAAAAGTACCATGGGAGGGTGGAAGAGGCACCTGCCGGAAAGCTGGAAGTTCCGCAAATAACATCAGCAGCTTGCTGAGGGTCTCCACTGTGGCGACCTGAGGCAGGATGCTGAAAGCATCCATAGCCTATGCTGGCCTGACTCCTTAGTTCTTGGTGTTGAGAAAACCTAAAGAAATCTCCAGTGGTCAGGTCTTACATATTAACATGGTTGATTTATTTACATAAGTAGAGCCCCTCTATGAAAATTTTAAGGAAAAGCTCAAGTAGCATCATAAATTACAAAATCCCTCAAGTCTATTTTTTGGGGGACAACAGACAAAATGCTGACTTTAGAGTGACTAACGGTATTCTAAGTTTATGGTATACATGCTCACTGTGTGTTGTGAAGGTTCAATAAGTGAAGTATCTGCACTGAAGGCCTGGGATGAAGATCTGTCACCATCACAAAGAGATTATTTTGGGTCTGATTTCTTTCTGAAATAAGTTTTTTTTTTAATAACAAAAGGAGAAATTACCACTAATTCTTCATTTCCAAGAAAACCCGTCTTAGTTGAAAATGTAAATGACATTGATCTATATTTATACTCCAGCAGGAAACGGGTTGGGTTAGGAAACTATCCAGAGGCCATGGGTACTTTTGCTCCTGCTGGCAGTGGTAACTCATACCCACAGGAGCAAACGGGCACATTAGCACTGAGCGAGGGGATCTTGGTGGGATTAGGACCACAGTGTGCTTATCAGTAGTAGACAGCTCTGTCTCAACTGACGCTGGAGCGTAATTTAGTCACCATCGATCCCTTTGTGAGAAGGGAGAAGGAAGCGAGACGCAAGCCGTCACTAACGAGAGCCATCCTTGCTTAAGTTACTGGGGTAATCAGTTCCCTCTGGAAATAACTGGTGAACCAGTGAAAAACAACATACCTCCTGCATCTGAGAAACACAGTCACGGAGATGGCCATGAAACCAAGACATACGTTCCTTCCTGTGCTTTGTTCCTTTTTAAGAGATGACACTTTTCAGCTTGTAATGAACTATCAGAGTGAACCAAATGGGTGTTTTTAAAAGCCTGTGAGTGCAGGCTCTACCACAAGGAGACCAGTTAGCCTTTTGTGTGAGAATCAAGCATCCACTTGCAGAAGCATTAAGTTGGAAACATGAAGGCTCTGCAGGAGTTTTAATTGGACTATTTTTAAGGCTTCATGTGAACACCCCCCTCCACTCCAGATTGTTATTTACAAAGCACTTTGTTTTTTAAATATCTTGCATACAGAAAAGAGAAGACTTAGAAGGCATAGGACATGATTACAAGGGTTTTCTGTTTTATACCTGTTTTAATACAGCCAAGTAATACCAGCCTTTCAAATATGCCCAAAGCTGGCAGCAGCCTCAGTCAACATTCATGCTCCTGGTCTACGCTACAGAGGACGTGTTGGGATTTTAATTGAAAATATTTGAGGGTGTCTGGACTGTGTTTGTGCTTGTGTGTGAATAGAGTCAGGCACACACAAGACAGAGCTAAAACCAATAAGGAGCCATTCTTTAAATATACCAACACTACGGAGGGTCTATCTACAGGCTAAAGGACAGTGCTGGGGGAAGAGAGTGGGTCTTTAAGAATGTAAACAAAGATACATCATGAATCAGGTTGTCAGAGGTGATTTGGGGATAATCAGAATTCCCATTCAGACCACATCTGAAATTTTTCCTCAACATAATGGTCAAGAGTGAGGGGGGAAAGCATTGTGCTAGAAAATTTTGGCAAGGATGCTGATCGTGGCTTTTGTTTTGTAACATTCTCAAGTTCGGCTTGGCAGAACAGATCTGGAGCTTTGCTGCAAGCCCTGGTGTGCTGTTACAGCAGCACACACCACAGTGGGAACAAGTGAGCAATCTTGTTGTCACATCTGCCTCCTCTTCCAAGGTAAAAGTAAACCTTCAGAAACTGTTCCAGACCATTTAAGTTTCAATAGCACCCTCTCTTAAAAATATCCTGAAAACTGAGTTAAAACTGTTTTGGAGGGTGTGTGAATTCACCAGACTGTTTCTGCAAGTCTGCATTCACAAGAACCTATCTTGGAATAAATAAATAAGTAAATAAATAAATAAACAATTAATTAATTAATAACAAAAACATCAAAAACCCCAAAACAAAAATGTCATGGAAAGTTTTTAATAAATTGCATTACGCAGTCAACTATGATTTCTGTGAATATGAGAATTTTCTGAGAGCTGAATCTATTTATTCAAATGTTCCTCTTTTACCTTTGTAAAGAGATTATTTAATAATGCTATGTAAATAATGAAAGTTTAAGTATCATTCCTGGGTGAAATCAAAGCACAATATTTAATCAGTCCTTTGCTGCTGGCTTCCCGCCCCCAAGTTAGTGGGAGAGTTCCTTTGATTTTAAACTTTCTAATCAGGCAGATTGTATTTGCTACATATCTTTAAATTATACTAATAATTATCCATCAAATGTGACATAATCCCATTAATGACTTTCAAAGCAGGATGATGTCAGTGACAGGGCAATGCTGTTGGAATTCTACTCGGCTGACTCTGAATTCTTACTAAATAAACTTAAGATACAATCAGTAATACGCGTAAGATACAATTAGTATTATGCTTTAGATAACAGTACAAGATAGTTCAAAGGAATTTCCCCAAGACCTGGAAATTAAATATTAAGTCATGCATACATCAGTCTATTTGTTATGTCTCCGGGAGTCTAAACGACTGGAGAGGCATCTTTGGCACTCACACAGACACACCGGATGGATGCCAGGTGTGAGGGACACCGCCTATGAGGACTGCTATCTGAGTGTTTTTGGAAAGAAAGCCCCAGGGGAAACATGTCCAGGGATAGAGAATGAGCTCCGCTCACACTTTAGAAGCCTGAGTTAGTGCTTGGGTTATCTGACCACACAGCAGTACAATTTTATCCTGAGGAAAATCAACCTCGTGCATGAAAACTAGACTCAAGGTTAAAGTAATCTTCCCAACTGAGTACAGCGCTGGTATCTGAAGAAGCCCCTCCTGAGAACCCCAGAGCCGCTCCACTGTGACTACTGGGACAGATGACAATGTCCCGTCACCTGAAGGGGGAAATACATCGCAGAACATTTAAAATATATTGCATTACAGAACACTGCGACCGCGGCTAAGTGCTGGGACTGTGGAGAGCCCTGTGCAGGCAGGAGAGGCGGCAAGTCTGGCTGATGTTTGCCCTTCAGCTGACATACGTGCGAGGTGCAGCGATGGGATTGCAAGGAAACATGGTCACCTCCTCGGGGTTCCTCTGCTAGGATCCCAGAGCCGGCTTAAAGGCACAGCCTCAGGACTGAACAGAAAACAAACTTCCCAGCGTAAGTTCCCGGTCTTTCCTCCCCATCCCACCCTGGGACACAGTCCAGTGTTTCTGGGGAATGCAAACGCCACGGTCATGGTGCACCAGTCACTTGTTGAGTTGGGCGAGGTGCAGCTCTGGCCCCCAGGAACTTGGGGAGCATTGGCTCCCCCATGGACCCGCAGAAGGAGGTCTCTTACCTGCATGTGTCCCTGGTACATTCTGCTCCGGCGTCGTCAGGGCTCCCGAGGCTGCAGGGCTGCTTTCCCGGCGGGCTCGTAGAGAGGAGCAGGGCGGGCAGCGCGGTGAGGGCTCTCCGCGGGGCGCCCGGGCCACCAGCTACAGCGAACAGGCGGGCGAGAGGGCGGCGGGGCGAGCTGCGCGCTGCGGAGCTGTCCTCCACGCGGGTGCTGAGCGCGCGCGGGCACGGGGACACGGGGCCGGGCTCTCCGCGGGCGCAGTGCTGCTCGCCGCGCCTCTCCAACTCGCTGGTCCTGCGCCCCACTCTCGTCGGCGCTCACGAGGCGGCTGCGTCCCCTCCCGCCCCCGTCCCCGACGCCAGCCCGCTCCAGCCACCGCCGCAGCTGCCGAGCGCAGGGCGCGCGCCGCCCTCCGGGCCGCGTCGCCGCCTAGAGCTGCCGGCCCGGCGCGCGCGCTCCCGCGGAGCCGGGGGCGGGAGGGCGGCTCCAGCGAGCGCGCTCCCGGCGCGTGCTCCGCTGGCTTTCCCTGGTGGCTCAGAGAAAGCGGTGTGTCCTGAGAGCGGTCCACACCTGGAACCGCGGACCTTCTGCCGCAGTGGGAGTGATTTCGAGGCGGGGTACTGTCCACTAGCTGGAAGAAAAGTGGGAGAGAAAGGGTAGTGTCTCCTGGAGGTGAATCCTGACCTAGACATCCCACTCCCAGCTACCTCTGAGCATAATACTTAAAAACAAAAACAAACAACAACAACAACAAAAAAACCCCACACACTTCTCCCCAGCATTAAAACCACTCAGAATCCTGTTGTCTGTCTACCTTAATGTTACTTCCTTGACATCAGGAATCCCTGTGCACTAGCATTAACCCAGCATAGTACTGTGTACGTCCTGGCAGGTGGTAGGCACCTAATATGTATTTGCTGAAGGAGTGACCTTTGCTTTATACTAAAATACATAGGCAGACTGTTTAGGTAGGTCCCGAGTTGAAAAGACTGTGTAGTACATGTGTCCCCAAGTTTCCTAAAGCACAGTATGTATTAGTTGCATTGTAATATACTTTTCATAAAGCTGGAAGTGAGAATGCAAACTCCCTAGGGTGTGTGTTCCTATGACTGTGTGATCAGGGAAACTTCACAGTGTACAAAGTGTGGGCATTGGAGGTGGGGGCAGGGCAAGGGGCCTGTTTACAGGAAGGGCCCCTTGTCAGCCTCAGCTTTCATATTGGCTGGGGAACTGCAGGACACCTATTACCATTTTAAAAATAAACACGTAAACAAATGCAACAGAACCATGCACAGACCTGTGGGGACACGTGAACTTGAGAAATAATTAATCCAATTCAATGCACTGAAGTCCTAAAAGAAGCAGGCAGGAGAGCAAGCAGATAAACCCAAAGGGCCCAAGACCTGCTGGCAGCGGCTGGATGGATATTAGATCTCATCTGTAGTTAACCAAGTACAAATCTCTTTAGGCTTCCGTCTCAACCCTGTGTGATTAAACTCACAGTTGTATCCTGAAAACTAAGTATGTTCTTAGGTAAAATACCACCCATGTCTAGTTTCTGAGCTACTGTAATATAACATCCATGTCTGGTTTCCTTTTTCTTTTTTTGGGAAGGAGTCAAAGCCTAGTGGCAGGAGTCTGGCTGGGGTGCCAGGAACAGCTTCTGACCTCCCTGTTCTTTGGAGCAAAGGCACTGACCCCCCCCCCCCCCCTTCCCTCTTTTGACAAGGTGAGCTGGTTGTTTTTTGTCAACTTGATACAACCCTACATACGTATTTGGGAAGAGGGAGTCTCAATGGAGGTATTGCCTCCATCAGCTTATCCTGTGGGCAAGCCCGTGGGGCATCTCCTCCATGTCCTCTGCATCAGCTCCTGCCTCCAGGCTCCTTTCCTGACTAAGTTCCTGCCTTGATTTCCTCAGTGACTAACTGGGACGTATAAGCTAAAGAAACCTTTCTTCCCCAGGTGGCTTTGGCCTTGGTGTTTGCCACAGTGGTAGAAATGAAACCAGAGCAGGAAGCCAATGTCTGCCCTGTCTATGTCTGCTGGTGACCGAATGCAAGGGAAGTGTTGAAAATTATAAATGACTGTGCACATGAATATGCAAACAGACGTTTTCTAGTTCAGATACAAAAGAGTGCTGATTTTCTGAAATCGCAACCACTACACAGTCTCAAAAGGAGTTATGTGATCTGAAAAGCATGGAGAAACTCTTGTGTTTTGAATGGAAAGCTCTGGAAATCTGTGAAGTAATGCTGGCACCGATGTTTGATCTGTGATGATTGCAGGATGTAATAGTGAATACAAGGAACCAGTGACTGTGAAAGCGTTGGAACCAGCCAGCACGGGCAGCAACTAGAAGTCAAGATAGAGCTGCTCCCGTCTTCCGTTTAAACCCGGCAGCTCATTCACAAATGCCAGGAATGAAAGCCCTCTCTGTGAAGGCGTTCCTCTCTCAGGCAGTAGTTGGAAGATGGACTGAGGCATGTTCGCAGTTTTTGAAGAGCCTATTTGAGCAAAGCAGCTCTTTGTGGGCTGGACAGGGAGGCTCTGTTGGAAGATGCCAAAGGGAAGCTTGTACAGGGTGGTTGTGAACACATTTTAAGAATTAAATAGTGGCCGTATTTGGATTTTTTTTTCCTGAAGGAAGTCTGCAACTGGAGGCTGCTTGGCTAAATCTAATTGTCGAAGAGTCAGTTTTAGGTGCCTGGAAGTGATGAGTGTGATTGCTCATGTGGGGATCCAGGATGCTTGTGCTGCTCCAGTCTCACAGAGATTGACCGTTCGCACCCTCCTTTGTTCGTATTTATTGAGAGCATGGTATGTGACTTCACTAAGTTCAGCTCCCTGGCAGGAGGACATTTTTACCATGGCAGGCAAGTCAGTCTAGACCCCTTTTTGTAGAACTAAGAAAAGAACAGCACTGAAATGCCATCTCTCCTTCTTCTTATGACTTTGCACAGGTCTTTCCTTTGGTTTTAACTTTAATCCTCTCTTTCCATACCAATATGTCCTTCCAGACCTTGCTGTGGATATCGCTCTATATAAATAAAACACTGATGGCCAGTGACCAGACAGAAAGTATAGGCAGGACAAGGAGAGAGGAGAATTGGGGAAACAGGAAGAAGGAGAGAGAGACACTGCAGCCACCGCCAGGACAAGCAGCATGTGAAGGCGCCAGTCAGGCACCAGCCACGTGGCAAGGTATAGATTTATAGAAATGGGTTAATTTAAGATATAAGAACAGTTAGCAAGAAGCCTACCACGGCCATACAGTTTATAAGTAATATAAGCGTCTGATTATTTTATATGTGGATTGTGGGACTGTGGGGCTTGGTGGAACCTGGAGAGAAGCCCTCCAGCTACAAGACCTATCCACAAACACAAGCTCTCCAGTATATGTTAAAGAGCCAGTATCTTGAGAGAACACCGATTCACAGAATCATCTAGCAATTTATGTACCTCATAAACAAATGTTTGTCCAAATCTAGCATATTAGCTAAAATGCAAATAACCCCCCTAAACAAAACAACAACAACAAACAAACAAACTGGCTTATAATATATTTGCAGAAATCCTTTTTGCAAATTAGGTTGTTTTAAAGAGACCTTGTGAGGTATAACTGTGCATAACTTTTTAGTTCTATGATTGGAGCAATAGAAATGCTATGTGTATAACCATTGCACCCTTCCCAAGGAATCATGGTTAAACTGACTCCTGTCAAATTTACCCGACAGTGGGCTAGAAAAAGGTGTGAGCATTTAGAACAAAGGCAAGTGGTCACAGCTCTGTATCTGTTTGATGCCAGGAATATTTGAATAAAAATGGACACTTTTGCCAAACATTTACCTTATTTTTATCTTTTATAGGGTTTCTTGTTTTTATGTTGATACACTCGTGCAAAACAACTCTGAAAATAAATATGTAGTCTTTCCAAACTCCAACAACCACATAATGTAAAAATGGCTGCACTCACAGCATGGAAGGAGTCTTTCGGCCATCCCTACACATGGACATAGGACTTGGTGACAGTAATACCACTTCAGCCTGACTTAAAGATGCTTGCGCTGCATGACAAAAACCCATTAGGGCATGCCCTGTTTCTGAGGACTGTAGCCCAGATCTTTCTTTTTACATTGTTTACCGCTGAGAGTGGACATGATTGAATACCATATCTAAGCCTCAGAAAATATTTCTCATTTTGTTATTAAATCCCAGGGCCCTTGCTATTCCAAGTTCAGTCTGTGTGCTGGGAGCTTGTTAGAAATGTCCACTCTAAGCCCAGGTCCCAGTACACTGAGCTGAAATCTGTCTTTCACCAAAGTCCTCTGGTTTGCCTTATATGTACCATAAAATTTGAGAGGCATAACTGCCTCGACAGTTATTCATTTGTGTAAAAAGGCAGGTTTTGTCCTGGGCTGTGATGGCCCAGGGACATCAGTACCAAGAGTGAAGTCCAACCTGTGTCCCTCTCCACCTAAAGCATTCCGGCTGTGTTTTGAGTGACCTATGGGTTTGCCATGCAATCCAAGCCCATGGCCTTTTGGGCAGATGGACAACTGTCACCTCGACTCAAACCACCAGAAGGTTCCAGGGTTGGAAGGCAGCAGAATCTACTCAGCATTGATCAAATGAACTTTGCTTATCAGTGAGTTCTACTGTATATTATTAAGTGGGTATTGAAAATTCAGAGCATTAAATCTCTGGAAAAGCTGTTCTTGTGGACTAAAGGGGAAAATCGGGGATAATAGCCCTTTGGTGGTTTAGTCTCTCTTTATAATCTATGCTGTTTCAACCCTACTGTGGAAAGATGGTAGGAGAGAACAAAAGTCGAAATAACTGTAGACCCAATCACAACGACTAATTGGTTTGGATTGTGTTGAGGGAGGAACATTTTGTTAAAGTTTGCCCATGTGCCCTCTTTTGTCTCTGACACAATGGCAGGATTAGCGGCTGTTCTGGGCTTTGGATCCGGGAGGAACTGGAGAAGCACACAGCCAAGGAGGCTTCCTGGGAGCTAGATGAAGGAAAGGTCAGCAACCAGGGATGCTTGGCCTTGGAGATGGTGGCAATATCTTTTCAATAAACAAACAAACAGAGCTCCTGTTAGGCCAATTTAAGAAATTCTGTAAAATAAATCAGCGTTTCTTCATTACAATGCCAGTGTTCCTTCAGGTATCTATATTGGACTAAATATTAAGCATAGTTTTTGGGGTCTTGGTTTCAGGAGAAAATTTACAAAGAAAGTTCGCTTGACCCTTTCTATTCTGTTGCTGTCTTAGCATGCACGTAGCCTCTAACTTCTCAGTGGCTTCAAAGCTACCTTGACCAGGCTCGGCTTCTGCTTGAAGTCAGATTAGTTTCCTGGAGGCAGGTCCTACCTACTTGACTCAAGCAGTGGCATCTATCGAGTTCAACCCCATCCACTTAGTTTAATAGCCTTTGAGTGTCTTACAAGCAGAGCCATTGGCTTCCTAGTCACAGTCAAGGATTCACTGCTGTTCAGAACCACAGAGCCCCTCTCCTCAGGCTCTCCCTTGAGAAACCACTGCTTCTGTACTCTGGTCAACTAGTGTGATGGGAAAGAGAAGATTCTTGGGATGTAAGCCCCGGGACCCTTTGGTTTCTGCTCCCACAGCCCTGGGGTTGCTGGCTCACAAATGGTCATGCCTATCTTTTTATGTGGGAGCTGGTATCCAAACTCTTGAGCAATAAGCACTCTTACCTACTCACCATCTCCTCAGCACAGAAAGGCTTGCTTGATCCTCCAAATAAATATTTCTACTTTGACCTGCACAGCTTGGTCCTGGAAACCTGACTTGGAGAAGAGGGAATGAAGAAAGGACAGACACGCAGACACACATACAGAAAAGCTGGGATCAGATGGGTTGTGTTTACTCTGAAGGAGCCAGACCTAGTAAGAAGAATTTAGAACCTGAGCATGTCTATTAAGCACAGCACCTGAGGGAGGAGGGGTGAGCTAGTCTCTGTAGGGAGCAGCCTTAGATTGCAGCCATTTAGGAGGAGGAAGCTAGTTTTTGCACACACTGCCAACATTTGCACTGGGACCAGAGAAAAACTTTGCCAATTCCCCGAGCCTGACTTGAGGAAGGCTTTGTCAGTTCCCATGGGTCTCAGTCACTGGGGTTCCTGTCAATAATACACATTTACTCAGGGCCTCCTCTGCTCCCCACACACCTCCCCTCTTCTGTGAACTGCTCTGTGAGATGAATTCTTAGACATTTATGATCTCAGCACTGGGAAGGTAGAGACAGGCAGAACTCTGGGGTTTGCTGGCCAGGCAGCCTAGCTTACTTGGTGACTTCCAGGACCATGAGAGATCCTGTCTCAAATTAATGGTGGATGATGCCTGAAGAAAGATACCTACAGCCTCCCCCGTGTACAAGCACATTACACACACAAATATTAGATAAAATTCTCTGAGTGTTTTTCTTTGGATCAACTATTTTTTACTTCTGGTTAAGCAGAGGCAGATGAACATGAGAGACTAGTTTTAACTATTTCATTTTCTTACACAATTCACTCCTTTGTAGAAAATCTGAGCAACCACCATGGTTACTTAGGTAGTAGTTGGAATAGCATGAAAATATTGATGACATGATAATTAAAAAATAATTTAATGTGAAGACACAATTTAACGACAGTTGTTTTAAACAAAACATTCATGACAGGGCTGGAAGAATGACTCTGCAGTTAAGAGCATTGGTTGCTCTTCCGGAGGACCCAGGTTCCATTCTAAGCACCCACACAGCAGCTTACCACCATCTCCAGGTCCAGGGACCTCTTATGATCTCTGTGGACACCAGGCATGCATGTAGTCCACAGACATACATGCCAACAAAACACCCACACACATCAAAAACAAAAAGAAACAAATTGCAAAGGAGTGAGCCATTATACCTCACCATTTTAAGATATTAAAAGGCAATTCTGGAATTGCTCGGCAGCTGGCTGTGCTTGACTGGCCCAGGCTGACTGTCACCGTCAAGACTTACGCTTCCTCTGCCTTCCTCTGTGGCTCTATGGTCTTGGGCTCGGGCATCTGGGCCCTTGCTTCTGGCCTTCCTCTGTCAGCTGCACGTGAGGTTGTTTGCGGGTGATCTGATTTGTTGGTGATCACATGATGATTTTTGATATTACCAGTACTGCCTCAAAGAATTTATAATGAATAAGAATTTGTAATTTACAGGTCTTCCTCCTCAGCAAAGCTGTGAGAGCCCAGCAAATAGACACTTTCCTCAGATACCAGTTTTCTCTAAATGTTTGTTGAAGCATAAGCCTCTTTGGTGAGTATCTTCAGCTGTCTAAAGAGCACCAAGTGGACTTTCAGAGAGTAAATATGTTAATGATGAAATGATGTTAATTGAGATAATGTTCTGTTCATTCATTTTGCAAAATAAAGTACTCAGTATTCAGACCAGTGAAACCCTTTAGTCCACTTAATAAAATTTTATTTTCAGGTACCTGCAATGTTGGCTCCATCAACTGGCACTGAGAAGAGCAGAGCCGATGGAGACACATAGAATCACCCATCATACACTTCAATCATGAATGGAGGATCTGAGGTCCAGCTGAGGCAAGAGACTGATGGGATCACGGCATCTGTTCAGCTCATAAGACCTGCAATGCCAAGTGTTTAGAGAGGAAGTGAGGACCACCTGGCCAGCTGCTTAGACTTCCCTGCATAGCAAGACGGGTCTGGAATCTCTGAAGATGTGCTCTCCCACACAATGCAAAAAAGGAAAACTTTATGGTTTTTATAAATTGGTAGGTGATAGGTAGATGTCTGGTAGCCTCTGCTATAAATAGAGATAAATAGTCTCAGTCTCATTTCATGCCATCCAATACTGCTAAGGGATTTAGTTCAGTTGAGCAAATGGGGATATAGCTCAACCTTGGGAAGCCCTCAAACTTTACAAAGGAAAGGGAACTCATGATGTAAATGACAATGGGTAATGAGACTTAGTATGCAAATACCTTTTATAAATAAAAGTTTTCAAAAGCAACTAACAGGGACACGATAAATATATGGTCAGGAAATTCATAAAAGTTAGAAGTATAATGCCGGGCGGTGGTGGCGCACGCCTTTAGTCCCAGCACTTGGGAGGCAGAGCCAGGCGGATCTCTGTGAGTTCGAGGCCAGCCTGGGCTACCAAGTGAGCTCCAGGAAAGGCGCAAAGCTACACAGAGAAACCCTGTCTCGAAAAACCAAAAAAAAAAAAAAAAAAAAAAAAGTTAGAAGTATAAAAAATCAATACATAGAAATAAACAATAAATAAGTTATTAAAATTGGGCTGGAGATGCAGTTCAGTTGGTAGTGTGCCTGCCCAGCATGCATGAAATACTTCACAAACTGGGAGTGGTGGTGCACAGCCATAATCCCAACTCTTGGGAGATGAAGGCAGCAAGGTTGGGAATTAAAGATCATCTTTTGCTACACAGTGAGTGAGAACCAGCCTGGTATACATGAGACTGTCTCAGAGAGGAGGGGGCAGGCAAAATAGTAATGAAAGAAATAAAATGTTTACCTAGAGTGTCACCAAATTGGATAAATTTTATTAACTACTTTAAGATAATGCTCATTTTTGGAAAGGGTTTGAGATGAATCTCTTATTCTGGCACTTCAGGGACTATATTCTTATCAGTCTATCTTTCCAAGAGATTGTTTGGCAAAATAAATGAAATGTTTTGACATGTTTAAAGTCAGTGACTTTACATTCCTACTCTCAAAATTTCAAAAATGTTTACTTTTATTTATGTGTATGTGTGTTCATCTGTGTGTACAGGAGCCGTGAAGGCCAGATGGAGGAGCTAGATGCTCTGGAGCCAGACTTACAGGCAATAGTGAACAGACCAATGTGGGTGCTGGGGATTGAACCTGGATCTTCTGTGGAAGCTGTTCACACTCTGAATTGCTGAGCCATCTCTGCAGGCCCCCAAAACTTCTAAAATAATTGCAAATTTTCAGTAAGATTTATATAATGCAAAACATTTAATAATGAACTTCTATAAGCAACTTAAGTTTGTTTATAGAACAGTGATAGAAAATGGTAATTTATTAATTTGCTTATAATGGGATACTTACTCTTTTAAAATAGAAATTTGTATCAGTAAATAGGAATGAGAAAAGTGATTTCTGTTAAGAATGTATGTCAGTTGTAGTGTGCTTGTCTAACATACACAAGACCCTGAGTTTAATCCCCAGTACTAACACCTAAGAAGTAATTTCTCTTGTAATGTGTCCAGGATTGCATGTATATATGGGTGTATAAATGTGTATATGTGCATAACAGTGTATATGTGTATGTATATATGAGGGTATGTGTGCGTATATATGTGTGTATATATGGGTGTGTGTGTACATGTATCTTTCTCCATTATCTATCTATCTATCTATCTATCTATCTATCTATCTATCTATCTATCTATCTATCTATCATCTATCTATCTATATACAGGCAGATACATATATATATATGTACATGTGTGACATCTTTTGCTCTCTGTCCATCTCAACATGAATATTCATTGTCATCACTTACAACATGGAGACATTCACTCACTATCACAATTCATTATCAAAATTAAAAATTAAAAACTCACATGGAAGTTGCAAACAAGTGCTAGGAAATTTTTTGACTTCCAGTGAGAGGCTGGGTAGATCCTGGTAGGCTTACTGCACTTGCTCCAACAGGAGCGGGCATCTGGGCAGGTCTTGCACGTCTGCTGTCATTTCCCCACCCATTCCCGGGTGTCTACACATTCAGGGTTGTGGGAGGTCTCTACAGAACCCCTAGTCACCCACCTGCTCAGGGCCCATTCACATTTATTTTGTTAGTTCCCTGGTTTATATTTGCATTATGGCACCTATTTTCTCTAGTGTAGGCAGAAAATGTGTTTGCATTTGTTAATGTGCAGTCTCCATTTGTACAGCATACAAGCACGCATACTAATGAGGTCATTAAGAGTTTAATAATTAAGTAATTGGTATTTTTCAAGCTTTGTGTCACACCAAAATTCTTGGTGCTTGTTATAAAGTGGTTGAAGATTATTTTGATGGTATTTGACAAAATTGTTTGGAGGGTTTTGATGGGCTTGGAATATATATATATATATATATATATATATATATATATATATATATAGAGAGAGAGAGAGAGAGAGAGAGAGAGAGAGCAGCAGAATATAGATTCTTGTTAACTGAAAATTTGCTGTTTTCAGAAGTAGATTATATTCAGGTACTAAAGATAATGAGGGATGGTGTGTGTGGGTGTGTGTGTGTGTGCGCATGCGTGCGTGCGTGCGTGCGTGCACGCGTTTATGAGGGATGGGAAATTGAATATTCCTGGAATGCTATAAATTCTGTCTCTGACATTGTGAGTTTATATCAACTATTACATCGTGTCTCCAAATTTTGTGAAATGGCGTTTGTCATTGAGTTTTATCAGTGAAATAAAAAAAGGGAGAGATTGATAGGAGCCTTAGAACTTAATTTCAGTGACGTTTGTGGGCTAGAGAGGGAGGCGGACACATTTGTATAATAGGTACGGGAAGAGTATTTTAGAGAAAACTTTACCACGGTTAAACCATGGAGTGTGTGACACGGGTCCTGAGAAGAGGAATCGCGCAAGCACTGGCCCTTCACCCCTCCCCTTGCACATCAAGCACTCAGGTCACTTTGTATCTTGATGGTGTGGTGAGGCAACAACAGGGACTCAGGGACCCCACAGGGGTGGCCTTCCTAGCTGGCCTGCACAGCAGGGTGCATGGCAGCTTTTCCATCTGAGTTTCAGGAAGTCCTTCCAGGCTGCTGCTGCTGCTGCAGCTTCTCCCTCCTCCTCCTCTCCCCCCCTCCTCCTTCCCCTCCCCTCCTCCCCCTTCCCTTCCTCCTTCTTACTCTTCTTCCTCCTCCTCCTCCTTCTTCTTTTTCTCCCCTGCCCCCGCCCCCCTTCTGATTTCTCCTAACCATTCTTCAGGCTTCTATAGTAACTCACAACACTTCATCCCAGGAAAACTCACAGGTTCCAACCTAAAACTTTCCAAACTTAAAAACAGATCATGGTTGGCTATGGTGATATTGTGTTCCCCAATATATTG
Source organism: Peromyscus maniculatus bairdii (assembly GCF_049852395.1). NCBI lineage: Eukaryota > Metazoa > Chordata > Mammalia > Rodentia > Cricetidae > Peromyscus > Peromyscus maniculatus. The sequence goes on along the minus strand of NC_134857.1, from coordinate 7,243,751 downwards.
TGAACCCTAATAAATTTATCTGGGGTCAGAGAATAGAACAGCCACTAGATAGACATAGAAGCCAGAAAACGGTGGCACACACCTTTAATCCCAGCACTTGAGATCTCATGTCTTGGTTGGGAAAGATACACGCCTTTAATCCCAGGAAGTGATGGCAGGAAGCAGAAAGGTATTAAAGGCGTGAGAACCAAGAACTAGAGCCTGTTTTAAGCTTTTAGGCTTTTTAGCAGCAGTTCAGCTGAGATCCATTCGGGTGAGGACTCAGAGGCTTCCAGTTTGAGGAAACAAGATTAGCTGAGGAATTTGCAAGGTGAGGAAGCTGTGGCTTGTCCTGTTTCTCTGATCTTTCAGCGTTCACCCCAATACCTGGCTCCGGGTTTGTTTTTATTAATAAGACCTTTTAAGACGTGTTACAGTTGGCGGTGAAACCTACTGAAGGCTTGAGCTTGACAGGATGCGATTTATTGCATAGAAGGAAGAAGGCAGAACTGCAGGGTAGACGATGCTGCTCTCATGGTCATTCTCTTCTGTTCTAGGCTGAAGTCATTCGACACAGCTCTGCTTTTCCCATAATTTAGGAATAACTAAATACTTCTTTTTTCTTGAGTCAAGTCAAGGGTACAGTATAGTTTCTGGAAGTGGCACTTAATAAGAGGAATGTTGATGTATTACGAAGAGCAGTGTAGGTTCTGTGGTCCACATGGCTTTAGGACCTGCTCTCTGCCGAAGTCCTACTGAATTGTTTCTTTTTATACTTGGAGCGGAGAGTCTTGAACCCTAAAGGCAAAATCACCCCCATAGTGAATAAGAGAAAGAGCTGCAAAATCTTTGAGGTTATAAAATATTTCAGCATTTCAGAGCTCTTAGAGTTATTGTTTGTGCTTGACTCAAACAAAAAGAAGCAGGTTACTCTGCATTTTCAAAGATTTGTATCAACAGATAAGCATTTGAATTAGCAAGTCATAGTTGCCCTAATATCGATTGTTGGATTGCTGGTGTGTGTGTGTGTGTGTGTGTGTGTGTGTGTGTGTGTGTGTGTGTGTGTAGCAGCTGTGGGAGGATATTTTCATAGCAGACTCTGATGGTCATGTGTCCCTTTTCTCCTGTTCTATTTCTAATGGCCATGGATGAGAAGCCAAAATGAATAATACTGCTGTCATCATTACCAATTTAAGATGTGGGAAATGTCTCACTGATATTTTGCAGCTATTATGTATACTAGACAAATGCAGCTTTTGTAAGCTCCTGAATTGCATTAGGTCTTCATTCCCTCACCTGTGAAATGGAGATAACAATGCCTATCATTAAGAGTGTACTGTGGGGCTAGAGAGATGCCTGGCTCAGTGGTTAAGAGCATTGGCTGCTCTTCCAGAGGACCAAGGTTCGATTCCCAGTACCATATGGCAGCTCACACCCATCTGTAATTCCCGTTCCAGGAGATCCAAGGCCCCATAAACATGCAGGCAAAGCACTCATTCATATAAAATAGATAACAATACTTTTAACGAGAACCTGTTACAAAGATTGCAGATAATTTCTTTTTTATTTTATAATTTAATTTAATTTTACATATCAGCCACAGATTCCCCTGTCCTCCCTCCTTCCGCTCCCCTTGCCCTTCCCCCATCCCTTCACGCCCCGATAATTTCTTTTTAAGCACTGAGCCTGGTGTCATGTGCATCACAGATAATGAATAATTTATGATGACCAGGATTATAGTTATGGTGATAAGGATTCCATCAGTCTTGAATCCCCTCATTCTCCATAATGCAGATTAAATCCAGCTTTCTAGTGTTATCACACCTGTGAGACAAAGTTGGTGTCATCTTGAATCCTGGAACATACATTTCAAATAGGCCATTCACTGGAGTTTCCCAATAAACCCTGCTACAATCCCTTTATCAATCCACCACCTTCCTCTACTAACCCACAAAGTCTCTTTCTTTCTCCTTATGCTCAACTGATCACTTCACTTTTAAATTCACTGGGTTAATAGGAAACCTAAGAAGACGTTTTCCCCCATATATTCCTATCTCCATATCTATTCTCTTGTTTGCTTCTGTGCCTCGAAGTTTTCATTCTCTTCCTACAGACATACCTGAACTGCCCCGTCTCTTTTGAGTGATAATTTGTTCTCTCTCTGTTGCCTTGTTTCCATTGGCCTACACCATAGATGATCTCTCCCCACCTTCAAACACCACCACACTCCCCTGGCTAATCTGATCTATTTGGCTCCTGCCCACCGGCAATATCAAAACTGCTTCTGTCAAGGTTGTTAGTGCTTTTATGTCACCAAATGTGATCAGTTCTCAGTCTGTTGGCAGACATGATATAGATACCACTACCTTCTTAAAATAGCCTCTTCATTTGAACCTGGGGTAGGCTCTTTGGGGCCTCCCAGTGGCCCAGCTTGTGGCTGATCATCACCACCTAGGGGCTCCATTGGTGTTACAGCTCCATTCACTCTCAGTGCTCTCTGGATCCACGGTTTCTCCTGTTGAGCACGTTTTCATCTTCAACTTTCTTGTTGCTTCTGAATTCCAGGCTGATGCACACATGCTTACTTGACATTTCCTCTTAGATGACTGATAAACATTCCAAACCCCAACTCAAGCCCCCTAACTAGACTTTCGTTCCCATTTCCCTCTGTAGCTTTCCCTAATGCTAAATGGCCGCCATCCCATTTTTCTGAGTAAGGCATGACGCATTCAGTCATCCTTGACTCTGCTCTTTCTCATGTTCCAAATCAACCCATCTCCAAATTCTCTCGACTCTGCAGGATACATACAGGAACTCTGGTTCTTCTTTAATCAGGCTCTCTCATCTAAGCTGCTGTTCTCACTGCCTGGCTATGAAGCAACTTCTGCACTGCCCTTCCAGTTTCCATCTTTTCTCTCTGCAGACTCTTTCACGGAAGCCAGAATGATTCTTTTTCACAACAGTGAAATCAGAGCCTGCAGATACACTGTACTCTGTCAGCATTGTCTCTTATATCCTGCTTTCCACTTGCTTTGCTCAGCTGACGGAAGCAAACCAGCTTCCTCCTCCGTGAAACACAGCAAACCTTGGGCATGTGTGTAACCACATGACTCTTCTTGCAGATGTCTGCATGGCTCTGTTTCTCTCTCTCTTTTAAAGCCTTTGCTCAAAAGTCATTGTCAAAGATCCCTCTGTGATCTTGTAATAACATCAAATTCCTCAGTGTCTCTATCCTGCTTTAATTTTATGTCAATGGTTTTGAATATATTCTTCAGTGTATTGTTTTGTGTCCTCTTTCTGTACCATAAAAGCAGACTTATCTTACTAATGTTATATCCTTACACACACACACACACACACACACACACACACACACACACACATGCGCGCGTATATTTTTATGTACCTATATATATATATATATACACATACATACATACATACATACATACATACACAAAGTATGCATGCACATACATTTGTTTTGGACTTATCTTTACAGTCAGAGAACTTTCAACCAGGTCTAGGCAGGTATCTTATACCTCTTTGTGAAGTTTCTTTCACATGCATGATCTCTAGCTCTGCTTGCTTTGAAGTATATTCTGATAATTTTCTCACCCAATTTTGGCTTCTGTTGATACAACCCATGTCACACATAATCAAAGCTAGTGCTGGTGCTGAGCCTGACCTGTGATTTTTCTTGACACATCCCTTTCTCCACTTGTATTTCAACTGCCATTCAGTGAACAACTGCTTCAAGTACCATACCATCTCAAGGGTACCACTTTATATGGTATTCCAAGTGCCTCCAGCATGGAAAGAGGAAAGAATCCAAGTGCATTTATCACCTAGTTACTGGTCGATGTTGTCCAGCTTTCAAGTATACATTTTCCAAACAGTGACATGCCTGGCATGGCACCAGATTGGAGGAATGTTGTCCCCTCATTACTGGGTTTTCAACCAGTCTTTTGGTCCTGTAGTGTCTTGTTCATTGGTTCTTTGACTTCTCATCAGCTACTGATTGGCAGAGAAAATTTTCTATTCCTATGAAGTAGTTATTGAGAGTACCAAAATCTTGCCAGGAATGTTGATGGTTGTCAGTGGGAGTCATCAACAGTCTGATCTTTTGGAAGGCAGAAGAAGGCACTCCATTAGGAGATGTCCATGTTTAGACCAAAATTACATTGCAAGAAGTGTACTTTAAGGACACATTCATTGTGATGTAAGCTCAAGGACATCCTTTGAAATGCAAAACATTTGGAAATCCTCTAAAATTATCAGGATTCTGGGCAATAGACTTTGGGAAATGAATTTATAGAAAATCATTACAAATGATTTGAGTATTTTTATTGTGTATTAAAGTCTATATGCTGCTTATTTAAAACCTGCTGTGGAACATGTAAACACATTAATTTAAAATGATTGTAGCATTGACTGTATTATAATTAGAGTTTCAATAAATCACTTAATAGAGTTTAGCAAGTTCAGTAATCTAATCTATCATCTATCTATCTATCTATCTATCTATCTATCTATCTATCTTTTATCATCCATCTTCTATTCATCTATCATCTGTATAATTTATATATTTATGTAAGCTTTGATACTGCAAAATATTCTGAAACTCATTAATTTGGAAACTATTAGATTTGTTTCTAAAGACCCCTAATTACTCTTCAGGTTGCTGGACACCGGTAAAGGATTCTAGCCATGTTCTCAGCCTCCATGACTACAGTGCCATTTCTTCTCTGTGCAGCCAAAGACATCTCATAGCTGCCAAATGCTTGTCAGATGTGACACAGAAATTCTGGAAATACCAATACAGTAGACTGCAAATTCTTCTTTCTGAAAAACAAATGAAAATGTGGTGTGTGTGTGTGTGTGTGTGTGTGATGTGTATGTGTTGTGTAGTGTGTGTGTGTGCATGTGTGTATGTGTCTCTGTGTGTGTATATGTTATGTATATGTATGGCTATGTGTGTGTGTCTGTGTTGGAGGGTAGGTGTTAATAATAAAAGGGTGAGGGAAACTGGAGATTCTGAGGTTTCATAACATTTGCTAATTAAGTTCTTTGGCTTGAAAAGAGATTGGCTTCTTGCATGCTGAGAGAAGCATGAATGGAAATCCCCATCACTGCTGACCTCATCACTGCTGAACATTTGGGAATTACTGACAGTGAAAGCAGTTAAAGAAAAGGAGAAAATGCTAAACACTATGCATTTGGTAAATCCTTCTGCAGAAATGCTTGTTTGGGGCCAGGTGTGTTTCAAGGCTATTAAAGGATGCGCATAAGAGGAAGGAAGCTCCTCAGAATAATCCTTGAGAAAACTTGGGATATGAATGTTTTCCTCTCTAGGCTCCTCTGCCCTCCGCATCCTTACCCCAAGGATGTATTCAGTCTGCCTCTCTGGACCAATCTTCCTCAGTTATAGTGTATCCCATCCTTGTCCTATTCCCCAGTTCTTTAAAGCAAAGCTGTTCCCTGTTGCAGTTTCTTAGGGACCAAATATATACAAGTGGAAGAAGTCTTGGCTATCTTTGGGAGCTTTGGCTATCAGAGTTCTCTATGGAGAGGGTTCAGTGGCCTAAGATGCACAAAGAACTTTATGGCCTAGTAAATACGGTAAAGATGAAATGTTATGATCATATTCTGACCAGACAACCCTAGCTCTTATACATATTGTGTCCATGAAGTATGTGCTTCCTGGGTTGTATCTAAGAACAAGAATATTGAAGCCGAGGTGGAGGAAATAGGTCATTAGGAGGGGGTCCTTCAGGGTATCTTGTCCCTGGCCTCTCTCTTCTCCCTTCTTTTCTGTCTCTCTCTCTCCTTCTTCCTCTGTCTTCTTTCTGTCTACTATGGGATTAATAGCTCTCATTTGCCAAATACTCTTGCCACCATGATGTTCTGGCTAAGAACAATCAGTCGAGAAGCCATAGATAGATACCTTTGAAGTTATGGGCCAAACAAAATTTTTCCTTCCTTAGATTGCTTATGCCAGGAATTGTCATCACAGCAACAAAAAGCCAACAATGGAATGGAGAGAGGGCATTTCAGCCAGAAGAACAGCAACCTTGCAGACATGTTGAGTCTATAACTCCAACTCCAGGAGTGGAGGCATCTTGGACTTGGAGAGAAGCTCATTATCAAGTTAAAAACTACTGAATGGCCACCGTAAGGGCACAAAAAGCATGTACCCAAATCAGACCTGCCTGATTTTTTAATTCAAAGAAGGTGTGTGTGTGTGTGTGTGTGTGTGTGTGTGTGTGTGTGTGTGTGCCAGAGGTCAAGCACAAGTGTCATTCCTTGAATGACAGCTACTTTAGTTTTTAATGAGGTGGGGCTCTCATTGACCTGGAGCTCACTGATTGGCTAGACTTGCTATCCAGGGAGACACTGAATCTTTCTGTCTCTGCCTCCCCAGTTCTGGGATTACAAGTGTGTATCATCCTGTTGGCTTTTGACATGGGTTCTGGGGACTGAATAGAAGTCCTCATGGTCCTTGGCAAGTAGTTTACTGAATTAGCTATCTTCCTGCCCCAAGAATCTTTGGCTGTTTTAAAATGATTATTAATTGAAGACTAATTTTGTATACATTGTATAGATCCACTCTGTGCTGATGTTCAGAAAACTACTGTGGTGAACTGGAAGCTGAGTTTACTTATTATCTCTCTGTTCTATCACACCACATTTCTTTTTTATGCTAAATAATATTCTTTTCTCCCTGAGGAATGGCCCTTTAAATCCTGAGACCTATGTAGTTTATCATTGTTTGTGCTGCCCAACAAGGCCCAGGGAAAATTTAATTATATCAGTTATAGATTTTACTTGCCCCTGGTTTTCTATTTCTGATTTACTAATCTATTTCATTTTGCTTAAAAGAAATATATATATATATATATATATATATATATATATATATATATATATATATTTAAAAGGGTATATTAATTAAATTAAATTAATACTCATTTTTGCCAGTGTTAATTGATGGCCCTATATATGGTTGTCAGATTAAGAGAGAAAAAGAAAATTAGACTTGCCAGATGAAATGCAGATTTTAAGTATTGGCCATGCACTAAAATTATTAACTACTTGTCTAAAATATATATTAATTTACTATCCTGTGTTTTTGTTTGCTAAATCAGGAGAAAATTAGGCCAACTCAAGAAAGAAGGAAATAAATAAATAAATAAATAAATAAATAAATAAATAAATAAATAAAGAAAGAAAGAAAGAAAGAAAGAAAGAAAGAAAGAAAGAAAGCAAGCTTTTCTATTGACTAACTCTGGTGCTGTATGGTTCAGAGAATTTCATCAGATATTTGTGTTTAAGTCTGACCTGGGTGGGGAGGTGAACATCCTACAGACATTTATATCCCTAACAACCTGAAGGGGGAGTCTAAAAGGTAACCCGAGTTCAAGCGATTTTTCTGTACTCCGAGAGTGTGTCCTCACCACTCCAAGACTTAACTCCTGCCTCCTGCCTGAATCTTCAGGACCCTGCTCTCTCTTCAAATCTCAGATGTATTTTCACAAGGTTTATCTCAGACTCACTCCTGTCTGGTTCCTGGTGCATCACCTACATGTGTACAAAGTCCTGGGTAAATATCATGTAAAGAAGATTTTATTTGAGCTGATTTAAGAGGTACATTGCTTTCCAGGTAAAGGAATGTGGTGGGTAGTGGGTGGGGGAAGGCATTTCAGTTAGGGGAAAGCTTGTAAATTTTGGTATGTTCATTGTGGCTGTAGTGGGGGAAGGTAATATGAAGTTAGGCAAGGACCTGGGCTGTGAGGCCATTAGAGCTAGCCAAAGTGACAGAGTTGGTTTTAAAGCAGATATTATAAGCAATGAAGATTCCTTTTTAAAAAATGTTTTCATGTTTTAATTGTTTATTTAATCTTTTATTTTTATGTATATGTGGTTGTGTGAACTTATGTGCCCCACATGCATGCAGGATTCTGTGAAGCAGAAGAGGGCAGTGGATTTCCTGGATTTGGAGTTATAGGCAGTTGTGAGCTGCCATGTGGGTGCTGAGAATAGAATCCCGGTCCTCTGAAAGAGCAGTCAGTGCTCTTAACCCCTGAGCCGTTTCTCCAACACTGACCAATGAAGATTCTTAAACTAAAGTACTACTCAGTGAAGGCTAATCTTTATACACTTTCTAGGATTGGTGTGGAGGATTAAGTGGGCTAGAAACACAAAACAAGAGTCAGGGTACTGGTCTAAGGACAACAGTGAGGAGCCGGGGTTCTGGTCTAAGGATGACAGTGAGGAGCTGGGGTTCTGATCTAAGGATGACAGTGAGGAGTTGGGGTACTGGTCTAAGAATGACAGTGAGGAGCTGGGGTTCTGGTCTAAGGATGACAGTGAGGAGCTGGGGTTCTGGTCTAAGGACGATAGTGAGGAATTGGGGTACTGGTCTAAGGACAACAGTGAGGAGCTAATACATGTCCCCCATTCAGATGAAATGGGGACAGCTGTGTGACACTAGTTCCTGACTTAATTTGATAAAGGCAGTTTTATAGATGGTTGATGACTACATGAAGACTTCAACGTGGAGGTTTCCCCCACCTTGTGTGTGTGTGTGTGTGTGTGTGTAGTGTGTGTGTAAAATGTGTGTGTGAGATGTCTATATGCAGATGCATGTAGAGGCAGGATGCTGACAGCAGGTGCTTTCCTCAATCTCTTTCCATCTTATTTTTGAATACAGGGTCTCAGAAAACCCAGAGCTCATGGATTTGTCTAAATTGACTGGCCAGCTCTAGAGATCCTCTTGTCTCTGTTTCCCCAATGCTGGGTACAGGTGCTCACCACTGCCCAGCTGTTGACGTGGGTGCTAGGGATCAGTCTCGGGTCCTCATGCTGATGTACCAAGTACTTTACTCACTGGATTGTGTCCCCAGCCCAAGTTCACTTACAATAATCTCAGACTTGTTTTACTGGATCTAAAGCAGGTTTAGCCAGCTTTGTGGCTTAAATATGAAATACGCCCTACAGCCTTATGTGTTGAATGGGCCTCAGCTAGTGGCACTATTCTGGGAGATTTGGGAGACTGATTGGAGGAAGTAAGTCCTGGGGACTGTGCTGTCAAAGCTTATGCCTGGTCCCCAGTGCCCTCCTCATGTTCTGCAACCTGTCAGTCTTGAAAGGAGCAGCCTCTGACATGTTTCCATTGCTGTGATGATGATCTCCTCACCACGGGCCCAGAATCAGCAGGGACAAGCAGCTGCAGGCTCAACCATCTGAGACCATGAATCAAAATTAATCTCATTTTCTCTCAGGTATTGTGATCAGCCATGCAGAAGCAGCAACAACTACAACCAAAGGATGTGGAGGTCTGGTGTAAGCACTTGATAGTTTGGTCAAACTTCCCTTTATGAAAGAGAAAGGAGCAAAAGAGCACAGAAAATTAGTTTGGAGGCAGAAGGCCATGGTTCATACTTTGATTGTCATATATCAGTTGTGTGATGATGACCAATGACCTATGATGCCCAGTGTTCTTGTCTGTAAGATACAGAAGCAGATTACCCTGGCAGACTGGACAGTTATATAGATTAATTACAGTAATGATTATAAATTAGGGTCCCTATAGTATCTGACAATATTTACATAATGAAACTGACTATTTGCTGAGTGCTTGTGATGTGCCTGACTGAACAAAGGGGCTCACAAGATTGTCTGACCAAATTGCTGCAACTGCCTAATGAGATAGCTGTTATTACAGTCCTCCTTTACTTATGTGGGGGCTGAGGCATAGACAGATGAGGGGGCTTCCCTAACATCATATAGAAAACATGGCAGGGAGCAAGAATAAATGGCAGCCTTGTCATCAATCTACGCGCATTCCAACCATGCACATTCTGCCTTTCAGCATGTCTTAATTTTTACAATTGACATAAGGACTTGTAGTGGGTAGCTGTTCCAGCCTTGACCTGGAAGTACTACCCCTAGTGAGGCTTCTGGTAACTGCCACGCCTACCTATGACACATCCCTGGGGTGGGGCGGAAACTGGAGCCCTTAAGATCCAAGATCCAGACATGCAGGCCCTCTTGGTTCCTCATGATCCTGGATCCTGGATGGTAAACCAAGCAGAGAACCCCACTGGACTGTACCTCACCTCTACCAGATCCTGTAACCAACCCATTTACTGGCTGTAAGTTACCCCAAAATAAACCTTTTTAACTACACGGAGTTGTCTTGATAATCCCCACAATAGGGACTTGTTTAAAACTGTCCCTATTGTGGGACACTATTTCTGAGTATATGTGAACAAACTTCTACTCAAACAGATAGGGAATTGCTGACAGTCCAAAGTAAAAAAAAAAAAAAAAATAGCACAAAGCCCAACTTGGTGAACCACTGAGTAAATTGGGTTTACTTGCAGGAGTATGGGTGGAGGGTTACCTATGGGTGCAGAAATGACTCAAAGACAGTTTGTTACATCACTAAAGCCCACCCAGTATGGTTGATAGCTCATAAAGCTAGAAACCTGGAGCACACTGCACACCCCAGGCAGGCGACAGATTGGAGATAATTCTTTCCAGGCACGTTGACTGGTCTGTCTTTTCCAGACAGCTTGGCTTATCTCTGGTAGTTGATATTTCTAAGAGTGATTCTTAGCAGGCCTTACTGCTTATATATGCTTCAAATGGGAGGGGCCTAGTGAATCTGGTCAGTTTCATAGAATTCCTGAAGCCTCCAAGTTGTTTACTTCCTGAGCCTAAGTAGCTTCCCTGAGGATGGAGTGTTTTACCTCCCCTTAGAACAGTGGTTCTCCATCTAGGCAGTGGTATCGGGTCCTGTGCTCATTGCATGAGTTGGCTATTTGAAACCTGGGGCTTATGCAGGGACGCTTGGCTCAGTCTGGGAGGAGGGGACTGGACCTGCCTGGACTGAGTCTACCAGGTTGGTCTCGGTCCTCGGGGGAGGCTTTGCCCTGGAGGAGGTGGGAATGGGGGGTGGGCTGGGGGGAGGGGGAGAGGGAGGGAGGGGAGAGAACAGGGAATCTGTGGCTGATATGTAGAACTGAATGCTACTGTAAAATAAAATAAAAGGAAAAAAAAAAAAAGAACAGTGGTTCTCAACCTGTGGGTTGTTTGGGGTTGAAGGAAGACCATGGAAAAACACAGATATTGACATTATGATTCATAACAGTAGCAAAAGTATAGTAATGAAGTAGCAACGAAAATAATTTTATAGTTGGGGGTCACCACAACATGAGGAACTGTATTAAAGGTCTCAGCATTAGGAAGGTTGACAACTACTGCCTTATAGTCTTCCTGTGTCTTAATGAGATTCACTTTGAAAAGGATGGTTTTGCCTCAGAGCAAGTTGCTATATGCAACACCCCCTACTACATTTCAAGAGCTATGTTTGTTACTCAACCCTAAAATATTTGGAATGATCATGAATCTGTTTTTCTGATGAGAAAATTGATACTCATGAATCTCAATATTAATCTCCCTGGAAAAAGAAATCATCAAACTAACAGAAAGTTCTGGAGCCTGCATTGGAACTATGCCTAGTAACCACACACCATCTTTGCGGTGCCACACTGTCTACAGAGAACAGGGCCCACGACCTGTTCACTGGAATTCATTGCAATCATCACCAGGACCTGCCGTTACATGGCCTCATCTCTCTAGAGCATCTGGTAAAGGGGTGATGAAAATGTCCTGGCTGGAGGTCTGTACACAGTGCCCTGACCTGAGCTCATAATGCCTTCCCCTCGTGCTAGATGGCCAGGTGCTGTCTGCAGCCCAGCTTCACAGGGTTGACTCTATAAACACCACTGCACAGATACTCAGCTGCATCATGAACAGGAACCATCTGGAGAACAGCAGAATCTTCACTGGCTGTCACAGCCTGCATATGTTTTGATCTAAGGGTCTTGTTGAGCCTTTTTTCTTTCTTTCTTTTTTTTTTTTTTTAATCTGGAGAACAATTTTACTAGAGCTTGAGAGAGAAACAGAACAGACAAACTGAAACTCCCAATAGCTATGGGGAGGGGGTGTCTTTTGAGTGAGCCGTTCAAGTCCAGGAAACAGTGAGAAAGGCATCAGCATCAGAGAAAACAATTAGAAACAGAGATATTTTACTAAGAAAGATAAAACACTCCAGATAAGGAGTTGGGCTAGTGAGCTGAGGAAAGGGCCCAAGGTATTTGCTGCATGCTGTGTGGCCCTTTTAGTGAGCGAGGCCTTTCTAAGTCAGCATTCCAGATGCTCCTCCTATGGGTAGTTCTTGGAATTAAACATTGAGATGTCCTGACTATGCACTTTTTCTTGTTCTATAATCTAAGTAACACATGCCATAATACATTAGAAGGTATTAGAAGGGCTGGGATAGGCAGGGCAGAGCTGTATTTGCACTTGGATATTGCTCTGGTAGCTTCATCTTTATTTTATTTTTTTAAAGTTCTGGGTGTGATATGTGACATGCCATCACCTATGGAAATGTTATTATGTGAACTTCAGTGCTCTAATATCTTGCCCAGAAGGACTTTGTGTGCAATGTATCCATAGATGATATGAACCCAAATCACATAAAAGTCTACAAGTGAACACTAGGAAGAAGGCAGTCATTGCTACTATTTGGAAAATGCAGGTTATTACTGAATTGACCTCCACATACAGAAGAAAATGCAGATCCTAGGTACATCATTAACCACATAAACAGGCAGAGGGAAGGGTAAGGCCATAAGGCTTTGAAACATGCTCAGTGCAGGTGCGGTGTCATGAGCTTTTGCATCTGGTTTACCTCATTATTTTTAATCCTCATTATTTTTAATTATTACCTTTAAAGCCTAATCCATCACAGAATTAAGCTATTGATCTCTTTTCTGCTTAAATGAGATGCTAGCATTTATACTATGCCATGGGATATCTTTCTGTATGCTGTGAATATGTGTTGCTCTGACTGGTTGATAAATAAAGCTGCATTGGCTTGTGGCAAGGCAGCTTAGAGGCAAGCAGAAATCCAAGCAGACAGACAGGAAGAGAAAGGAGAGGCAAGGAGATGCCATCCCATCATCCAGGTAGCAGCATATAATGGCACATAGGTAAAGCCATAGAACATGTGGCGACATATAGGTTAATAGAAATGGGCTGAGTTTAGTTATAAGAGCTAGCTATCAAGAAGCTTGAGCCATAGGCCATGGCCATAAATTTGTAAATAATATTAAGCCTTTGAGTGATTATTTTAAAAGTGGCTGTGGGACCTGGGTGTGGTGGTGGTGGTGGTGAGACCAGAGAAACCTTCCTACTATAATACTAATGTTTGTGGTTCATAGAATATGGTTTATGCCCAGTGCATCCATCCCATCCTCTCTGTCCACTACAACCTCAAAGAGCTCCTCTACATTTTTCTAATATGTAAGGTATATAAGTGGTTTTTGAACCTTCTGTTGCAGTTGTATGATAAGTACATTAAAGTGTAGCCTGCCAGGTATAATTCTAGCACATGTGAGGCAGAGGCAGGTGGATCTCTATGAGTTCAAGGCCAGCCTGGTCTACAGAGTGAGTTCCAGGACAGCCAGGCCTATGTAGAGAGACCCTATCTCAACAAGCAAACAAACAGAACAAAACAAAAACCAAAAACAACAAAAAACAAATAAACAAAAAAACCCCAAACCTGTGTGTGTATGTATGTGTGTGTATGTGTGTATATCCTAACACGCACAAGGTATTATTGATAATCTAATGCTAAGAGTTGCCCAGAAAAAAATGAGTTTATTAAATCAGCTACATGGGGTCAGCCATGGTTTTGATATGACATGAATCTCTGTGTTGTAATTTAGCCCCCACTTTGAGGTGTTAAGGGGCAGGAAACAATCTAACTAGAGGGTTTAGATGCAGGGGTCTTTGAGGACTGGTTAGAATGAGATAAAACCTTGACATTGAAGTCCTGTGACTGATACTTTATCAAGATGGAGAGAGGCCAGTCACATGTACATGCACAAGCACCTCATCCCTTGCTATGTGCTCCTCATGCCTTGTCATGTGCTCTCCATTCCTCGTCATGTGATGATCAAGGCTGTCTTGTAGCATGGACAAGACACCAGACAAAGCTCATAGTCTTTGTTCCTTCATCACCATGAGGCAAAATAAAACCCCCTTTTCCTATAGCAGCCCGCCTCAAATATTTATTGACAGTAATAAACGTGAACTAAGACAAAGGAGTAAAGCAGTAACAGGTTACCTTTGTTAGGTGGATATGTAGACTAAACTCTAGTTAATAACAACACTCTTATTAAAAATCTTGTGATTGTTTATGCCTATTATAATGGGGAGTTTTATGGTCACTATTAAAATTCCCTATAATGATTAGCTGCAGAATGAATCCTTGTGGTGTGTGTAGGGTTTGGCATTTTTGATATTGCCACCAGAGAATGCTCAGAATTTATCTGCAGAGTGCCCAGCTGTACTTCTGGTTTTGAGAAAACATTCACCAAGAGACTCATATTCCAAGAGGCTGTGCTGGTATTAAAAATGTCTAAATTACCCCATGTCTTACATAATATAAACTGTTTCCAAATCATATGACCCTCACTCCATCTGTCTCAAATCCTCCTAATAGAATCAAATTGTGTGATTTCATCTTCCTGTGGTGACTACCACAGGTCTATGGTATTTCTGTTTATCTTGTGGTGAAGTAATCACAATTCAAACAACCTAATGTCCATGATTTAGACAAGAAAAAAAAAAAGAAGGAATTAAAGCTAGAGCAGTGGGCTAAAGAGATGACTCAGAGGTTAAGAGCACACATTGCTCTTGCAGAGGACTACAGTTTGCAGTTCCTAGCACCCATGTTGGATAGCTCACAATCATTTCTAACTCTAGCTCCAGAGGATCTGACACCCTCTTCTGGCTTCTGTGGGCATTACACTCATGTGCACAAACCCACACATAGATACACACATATTCATGTAATTAAAAGTAAAAATAAAAGCTTTTAAAAATGAATAAAAAACCCAAACTAGTGAAATTATGGGCTCCACCTCATTTCTAGTATTGTTTCCTTCAGCATGCTTTTAGCCAAATTTTAGGGCACAATAAACTACCCTAAAATGTGATGGGTTAGACTGATATCCTAAAAATCCTATTTCTGTGGAATATTATGAATATAGGAAATTCTCATGAAAATTTCTGTTATATGCAAAAATGAATATATGGTATGTAATCTTAATATTAAAACACTATGTTTACATTACACATGCACACACACATAAACACATGCAAACATACACCACACAGACACAAGCACACACACATACACATGTACACTCACAAACACACAGAAAATGACTTGCAATTTTATAAAAATGAAACAGTTAAGAGCTTAAATAGCCATTAGTAAAATATAAATTATGACCACAGTAGGATGACACTTCAATGTCTGCCTTGAAAGACAGGTTACACCAAGCTTCGGCAAATGTGGAGTAAGCAGAACATTTCTTTGCTAGGGGTTGTGTACATTGATCTAATTAAGAATCATTTTGCAGTACCTGCTTTTAAACATCTTTGTGTATGTGCATGTTTGTGTGTGGGTGTTTGTACATCTGCATGCATGTGCATAACACAGCACTCCTGTAGAGGTCAGAGACCACCATGGGTATGTAGAATATTATTTTAAGATGTGTTACATTGTTTATGCTGTGGAACATCTGTTTAATGATGCAAAGATGTGTTGCATTCTTTTATGTTGCATCTGCTTAACTCTGTGAAGCTGTGTTACTATGCTTGTCTAAAAACACCTGATGGTCTAATAAAGAGCTGAACAACTAATAGCGAGACAGGAGAAAAGATAGGTGGGGCTGGCAGAGAATCTATAGAAGGAGAAATCTGGGAGGAAAAGAAGAGTGAGCAAGAAAACAAGGAGAGGAGGACACTAGGGGCAGTCACCCAGCCACCCAGCCAGCCACCCAGCCACCCAGCCACCCAGCCACCCAGCCACCCAGCCACCCAGCCAGCCACGGAGTAAGAATGGAAGCAAGGAATATAGAAGTAAGAGAAGGAAAAAGCCCAGAGGCAAAAAGTAGATGGGATAATTTAAAGTTAAGGAAAGCTGGCAAGATACAAGCCAAGCTAAGCCCCGGCATTTATAAATAGTAATAAGCCTCCATATGTGTGATTTATTTGGTATCTGGGTAGTGGGCCCCTCCTAAGACCAAAGATCAAAAACGCAAAACAACTGACGTTTAAATGTTCTTGGTATTTTTTTGCTTTTTGACTCTTTACTCTTTTGGGGGCTCACTACCTAGCTCCCTAATAATTCACACGGAGGCTTATTCTTAATTATAAATGCCAACCAAGCCTTAGCTGGCTTAGTTTCTAGCCAGGTTTTTTTTTTTTTTTTTTGAGACAGGGTTTCTCTGTGTGGTTTTGGTGCCTGTCCTGGATCTCACTCTGTAGACCATGCTGGCCTCGAACTCACAGAGATCTGCCTGGCTCTGCCTCCCGAGTGCTGGGATTAAAGGCATGTGCCACCAAGGCCGGCTCTAGCCAGCTTTTCTTAACTTTAAATTATCCCATCTACCTTTTGCCTCTGGCCTTTTTCCTTTCCCCTTTTTTTTTCTTTTTTCAATTTTTTGAGACAGGGTTTCTCTGAAACAGTCCTGGCTGTCCTGGAACTCACTTACTTCTGTAATCTTACTTTCACTCTTACCCAGTGGCTGGCTGGGTGGCCCCTTCTTTTCTTGCTACTTGATCACTCTTCTTCTTCTTCTTGCTTCTCCCAGATTTCTTCCTCTAATCATCTCTCTGCCTGTCAGCCCCACCTATCCTTTCTCCTACCCCACTATTGGCCATCCAGGTCTTCATTAGACCATCAGGTGTTTTAGGCAGGCAAAGTAACACAGCTTCACAGAGCTAAACAAATGCAACATAAAAGATTGCAACACATATTTTCATCATTAAACAGATGTTCCACAGCATAAACAAATGTAACACATCTTAAAATAATATTCTACAACATATGGGTGCTGGTCCTCACGTCTCACTTGTTTGAGACAGCCTCCCAATTGTCCATCACTTTGCAAACCAGGCTGGTTGGCCTCATGAGCTTCTAAGGGGTCTTCTGTTTCTGCCTTTCCCCTCTGGGATTATAGACCTGTGCTACCTACCATGTCTGACTCATCTGTGAGTTCAGGGGACTGGAATTCAATTCCTCACACTTGTGTGACAAGTGCTGTACCTACTGAACAATCTCCCCAGCCCCATGCAGTATCTACTAAACTGAATGTGTACATATCTTATGACTCTGTTTCTACTTCTACTGCATTCCAACTTAAATATGCACATGGGTTCATCACAAAACATGCTCAAGACTGTTCATACGATGATTGATAATTTTAATGTAGTGAATTAGAACTGCATAATTACAATTTTTCCTCTGTGATGTCTTTAAACATACTGATGGTGATATTTTAAGCTTCATGGAAAGTTTTCAGGTTAAAAAGTTCTTCAAGTTGACAGGATAACACCTTCAAGTTGTAAGATGGCTGGCTACCGTTATTTCTTACTTAATTAGAGTCTCTTTGGGGCCAGGTTTAAATGTCTCAATTTTTCAACAGCCTTAAGTTGTTACTATTGACAGTTGGATCCAAGATAAGAGCACTCTGCTGTAAACAGTAAATCTTACAAAAAGAAAGCAGAATGAAGAAACTTTGTTCTGACTTCCGTGGTCAAATTTGATGTTCTCTAAACTCCTGAAAATCTTCTTACTCATAGAGTAAATGAGTGAATTGTAAGACGTCACAGACTACTCCACTGTACCCAATGCCTGCCCCTTTCTTATCTGAGAGCATGCAATGCTGAAAATAAGTGACAGTGTGAGATGGCTTACAAACATGCTCAATTGATGATTTATGTGAATTTATGCTGATACAATCCTAGTAAGCGCACTGTGCTCAGAGAAAGACTACCACAGTCAAATATTTATTTTCTATGAATTCTAATTAAAGGCATTACTGATCAGTATTTATTGATTAGCAATTTCTATTGGTTATAGAACAGCTTGCTAAACAACACTGCCAGTTCCCTCTGCTGATCTGTACAGCCTTGGAGGATGGTGCATAAAGAGGCTCTACAGTCTGAGAGGAATTCAGATGCAAAAATATGTAACTGTGTGCTTTGTATATAGGACAATGTGATTAGACTGCTAAGTTTTCATCTTAAACACTTCCTAATTATAAAAGTTTGCATTACTCTCAGAGAGCATTTTCCAGACTAGATTAACCCTGAGCACGTACTTGTGAAATTACTTCCAAATGATAATCTTCGACTGTTTTCTTTTAATCAGCGCCACCTGCCTTCCTATTAATAGACATGTCTGTTGTCCCCCACTTTGTGCTTGTGTAAAGTGGCTTTTGGAGCCAGGTGAAGCAGTCTGTGTCTTTAGGAGTCTTCAGGAGGTGCTTTATGAGCTGAAGTATGCTATAGTGCATTGTTCCTCAAATGCTATTAATTATGGCTACCTTCATTTTGAGTAATACGCTTCTGCTTCAAAACCCACTTAATTAAATAGGACCTTCTGAGAAGATGAACATTTTATCTGAATAGAATTTTGAAATCTTTTCCTCTGAGTTCTGCTTGAAGAGCCTTGAATGTGTTCAATAATTAGTTTTCTACTCATTTTTATGATAGTATATTGTGATATCATGGGTAGCAAAATGCTGGAGAAACTTAATTGGCAGTAATCAAAAAATATCTTTTGAAGTTATGTGACTTTACCTGTAAAAGGGAAGTCATCTTTTTACCATTGGCACGGAAATAAATGCATCACAAAGCGACCCTGGAGAGCAAAGTTTGCTGTCATAGTTGACAACTGTGGTAAGGGCCTTTGATGTTAGGTCCAGCACAAACATCTGCTGCTGGTCCAGTTTTAAATGTAAAAGGTGCCATGATTCCTGTTACTTTGTTCATATTTATCCTCAATTAATAAGTTTACACAGTCAAATACACAGCCTTATTTTAATAAAAAAAGAACACCAGAAGATACAACAATGTTCACACTCGCCTTTATCTGCCATTTTTTTTCATCAACCTTTAAGAAGCAAGCATGCTGTCCTGGCTAGCCCGTGTTTTAGTCAGGGCACACTTGGAGTGTCCCTGGTGTTGATGATCACCCTTCATGCTTTTCCTATTCATCTATTGCACACTCATCACTTTACCCTTAAGTTACTAAGTTGCACTCTGTATCATTGATAATTGAGGAAAAATGGAGGGCCAAGGTATGTATAAATTTCTCTGTCTGGAATTTATAGAAATGAATAATTTGAAAACGTTAAGTATAAAATTTGAGCTAAAATGTCAACTTTAGGAATGTCAGATATATGACCAGAGAATCATATTACAAACAGTTCATCTGTAATCCACCTGCATGGAGAAAAGTGAAGACACTATGTTTTGGATGCTTGGTGGGGGAGGAAGTTCCATTGGGGGAGGACACAGGAAGCCGGCCACTTGAGACTCCTTCTTCCTCCAAATGGTGTTAATGGGAAAACAAAACAAAATAAACAAAAACCCAGCAAACTAAATCAACAAAAACCCAAACAATCAACCAACCAAAGACCTCCACCATGCTCTGCCCCCAAGTTAACTCCCTAAATGGAGTTTCAGCACAAATCTAATCAGGATCGTCTCAAATATTATTAAGCACCAGCATTATTAATCTTCTTTCCAGGGGCCCAGAAGAGAAGCTATGAATGATGAGAATTATTTTCAGGGAAAGAATCTAAGTACATCAAGCTCTTTTGTCCATCTACTTTATTCTTCTGGGATAAAATTATGTCTACACAGCTTCAGTTCTGCTCTCATGCCTAGCTTCTTTCTTGCCTGATTTCTCTCTACATCTATCTGCTGTCCCCTCTAAGTTATATCTTAATTCTCTCATCTTAGTTCCACCCTATCTAGGTTCTCATCCATCTAGTTCTTTCCCATCTTAGCTCCTCTCCCATCTCTTTCTTTCTCATCTTGTTCTTCCCCATCTGGCTCTTTCTCATCTTTTATCTTGTTCCTCTGGTACTCTCTTCTAGCCCTTCAATCTAGTTCTTCCCATCTAGTTCGTTCCTCTCCAGTTCTTACCAATATAGTTCTTCCATTCTCTTTTCTCTTCTCTGTCTCATCCTTGCTGTGAAAATAAAACTGACTTTTATCCCTTTGGCCCTTATCTCTCCAAGCTATCTCTGCTCCCGAAGTTTCTGGCAAGTGTGCTCAGTCGCTAGGTAACTTGGCTAGGCAACTTCCACCGCAGCTAGATGTACCTGTAAGTTGGAACCCTTTAGTTCTGAGTTAATTGTTAAGGGTGGATCTAAAACTAGAGATAAGACTTTGGAAAGGAGAAGGTTAAGCTTAATTAGCACATCCACCAGGCCTTCTCAAAAAGATAGTCTGGATGCTTAAGTCTGTTCTTAGTACAGACGTATCTCTGATAAGATACTTTCATCCATCCGGGGATGGTCCTGGCCAGATGCTGCTAATGACAATAATTACAGAAAGGCCTGAAATTAAGGATCCTTGCTGCATTACTGTACAGAAGTTTATCTAAATATTCCTTTATTTATTTAGAGGGGAAATTGTGCTCAAAGAATGATGGAAAAGCTACAATAGCACACAAGAAATTCATAATAGGAAATGGCTAATAATCAAAAGCCAATATCACCAAGACTCCTTGAGCTTCAGCTTGACCTCTGGAAGACCCTTGGCTTTAGCTTGTCATAATCAGCTGAAATCCTACTTCATATATTTTTGTGGCTTGCAGCAGGATTGGAAGCAAGACCAAGCCTTAAGAAGACATTGGAGGCCAAGTGGTGGCAGTATATATATGCCTTTAAACCCAGCACCCAGGAGGCTGAGGCAGGAGGATCTCTGTGAGTTAGAGGCCAACCTGGGCTACAGAGAAAATTCCAGGACAGTCAAGGCTATATAGAAAAACTTTGTCTTGAAAAACAAGAGAGAGAGAGAGAGAGAGAGAGAGAGAGAGAGAGAGAGAGAGAGAGAGAGAGAGAGATTATAAATAATGGTTCTTGTTGCTGTGGGATGGTCTTTCTGTACACTGTGAATATGTTTCTTTCGTTTATTTATCATTGGTTGATAAATAAAGCTGTTTTGGCCAATAGTCAGGCAGAATAAGGTTAGGTGGTACAATCAAACTGGAAATGAATAAGGGCTGAGTCAGATGGGCAGTGGTGGCACATGCCTTTAATCCCAGTACTTGGGAGGCAGAGCCAGGTAGATCTCTGTGAGTTCAAGGCCAGCCTGGTCTACAAAGCAAGATCTAAGACAGGCACCAAAACTACACAGAGAAACCCTGTCTCAAAAAATGCTAGCTAGCTGCAAGACATATAGAAAATGAGGGAAAAAGCCAAGATCCACGTGGCAAAGCATAGATAAGAAATAAGAACTATCTAGTTATAAGCCTGAGCCATCGGCCAATCATTTATAATTAATATAAGCCTCTGAGTGATAATTTGGAAAGTAACAGAGGAACGGGGTGGGACAGAGAAACTCTGTTTACATCTTGTTGTGAGAGAGGAGCATTTGCTCAGGCACTGGCAGCTATAGTAAACACCAGTTAGGGTGTATGTAACACCCAAACTTCTTTATACACGTTCTGTAGGATCGTGGTGGCATGCAATACATTTCCATAGTCATTGGCCAATATATTTTCCAAGTTTACTCTGCACAACCTTCAGTTACTAAATGAATAAGTAACAGGTGAGGACTTGAATACTAGATTTACAGCTCAAGGGTAACCAGCAAAGTTCAGAACTAAATAAGTGGGTCTTTAACTGGGTTGACAAATGTGTGACCTCAGGGTTCTCAGTATTAGTCAAAGTTAGAAAATGGTAGAACTGCACTGAAAGATTGATGTTGCTGGTCTTAAGAAAGGGTCCCAGGCTTCTTTACATCACTTCTTTCACTCCAGGAGAAAGGAGAACTGATCTTGCCGAGATATAGTGACCAGTGCTCTAGGCTTGCTAGTCGGAGTCTTTGCAATGCAAGGTACAAGACTGGTGCAGTGGCTGTGTCTCTTGTCCTTCCATGCTGCTGACATGGCGAGGGCCAAAGCCCATCTCAGCGTCGCGGAAGGAGAACAACCTGTGCTCGCATCCGACCTTAAGAAAATCTGTTTCCTATGCTTGTTTATGTTGTGCTTGGTGCTGCTCATGGGCATTTTATTAATCTGGAAAGAGGAACCCGAGCCCACCCTAATATGCTGCCTTTCCAGGATATGTGAGCCTCCTTTGCTAAGGACTGGGCCCCTGGTGCCATTCCATGACAGCAGAGGATTCTGTTTGGGAAGCTGTGTTGATAGTGGTTAACTAGGGGTGACTCACAAAGGCTTTGAGTTAGAACAATAATCCATGGCTTCTGTTCAAGACAAAGCCACTGAAAAGAAAAGTATCAGCTTGGGACCCCCCCCCCCCGCCCCCCCACCCCCCCGCACCAGACCAAGTTCTCAGCACAAAGAAGATTTATTGATCCCAGAGTGACAGAGGGCTGGGATAAGGGACAAAGAGAGAAGATAGAGGAAGAGGGAGAAGGGGGAGGGGTATTTGTCCCAGAGGAAAATGGACTGCCTCTGGATAAGAGGAGAGAGACAGGACACATAGAAAAAATGGCAGTCTGTAAAGGTACAAGGCAAAATCCAGGGTTAGGATGAGGTGTTTAATTTTAATTTGGCATGTTAATTAGATGAGCTAAAGGGGGCTTTTGATTGTTGGATTTCAATACTTTAATAACTGGACCTTGGAAGTCAGCTTCCGGAGGAGGGATTGACCAAATTAGGGAATGGACTTTGGGGGCTAGCTTCAGGAAAGGCAGAGGGAATTGAGAGAAGGGCAGGGCCTGCCAGAGCCACATGCTCAAATGGGCTAGTGTCCCTTCAGTCACAATGTTAATTTGGAGTTCTCAGCCATTCTAAACATACAGCAACAATATAAACTTTTTCTAAGATGAAAACATTGAAAAGTAAACTAAAATTTTGTTTATAAACATAAAGATGCAAAAGAAAATTCCAGAAGAGTGATTTATAAGCCTTTTATTTTTTGAGATGGGGTCTTCAGGGTCCTGCTAGGTAACCCTGAGTAGTCTACTGGACTTTGAGACCAGAATTTGCTTAAGTTGGGATAGTGAAGGAGGCTGGCTGCCTAAAAATAGAGGCTGTGTTGAAGCTCTGCAGCTTATGACTTGGTAAAGGAGTTTGTGAAAGAAATATATATGATAAATGCAGATCAGAGAAACATAGTAAAAAGAAAGAAGTAACTATATTAATATCAAATAAACAAGGCCGATTCCTCATTAATCAGAATGACAAAATACGAATGCTAACCAACACTGTAAGTTTACAAACCAGGAGGAACCGTGACACACATGGTCAGAAAACAGTTATCACCCTGAAATCTTCTTTCTGACATTTGCCTCACTGGTTTCTGAAAACACTCCAGTCTTGTTGAGAGGTGACTTCTGTAGGATGACTTCCCTGGCCCCCAATCCTATCTGAAGATGCATTTGCTGGTACATTTACTCCATAGGGCCAAGTATTTGTTTCCTGTCTAGAATGTCAAAGAACACAGATATTTGCTTCATTTATCTACTGTTTAACACAGTGCTGGACAGAGAAGATGCTTAAATATTCATTAAATTCTGAATACTCACTAATCAATGGATGAATGAGGATCAATCTTAACTAGAGATTTTTTTACTAGAAATGAAATCTATTTGGACTATGCAACATTTGGGGCTATTATGGGCTAATGCACACACAGACACAATTTTAAATGATTGTATAATAGAACTGAGTTCATTCCTTTTCTCATGTGGTCTTCATTTATCATGGTCTCCTATTCCTTGCTCTCCCTCTCTGTTCTTGATCCAGCTGGGATCTCCCGCTCCCACAGGCTCTCTTTCCCTCGACCCTCGCCCTTCATTACTCCCACTCATGTCCAGGCTGTTCATGTAGCTCTCATACATTTCTCTGTCATTGGGCGATCCCCGTGTCTTTCTTGGGGTCCTGTTTTCCAGGTAGCCTCCCTGGTGATGTGAATAGCAGTCCAGTCATCCTTGTTCCACATCTAGTATCCTCCTATGAGTGAGTACATACCATATTTGTCTTTCTGAGTCTGGGTTACCTCACTCAGGATGATTTTTTCTAGATCCATCCATTTGCCTGTAAACCTCATGATGTCATTGTTTTTCTCTGCTGAGTAGTGCTAGAGAGGCCTACAGAAATCCACAAAGATACCCCCACAATAGACTGCTGGCAATGGTCGAGAGACAGGCCAAACTGACCTACTCTGGTGATGGGATGGCCAAACACCCTAGTAGTCATGCTAGAAACCCCATCCAACAACTGAGGGATCTGGATGCAGAGATCCACGGCTAGGCCCCGGGTGGAGCTCTGGGAGTCTAATTAGTGAGAAAGAGGAGGGTTTATATGAGCGAGAATTGTTGAAACCAAGGTTGGATAAAGCACAGAGACAAATATCCAAACAAATGGGAACACATGAACTATGAACCAAAGGCTGAGGGACCCCCAACTGGATCAGGCCCTCTGAATAGGTGAGACAGTTGATTGGCTTGATCTGTTTGGGAGGCATCCAGGCAGTGGGACCCGGTCCTGTGCTCAGTGCATGAGTTGGCTGTCTGAAACCTGGGGCTTATGCAGGGACGCTTGGCTCAGTCTGAAAGGAGGGGACTGGACCTGCCTGGACTGAGTCTACCAGGTTGATCTCAGTCCTAGGGGGAGGCTTTGCCCTGGAGGGGGTGGGGATGGGGATGGGCTGGGGGGAAGGGGAGGAGGCAGGAGGGGGGAGAACAAGGGAATCCATGGCTGATATGTAGAACTGAATGGTATTGTAAAAAAAAAAAATAAAAGGAAAAAAAAGACAATTGACAAAAAAAAGGACAATTGACAAAAAAAAAAATAGAACTGAGTTCAATGTAATATTTTCAGCATTTAAATATGTCAAATGAATAGAGAGAAATATTAATGGTAAAATTTCTTTTATTAAACAGATGTCATTCAAGTTGTTATGAACACTCACTACACTTCAGCTATATGTGAACCTGTAGGCAGGATGTTGTGTTAGATAAAGTTTCTGCTTGGGAACTAAATTTGAACACACAGACAATGTGTAAACACAGTGCAAGCTTCCATTTTGATCCACAGGAGGAGGATCTATAAGACTGGTCAAATGGCATAGAAGCTTTTCTTCATGAGATGCCACAATTAATGGTGTGAAGAAGAATTCTTAGGGTCTATAACTTAGTTACTTCTCTGTTGCTGTGTTAAAAAACCATAACAAAGGCAAACCTATAGAATAAAGAATTTATTTGGGGCTTAGGGTTAGAGGGATAGAGTCCATGATGGCAGAGTGGAGGTATCAGGGACAATTGAGAGCTCACATCTCGATCCACACACAGGAAGCTGAGGAGTAAACACAAAATGATCTAGTATTTTGAAAATCGAAGCCCATCCTCAGTGACACCCTTTCTCCAGAAATGCCACACCACCTAATCATCCCCAAAGAGTTACCATTTGAGGACCAAGCATTCAAATGCCCAAGACTTATAGGGGGCATCTCACTCTACCATATACCATAGTCTTCTGGCCATATTAAAATGCAAAGTGCATTTATTTTTACTTCAGAAGTCCCTATATTCTTTCAATCTCAATATCATTTAAAAGTCCAAAGTTTATAAAGTCTTTTCTGAGATTCAATCTGTTAATTGTAATCTCCTGTAAAATTATGTACTTCCAATATACAATGGCATAGAATGTACATTACCACTCCAAAGGAAGGAATGGTGCCTAGTGAGAAAATGCTGGACCAAAGCAAGACTGAAACCTGTGGGTCAAACTCCAAATGCTGGAGCTCCATGGCCAAGGTCAAAGGGCCTAGATGACCCCACCCTTCCAGCTTCGCTGGCTGCTCTCTTGGGCCAGTTTCTACCCCCACCCCCACCCCACCCCCGCTGTGTGCTGCTCTCCTTGGTGAGTATTCCAAGGCTCTAGCAGGTCTAACATCTTGAGGCCTTCAATACAGTTGAGGTTTCCTGCTCACAGTTCACATAAAGGCCTCTCATGGCCTTTTGCTCTCAGGACCTTCCTGTGGGCACTTCCCTGCTACCCCCTGCATGACCTCAGTGGCCATCCTTAATTACAGAGGAAGATTCTACAGCTTCTTTACTAGCATCCTTCATGATTCTAAAGCAGGAACCATGTGGATTATACCATCAAGCTGGCTGTCAGCTTGAGACGGACCCTGGTCCCACTGGATTTGGTCCCACCAAAACCAACAAATAACACAAATAACTGTAGTTATTTGTGTTAATTCCTTATTGCCTTGGGATCTTGTCCTGAGGGCATCCTTGTCTTTATTCCAATCTTCTTTAATGGTGTCAGTCTCCTTAACAATTACAGCCTCTCTTCCAGCACAAGCCTAGGCTGTGACATTCATCTTAGCAGTGTCCTTTTCTTTTCCAAACTGTATACAATTTGCATTTCTTTCTGCCCCACTTGTTATTCTTCACTGTATACTCACATAAGAATGATTGCTGATAACTAAATAACATTGTTAATATTAGTCAGTCTTGAAATTTCTGCAAAGAAATTAGTCCATTACTCTTCAGTTTAGCCCCAGGCATGTTCTTAGGACAAAGTCAGAAGGCACCCACCGTCTTTGCCCAAATCTCAACAGTCTCTAGTCTAGTTGCTAATATTATTCCTCTCTGGAACCTCTTGAGCCAGGCTTCAAGTCCACATTGTTCTCAGTACTACCATCTTCAAGGCACCAGGACGCCCCACTAAGCTCCACTTATAGCATTCAGCTACTATTCTGATTCAAAATCCCAAAGTCTTCCACCTTCCTCCAATAAACCACATAGTAAGGTGTGTCACAGCCATAGCCCACTTCCTGGTACCAACTTCCGTATTAGTTGCTTTTCTATTGCTGTGACAAAACACTAAGACAAAGGTAAATTATAGAAGGAAATGTTTATTTGGGCTTATGGTTCTAGAGGGTGAGAGTCCATGATGGGAGCGTGGAGGAACCAGGTGGCACGTGGCTGAAGCAACAACTGACATCTTGATGCACAAACGGGAAGCAGGGAAAGCACACTTAAAGTGGGGAGTCTTGGATTCTCAGCTCCCACACCAGTGATAACTTCCTCTAGCAAGGCAAGGCTGTCATCTCCTAATCCTCCCCAAACAGCCATCAACTGGGGACCAGGTACTCCAGTGCCTGAGACTCATGGGGACGTTATCATTCAAACCGTCACAGTCTTCTGACCTGCAGTTGTGGAGATTAGAATCAGCTGAGGAGGCAGACAGGTGTAAGCCCAATGCTGCTTCTTCCATAGACAACGTAGAAGAGATTCTTACAGTTTGTGAACCAAGCAAGAGATGGTGGCTCATACCTGTCACTCCTGCACCTGGAAGACTAAAGCAGAAGGATTGCCACAAGTTTGAGTCCAGCTTGGGTTACATAGTGAGTTTCAGGCCAGTCTGGACTATAGAGTGGGAGACCTGGTTCAAAGAACTAAAACCAAAACCACCAACAAAAAGCAATGATGGTGGAAAGACAGCTCAGCAGTTCAGAGCACTTGCTGCTCTTCCAGAGGATCTGGGTTCAGTTCCCAGTACTGACACCAGGTGGCTCACAACCACCTGTAATTCTAGTTTCACAGGATCTAATGCCCTCTTCTGGCATCCATGAGTACCAGCATGTGCATGGCATACTCTTACACACACACACACACACACACACACACACACACACACACACACGACAAAACTTTTCCTGGGGAGATGCAACACGTATGTCTACTCACCTCAGACAGTGAACCCATAAGAAACAAAAGTATAGATAGATAACTGAAGTCCAACTTGGTGAACCAATGAATTTTATTGAGGTTACTTACAGGTGCAGAAATGTCTCGAAGGCATCTGCATCACCAAAGCCCAGCCCCAGCATAAGTGCCAGCTCACAAAAGCAGAGACCCTGGAGCACACTGCACAGCCTGCAGGCAGCTCAACAGGTTGGAGGTCCCTTTCCATGTGCACAGTTGATCTAAACCTCTTCCAGGCAGCTGCTTTCTGCTTCTTCCAGGCAGCTGATCTGTCTCAGTCTTTTCAACTCAGCTTTCCTGACTCTCAGCTTTTATTGTTCACTCTGGCAGGGAGGGGCCCAGTGAATCTGGTCAGTTTCAGGGATTTTCTGAAACTATTTTGAGTTGTTTACCTTCCTGCTTAAGGAGCTTTGGTGCAGGATGGAATGTTTCAGTCTTGGAGGAAGCTGTTACACACACACACACACACACACACACACACACACACACACACACACAGCAGAATTTGAAAACCACAAAATGGCAGACTCTTGTTTTCAAGCATGTCATGTGAAAATGACTAAAAGCAATACCTTTATCATAAATTTGGGGTGATTAATCAGCATTATGCATGTTCTTTGTGGAGTATCTGACACATGGGAAGGGTTTAGCAAACGTTGAGTACTATAATTATTTATTTAACTCTATCATTTCCTAGATGAAATCAGAACACTGAAGATGTTAGATGAAATCTCCTATGGTCTCACAGCAAGCCAGTGAAAGTCAGAGTTAGAACCAAGATCTACCGATTATCTCTCCTGTGCCTGTTGGGGGTAAATATAATACAATATCTTAGTCACACCTGAATCCAAAAGTTGTCTGTGAATATGATATATGGTATAAACTGAGAAGGCCTCGTGCTCCCAAGGGAAAATTATTGTACCACGATGGCAGTTTTCTTTGGGCATAAGCCTTTTGCATCTTTTCCCTTCCTTTCCTCTACTTATTAACAGCTGAGGGGAAAGAGCAGTGAATTGCGTAAGAAAAAGATGCTCTCCTCCGCAGAAAGTGATGAAGTTAGGAAGGGTGTTACCGTGTGGACCGGCTCCCTTGTGCTGCAGTGCTGCTCAGGGCTACGCAAGGCTTCAGCAGCAGAGAACAGCCCAACCAGGCAAAGCAAAGAGGGACACTTGGAGGTCAGATGGGATCCTTCTTTGTCTATTGCTCTTTTCCAGTCAGAAAGGTGCCTGTGTTCTTCCGATTTTTAAGGCCTTTCATTCTAAAAATACAGACTCTGAAAATGTAAATTTCCTGATGAGTTTGATGAAAGTTTGTGGCTAGAGAAATTATTTTTCCCTAAGGAACTGGGCACATGATGAGACTGAGCTCACATAAGAGGTTTCAGTGTGGTAGAGATGATTAGAAAGGTATGCTCTTCAAATAGCCGTCCAAACTTTAGCACTCTTCATTAATTAATAAAATATTGATGAGACTTTA
Organism: Peromyscus maniculatus bairdii; assembly: GCF_049852395.1. NCBI lineage: Eukaryota > Metazoa > Chordata > Mammalia > Rodentia > Cricetidae > Peromyscus > Peromyscus maniculatus. The sequence continues at coordinate 7,214,438 of NC_134857.1, read as the reverse complement.
TGGATGTATGGGAGGTTTTGGAGGGAGCCAGGGGCAGGGGGAGAAGTGACGTAATTGAAAGGGGCAGAATTGGCACAGGACACCCCATGACCAAGTTCTCAGCTCAAAGGAGATTTTATTTACCCCAGGGGGACAAAGGCCAGGGAATAAGAGACAAAGACAGGAAACAGAGGACAGAGGAGAAGGGGAAGGGGACAGGGAGAGGAAAAGGGGTATTTGTCCTGGGGGGACAAAGGACTGCCTTTGGATAGAGAGGGGACAGATGTGGCCCATAGGAAAATGATAGTTGATAAAGGGACAAGGGAAACCCCCGTGTTAGGATAAGTTGGTTTATTTTGATTGGACAGGTTAATTGGGGCATCCAAAAGGGGGCTTTTGATTGTTGGACTTCAATATTTTGATAACTGGACCTTGATAGTCAGCCTCAGTAGGAGGAAGTGGCCAAATAAGGGAACAGACTTTGGTGGCTAGCTTTAAGAATGTAATCTAATGGTTTTCAGCAAAACAGAAGGAATAGGAGAAAGGCAAGGCCTGCTAGAATCATGTTTGCCTGCTTGAGCCTTTCAGTAACTATCCTATAATCTCAAAATTAACATGGAAAAAGTACTGAGACTTTTGGTTTAGTCATGTCTGGGACACTGGTTTTAGCTTTACCCCACCAACTTAGGCCATTAGACAAGTGATCTGAAGTAAGCAAGAGATTCTGGGGAACAAGCAGAGGACTGTACCTGTGAGAAGGGAGATTGGTGAGAGAGGTCCATGCTGACTCTGTCAGCCCTGAGCTGTGTTCTGGAGTGTGGTGCAGATAGGCTGAGGTCAAAGAGAAATGAGAGGTCTGTTTCACTAGAGCAGGCTGCATACATGGTGGAACTGATTTGAAATAAAGATCTAGATATGTGAGGCACATGGGGCTTCTCTGAAGAAGAGCTAGCCTTTCACTGGATGAAACTCTTCAAGGCCCAGTACATAATAACAATTAAAGGATATGTGTCATAACTGCTACCAAAATGCATATTAAAAGCATTCAACTAAAAAGCCAATTCTCTATTCCCATGGGGTCTTCATTTATCAAGGTCTCTTTTTCCTTGTTCTCCCTCTCTGTTCTTGATCCAGAACGCATGGGAATAAGAAGAAGCAAAGTGCTAGAGAGGTCCCCAGAAATCCACAAAGATACCTACACAGTAGACTACTGGCAATGGTCAAGAGAAAGCCCAAACTGATCTGCTCTGGTGATCGGATGGGCAAACACTCTAACTGTCATGGTAGAACTCTCATCCAATGACTGATGAAAGCAGATGCAGAGATCCACAGCCACACCCCAGGTGGAGCTCCAGGAGTCTAATCGGTGAGAAAGAGGAGGGATTGTATGAGTGAGAATTGTTGAGACCATGATTGGAAAAAGCACAGGGACAAATAGCCAAACTAGTGGAGACACATGAACTATGAACCAATAGCTAAGGAGCCCCAAACTGGATCAGGCCCTCTGGATAAGTGAGAGAGTTGATTAACTTGAATGGTTTGGGAGGCCCCCAGGCAGTGGGACCAGGACCTGTCCTTAGTGTGTGAGCTGGCTGTTTGGAACCTGACACTTTGCTTAGCCTGGGTGAAGGGAGGAGGGAACTGAACCTGCCTCCATTGAATCTACCAGGCTGAGCTGAATCCCCAGGGGAGTCCTTGCCCAGGAGATGGGAATGGGTGGTGGGTTGGGGGAGGGGGGGCTGGAGGAGGGAGGACAGGGGAATCTGTGGCTGATATGTAAAATTAAATTAAATTATAAAATAAATTAAAAAAAATAAAAAGCCAACTCTCAAAACAAAATAGGACACTGACAATTTAAATTAATGGAAGTAAAGAAATAAGGATCAGAGTGGAAAAGTGAAAATCAAATTGAGTTTAAACCCACCTTGTTAATAGTTACACAAAATGTAAGTGGACCATACACTCCACTTTAAAGGGAAGGGTGGCCAGATTGGATACAAAAGACAAGGTCCAAACACACTCTGTCTAAAACAGATGTGCTGGAAATGAAAGATGGAAAATGTCATGTAAGCAATGTTATTCCTAATTTACAGTTCCCAGGAGTCTGGGAATAGAAAGGAATTATTTTCTTTTGTCATAGCATTTTCTACCATCCCATAGAACATATACACACTGCTGCTCCACTGAGTGTCTCCTCCCTAGGACTGGGGAAAGATCAGGGCATCTGTGTTTACTTCTCAGTGTTTCACCATAGGTCCCGGTCAATGAAATAAGGCAAGAATAAAGGGTGTGTGGGGTGGAAGGGAAGAAGTAATTTTGTCACTAGTTACAGAGAGCATCATTTAGTTTATAGAAAATGCCATGAAATCTCTATAAAATAATGCTGCAACAAATTAATACTTTTAAAGGATTTTAGAATTAAATCTTGATTGTTATAAATGTGAACTACTTAGCTACCTGTATTAATACAAAGCTTGCATATTATGATTTGTATATAAATAAGATGTACAGATCATGTGACTAATACAGAAAATTCAAGAGAGAGCCACAGATAGTGAACTATGCGAAGAGTTTCCCAAAATTTCACACTGAGAGGATGCTCCTGGAACTACTGTGGAAGTAATGGCTAACATGATGGGCAGTTTTGGCCTCAGAGGATGTTTGGCAATGTCTGGGCCATTTGTGAATGTAATGCTTGGTTCAGAGGCCCTTGACATCTAGGAAAGGCCTGGAATGGAATTAAATATCCTATAAACTTGCCCAAAACAAGACAATTACCTACTCCCAAAATGTCAATCATGCCACTTTTATTAGTATCTAGGATAAAAATACAGAAAAGAAAAGAGAAAGGCAACCTTCAAGCCCTACCTCAAACTGCACGTGACCAGAATCTGAAGTGGCTCCAGGCCTGGATATTGCATTTGAACTTGTGAAGTTGGTGAAATAAGGAAAGTATTTTTATGGCATTATAACAAGCATATTCTTAGGCAATGCATAAGAATTGTAGTAAAAAAAAAATGATACTCTGGTGTCCTAGTTAGCATTAATTGTCAACTTGTCACAGCCCAGAATTGCCTGAGAAGGGAGCTTCAATTGAGGGAATGCCAAGATCAGACTGGCCTGTGGACATGTTTGTGAGGAATTGTCTTGATTGTTAATTGCTGCAGGACGGTCCAACCCACTGTGGGAGCACTGTTTCCTGGGCAGGTGGTCCTGGGATGTATATGACAGCCAGCTAAGCTGAGCCTGCCAAGGAGACTGCAAGGGACATTCTTACATGGATTCTGCCATACTGCTTGGCTGTGAAGTGAGTTCCATGATCTAAGAAATAGCAAAAAGACCCATCTTTAGGGCCCTGCTTTGAATTCCTCCCTGAATTCCTTCAAGGATGGACTGTGTGACCCCTAAGATGAAATAAACCCTTTCTCCCCTAAGTTGTTTTTGGTCACAGTATTTTATTACAGCAATAGAAAGAAACTCAAACAACAACTAGTTTTCAACACAATAACAAAATTTTGACCATCAGAAGATACATGTAAGAATATCAAGGGAGCAAGTAAAAATTGGAAAAAATATTGCAGTACATGTGTAACTCAAAAACAAGTATCCAGAATATGCAAACCAATGGTGAAGATAAGCCAATAAAAATGGCAGCATTCTTAAACACATTCTATGAAAAGACACTGAGAGGACCATATGTTAAAATGGGCTAATTGTCACAAGGAGAATGCAAATTAAAGCCACTATGACCTTATCACGAGGGATCCACCAAAATATTTAAGATGAAGATTCAGGCAGCACCTTGACGACAACGAGGCGCAAAGGGAACACCTGACATTATCAGTCAGAAGGGACGTGTGGAGCTGGGCATGGTGGCACAGAGCTGAGAAAAAGGGCATCGATTTTGAGTTAAAGGCCAGCTTGTGTTGTACAAGACTTAGTCAATTATGAAAGTGAAATAAAGTGAGACAACTACTTTGGAAGATTTTCATGGACAATCTTAAAAACAACAACAACAGAAATTTCAGTTCTAAGTATTTAGTCAAGAGAAATGAAAATATGTGGTAAGCAAGCTGTCTGGGAGTACTCGCAGCCTCCTCACCCAGCACCGCTGTGGAGGCAACCTTACTGCTCAGCAGTGTGTAGAGAACGAAGTACTGTGCATGCAAAAAATACACATCCATTTACAAAACATTTAGCCAAGAAGCAGAATGCTGGAAATCATATCCTGTGTAATTCCAATTATCTACAGTTTAGGAAAGTTAGAGCTGATGTGTGGAAATAGAAACCAGAGCGGGCTGTCACTGGGAGGGGACTAAGAATGGGCTGTTCCTGGGGCTCTAACAAAGGTTCTGGATATCCAGAGAGTTCTGGCTACAGTGGTATATATATTTACAAAAACTCTTTGCACCCCAACCCATTTTTTTATTTTCTTTCATGCAAACGTGTCTTGAGGCTTCTGCTATTTGCAGGCAGAGGCAAACCAAGGGGCACTGCGACTGGAATGGCTCTTCTGAAGAGCTGTCCAGCCAGAGCTAGAAGGAGGTCACAGGAGATAGCTGGTGACCTTACGAAGCAGTCGGTGTTTGATTGACTTTTTGGAAGCATGAAAATACTGAAGCAATTCATCATTCTCAATTCTACTGGGGGAAATTAGATGCCCCAAATCTTGTGCAACTGTTTACTTTGCTAAATTGCTGAGGAGACGGGAGTTTGTGATCCTATGAAATTAAAAGAAGGGAGAACAAAAGCTGTTCTCTGACCCCAAAGAAGAATGACTGTAGGCACTGGAGCTCAGAAGGAATGAGGTGATTCCCAGCTTATCCATCTTACAGTAGTTCAACGGTGTCTGCCGTGTTCAAGTTGAGGGAGGCATCAGCTCTTCTCTAGTGTCCTCACAAGGAGACTTTCTACATCATCTGGCAAAAGATTTTATCCATAATGTTTTCTTTTTAATTAATATCCCTCAGGGAAGGAGGAGAGCTATTCTATAAGACTGACTCCCTAACTAACGAACTAACTAACTAAACAAGCTAACTAACTAACCAACTAACTAACCAACCAACTAACTAACTAACTAACTAGCTAAAATGATGAGAGACAGAAACCTGCAATTTGAGAGGTCTGAAAGATTAAGTCATGCTGCCATGGCATTGGTTAGAGGCGGTCCCCCTTCAGGGAAACCATGAAGTTAGGCAACCTCATCTTTTAGTTAACAAGATGGCATCCACTCTGATGCAGTGTGAGCAGTGGGAAAAGAAAGGGAAAAGAGGACACAAAGGATACTGGAGGGGTGCACAGGGGAGCAACACATTCGGCTTTCTGACCACTACTTGCTGTGTGTCTTCTAAACACACACACACACACACACACACACACACACACACACACACACACACACCCCTCAACCTATGAATCAGAAAATTTGGAAAATATATATGTGTGTGTGTGTGTGTGTTGTGTGTGTGTGTGTGTGTGTGTGTGTGTGTGTGCGCGCGTGTGTATTACTACTATAAGTTAGTATAATATAACCCTTTCAGCAGCCCATTACGTCACGTTTCCTTCTAGCATCTGCACCATCACCATTTCTTTCTGCTGTGACCTCTGTTTATGCGCATGTATTAGCTACTTCTAATCACTGTGACAGAACAACTCACACAACTCGAAGGAGCAGGCACTTGTTTTGACTAACGGCTTTAGAGGGACTTGATCCATCATAGCAGAGAAAGCATGGCAGAGCTTTGCTGTATGACTGTGTGATAGAGTTTCCTCCCATCTTGGCCAAATAGGAAGCACCCAGAACTAGAGACATGGCTAACAGCTCTCAAAGGTCTGGCCCTAGTCACATACTTCGGCCAACCAGGCCCCACTTCCCAAAACCACACCGCCACCTGGGGACCAAGTGCTCGAACTATGAGCCTGTGAAGACATTTCAGATCCCAAAAACTATGTACAATGTAGCATTGGTCTTTGTTCTACAGTATTAGTCATTATTCATTTGTATTGTCTTTATAATAAGCATTTTAATGATTAACTGCACATAATTTTTACTTACTATAATATACAATATGATGGTACTTTTTAATGAGCTGTTTAAGCTTTTTGAAATGATGGTTCTGGAAATTTGAGATCCAAAGCTGTCTCAAAGTATCTCCCAATAACATTGTCTGGGGATAGGCTGGGTCCTTGTTCCTATGACAGGGAGAACAGAAAACAGTAAGCATCTAAGAGTGTTAAAATCACTGTTTCCTTTCACAATGTCCAGTTAAAAGATGGACAATCTCTAAGAGACACTAATATTGTTTATTCTGTGGTATGAAAGTCTTCCCCAAGGAAGAGCACACCACTTAGTTATTCAATACCAAATGGCCAGCCCTAAAATCATGCATATACAAATAACTTTATATGTACTGAGAAGGTTGTAGTTATGTGTTTAGGATGTCTTTCTGCCCATCTGTCTGTCCATCCATCCATCCATCCATCCATCCATCCATCCATCCATCCATCCATCCCTCTATCTGTAACAACAATGAAAGAAAAAGAGACTATAAAAAAGAAATGTCTGCAATAGGAATAGGAGATCAGAAGCTCATTCATGGAGAGAAAATTCGATTGAGAACTGCTGACTGCCTCAACTTCCCCAGTAGATTTCTGATGGATGTACATTAGCTCTGGTTTGATAGTTACTTCTGTTGGTTCTCTCAATAAGACTACTCCACTGTCTCTGTTAGGTGTTACTCACTTCTGAGTTGACCAGGTTTTGATATCTGTCAGCTGCTTCTATCTGCTATTCACTATTTGTTCTTTTACTCTTGCTTGCTACATTATCAATATGTTCATCCATTTAAAACTGAAAGCATAGCTATTATAGACCATTATCTGGACTGTATAAAACACTTTAAAAAAGCATTTTACTTCAGAAAGAAAATCCTCTGAGACATGGACAAATGTCACAAACCTTCTACCCTTGTGATTCACTGTCCATGGCTCTTCCTTGAAAATTCAGATTTGGGTAGTAAGAAGTAAAACCCCAGCACCAGTATATAAAAGTGGACAATCCTAATGTGTCTATGCCCAAGAACCAATAATTTGACCACGATATGCATATTCCCATAAAGGTCACTGTGTGGTGGTAGAGTTCATGGCCTCTAGGAGTCAAAGACTCAGGTTCTCACCTAGCTTGAACAACACAGTTAATATAATGGTTGCCAAATTTTTAGGCAGACAGTTCTTTTTCAGGGTTTTCTCATTAAAAAACATATCACTATGTATGTCTGGATCTAGCTCATCAAGAAGGGCAAAAAATCACACAGCTTTTATGCTCAGTGGTGGTTACTTGAACTACACTGAGGAAAACAATGAGGCTCTGGTTGCTGGATTTGGTTAAAAAAAGGCCGTGCTATTGATGATATCCACAGAATCTGCTTTAAGGTTGTGAAGGAAGCCAGTGTGTCTCTTCTGTCCCCGTACAAAGGAAAGAAGGAAAGACAAAGATCATGAATTTTAATGGAACCAGTACGGATGGTCAAGATTAAAGAAAATGACAGCTCATGCTGGTGAGGATGTGGGAAAAGGGGAACACTTAATCATTTCTGGTAGGAGTGCAAACTCATATAGCAATTCCCCAGGAATCTGGGAATAGATCTACCCAAAGATCCAGCTATAAAACTCTTGGGCATATACCAAAGACGCTTAGCCATGTTCATTGCTGTTCTGTTCACAATAACCAGAAATTGGAAATAGCCTAAATGTCTATCAATGGATTAATGGATAATGAAAATGCAGTAATTTGCACAAAGAAATGTTATTCAGCTCTTAAAAACATTCAAATTTGCAGGTAAATGGATAAAGCTAGAAAAACTCATCCTGAGTGAGGCAACCCAGACCCCAAAAGGCAAATATTTTAAGTTTGCTCTTATATGTGGATGTTAGCTTTTAAGCCTTTGATAGATATGCTATAATCCATAAAAAATATGGACTAGGTATTAAGTGAGGGACTGGTAAGAGGGAGCATTCCCTAAGGATGGGAACATAGAATACATAGTTATGGAGAGACAGGTGGAGACTGGAGTGGAAGGACTAAATGGAGAAGGGATGGATGAGAGGGAATATGGAGAGGGAAAACTAACACTAGTGGCTATTTGAGGGGTCATATGGAAACATACTACTATAGAAACTTATATATATATGAAACAACTCTAAATGGTGTCATAAAATAATATTGGAGACAATGCTAGATATCTTTTTATACAAAGTGAAACTCCAGTGCCAGGAATGAGTTACATCTAGTTGAGTTATTGGTTAAAGGGACCCCCATGGGAGCCCCCCAAACATCTCAGGCTATTGCTAAGGTTATTGGTTGCTTTATACAAATATATGGTAATGCCCTATTGCTGAAGATGGCACTTAATTACCTCATAGAGTATGGAAAAACTGAGCTGGTGCCTAACTAGAGCCTTCACTCCTACTGACTAGTGCTCATGGTACTAGAAGGTACTCTGCCCAATGCCAGAGGAAAAGGTAATCATCAATCCAGCTACAAACCATGCAATCTATAACAGTGACCTGCCTGAAAGATATGCTCATGCAACAGTAGCATAAATGTTGTGGGAGTAACTAAATACTCTCTGATTGGATTTAAGGCCCATTCCACAAGATGGAACCCGTATCTGACACTGCTTGAGTGGCCATGAACCTTAGGTTGGATAGGCCATGGGGCTGAGGCAACACCAAATACTATTGTTTTGCTAAAGGAACATAGCAATAAAATGACTCCTAATGACATATTGCTCTCCCTATATGTCAGTGCCTTACTTGGTCATCAGCAGAGCAGATTCCTCTTGCTATAGATGGGAACTATTCACACTGGACAATGTACAGAAAGTGAGAGCCTTTAGAACACTCAATCCTAAATAGGATGTCTTCATCAAATCCCTCCTCTCAAGCTCAGGGAACCTTGCAGAAGAGGAGGCAGAAAGACTGTAAGATCCAGAGGGGATGGTTGACTCCAAGGTAGCAGTATCTTCCAGACACAACAGGACTGATGCATATATGAACAGGGGCTGCACAGGTTCAGAGCAGGCAGATGGGGTCCCAGTGCTGACATGCCTAACCAAGAAGTTATCTGCAATCAATACCTACTTTAAAGAAAAATTTCTTCTCTCCAATGAAGTCTCACTGGGTATAGCAACCACTCTCAAAGGGTAGGACCCATGTCCAGCAGTGGGTGGTCAACACAGAACAAACTTAATGGTATCTTGTAGACTTTTTGTTGCATATTATTTTGTTTGGGCATTTTTGGTCTTATTGGTATTTTGCTTGTATATTATAGTCTCTAATTTTGTGTTTTTATGGTATGTGTGTGTTCCCTGGTTTTTTTTCCTGGGTTCTTTTTAGATGTTTTTTGTTTGTTTGCCTATTTGTTTGCTTTCTAAAGAGACAGAGAAAGAAAGGGACTGGAGTAGGGTGAGTGGGGAGGAGAGAAGGATCTAGGAGGAGTTGTGGGGAGGGAAACCACAATAAGGACATATTGTATGAAACAGTATTTTTTAATTAAAAATAAATTTTGATGGAAACATGGGAGTAGTACATTTTCATATTCCGAAAAATGTAGAATAGATTATATATGTGTATTCCCCCAACGTGTGTGTGTGTGTGTGTGTGTGTGTGTGTGTGTTTAGAAGCAGAAATTGGCTCTTTCTCCTTTTCTACTTATTTTAAAGTGTTTCCCCTTGGGTCCTGGCACCTTTGTCACCCCCATTCTCTTTCCTTTTACACATGTGTGTATTGTTACTCAGCCAAAGACTCTGCCTTTTAATGGGTTTGAATCCTCCTTGCTGGTAGCCATGTCACAGGGACAACAGGTGGCAATTGAGGTTCTAGGTGTCAGCCCACTAGAAGAAAAGCTCTCTGACGGGTACAACCTTGTTAGGCAAGGTCATAAGGCTACAGACTCCTGAGTAGCTTTTGTTTCTGCTGTACCTTCACATGTGTGCTGCTCTAATCTTTCCCTGGCACCTGACATGACGTATATGGATGTGGGGAGTCCCCCACTGTCTGTATTGTAGTCTGTTTATCTCATGAAAACATCTCAATCTACTGGGCATTTTTATCTGTGGATTGCCAGGAAGACAATTCCACCTTAAGTTGTATTGTCTAATTGATACAAAGTTTTGGTGAGTAAAAAATAGATACTAGGATATGTTTCATAGCTAGACCTACGAGTCCCACTAAGGTGCTGCTTTAGATCACAGCTCAGGTTTATGATTTAGGAAAATATTTGAGTCCAGGAGCCAGGCTGGCTTAAATTTTTTTAATCTTAATGCTGAGAAACACAGTCACAAGTTTCTTGTGTACCATTAGGTGGTACTAAGCTTCAAAATAGCTTGAGATTTGACCAGATGCCTTGCTAACAGTCTTTAAGATAAACATTCCCAGAAAATCAATCTTTAGTTCACAAGGACATACTGCTGTCTGTCTAGGTTATAACTACAAAACATCCCAATTATTGCTAGCTGGTAAATGATTAATTCCTTTCACCCATTCCTAATCACAATTTGTGAAAATAATTCTGACTAGTCGAGCTATAGAAAATAATTTGACTCTTTAGCCCCAAAATAAGGATACAAGTTTTTCTTGGACACTCAGGAGTTACACACAGAGCACAAAGTACATTTTGAGATTTAAAGCATTGTGGAAAGTACTGGCTGAGCTGATATTAAAAGATACATAGTACCTGAGCCTGGACTAGAGAATTTATGACATCCCTAGCATCTTTTGTTCAAAAGTGGCACTCACCAGGCAACAATGAGACTGAAAGAGAATTCAGAATTTATGATTCCATGTTTACATGGTCATAAGTTAGTTTAATTTGCCTGCTTGAAAGAATGCAGGGGGGGGGCAGTCGAAGTGGCTATACACTCAGATAGGTTGCAAGTACACAATTTTCTCATTTTCTTGGGCTCCTCAGCAAGTTAGGTTTATGATTTTTAAAAAATTCCTTATAATATTACCTCTCAAGATAGATAATAGAGTAATTGATTTCTTCTTTGAAACTACAATTTACAGCCTGTGAAAAAAGAGTTGGCTGAGAAAATATGCTCCTTGCTTGCTCATGACAGGCTACTTAGATACATTGCATGAGAGCTGTCTGGAAGACTCTGCTTTAACTCTTCACCTATGGAATGTAACCTTTCTATGACTCTTATATTACCTGAAAGATTTTGTTGGGACATATAAGCAATGAGAAAGAGAGAACAGAGAAGAATAAAAAAAGGAACTATCAAGAGAATGTGTGAGTGTCTTCATTTTTCTCTATCCCTCAGATTGAAAAGTCATAGTTTACGCCAACACTGTGGATTTCTTTCAAACCCTGTGTGCCGCTGAAGGCTGGTTCTTTCAAGCAGCACTGCCACCTTTTTCATGGAGCTCTTCAATCTACCATAGACTTTCATCTTTTCCAGCTGCCATGACCTCTTTTCATTCTAACTTTCATTTCTTCCCTCATCAAGTCAAAGGGCTCTGGTTTGGGACCATGTCCAGTGTCCAAATCTAAAACTGATTTTAGGCAGGAATCTGGTATTTCCCCCCTTCTTTCTGGATCACAATCCTATCTGTCTTGTCCAATGTCTAAAACACATGAATTTTTTGACTATCTATTTGTTTAAGGTCCATAATGTAACCTTGAATAACTTTCCTAAAGCCAAGTTCTACAACTTTGACTGGAAGCAGAAGTGAGTCCATTTATGGTCAGTATAATTACCAAAAGGCTTGCACGTATTTCTACTAATGTCTTCTGTGCTTTCTGTGTTATTCTTAATCACCTTTCTTTTAAGATTTGTTTATCTTTATTTTATATGTTTATTTTTATTTCATTGTTTGCCTGCATGTCTGTATGTATACTACTATATTCATGCCTAAATAGGATATCAGATACCCCTAGATCTGGAGTTATAGGCAATTGTTAATTCTGGTCATAAGTAACACATGTTCTCAATTGCTGAGCCATCTCTCCAGCCCCTTTATTTCCATTCTTGATCATGAGTATTCAGTTTTCTGTGGAAAGTTCCAGAGGAAGTCTTCAGGAAGCATATATAGAGGATGTTTAAGCCTGCATATCTCTCTCTCTCTCTCTCTCTCTCTCTCTCTCTCTCTCTCTCTCTCTCTCTGTGTGTGTGTGTGTGTGTGTGTGTGTGTGTGTGTGTGTGTGTTTTGGGGAGTTTTCCTGTGATATCTTAAAAATAAAATAAAAGTAGAAAAATCATTAACCAAAAGGATTTATGATGAGTTATGTAGACAGTCAATTCTGTTTACTCACTTAATGTTTATGAATTGTATGGATTATGAATATGAAGACAGTGCTGGTCTACATTACTTCTTTCTGGAAGCTTGTCTGTGTAATAGACTGAAGGAGGTAACTGAACAATTGTAATTCCAATGTTTTTACTCTATTATCACTTAACCTTTAGCTCTTACATTTTACTCTGTATTGAACTTAGTTACATAGATCTGTGTCTTTCTCCTTTACTAGAGTTGCAAGGAGAGAGGACAGAGACTCAGGGACCAGCACGTGGCAGGTGCTGAAGAAGAACTCGACTATACTACACAGAAGCACAGGAGTAAATTATAGAGATGCTGTCAGCCATGGAAGCTAATGTTTCCTCCTCGGGGTTATAGCTGAAGAGTCCCTTATGCATTTATTCATTCACTTGATAAGTTTTACTTGGCTACTTACTAGTGGAAATACATGTCGATCTATGTGAGTGAAAATGATGAAGCATCAATCTGATGTGGTAAGAACCCAGTTCTCAGCAGTGACTGCATGACTACATGAACACCATGTTGTGAAGTTGGCTTCAGGAAAGATTGTGTGCAGAAAGCCTGGTAAGACAAGGTTTTAATCACATTGAAGTCACAGTCAGTCAGAAATTGTGCTGACCTGATGCACAACAACTTACCCAACAAGTATGTTCCAACATCCAAATATAGGAGAGGGTTTTTAGACTCTTTCTCAACATCAGATCTGCCTCCTCTGACTGCCCTCCTCTTCACTAATCCACCTGCTTGCTTTCCAAAAAATGAAAAGCTGTAACCTGATTCACGATGGTCTTTTAGGTGATGAATCTATTTCTTTTTCTTAAATCCTATTTTGAAATGCTAAGAGCATCTAAACTGAGTCTAGTTCTTTGGGGTTAGGTTAGGTAAATGGAATGTTCTCACCTTTATTCCAAGCATGCAATCATTCTAATAGGGTGAGCAAGACCTCATTTTCCCTTCTCATCTACTCAATTTCCTTTTCACAGTTAGGTAGATGTGCAATATCTCATGCTTCGGAAACCAGTACCTTTCTAGTCCTTGTATCTAAGTAATACTCTTAACAGTGCTTGTACGGACCCAGGTTCGAAATATAATAGGGAATATTACTGATTACTGTAGCTAAATATAAAAGTAAAGATAATTAGGAAATGATCAAGAAAAGAATTTGAGGTTCCATGGTGAAATGCAGGTGTTCATGCTGCTTTCTTTAACTTAGTATATCTAGACATATTGAACATTCCTGATCTCAAACCTTTAGTCAATTCTAAGACACAACTACACCTAAGGTTCAGAATGATTACACCAGAGTTTAGGGTTGAGTTTAAACTTGTAAACTATGAACAGCTGAGGGAACTATGGCTAGAGAAAGAGCTGCAAGTTTTACAAGCTCCTGGAGTTGGACATGATTTGTTTTGTAATCCAGCACTTGGGAGGCTGAAGCAGGCAGAGAATGAGCCTGATGCCAAGCTGGGCTACATGGTAAATTGCATATAGCCTGGGCTACATGACAGGACTCTGTCTTAGAGAGGCAGAGAGGCAGAGAGAGAGGTTGAGAGATTCACAAGAAGCAATGAAACTATGCAATTTATAGCAGAGCTTTTTGGATCATTTTATAAATAAAATAATAGGATTGGGGGAAATTTTCTGAGTAAGAAGATTGAAAATAAAAAATAAATTTTCTTTAAGATAAAATATACATTATAGGCATTTACAAGCTAACTTATTCAGCATTTTCCCCATAGGATTTGTAATAGAAAAGGAAGATTTACTAAGACTAGCCAAGATAACTTTAAAAACAAATAACTAGAACACAAAGGGATGTACATGAGCAGAGCTCATCACCACTACATGCTTTTTTGTTCCTAAAAGAGAAGATCACCAAGATGGGTCCAGTATCACAACATCTGGAATATAGAATACAATATTTAGGTTAAGAGGAGCAGATGGTGTAGCCTTGTTGACAGAATTTTGTGCTGAAGATGACCATGGGCATTATCTAGTCCATTGTTCTTCACCCCTTCAACTATGAAACTTGTGAAAAACTTAATAGAGTTGACACCAGCAAAAACTTCACCCAGGAACAGGGCACCCCATACTTCTCAAGTGTTTATATCGACCTATGATCATGCTTTGTGGCTTTGTTACCTCCACAAAACTTAAAGACAAATCCAGACTTACTCACTTATAAATACTTGTTACTACTTCTGTGCCAAGTATTTGGATAGTTTCAAGAAACCAATCACCAGTTGCAGCATAAGTGATTCCTATTTTCTTTCCTTGGGAAAGCTTCTCAAATTGAGAGGAATTGCCAAGGGATGGAGACAGTAAGTGGCAGTCTGGGGTCTTAGAACTCCAAATCTGATCACAGAGGCAAGAAAGGCCAGAGATCAGAAGGGTCATGCATGCAGGTCATATTTAAGAGGCGGAAAGCTTTGCTGAATATCAACAAAGACTTTATTCAGGTCTGGACAGGTGAGAGAGTTTTTATGAGAAGGACTCGGGAGAAATAAATGCCCATGGGTTAGAACCCTGTAGAGCTAATTATGGTGGTATTTGGACTACACAGTTAAGTTTCTGAAAATCACTGAATGACAATTCTATAAGGCCTAAAAAAAATTGCCCTGCTATGCAAAGCATGGAACTTAGAAAGTGTCACTCCCACACATACGAGAAGAAAACCACTGAAGAAATGAAAGACCAATGATTTTCTTTAAACACACCAAAGAACTGTGAGTACAGGACCAATTACCACCCTAAAATTTGGAGAGATTGGCAAACATAGGCAGTCACAGCCAAGAGAAGCTTCTTTGAAGCAGAAACCATTTGAGCCTAAGCTGGATAAAACACTGAGAATGATTCTTAAGAACCTGCTAGAGGCTGAAGATAGACCTACTAGGGATGTAAAACTTCTAGATGCCCTTGTCTGAGGCACACCTGTGATCATTCATGGATTTGCCTGGAGAAATCTAACCAGGTTCTCACTGTAAAGATTAGAGGAAAATTCCCTCTGTGTCTAGAGCCTGACTTCCAAAGGCAGTGACTCATCAGCATCTTCTCTGCCCAAGGGGACTGGTGATGGACTGAGTCTAGCTCCCTTTAGTTTCTTATTACAGGAACAGGGAAGAAGCAAAGCTGAGAACCAATGCTGAAGACTGCAACTCAGGAGCTCAGACCAACTGACAATAAAATAAAATAAAATAAAATAAAATAAAATAAAATAAAATAAAATAAAATAATAAAATAAAATAAAATATTTGCTGTCATAGTGGTGCATGCAATCCCATCTCTCTGGAGACAGAGGCCAGGAGATCACTGCAAATCCTAGGCCATCTTGATTTACAGAATGCACAGCACAAAGAATGAGCCCTGATGTAAGCTGTAGACATTTGCTGATAATGATGGGTTAATGTAGCTCTATCCATTGCAATAAATGTGCCATTTGGGGGTGGATGTGTTGGTAATGGAGGAGGCATTAATGCATGGAGAATATGAGAAGTCCATGTATTGTTCTCTCAACTTTGCTGAATGGGTCTTAACATTGCTTTAAAATAAAGTATATTGAAAGTTTTGGTGCAAAAGTTTTCTTTAATTCAACACAGTAATAATAACACTGGCACAGTCAATTACATCACATGGATAAGTAAAGTGAATGATAGCAGTGTGGTAAATGATGAGAAGGAGAAACAGAATGTTCTCTTATGAGAGCCTTCTCCTTCCTAGACTGTCACAGTGGCTTCAGACCTGATCCGTCACTACATATTGCAGACTTGAGAAAAAATTAGCTGAATGCTATTGACAGACTGGAAATGAGAGAGTGGGACAAGGTAAGGTACTCTGTTAAAAAACCATAGAAGGCAGAAAAAAGCTGGGAATATAAGAAAAAAAGGAAGCTGCAAAGAACAGAAAACAGTTATGAATATATAATACAAAGATATCAGTTCAAACATATGAATCACTTGAAATGTGGATGTCATAAAAGAGACTGTGAGAATAGATGAGAACTAAATAAGTATTGCTCACAAAACACAGATGTAACTATGCAGGCAGGTTAAAAGTGAGGGAGTAGAAAGCGCATACCAAGCTAGCACGAACAGCACAGGTCAAACCAAAGTTGGATAATTACTCAATGTGGACAAAACAGAACTAAAGAGAAGATGGCCATGTATAAGGATTGGCATTGCCAGATGATGGGAGTGAGTTTGGAGTTTCTAAAAGTGTAACAGCTCTTTTGTAGGTTCCTAAGGGTTTCAAAAGAGACAAGGCAAACATTGTTAGATTTATGAAGAAAGAAAGAATTTACTCTTGTACATGGACATTGATTATCTATTTCACAATATAATATCCTTCATTCAGGGGTTGAAGGTTAGAACAGCAATGAGATACCACAACTTACTGATGGAAGAGATGCATTTCTGAGCCCTGTGGTGCCGCAGGAGTCTAATTCCTTCCTGGTAGCATGCTGAGTGCCACAGCCACTTGGGACAAGAGCAAAGCAGTTTCTGGAGCCTAAGTATAGGCTCAGTACTCAACAGACGCTGCACTTTTGGGTATGCACACAAATGTCCACTAAAAACATTCATTCCAATGTTTGTGGCTGCTTTATCCACAGTTGTTTTAAACTAGAAATAATCAAGATGTCCTTCAATTGATGAGATTGTGAGCACATTAAGTTGCACTCATATGTTGGAATATTGCTCATTGATGAAAAGTGATCAGTTAAGGCACAAAAATATGGAAAAATCTTAAATATGTAATGCTAAGTAAAAGATCTTTTCTAAAAAGGTGTAGAATATGGTGATGCTTACCTGTAATCCCTGCACTTAAGATATGGAGGAAGGAAGACTAGGATTTCAAGGTCATTCTTGGCAACAGAGCACTTTTGGGGCCAGTCTAGACTGCATGGGGCCCTTTCTCCAAAACAGGAGACAAAATGAAAGTAAGTAAAAGAAGAAAATGTAATTCTTCCATGGCTCTGTGGAAGGCATTTGGAAGCTACTGTCTTATTATGAGACTTGACTTGACCTCAGCACAGATTGGGATATCTGAGGTTACAGATATCTGAGGTTTAGTTATTTTTCTCTTGTGATTAAACACCATGAACAAGGCAACTTATAGAAGAAAGAATTTATTTGGCCTATGGTTCCTGAGTGATAATATTTCCTCACCAATCCAATCTCTTCACTTGGCCAGTTACTGCACATCCTTCTCCAAAGTCTAGCCCAGTGCATTTGCCAGGCCTACCCCTCCACATAACCTCCCCAATCACACTCTACCATCATACTCTAGGCATGGACTAGGGCATATATCCCACACACTAGCCAAGTTCCCATCGTGCATCTGTCCTCGTTTCACTTAGGCCATTTCCAA
Organism: Peromyscus maniculatus bairdii; assembly: GCF_049852395.1. Taxonomy (NCBI): domain Eukaryota; kingdom Metazoa; phylum Chordata; class Mammalia; order Rodentia; family Cricetidae; genus Peromyscus; species Peromyscus maniculatus. The sequence continues at coordinate 7,196,777 of NC_134857.1, read as the reverse complement.
CTTCCAGGTGAAAGGCCTCTCCATTGGCCCTACCTATTCTGTGCATATCAGATACAGAATTAACAAAAGAAGTCCCCATGCTCAACTATCATCACAAAAACACAAACTACATGAAATATCAGGCCAGTAGCTCCCTTCCAAAAGCTACTAGTCTGGCAGAAATATTTGCCAATGAGAATTACCTTTATGAAACCCAGGACACAGAATTTAAAAGAACAATCATGAATTTCATCAAATAATTCAAAGATTTTAAAGAAGATAAAATAAAACAGCTAAATGAAATAAAAAAAAGAGCTCAAAAATAATAAATGCTCAAGTGATGTCATAGAAAACACAAACAAGGCTGATGGAAATCATGAAGACAATCCAGGGTTTGAAAATGAAATTCAGTAAAGAGAAACATTACAGAGGACTGAGGGAAATTTACAACCTAATAATCCAAAAGGGGGTGGGGGTTGAGCATTGGTTAGGGTTTCTATTCCTGTGGAGAGACATCATGACCATGACAACTCCTATAAAGGAAGACATTTAATTGAGGTGTCAGCTTACATTTTAGTCCATTATCATCATGGCAGGGAGCATGGCAGCCAGGAGTAGGGCAGTGCACAGGCAGACATGGTGCTGGAGAGGTAGCTAAGAGTTCTATATCTTGGAGGCAACAGGAAGTGAACTGCCTCACTGGGCAGTATATTGATCATATAGGAAATCTCAAAGCCCACTTCCATAGCGACACACTTCCTCTAACAAGACCACACCTATTCTACAAGGCCACACCTCCTAACGGTGCTACTCCTTTTGGGGGCCATATTCGTTCAAACCACCACAGCTTCAAATAACAAAATGAAACAAGCTACTAACCCAACCAGAAAACACAAAAGAAAGCCTTACAAGTAGAGCGAACCAAGCAGAAGACAGACTATCAGGACTTAAAGAGGAAGTAGAGGATCTAGATGAAACAAGCAATGAATAAAGGTGAAAATTAGGAAAGGAACACAGGAAATGGGCGACACAATGAAAAGACCAAACCTTTGAGTTATAGGCATTGATAAGAGAGAAGAATAACCAATCATAAAATCTTCTGAAACTCCAAGCAATCTCTTAATTGTAATCCCCTGTAATATTAAAGAGTAAATTACATTCTTGCAACACATAGTGATATAAAATAGGCATTACCATTCTCAAAGGTAGAAATTGGGGGAATAATGAGAAAATACTGTACCAAAGCAAGACCAAAACCTAGCAGGGCAAACTCCAAATTCTCCAGCTCCATGTTTAGTGTGGAAGGGCTCAGATGGCTCCTCTTTTCTAGCTTTGGGGCCTGAACACACTTTCTCCCTGTGTGATGCTGTCCTTGGACCATTTCCCACAGCTCCACTAAAACTTAGATCTAACTTTTGCAGCATCACACAATGGCCTCTCTGGGCCCCCCCTGACACATGTCTGTCCTGAACCATGGAGGAAGACTTTACAACCCCTTTCCTTATGTATCCTTCATGAGCCTAAAACCACATGAACAATACTGCCAGGTTTGGCTGTCAGCTTGGAATGGACCCAGGCCCCTTTGAATCACATTTGCAGCAATTTTTGTTTGTTATTCTGTTTTTTTTTTTTTTTTTTTTTTTTGGTTTTTCGAGACAAGGTTTCTCTGTGCAGTTTTGCGCCGTTCCTGGAACTCGCTTTGGAGACCAGGCTGGCCTTGAACTCACAGAGATCCGCCTGGCTCTGCCTCCCGAGTGCTGGGATTAAAGGCGTGCGCCACCACCGCCCGGCTGTTATTCTGTTTTGGGAGCAGAAAATTCTTTAGGTCCTTTTCTTCTCCAAGTTAGAAGCTATTGCTATTGGGGAGATATGAGCAAATGTCTTATCACCCCAGACGAAAATACAGAGGGTACCAAACTTGGTGAACCAAGGAGTTTTATTGGGTTCCTTACAGGAATATGGGTTAGGGGTTACTTATAAGAGCTGTCAAAAGACAGCTGCATCACCAAAGCCCACTCCAGCACAGGTGACAGCTCACAATGCTGGAAATCTGTAGCTTGCTTCATGTTGAGAATGACAGCTCAACAGATTGAGAATGCCCTTCAGGTAGCTCAGTTGTCTGTGATAATTAATATTAAGATAAAGTTTAAACTTACTATGCTTGAGAGACAAAAATATGCCTTTAACACGTAAGCCCCTCACTTGTACAGGCTGTACACTGTCAGCCCACTTCCTTTTTCCTGAAATAGTTGGACTATTCTAGAAACCTACCCAGTCTTGCAAAACTCTCTTACTACCTCAGCTATTTTTGCAAGATAATAGGTCATTGGAGCTAACTGCTAAGTTCTACTTTTGTATAAAATGTTTGCTTGCTCAGGATAACTAAGACATCTGTGTACATATGTTACAAAAATTAAGCTTTGCCCGCACCCAGGCAGGATCTGCACTAACTTGATTCACCAAAATTGTAACTTTGAGGTTTTGCCTTTTTAAGCCCTGGGCTGATGTGGCCAGATGCTGCATCTTCACTAGTTGCAGGCTCTCAAGTGTGGTCCTGGTGCCAGGCACCTGGTTCCAGAATCTAAATAAAATCCTCCTCTTATTAAATTTATTCATGGTCATGGTGAATCTCTGGGCAATCCCAGAGCCATAACATTTGGAGGCCCCACTGAGATTTGTCTTGTTGGTCCCCAGGAACTCGCAGCCTAGAGTTTCAGGATAAACTAATCTATTCTCCAGACAGAGGAGTGGTTAAACAGAACTGGTATGCAGGCAACAGAGATCTCAGTGTTCTTGGGCAAAAAGATGATAGTGTTGTCCAATTGTGGAGAATGTTGTGGCCCAGAAAAGGGAAGGGATAGTCCAGAATCAGCAGAGAGAAACGGGTTACTTGCTTGGGACTTAGGTTGACTGTACACTAAGGCATGAAATGACAGTCCCTCACTGTAATGGGCCCTGAATAGGAATTTTTTCTTTGGGATAATGGTCCTAGTGGGGCTTTTACAATGGGGACTTTCACCCTGGTATCCACCAGAAATTGGACTCAGCGGTTTCCTATCTACTGATGACTTAACCAAGGGCTCCTGGAAGCCTAGGAGGGTGAAGCCTCAGCCCCTTTAGACTGACTCCTTGTGGCTGAAAGGACCACAATCATTTGGGAGCAGCTGGGACATCCATTTTTTCAATGTTTTTTTTTTTTTGTTTACAGTAAACACATTGATCTTTATCTAGTGAGGACTACCTATTCCTCCCCACCCCCTCATTTTTCTTGCTGGGGTTCCCTTTTTCTTTCTTTGGGGGACCTGGGCCATCCCATGTTATAAACTGTTGAATAGAGGGGTGTCAACTAGCTTGTGTTCGTGTTTACAGTCTTTAGTCTGGGTGGCCAATCTTTGTGTGTCAGCATCTCTTTACTGAACACCTTCTGGACCACTTCTAGAAGCTGAGAAGTATTTATGTTCACAAATCCCTTGAACTTTCAGGGTTTTTTTTTTCTGCATGTTTGTGTAACAGAAGTCAAATTTTGAACCTGGGCGTTGTCTTGGGCTAGAGGGTCAAACAGAGAGTGTGTTTTCCCTAAGCACTGGAGTGTCCAGCAAACTGTTAGGGTCCAATTTTTGGCAGGTGAGAAGTAAATCCTCCTCCATTTTGAGTTGGTTTTTGTCTTACATCTCAAGAACATGCCAAGAAGTCCTTTTGGACTTCTGTTCTAAATATGTTCATGTTACTCAGAGGTAAACAGAGTTAAAAGCAATTGTTGACCTGATTTGGGGGATGTGGGGTGGCTTGGGAGAGAAGGCTGGAGGGTGGGAGGAAGGAGGAGGTGGAATCTGTGGGTGGTATGTGGAATGAGTAGAAAATTTCTTAATAAAGAAAAAAAAACAAAAAAAGCAGTTGTTGACAGTCATCCCAAGTAGGTTGGAGGGTTAGTAGAATGGACTGTTTTCAACATGATCTACTCTGTCAGTGAAACTTTTCACAAAGGGTGTAAGTTGGTTTGTTGAGATTTTCATTTCTAGCATTATCTCAGCTTGGGTTTTCTTAAACAATTCAGACTCTATTTTCATGTTTTGGATTGACTTCCTTATTTCCTTTTTCAGTGTGTCTTTCTTTTCTTTGAGTAGTTTGAATTCTTTGTGAGTTTGTGTAGGTAATTTTCAATAGGGTCTATTACTATGAGTTCTGTGTATTTTTGTAGGAGACATATCATTTTGGTTTTTTGCTTTGTTTGTAATTTTGCATTGGGAATTGTGAATCTGGAGTTTGTTTTTTTGCTGAATTTTTCTTTCTTTTTTACTCAAGTCACCTTTCTTCTTTTAGCAGGGGTGTTTCTTACAATGTTAGGAGGGGCTAATTTAATAGCAGAATTGGGATGTTGTCTGATATTTGGGGTTACAGCTTCTACCATAGGTCTTCTGATCCTCAGCTATAGTTTTATGCCTTCAGCAGTTTGGACAAAGAGCTTAGAACAGGTTTCCTTGGCAGTGTGGATTTAAGGCCAGATAGGGGAATTGGATGGTTCCAATCAGGCAGCTGACAGGACCCTGGTGAGCCCCCAAAGGAATGGAATGGCCTAGATCTCCTACCCATCTGTGGTGGTTGTAGAGTACCTTATGTAGAACCAGCCTAGAACTGGTACATCTCAAAGGGAGGAAGAAGGGATGGAAGAAGGTGATGGTTCCTAGCAAGCAACCAAGGGGCTTTGGAGCAATAAGAATGGGTCGGGAAATTCAGTTAGCCTACCTGGGTCTTATTGCCATTTGGGTCAGTTCCTTTTTACCTTTTGATACAGATCTACAGTGCACATGCTGTAGAGTGATGATGTTCATTGGTCCCTTTTTCTTCTGTTGCTTATGCTTGGTTTTATATTGAGTAATATATTGTCAAGACCAAGGACATAAAGATTCATTCTTACATAGTCTTCTGAAAATTTTATGGATTAGAGATTTCCTGAGATGACTTCAAAGAAGAAAATTTACATTTTTTTTTTGGTTTTTTGAGACAGGGTTTCTTTCTCTGTGTAGTTTTGGTTCCTGTCTTGGATCTCACTCTGTAGACCAGGTTGGCCTTGAACTCACAGAGATCTGCCTGGCTCTGCCTTCCAAGTGCTGGGATTAAAGGCATGCACCACTACCACCCGGCTCACATTTTATGTCTTTTAAACACATTAGAAGTTTAGTCCATTTTAATGATCATAAATGACCAATATATTTAAAAATCTTGGTCAGTCTTTGATTTTAGCCCTATGGGGCCATGCCCATCATAATATCAGAATAAAAGGCAACTTCTTGTCCAATGCTTCTAACAATAAAATATTAATATAACCTTATATGCACTACAATAACTTTTAACTTTTTGTGTACAAATAATCAGTACATTTAACTATATTGAATTGCTAAGAATTTATTTAAAAGAAAGAAATTTCATAAAACCTAATACATATAACTATGTAAACCATCAGATTGTTAAGCCAAAAGTAAATGCCTACAGTCTTAGTGGTTTTCCTTTCATTTCAGGTCCTTATAGTGATACAGGTAAGACATGAATTTGTCATTGGTAAATAAATTTTATTTAACTAAATTGTTCAATATTGTATAACAGATGAACTTAAAAGAACTCCCAATAAACAATCCATTGTAAATCAGTACAGTTACAACAATAAAATATGGTTACTTTATTGGGAATGAGTTTCATTTCAGGTAAGAATGACAATTTTCCTGCTTTATTGTAGGTTGGCTTTTGGAAGGATATATGCTCAAGATTCGTACTCCATGAATGCTGAAATACATTCTCTGCTACTCCTGTGAGCTGTGTGATCATTTGAGAAGGTCCCAGAAACATGAATAATGCCCGTTGAAATCTAAGTTTATGACTTCATTTGCATATGTGTTCCCCTGTTACTGAATATTCAACAGCAACCGCTAGAATTAGACCCAATTAGACTGGTATATGAGAAGTTGAAAACTTATTCCTCCCATGCAAACAAATAAACAGGAAAAATTGCTACTCTGTACACAAAACAAGAAAGGAAATAAAAAGCCAAGTTTAATTTAACCCATGTGTTTTAAGTGAAATTCCTGTAGTATCCTCAGATATCTATTATTTTTATGTTTTGAGTTAAAGTCGTCTTGCTCTGGCCCAGCTGGACCTGTCTCACAATTCACCTACCTCAGCCTCCAAGTGCTGGATTACAGTCATGTGGCACCATGCCCACCTGCTATTTGGGTCTTCATCAATGTCACTCAGATCTCCTTCAAACTTTTCTGTTACATTCCACTTTTCATATAATATCCATTACAAAGCCAGAATAATCTTGTTACAAACAAACTGATAAGGAAAAAAAAATTCAGGCATTCTTCCTGCTTACACAGTAAAGGATGTTCTAGCCCATTACCAAGATGAGGACAACCAAGACTAAATCTTTATTAATAAACTTGGAGGGTATAACACACACAGATCTACACATACACATATACTACACACACACACACACACACACACACACACACACACACACACACACACACGTACACATACACAAACAGATGCAGACTGTGCTGGTAACATTTTTGTCAACTTGGTAGAGATGGTAAACACAGGGTAGAGTTAACTGGGAAGAGGGAACCATGAGAAAGTGCCTCTGCTGCAGGCCGCAGGAATAGATCTTAAGAACTCAGCTGGTTATGGCAAAGTCACTACCTGGAGGGATCAAGGATTTCCTCCAGAGGAAGCCATATTCCAAAGAGCTTTTGGTGTTACTTGGCTTGTTATATGTCAGTTGTATTCTGTTATGAAAATCATGTGTGCCTTCATAGTTTTCCCAATTGACTTTCCCCTAAGAAGGGCTAACAGTGTGGACTGATCACTCTCTGGACATACACATTCCAGGTATTTGGAGAACAGCCTCAGGAAAGGCTTTCTCTGGATTCAGATATTTCCCTTAGCCACTTTCAAGGACAACAGGAAACACCGCCCAGGTGGGTGCACAGCTTCTGAGGACTAACAGTGATAACAGCCCATGTGCAAGTCTCCTTAAGGTAAATTCCAGAAGGAGACACTGCCTAGGTCAGGTGGACGTTAAGTAATAGCTTTACACAATTTGGCTCAGACCCTCCCTTTATATATCAGGACTTCCATGGTACAGGATGGAGAAGAGAAAAGAGAATGGAAGAACAAGATGGGTAAGAACTTGAGAGAAACAAACTGAGATGGGGAATAACTAGATTGAAGGGCTGGAAGAGAGTACTAGAGGAACGAGATGGAAGATGAGGAAGAGCCAGATGGGGAAGAACAAGATGAGGAAGAACAAGACGAGAGAGAAGGAGATGGGAGAGGAGCTGATATGGGAAAGAACTAGATGGATGAGAACCTAGAAGGGACAGAACTAGATGAAGGAATTAAGATAGAACCTGGGGGGGGGGACACACAACAGATATATGTAAAGAGATATTGGGCAAGAAAGGAGCTAAATATGAGAGCAGAGTATAAGCTTGTAAGTGACACAGAATAATAAAGTGTGTGGACTAAGGAATTTCATGCACATAGATTCATTTCCTTTCATCAAAGTTTAATTATCAGCTGGTTGTAGATTCTTCCCAGACCCTGGGAGGAGACTATCGAGGGGCTAGACCCCCCTAGTCCCGGATATGCTTCCACCAGATTGCCTGTTGTTAAGTGTGTGGGTAGTTTTCTTGATTCATAATTGATATGGGAGGGCTCAATCCATAGTAGCTGATGTCACTCCTAGGAAGGTGGCCCCGGGTTCTATGAGAAAGACTGAGCAAGCCGTGGGGAGCAAGCCAATGAGCAGCCCCCTCCATGGCCTCAGCCCCTTCCCTGTGTGATTCCTGGCTTGGTTTCTCTCAATGGTGGACTATGATCCAGATGTGTAAATTGAATAATCTCTTCCCCAGGTTGCTTTTGGTCATGGTGTCTTTATCATAGCAACAGGAAGCAAATCAAGATGCATACATACACATATATAAATATGTGCATACATACACACATTATTTATGCACTCACAATCCACCCACAGCTTCACATATATGCACATTTACACATGTACATACATTCATGTACATATCACAAACACATGCACTCACAGATACACATTCAAACTTAACATGCGTATACTCACACACATAGACATATGTACACCTACACACTCACCCCTGCATACACACACACATACCTATTCACCTACACACATATGCACATATATGCACAAACACATGTACCTGTAGTACTTTCAAACTTTTCTTCAGAATAGTTAGACATATTCTGTAGTTTTCAAAAGATAGAGAGTGATTTTGCTATCTAGAATGCCTGCAAATCAGCAGCTTAGAAGGTGTAATCCAACTTCTAGGGCTCTGGGCTCTTTTGTGTCCACTCATCACAGCTCGTCTCCTGTACTTCTATCTGATGGTGCCCCTTCCTGGCCTGGCTGGCATGCGCCCCTCCCACCATCTCCTGATACCTAGCTCTGTCTTGTCTCCCATGTTTCAAGTCCGTTCACATGGCAATCCTTACTTCCTTATTTATACCCCAGCTCAAATGCCATCTGGTCTGTAGTATCGTCTCTGATTTTTTTCACTGCTTGAGGGCTCCTTCCCCCACAAGTTCCTGGTCCTGCTCTGCTCTAGACTCAACATGCTGTAAAGCTGGATGCCCATGTCTCTCCACTTCTCAGCACAGAGCATCAGATGCCCTTTTCCCTCCCTATGGAACAAGTGTCCACCATGGTGTCTGTATATGGAACGGCTGATTTGGTGAACTTTGTGACAGTACTTATTGATTTTGCCATCAATGTAGACAAAACGTAAAGGTCTGAAGCCCTAACTCAACTGCTTACCACGTCTTTGAATACAAGCACCACACACGTGCATTTTCTGAGTGTGGGGTATGAAGGTGGGTTGTCCCCTCTCACTGCCTTGCTAAGTCTTCATAACAACTCAAGGGATGTCAGTTTCTGTTACCTCCACTTTACCTTACAGTTTAGGCCAGAATTCAAACCTGGACCTGTTCTGATTTTTCTTCCCACTCCTGAGAATCATGTCTCTAATCAGATAAGAGCCCCAAAAGAGAAACTTTAGGGACCTAGAAGCATAAATTAGTGCCAGGCCTATTGCATTCTCGAAGATACTTGTTAAGGTTTATGGACATCGAAGTAAACACGTGATGTGGAGCAGTTCTCACAGCAGTCTTATCCTGACTAATTGTCCCTTCTGGAGGGAACCTGAGCTACAAAGAGAAGAGCAAGGAAAGAAAATCGGCAAAGTTCTTCATGGCAGACGTGCTGGTGAAGCAGTCTCTTACAGCAAGGTAATTATTAGAATCATCAGAACACGTTCTCAGCCCGAATGAAAGCTTTTCCTTGGGGAATCTCTTGGTGGTAGTTACTTACACATTATTTCTCAGGAACCCACCGTAGATTGACTGGACCAATTTTCATTTAAATTGCTCTGATTTGGGAGTGGTAGTAGAATGAATGCCATTTTTAAAGGGAGCAGTTTCCTAGCTAATGAATAACTACCTGCCATCCTATGAAACTTAATAGTTTTTGTGGCATTGTACATCAAAAAGTAAATTGCAGTGTGCAAAGTTAACAAATTCTCGATGTGGATGCTGCTAGTTCCCTCTTCTCTGAAAGTGTCAAGCAGTGACAGATCTTAAGAGAAGTGAGGAGTCGCAGGCTACAGATTCCATGGCAGATTAAAGAGGCATCTAACACAGGCAATCCTGTCAGCACAAGTGATGGCCGAGGCCTCTGTCCCAGCTTCCTCCTCATTTATGTGTACTGGCATGTGATTGTGGATGCTGGATGCTGAAATGTGAAATGTAACACAAATCATAGCCAAAGTCACTGTCAGCATAGTGATACTGTTAGTATTTCCATAGTTCATTGTGTGTCTGCTGGTGATATCACATGCAATGTATTGTGCAGTTTCATTGGAAGGCTGTGTGCTCCCTAAGAACAAGAACTATTGCATTAGTCAGGATAGCACCACAACCTCGCTTTGACATTTTACATTTTTGTTTTTGTTTTTAGGGTCTCATGATGTTACTCCAGTTGATCTCATGGGCTCCAGCAATCCTCCTGCCTCAGCTTCCCAAGTAATTGGTACTACAGGTACCTGCCTCCATGCCTAGCTTTATTTTCTTTTTTAATGTTTGAATGAACAAATAAATGTATCATTACATTTTGGGTCATGCAAACATTTGCTTTGCCTGCCTGGCACTCTATTTCTCCTCCTTCTGGAAGTGCTACTTCCATTACCCTACAGGGAACCACCCCTTCTCCATGCCTCAGCTCATATGGTTTGGTGGGGCCAAGGAGAAGTGTGTGGAAAGATGACTTTGACTCTAACCTCAAGATCTAGAAAAACTGTCTAGTCCCTTCCTTTGGCCATGATTCACACATAGGCATATAAAGCAAAATATGTTCAATTACACTGAATCTTGGTAATTTTGCTGGGCTTACTGGAAAAAAATATCAGTTTTGAACTGGGTATGATGAAAAACTAAATCTGGAATTCCCAGCAGAAATAATAAAGCTTGGAGGGGAAAATGGGCAAGAATAAAGCCAACAGAAAAGTTAGGATACTGTGACAAGACATCATACACAGGATGGATTCAGATCATAGATTTATTTCTTACAGTTCTAGAGGCTGCACAGTCAGTGGTCAGGGTTGACTTCTGGTGAGGCCCCTCTTCTTGTATTTCTGAGGACCGTTTTTGCTGTCTCCTCACATGGAGATGGCAGGGAAGGAAGCATGTCTTCTCATGCCTTTTTTTAACAGGGACATTGATCCTACCGGGAAAGCTTCATGTTCACAAATTACACCTGAAAGTGGGCCATAGGGTCAAGCATGCACAATGCAGGACATAGAAAATGCACAGTACTGGAGAAGTGTGGTCAGGGCCCTGGGTTAACAGCTGTGTGTTTGTTCCAGCTCTTTCTGAACTCAAATGCTGTAACTGGAGTTTTTCTGTGTCCACCCAGCTCCTACATCTGCTCAGACCCAAGTAAACACACAGAGACTTATATCACTTATAAACTGTATGGCCATGCCAGGCTTCTTGCTATCTAGTTCTTATATCTTAAATTAACCCATTTCTATAAATCTATACCTTGCCATGTGGCTCATGGCTTACCAGTATCCTTACATCTTGCTTCTCATGGTGGCCGCAGCTGGCAGCATCTCCTAACTCAGCCTTTCACTTCCCAGAATTCTCCTCTCTGCTTATACTATACTTCCTGCCTGACTACTGGCCAATCAGCATTTTATTTACCAATCAATCAGAGTAACACATTTACAACATACAAAAAGACATCCCCAACAATATGTGGGAGTTTATACATTCCCAAATACTGAACCTGTCTGAGTAGATTTTGTGACTGTGACTTAAGTATCATTTCTGCTAAGGTTTGATTTTAAAAGTATTTTAGAGTAGATTCCAGTGAAGCTCTGTGATGCTGGAGGAGTAGGATGGCTTCAGCCACTCTCATAGAAGTTTAATGTATGAGAACTGGATGGATACACAAATGCTTAAATAAAGAGATGATAGACTGGTGATAGACAGACAGAAAGTAAAGGAGACAGACGATAGATGACTAGATAGTGGTAGATAGCTAATAGATCATCTAACCATATTCACTCATATTCATCATTTCACATGTGTCTCTTAGGGGCCAGATTGTCTTTTTGAGTACAACATGGCACTCTCATGTCTTCAGCTGCACTGACTAACTCAGAGCTCTACACACGTGGGCTCAGTATATCCAAGTCAACAGGTGTCGTATGCACCTACTGCTAGAAACTGGAGAGTAGGCATTTCCCAGAGTTTACATCAATTGTGCCTTTGAGAAAGTAATTGATTTTCACACCAAATTCTCTATTGAGGGGAGAGAAGTTTTTGTTATAGTCAACTGTACCTTGGACTATACCCTTTGAGAAAGTACTTGTTTTTCATACCAAATTCTCTATTGAAGGGAAAGAATTTTTGTTATAGGTATATCAAAGAATAGAAGGCTCAATAAATTAACCATTTCATGTTAAAAGTCCAGGGATGACTTCATTTTTATTATTTTGTGAGGAGATGGAACACAGAACAAAACACTGAAGACCTCAGTGAAAAGTTTCAGGGCTTTGTCTCAAAGTTGACTGCCTATTATGGGATGCGACTGCAAATACTTATGATATTTTTTACTCAGGGACTAATTGGGGGGACAGGAAACAATGCTGATGAAAAAATTCAAGCCTGCTTCAAATATGACAAGGAAATTTGGGGTTAGAGAATCCAGTCAAACTTGCCTGCAGAAGCAATAGTCAACAAGAAAAGTACAAGTACAAGGAACACAGAAAGCTCTCTTCATTTATCACTTGTTTAATGAATCTGAGTTTTTTAAAATATATTTTAAAATAGATTTTAAGCATCAGAGTTAAGAGAAAGAGGGGTGCCCAGAAAGCTCCAACCTGGTCATTATTCCACTTGGAAAATACACAGCAGTTTACAGTGTAGACCTACAAATACAGGGCTTTATTAGGATGGACTCAAAACAGGAATCAGAGATACCTCCTTTCTTTTTGTAACAACTTAGCTATGGAGATGGGAAGAGGTTAAAATCTCAGTTCCTATAAAATGCAGATGACAATGACATGGATATTTTACAGCAGTGGCTTCATTGTTACAGTAACAACTGATATGAGCATGGTCAGATTGAAAAGCATCTTCACTGAGGACCTGACATAGACGCACTGTGCTAAGTGATCAGCAAGGTGATGTCATGCTGTCCTCGAGGCAACCTGATAAAGCAATGGCCACTATTACCCACATTGTACAAACTAAGAAAATTTTGCAGGGGTTGGAGGGAAGAGGCTATATACACAGAGTTATGCTTCTGGCTAAAGGTGTCTACCCAGGAAGCAATAAAACAGGCTTTTCACTGAGTTAATCAAATCCAGAATTCTGCAAGGGTTTTAAAATTCTTGGTATTGCTCTTCTCCTAGAGCAGATAGTAAAACTCAATATAAAATGTTCAAACCAAATTACCTACACATGACAGCTAGAGAAGATGCCTGGAGATCTTATAAATGAGAACATAACACAGTATAGAAGCAACTCATCCCAGGCTCCATTTTCACAAGTATAATGAAATTTAAGACTGAGTTCCCTAGCTCAAGTCTAGATTCACAGCTTGATCCATTTTCTTCTGCTTATCTACACTGACTTCTTTCTCTGGCTCTCTGACCTGTGTCTTTCACTTTGAGATAGAGTGGTGGGTAAGCTCATGCAGCAGTTTTTGCTCAGCACTCCCCCTTTCTCTTATTATGTGGTTTCTGATCACCAGCTTACTGAGATATTCTCTGCATCCAGCAAAGGGGCCTGAGCACTGGATGCTAGTCCCAAGTGTGCATGGTATCTGATCCATTCAGAGCTGTTCTTACTGCATGGAGAGTCAGTAGATGACCTAGATCTGTCGCTTGCAAACTTATGGAAGACCTACAGCCTTTAAAATATTAAACAAGATCAATGAGAGAAGTGGCCTTGCTAAATACTAAATCATACAAAGTAACACTATCCAAAATAGTGTGAGGTAAAATGGGCAGAATAATAGAACAGAATACAGTTAAGAAATGACCCAAATATATCATATAATTAAAGCATGGTAAACTGAGCAACATTGACAGTAGATGAATTGTTCTACGAGCACTTTCCAGGAAAGTGTATATGAACATAAGACAGTAAGGTTAGAACCATGTTTTCAGTCTTATAATAGGATGAATTCTAAATTGATAAAATATTTAGATACAAAAATGTAAATATTATGTAAGGGAAAATTTAAAAAATACCTTAGATTATGTGAGGCTATTTCTATCAGAGTAGATAACTAAAGAGCTAAAAGGAAAAAGCTTAATAAATTTACCTTTGTATGATTTTTAATTACAGAAAGTATCAACTATAAATATTAAAGACATATTGTATAACAAAACATATCTTGACCTTGGCTAGTCAGCGAAGGAACAGGTTTGCTAAAGTATAAAACTTTTGTAATTAATAAGGAAAAGAGCATTAATCCAGCTAAAAATGAACAGAGAACATGACCTGGTAATCCACAGACAGGGAAATAAAGGTCATGTCAGTTACAACATGTCTAACAGAAATGTCTTCTGGAAACATTTATTTTGGTTCATGGTTTTATAAGTTTCAGTCCATCATGCTGTGGAAACAGTGGTAGAAGCTGTGACCTTGGGAGTCTCACAAATGTGTTCACTTAGATAACTATTGCAACTGTCAACTTGGTGAGGTCTACAGTCATCTAGGAGATGGGCCTTTGAGCAGCCTGGGACATAATGTTGATTATGTTAATTGATATGAGAAGACTCATCCACTGTGGGCAGCACCATTTTCACGGGGTCATGGGCTGCATAAAAATGAAAGTGAGCTGAACACCAGAATTCACGGCATTCTGTTTCGTGACTGTGGGTGCTATGTGACCACCTGCCCTAAACTTCTGATCCTGTGACTCCCCCCAGCATAATGAACCGTGTTCTTAAAGTGAAAGCCAGAATCAACTCTTCCTTCCTAAAGTGCTTTTTTTGGGGGTATTTTGTCACAGCAATAGGAAAGTAACCAAGATAGCAGAAGTAGAGAAAACAGGCTAAAACCAGGGTCTGGTGTCACACTCGGAGACCCAACCCTGATGATCTACTTCCATAAGCCAGCCCTCACCTCCTTAGTCTCACAAGCTGGGGACCAGACACCCAAAACATAAGCTCATGGGAGACATGTCAGATTTAAACCATAACAAGAATGATACCTTACCACATGTTTATCACTTATATGATATTTATTTTATAGTTCTGCCATATATTGGGTTTTTATTATTTGCAAACAAGCCCAAGAAAAACATCTCAAACACCACGGTAGGAGTGCAGATTGTCCCGTGTAGTAGTAACAGGCCATCAAAATTAAAATTGATGTAATTTTTGAACCAGCAGTCTTTCTTCTAGGACTATATCTAGGCATCTCATATCTTTATGTGCTTTTATGGATTGTCTTCAGCATATGTTGCTGTGGTGGTTTGAATGAGACTCATGTTTGAATACTTGATTCCCTAGTTGGTAGAACTGTTTGGGAAGAATCAGGAGGTGTGGCCTTGTTGGAAAAGGTGTGTCACTAGAGGTGGGTTTTAAGTTTTCAAAATCCCACACGTTCCCAGTGTCACTCTCTCTGCTTTCTGATTGTGTCTCAAGACGTGAGCTCTCAGCTACTGCTCTAGCGCCATTCCTGCCTGCCTGCTGCCATGCTCCCCACCATGACAGTCATGGACTCTAACCCTCTGAAACTGTAAGTCCCAAATAAACACCTTTGTTTGTATGTTGCCTCCATCATGGTGTTTTATCACAACAAGTGGAAAGAAACCAAGACGGTTTTTAAGTGATAAAAAAAACTAGGTGAAAACCAGGAGAAATAGGTACAAAATATATTTTCATAGACTTCCAGAGCTGAATGTGGAGGGAGTGTGAAGGAGAGTCCACAGAGGCAGGGGGACATTTCACTATTGACCATGTATATATTTTGTAGTTTCAATCACATGGAGGTATAAATACTAATACTGCACATATGTAACAGCACAGAAAAGATTGGGTTTATAGCTAATCATGTTAAAGAAGTGTTGACATAGTAACTCCAGTGTAAGTTAATCTTCAGAGAAGTTAAAGTTATGTCTTAAGAACAATCCTCATATACAGTGACTTTTCAATCTGTATCCCATAAGCATGCATAAATATTACAATGTGATTAGAAATTGAATTAAGATCTTTAGTAAGGGATACAAATGATAAACTTAAGCTCTGTATTTGTAATGGTAAAATGTTGATTTGATTGGTGGAAAAGATGGGAGACTCCTGGTCTTGCTCCCGGTAGAATAAGAAGAAGCCACTCTGTGGCACACATGTCTTGAGGAATAGGCTTCCTGTCTGCAGAGAGCGGCAGACCTGAGGGCCCTGTTAGGGGTGTCTTGTGGACTTCTCATGCTTGTAGACTGACTATGATGAGAATACACTGAGTGCCTGGGAAGACTTCACCCTGGATCCAGACAAACTGTCATTTAGTTGACATTCTTCAGTTCCTTTTGGTGCCCAGAGAGCTTGATCTCCAAACTGAACTGATGCCACAATGACAAGATGTATGTATGTTTATAGCTCATAATATCAATCTAGAATTAAAGGCCTATCTGGAAGTTGTGAATCTGTTTTAACTCCTATTTGGCTATAAGATCACAGTGGACACTTTCTATTTATGGGTTAGCAAACATAGAAAATCATAGGATAAAATGAATCACCTGATTCGTTTTAAAACTCTGCAGTTACAGATATGGTACAGGTTGGCAGAATTAGAGGAGCTGGCTCTCTGAGCAATGATAGGCTTAGGAAAAGAAGCACGAATGGTCATTTGTCTGTCTGATGTCAACACCATCTTGTTCTTTCATGCTCTGCTGAGATTGCTGGGGGACAGAGGCCTGAAAATACCACAGCCTCCCTTGTCAGCCCAGTTCCTCTGGTTAGGTTCTGTCAGCTGAAAGCACGATGGGAGATTAGACAGAAGTGGAAAGAGGAGAAGTCATTTTTCTTCCGATGTTTGATGTGGTAGCTCTTCTAACAGTGACAGCCGCGGAGGAAATATGCAGGCTCCCAGTCCATCAAAGTATTTCCAGCAGTGAGAGCGGAAGGGAGTGTTCTGTCATCCCCATCCACGCAGGCAGCCTCTCTGGGGACTAGGTCTTCTGAGAGCTTCACTGAGTTCCAAGCTCCCCCCTGAGCAGCGATGCCGGTTCCAGGGGTGTCCACAGATGCTCAGACAGCCTCGGGGAGACACTGTGAGCGCCACATGCCCTTTCTCCTTTGATTCTTCAGCCTGGCGGGTAGCTACTTCCTAGAGTCACCTCCTGTTTTAAAAGTGCTCTTATTCCCTGTCACTTTGTAACTGATGTCCTGTATTAGATTTCCGTCCATTGAAGAACTTAACGCGGCTTCTTCTGCAGACTGACTTACAAAACAGGACAGTTTTAGCAGCTTCATGGACTCAGGAAATTTGAGGTTTAAGAGACTTTAGTTTTGTTTTTTAAAGACCAGACTAGATCCTATCAAAAAGGGAACATACATAATTAACATATACGGAGAAGAAAATACTACATTTTAATTGACCATGGAAACCTGGCATAAAATCAAGATAGGCCAGAGACTCATTGTTCTTAAAATGGATCCCAGTAAAGAATCTAGCTTTCTCCCTTCCTATAGAGGCTATATTTCAGGAAAACCAAATGCATACTGAACAAAAAAGCATTTTTTAATAAAGGTATCACAGCAAATTTGAAAACTGCACTTTCACAGTTCTGAATGAGATAATGGATCTAGGCAACAGCCAACAGTGACCCCAGAAATGATCAGGTGAATTGTTAATGGGAAGTTATAATGGACACATCTGAGCCGACACCACCTGAGTCTTCCAATTAATCATAATGTTGCTAAATCTAGAACACACAGATATACCACCTGATGGGAAGCTACAGAAATTAAGCAATGAGATATCCTGAACAAAGGATTGATCTACAAGCCTGCAGATACAGCTATTCCTTTAAAGAGACAAAAGGATATGCTAATTTGCATTAAGAGAATAATAAGCCAGGTGGTGGTGGTGGTGGCAGCGGTGGCGGCGGCGGCGGCGGCAGTGGCGCATGCCTTTAATCCCAGCACTCGGGAGGCAGAGACAGGTGGATCTCTGTGAGTTCGAGGCCAGCCTGGTCTCCAAAGCGAGTTCCAGGAAAGGCGCAAAGCTACACAGAGAAACCCTGTCTCGAAAAACAACAACAACAACAACAAAACCAAAAAAAGAGAATAATTAATCAGAATGTGAAAAATTCTGTACCATCTTCCTCAAAATAAATAATAGCAGTGGTGTGTATGATGGTGGTGGTCGTGGTGTGTGTGTGTGTGTGTGTGTGTGTGTGTGTGTGTGAGAGAGAGAGAGAGAGAGAGAGAGAGAGAGAGAGAGAGAGAGAGAGAGAGAGAGAGAGAGAGAATGCACTGATACTACTTAAAGAAGAAATTTGACAAAACAACCAGACAGTGCCAGGTGTGTGGTCTTTGTCCATAGCAGAAAAGTATGGTGATGGGGCAGGGGCAGGGGCAGGAGTAGGGGCAGGGGCAGGAGTAGGGGCAGGGGCTGGAGTAGGGGGAGGGGCTAGAGTAGGGGCAGGAGTAGGAGTAGGGGCTGGAGTAGGGGCAGGAGTAGGGGCAGTGGCAGGAGTAGGGGGAGGGGCAGGAGTAGGGGGAGGGGCAGGAGTAGGGGGAGGGGCAGGAGTAGGGGCAGGAGTAGGGGGAGGGGCTGGAGTAGGGGCAGGAGTAGGGGCAGTGGCAGGAGTAGGGGGAGGGGCAGGAGTAGGGGGAGGGGCAGGAGTAGGGGCAGGGGCTGGAGTAGGGGCAGGGGCTGGAGTAGGGGCAGGAGTAGGGGCAGTGGCAGGAGTAGGGGGAGGGGCAGGAGTAGGAGCAGGGGCTGGAGTAGGGGCAGGGGCAGGAGTAGGGGGAGGGGCTGGAGTAGGGGCAGGGGCTGGAGTAGGGGCAGGGGCTGGTGTAGGGGGAGGGGCAGGAGTAGGGGCAGGGGCTGGTGTAGGGGGAGGGGCAGGAGTAGGGGCAGGAGTAGGGGCAGGGGCTGGAGTAGGGGCAGGGGCTGGAGTAGGAGCTGGGTCTGGAACTGGGGCAGGAGTAGGGGCAGGAGTAGGGCCAGGGGCAGGGGCTGGAGTAGGGGCAGGAGTAGGGGCAGGGGCAGGAGCAGGGGCAGGGACTGGAGAAGGGGCAGGAGCAGGGGCAGGGGCTGGAGCAGGGGCAGGAGTAGGGGCTGGGGCAGGAGCTGCCTTGTGCCCAGGAGCACTGCTAAATAAAAGAATATCAAGCCCCGTCACACCCAGACAAGGCATGATTTAATCCTTTAATTCGTTTTAAGTGAGCCGGGTATTTCTTTTTCATACAATAAGGATGGAAATTGCTGGGTGGGTATAGATGAAACAACCATGGCAACTGGTTGTAATTGTAGCTGTATGAACCATGCAGGGGCTTCTTTGTGTGAAAATTCTCTATTTTTTAAATAATCTTTTTATAAAACCAAGACACTTGTTTCTTTTTAAGTTTAACTGAACAGCTAACTCCCATATATTTCATAACATATTTAAAATCATAGCAGATATTGAGATATGCCAATTACTTTGCATTTTGAGTTCAAGCTGTGAAGGACTACACTTTTCTTCACCATAGATAATTCATGAGGGGAACATTTGGCGTGACCGCTTTAAAGCAAGATGAACCTTCAATGGATGGAAATGGCACAAAACACAGCTGTGGCCCCAGGTGTCTGGAGTCTGAGTTGTTGACTCTAGGGACCCAGGATTAGTATTGTCTGTCCTCTATTTCAAGGCAATGAGATGCTGAAGACAAGGTTTATATGTCTTTATCTTCATCTGCCTAGAAAATGCTTGCCTCTTATTAGTAATAATGAAATAGTGAGCAAGGAGAACACTTGAGGAAAAGAACTGTGGGATCCCAAAGAAAAGAACAAGCTTGGAGCTGCACCCGCATTAGAGAGATGTGTGTTATCGGTTGTTAATGGAAGGCCAGAGGAGGAGTCCCCACTGTGAGTCTCAAGAGCCTTTCTGTACCATTTTGTTTTGCTTCCTTTTCTGTTCAGAGGAAGGAGATGGTTAGCTGGACCATGGCTTCAATTCACTGTTCTGAAACAAAGTACTGTCAGCCATATGCCCTTTCACAAAGAAAGATTGCATGTCTGCGATGGGGTAGGAGAGAGAGGGGGGGAGGGGGGGGGAGAATCTTACAGCTGATCTTCCTGAATGGTCATTGCACTACTGGCGAACTTACCTCATCCAATCACTACAGCCATTGCATCATTATCAGGGCAGGATGACTTGAACTAATAGGGTTTGGGGGAGGGGTCTACTTATATGGATATCATATGTCATATAGAATTAGAGAGTAAAATTCCTTTTATTTCATTTTCATTCACAAGAGTCAAATTATTGTTGACTCCCCAGATGGTAGGCCCTATCAACACCCCTCAATGAAATGCTAAATCATTTATGTTATAAGTGCAACCAAGGCAATGCTCACATGCAAATTAGTGGTCAGTTGTTGAATAATACGCAAAGGCAGTAGTTATTAAGAGGAATGCTAGGGGCAGGGAAGATAGTGCAGTGGGCAAGGATGCTTTCTTCACAACCGTGAGACCTGGGTTCGGATCCCAGCACTGCATAAATGACTGGTGCAGCTGCATGGACATGTAAGCCCAGTGCTGGAGAGAGCATCAGAGAAGAGAAGATCACTGACACTTGCCAGACAGGCAGCCTAGCAAAAGTAAAAAGGGGTGGGACAAGCTCCAGCTTCAGGAAGAAGTGCTGGCTTGGGGGAATAAGAGCAGCAGTGATAGAAGAGGACTCCCATTGCACTCTGCTCTCTCTCTCTCTCTCTCTCTCTCTCTCTCTCTCTCTCTCTCTCTCTCTCTCTCATACACACACACACACACACACACACACACACACACACACACCTGAAAGGATACCTTCTAATTTATGTTGAAAAGAAATAAAGGGCTTTTGCATGTATTGCTAATTTTCGTTATAAAAGCACTAACGTCCAAATTTACAGTATTTTATTTAAATGAAATGGGGAAGAAATCTATGGCTTGAAGCTATGGTCTTGGGATGGTTCTTATTGGCTAGTTATATAATCTTTGGGAAGTCACCTGGCACCTTGAGCACAAATTTTAATACTTGTAAAATGAGAACTTAGGCTAATGTTTAATGAGGTGTTCTTTAAAATTCCTTTCAGCTCATCAGATGAGTTTAGACCACATCATGTACATTTATAAATTATATCAGCATTTAAAATGGTGCACAGGCATATGAAGGATCATATTGGCAATAATTCTGAGATTTTTGGGAAACTTTCATTCTATGAAATGGTACAATAAGAGAGTGAGTTCCACTTCAGTAAGAGCTAGGAAGACAAAGGGATTTAAAATGTTAAGTTTCTATAATTCTAATTGTATTATTGTTGATGAATTAAAAACATGCTCTTTTTTGCTGGGAGGTGGTGGTGCATGCCTTTAATCCCAGCACTTGGAAGGCAGAGGCAGGTGGGATCTTTGTGAGTTCAAGGCCAGCCTGGTCTACAGAGCGAGATCCAGGAAAGGTGCAAAGCTACACAGAGAAACCCTATCTCAAAAAACCAAAAAAAAAAAAAAAGCTCTTTTTAGAAAAATAAAAGATACTGAGTATTCACTATCAAAATAAGTAATTAGAGATGCAACATTAAGGTCTTCTAAACATAAGACACAAAGTAGTCCAACTTTCTAGGTTGTTTAACCAGCATGAATATCTCTGATTTATAAACATATACTACCCCACTTTGTGTTGTAATCAACTTCTCCATTTCCTGTTCTAAGTTGGTTGCTATGTTAGTGTATCATTTACCAGAAAAACTGTCACCATGTGACTGTAGATAGGTGTATGCAAGTGTGCATGTGTGTCTGTATTTTTAATCTCCAGGTTACAATTTGAAGGTCAAGAATGCAAACCCACATATCCATTTTTGTTGTTAATATGTGGGCTCCAGGAACGGCCATCAGAATTCTCAGAGGCTGAAAAGGTGATTCTGATATGTGGGTTGATGACATCCATTTTTTGCCTGCCACCTTTTCCAGTGAGTCACAACTTTACCTTCAAAATCTTGTAGCAAGATTTGCTTGACTTTTAGTTTCTGAAAAGTTGTGGGATTAATGCAGCAGTGATATCAGAAGACAGCATCATTACATGTAGTTACTATTAATACTTTGGCATGTGGTTTATGGGAAACTTTATCTTGTTAGGCACCAACAGATGTGTTGGTGGGATTTTATAGAAGCAACTGATAACCCAAGGGCTATCTTTGATATCAATAGAAAATTTAAATTTCTATTTAAAAATGTGTTTTATGATGAATGGAGAGTCAAAGAAAAGAAAATATTTAGTATAACTTGAAAAGTTTAGAAATTAGAGAGATGGCTCAGAGGTGCATACTACTCTTGCAAAGGACCCACGTTCAGTGCTCAGCACACAGTACAGGCTCACAACCATCTGTAACTCTAGCTTGAGGGGGAGCAGACATCCTCTTGTCTCCTTGGGCATCTGAACTCATGTACACATACCCTGACACACACACACACACACACACACACACACACACACACACACACACACACAATTAAAATTGTCTAAATTTTATTCTACAATATTTAGAAAAAGGTGTTTGAAGATGAACAGAAGTAGCTGCTTATCTTTAAGTCACTGAAACTTGTATATATGTGTCATGATTCAAAATAGTAAGCATTTACAGGATACTTCATTATTAAGAAATTCACATAATGGAAACCAAAAAAAAAGAAATAATTATATGGAGTGTGGTGAAGTATTGGGAAACTAGCTTAGTGGTCACAAGTTTTACCTCCTTTGTCCCTCTGTCCATGTGAGGTTGGCAAACCTTACAACGTGGCTGAGTCTGACTCCTGACGTGGCTGATGGGGCACCAAAGGACTCTGATGAGGAATGTCACTGACTGTGGTGATGACTTCTCCTTGTTATCACCAGGAATACTACCTCACTGCTGAGTCTTGCCACTGTCACCACAGACTTCTCTCTTTTCCTGGAGTCTGTCCACAGAATATGTCCTTCGTAGATTCTGTTGCCACTCCAAAAACAATTTCTAAAATTTCTCTACGCTTTTCAAATATCTCTGAAAGAAAGACATGGACACTTAGAGCTCTTCTGATTCAAAGTTCTTTGCTTGGGTTAAATATCTGTTTTTCCTAACTGTTGATGCTCACTCTATCCCAAAGCCCACAAGCCCGAGTCTTCTAGTCCTACCTTCCTCTCCTTGTGGAGTTTTGTGTCATTGTTGCCAAACCCTCAGCTGGGCGTCTATGGTAGAGTCCTGTTTGACTCTGTTGAGACTGTTTCTAGAAGTCGCTTCCCCGTGGCTTCTGTCTGCAGTAGTAAGAACTACCACCAAACTGCCAGGCACAAGTCCATGTCACTTACATAGCTGATTTCATTCAGGACCATCTGCTGATGCTGATGTAATTTTCTTATTTCCCATAAGGACACTGTGATTTCTGAATGGTGATTTGTACAGGAAGCAGGATTTGACAGTGAGGTCTGTGTGGACCTTGTCCTAGGGCACTTCTGCTTGTTTCTTCTCAATGTTCTATACTTTTCTCCAAATCACCTAGTCTTAAAGCAACTGCCTGTGCTTTGAGTATCCTGTTCTCACCTGCAACACCTTAAAAATAGCCTAAGTACTTGCCACAGCTGTGTTTTTATCTATCAACACTAAATTAAAAAATTCAAAAAAAAATGTCCTATCAGATTTGATAAACTTGATCTGAGCTCTGAACCTCATTGCTTTCTTTTAGGTAGCCATTACTTCCTGGCAGCTACTTCCAGCAAAGAGGCCTTTATATTTTACTTTTCAATGATGAATTTATGATGTGGTAGAATTAATGAGAGTGATGTGTTTTACAGCTTTTGTGCCTCAAATGGTGTTTCTCAGTCAGCCCAGTAGGCTTCTGCTTACATCAATACAAATAGTGATTCCTTTTCAGAATTCAGGAAGATTTGTGGAAGCAAGTATTTCCAAATCAAATTATCCTCACAGTTTCTGCTCAGCATAAACCAATGGTACGTGATGAGTGCCTTTGACATGTTGAGGAATAATTAAATTTAATTTTCAAGTATAAAAGAGAAATGGAAAACATTTGTGCAGCCCGGTGGAGCTGACTCCACACTACCCCTTCTCTAATCTCAGAAGAGGGAATAGAATTCCAGCAGACTAATAGGTTCCTTGATGTTCTGCAGAAAACTTTTTTGAATTAGACAAATCCCGCTGACCTGACAACTTTCATTTAAGCCAACAAGGGTAAAAGTGGGAACTTGAAATTTGTCTTTTGTGAAGGCAGACAAATAATTTGATTTATTTAACATCAAGATGTTCTGAAGGGCCTGGGAAGATGGCTCAGTGGGTACAGTACTTCCCTTGCAAGTGTAAGGGCCTGAGTTCTACCCCAACCTCCATATAAAAAAGCCAGGCATGGTAGCATGTTCACGGTCCTACTTCTGGGGAAGCAGAGGAAGGAGGATTCCTGGGGAGGGCTGGTCAGCCATTCTAGTTTTCTTGGTGAGTATCAGGCCAGAGAGATCTAACTATAATTAAGCTTGTAACTTAGGGTTTAGGGTGTATCTTAGAGGTAGAACACTTGCCTAGTATGTGCAAGACCTTGGGTTCCATCTCTTGATCATGAAAATAGACAGATGAACCTACACTTGTAACTTGTGCACCATGAATTTGTGTAAAGGGACATTTTAAAAGTGCATTCTGAGAATTATACAGGGAGTGGCCATGGCCTTATTGTCTGATTGGGTCCCTTCTTTTCTACCTAAGATTCGCCTCCTCCCTATTCTCCACACTCCCCTTGTGGTTTGCAGACACCAGAGGCATAATGCAGTAAGATCCTGAGTGACTGGGTTTGGATTGGGGTTTAAATTCCAACTGTGCTACTCAACTAGCCACCTGAACTGAACTACTACAACACACCTAAGCCACGGTTTCTTTGCCAGGGGAATTGTGATTAGTAATTGTCTGAACATTATTAAGTGGGGAAGATAAATGCAACAAGGCCTGCAAAGGACTTTGTATAGCTCTGTGTGTTTCCAGTCTCGTGATGGCCATCCATCTTGAATGAACTTTCGTAAATAGTTGAGACAACTTGAGAATCAGACAGGGCCAGTGTCCTGGTTGGTAGCTGGTTTTTCTTCTAGATGGGGAGAAAGAGTAGCATCCAAATCAAGATTTGAAGGGGCTAATGAGGTGGAGTCTGAGCAGGAATTCAGACCAGAAAAATCTGAAGAGATTTTCTTTGCTGTGGAGTTGTCTCCTGTAGCCAGAAGTTTTCCTGTGATCCACCCAGTCTCACAGCCCCTTGGTCCCAAGTAAACACACAGAGGTTTATATAAATTACAAACTGTTTGGTCTATGGCTCAGGCTTCTTACTATCTAGCTCTTAAAATTTAACTCACGCCGGGCAGTGGTGGCGCACGCCTTTAATCCCAGCACTCGGGAGGCAGAGCCAGGCGGATCTCTGTGAGTTCGAGGCCAGCCTGGGCTACCAAGTGAGCTCCAGGAAAGGCGCAAAGCTATGCAGAGAAACCCTGTCTCGAAAAAACCAAAAAAAAAAAAAAAAAATTTAACTCACCCCACACCTATTAATCTATGTTTTGTCACATGACTTCATGGCATCACCTGTTGTCTCACATCTTGCTTCTGGTGGCGTCTTGGAGCTACTTCCCCACTCTGCCTTTCTTCTCTCTCCATCTCTCTTAGATTTCCTGCCTGGCTCCATTCTTCCCTGCCATAGGCTGATGCAGGTTTATTTATTATCCAATGGGAGCAACACATATTCACAGCATACAGAAAGACATTCCACAGCACTTCCCTTTTTCTGTCTAATCAAAAATTAGATAGTATCTATCAACAAAGGTTATAGCCAGTCTTCCCAGGACTTGAACATTATCTTGAATTTTCTCAGGATCCCCATAAGATTGCCAGTGCTCCCTATCAGCAGGAAGTAGCTTAGAAAACTATACCCACATTCCCATAAGATGGATTATGGATGTTTGTATTTGTTTGGAGGGTTGGTTATAAATTGTTATTGGTCATAGTCAATCTCTTTCTAAATGAAGAAATGGGAACATGATATAGAAATGTATGATATAGAAATGATAGGATAAAAGGGTAGATTACTGAATTTGCTTTAATAAAAAAACTATTAATCTTACATATTTTACATTAGTATGGATTTTTATTTATTGATACAAATTTAATTTTATTATACTGCATGCATATTTCTACTCTTGTTTAGGATATTATGTTTATATAGCTTATTTAAAAATGTAATATATGATTAAGAAATACAACTTAATAGTCATCTCAATAGTCAAACTTATAGTCATTTAGTTAGGTTTTAAAGATATCCAGAGATATATTTCACATGGATAGGTAATCTTCAAACACTTCAAAGACCTACAGAATATGGCATTTAAAATGTTTTAAGAACTTAGACTTTTCTGGACATTGAGACATGTCTGCTCCTGGCAGTACCAATCTACTTCAGAGAAGATGATGAGCATCAAGGAAACTCCATAAAGAGTTTGCTTTCTTCGTGGCAAAAGTTAGCCATTTGGGGAAGAAACTGCTCTTACCTGGACTGCTTGACAGTAAGTTGTATAAACTGGACATACAGGACCCATAGGAAAGTGACCACTGAACTTTTGCCAAAACAAGGTGAGATGGTCCTTCAGCTCCTGCTTCACAGATGATACTGCCAGACATTCTGCAGGACACAGAGGAAAGTGACTGATGAACTTTGCCAATAGACAAGACAATCCTTCAAATTTCCTGCTTCACAAAAATGTCTGACAGAGACTCTAGGCCTGTAGGCTAAAGATGGATGCCACAACGTTTGCAGAAGAACTTTTGGTGATTGTCCAGGCAGCCAGATTTCCAGAATTTTGGAAGTTGCTTACAATGCACTTCCTGTTTACTCAGATAATATTGTATCCTTCAGGGGTCTTTGATGGAGTTGAAGACTAGATAGTTACATTTAGTTTTCCTTGGTTACAATAAAAAGTTAATTAGATATGAAACTTTAGACTCACAAAAATAGGATTGATGATAAGAGTATCTTTTAATTTTGCCACATACAAATAGACTAGATATTGTAACTGTAATTCTTGCTTGATAACGTTTTGTTATGTGTAATTTTACTATGTTAAAATGAAAACCTTCCCTTTTGATTAGACAGAAAAGGGGAAGTGCTGTGGCATGTCTTTCTGTATGCTGTGAATATGTGTTACTCTCATTGGTTAATAAATAAAGCTACATCGGCCTATGGCAGGGCAGAATAGTGCCAGATGGGAAATCCAAGAATGATAGAGAGAGAAGAAAGGCAGAGTTGGAAGAGATGCTCAGAGACACCACCAGGAGAAGCAAGATGTGAGAGACCAGGTAATGCCATGAAGCCATGTGACAAAACATAGATTGATAAGAATGGGTTGAGTTAAATTGTAAGAGCTAGCTAGCAAGACACCTGAGATTAAGATTGTAATTAATATAAGCCTATGAGCAATTATTTTATAAGCAGCTGTGGGACCATGGGTGGGAGAGATTTGTCAGGACTATTGGGCAAGGCAGGACCCAAGAAAATTCTGACTACAGTCTCCTTATAGGCCACTCTCATTCTTGCACTGGAGCAATCTAGGAGCAAGAGAAGGAAATCAGAGAGGGGATACCCAACCAATCTCTCAGGAGTCTCTTCTACACTAAGAAGGAAGGCTGGGCCCATTCCCCATTGTAACTTGTTCTTGGAACCTCTACTCATGAATTTCTTGGTCCCAAACTGTATAGTATCAGTTGTCATTGGCTCTTAATAGTCTATGCTTCCTTATTGTTTCAATGAATTTCATACTGTTCATCTATAATGAATGTCTGTGAGGTGGCTGAAAAATATCTCCTGTTGGTTCATGTATTTGAATACTCAGTCCCCAGTTGGTAGTATTGTGATGGAAGTTTATGGAACCTCTAGGAAGTACAAACTTCTGGGAGGAAGTATGTTCCTGGGGGCATGCTTTAGGAGTTAATAGCCATGCCCTACTTCCTGTTTTATTTCCCTACTTCCCATGTGCAGATGAAATATGATCATCCACCTTCTTGCTCCTGCTACCATGCCATGCCTTTTTCAACACAATGGACTCTATCCCCATGGAATTCCAAGGCAAAATAAATTCTTTCTGCCTTATGTTACTTTTGGTCATGGTATCTAATCACAGAAACAGGAAAGCAACTAACACAGGTTGCCTTCAAATTATATTGACACCACTATCTGTGTGAATGTATTGTAAGAAATAATGGAGAGGGTACTTGAACTGAACTGGCTTGTCCTAGTGATCAGATCACTGAATACCCTGTGATGGTATTCTTTTCTCCAATGACTTTTCTCCAATGAATGATGGAGGCAGATGCAGAGATCTGCAGCCAAACACCAGGCAGAGCTACAGGAGAGAGAGAGAGAGAGGAGGGATTCTGTGAGCAATGCATCAGGATCATGATGGGAAAACCTGCAGAGCTGACCAAACCAAACTAGTGGGAACTCATGAAAGTTGCATCAATGGCTATGGAACCTGCATGGGACTGGACTGGGTCCTCTGCATTGTGAGACAATTGTGTAGCTTGATTTGCTTGATGGGAAGGGCCCTGGTGGTAGAATTGGAATCCATCCCTGGTGCATGAGGGGGCTTTTTGGAGCCCACTACCTACCTATGGGACACCTCGTGTAGCCTTGAGGCAGGGGTAAGGGCTTGGACTTGCTTCTACTAGATGTGCCTCCCCCTGGGAGGCCTTGCCTTCTCGTGAGGGAGAATGGGGGTCGGTTGGGAGGGATGTTTGGGAGATGGGAGGAGGGAAGAGAGGGATCTCTGATTGTTGTGTAAAATGAAAAAAAAAATTCTTAATAAAAAACTGAAAAAAAAGAAAGTTGAAAAATCAATGTGCTATATTGATTAAAAAACTATACAACTGGATAGAACTATTAGTTGCTTCCCTCTTTGAAGGCTTTCATCATGCCCTTTGATACCATGAAAGCTAGTCCTCAGGTAAGGTCTAGCTTAGGGGCTTCAAGGCCCTGTGCCTGAATTGCATGATGTTTTCAGTGATATGAACTTACCTTCTAACTCTGAGGAAAAAATCAAGGGCAAAATCAACAGCCTATAATGTTTTGGAACGCTCTTGGAAAATCTATGATGTCTTTGGACCATATAGTAACAAGCATGGCAGGACAGCCCTAAGGGTGCAGTGGTGGCACATATACCTTGGACTCTCTAATTGGATCTAAGACCCACTCAACAAGAGAGAAAGTATACCTGGGATGGGAAATATAGTCAGCTAACCTGGAGACAGTGAAGTCATGGAGGAGAACCTACAACTGCCACTTTACTAAACCAGCTCAATCCCTAACTATACTCTAAACTTGCCCTTATACCCACAGATAAGTATAGAGCTCACCCCTCATTCAGGCAACTTTGTAATAGCTGGAGAACATTACAGAAAATTACAACCAATCAAAATACAGAGTTTAGGAGCCCAATCCTAATGGATATGTCTACAATACAAGTCCTGAACCTAAGCCCTAGGGATTATTTGAGAAAAAACAAGAGAAAAAAAATTCTAAGATCCAGGGAAATAGGGAGTTTGCTGTGAGATTGTGTCTCCAAGAAATGTCAGAAGCTGTACCCATAAAGTTTCACCAATATGACTGCTTAAACATATGCAAAACAAAGACAACAATAGACAGGACAAGGTGTATGGGGGATGGGGGAGCCCAGGAGGCCTCAACCATACACAAAAATATGAGACAACTAAGGAGTGCTGAGAACAGGAGAAATTCTCTTCTCTAGGGAAGAACAGGGAAGAACATACCAATTAGTTATTCTATATCAAATGTTCAGCCCTGAAAATGTATACATACCTGTAATATTGTACAGACTGTGGTCCAGCTAATCCAACAATGACTGTCTGTGAGTGCAAAGTCAAGAATCCAGTGGTTGGCTCTGTCCTCAAGGCTCAAAGTCTCATCTGGTCTTCAGTATACAATGGAATCCAAAAGAAGTAGGCTTTAATGCCAGTAAAGGAATGGATTTGCCAATGAGATGAGAGCAAGCAGGCAAAGAACAAAACCTCCCTTCTTCCATGTTCTTATGTAGGTTTTCAGCAAATGTGGTCCAGACTAGAGGTGGGTTTTATCAGCTCAAAAGATCTGAATCTTCCAACCTCAAAGATCCAGATTAGGAGTGGCTCTTCTCACTTCAAACTGAGTAAATATCTCTCATATGGATGCCTTCCATATTTAAGTTTTAGTTAATTCTAAATGTAGTTGACAACCAAGAATAACCATTACACTATTGTTAAGCTTTTACTTTTACCTATTCTATAAAAAAGTTAACACATTGCTACCCTTTCTTCCTAGACAAATTGTTCTTAAAGTTATTTTTAGAGTTGTTTAGAGTTATTAAAAAACAAATAGTTAACTTGCCATCATGTATTCCATATTTAGTGTTCTTTATTTGTATGTCTATTTGTGCTTCATAATGATTTTATAGTTTTTTTTTTGCTAATGTCTCTTAATATTTAAGAATTTCTTTCTTTTCCATACATTTTAAAAAAGAGACTTTAACTAGGTTAGAATTACAGGCTAGGGATTTGTATCAGGCTAGTTTATTTCCTGTCCATCAGTATAAGAAAAATAACCTAATTCTATTTTCCTTTGGCTGGCATTGGTCTTAAGAAGTCTGTTGTAATTCTTATTCTCTCAAATATTAACCTAAATGACTCTGGCATGATATTTTTGTTCTCTCTTTTTTCTTTCTGTGTGCTTCACAGGTTCTTTTGAGTTGTGTATTTGTTGTGTAGCAGTAGAGACCAAGGTAAAAAGATTCTGACATCTGGAAGTAGGCATTATTTCCTTCTCCTGGGGCTTGCTTACAGCTAATTAAGGCATACTTGGGATCAGCCTTGAAGCGTGTTTGCTCTTCTGGGTCTCTTGAGTGTCCTATAAGCTTCACATTTCCTGTGTAAACATGTTGTGTTGGAGGATGGATTGGGCTACTGAACAGTTTCCTTTTGTTTCAAGTCTTCCCTTCATGTTTTGCCTCAGAAGGGTGACTTTTTATGCTCTTGTCCTTCTTGCAGGATCTTTCTGTTATCTTTGTTATTGTACGAGTATACTTTGGAATTGGTCGCTGGTGGCGGTAAAGGGTATAGTCTGTGTATTTCTGAATAATTCTCACTTTTATTAGAGTAGGACATCACTCAGTCTTAGGGGCATGACTACTCAACCCATTGCTCCTTTTTTGGTTGTATTTATCATTTTGCTCCTTCTACAACACTGGAGATTATTTCCTGTCCATTTATTTCCTCAGATTCAGTGGGTTCTTCACAATGCTCTAAGATCATGTTACTGGTATCCATTATCATCAAAGATTCAAGCTGTTATTTGTAGAGAAATACAAGATAAATACAGTAAGAGCTTGTCTTCCTCCTCAGACCAGCACCATACAAATTTAAAAATGGTTCCCAATAAGCTTTTCTAAAAATCACCCATGAGTTTAAATAAATTTTAAACAGAAATAGATATAAATATCACCAAATGCTTTTATATCTTTAATACATCAAAGTAATGATTTGTAATAATAGACTCCTTAATATTAGATTTCATCTTACTCTTGAATAATTCTTAGGTTAGTGCATTAATCAGGGTTCTCAAGAGTAATAGAAATTATAGAATGAATCTCTTTCTACATGTATGGAAGTAATCTCATATAGATATATGATTGATTAGCAGATGAAGAAGAAAAGCTTCCTTCTTTCATGTCCTTATATGGGCTCCTACAGAAGGTATGGCTCAGATTAGATCTGGATTAAAAATGTGTTTTCCTTAAAACCTCAAAGATCCAAATTAGAAGTAGATCTTGCCATTTTAAATTAAACAGACATCCCTCACAGGTGTGCTCTCTATTTTGGGGTTTAGTTAATTCTAGGTATAGTCAACTTGACAACCAAGAATAGCTAGCCATCACAGTTAGCTATAGCATAATTCTGCATATTTATATATACATGTGAAGGAGAATTTAGTGCATATTCCTCTTTTCATGTTATTTTGACATTTTTTTGCATTGTGATAAAAATATGAATTATAAATTGCCAATTTTTTTGGTATGTGACATATATGAGCTAAAAAATAACTTCAGAGCTATTATACCTACATGAGAGCTTCTTATACAGTTATCTAGGTAATAGAGTTGATTCTGTGTTCAATAATTTCCTGAATGTTTCCTTATAATTAGAATAACCACCTGATTTATTCACATTGGGACTTTCTATTAAGAAAGTGCACGAATGATAATTGTGGAGCTGGAGAGATGGCTCAGTAGGCAAAAACTTGCTGTGAAAGTATGAAGAATTGAGTTCAGATCACCAGCACCCACAGAAAAACCAAATATGCTGCACACATCTGTAACCCTAGAACTGGAGTTAGGGGTCAGAAACAGGTAGATCCTAAGGGCTCCATGGCCAGCCAGTCTAGTCAAAATATGGTTTTAGTGAAAACCTTGTCTTGACAAAAGCTGAAGTGCAGTAAAGAAGGACTCTGTCAATATCTGGTCTCCATATGTGCATACCAAGGCAAGTGCACCCATACACACATGTGTGTAGAACACACACACACACACACACACACACACACACACACACACACACACAAATAAATTATAAGAATTTTAGCAAAGGAATTGGTAAAAATTAGGATCTTGAAAGACAGCAAGTGATTGTGAAGGCAGACAATCTGTGTATTGCAGTTCCTCGGTGATTTATATTCTGATAGAGATTGGCATAGGAAATAAATAGACCTTTGAGATGATGAAAGATGTTGCTTCTTCATGAGCAGGCGCACTGAATAACCACAAAACAAGTTAGTACACAGGAAACTGAGTATTACATAAGATGAAGTGAGCTGTATTTTTTTTTAGTTGTAATGTAGGGAGACTGAGAAAATTACAGGAACAGGAACCAGTGAATAATTTTTTTGTTTATTTTTTAATTTATGTTTTACTTCTCTAATCAAATACATTCATAAGTAGTTCAGAGTAAGTAATGTATCTCTGTACCAAGTACCTAGCATAACATTGCTTCATGATGGATTCTCTTTTTTGAAATAGATTCTACTCTTGCATAATACACCCCAAACAGTTCCCCTCCCTCCACTCCTCCTAGTTACCCCACCTTTTTTCTTCCCCAAATCCATTTCTCCTCCATTTCCTCTTCAGAAAAGAGCAGGTCTCTAAGAGACAACAGACAAACAGTGCAAAACAAAATACAATAAGACAAGGTGAAAGCCCTCATATCAAGGCAGAATAGGGCAACCTAATAGGAGGAAAGAGTCTCAAGCAGGCAACAGAGTCAGCGGTATACCCACTCCCACTCTCAAGAGTCCCACAAAAACACCAAACTAACAGCTATAACATATACACAGAGGACATGGTGCAGACCTTTTCAGGCCTCAGTCTCTTTGAGCCCATATGAGCCCTGCTTAGTTGATTCAGTGGGCCATGTTCTCTTGGTGCCCTCCATCCCTTCTGACTCCTACAGTCTTTCCTCCCCCTCTTCCATGGGATTCCCTGATCTCTAAGGGGAGGGACCTGATGAAGACCTCCTATTTAGATGCTCTCTCTCTGCATAGTTGCTGGCTGTATATCTCTGTTCCTGCTCCCATATGCTGCTGGAGGAAGACCCCTTGATAACTACTGGACAGGGCACTAATCCACGAGTACAGAAGAATATTGTTAGGAATCATTTCATTAATTTTTTTCAAGTCTACTTTTTTCTACTCTAAGTCTTTGGGCCAGAGACTACATTTCCTGGCTATCAAGGCAGTGTAAGGCATGAGCTCCCTATCATGGCATAGGCCTCAAGTTAAACCAAACATTGGTTGGCCACTGCCACAGGTTCTGTGCCACCATTACCCCAGCACATCTTGCAGGCA
Organism: Peromyscus maniculatus bairdii; assembly: GCF_049852395.1. Classification (NCBI taxonomy): domain Eukaryota; kingdom Metazoa; phylum Chordata; class Mammalia; order Rodentia; family Cricetidae; genus Peromyscus; species Peromyscus maniculatus. Next base: position 7,163,051 of record NC_134857.1, on the reverse strand, counting down.
GGATAGATTGTAGGTAGAGGGTTTTGTGGCTGTGTTAATTTCCAGGTTTCTCTTTCTGTAGCCTGCAGAGTACCTTTCCATGACAAAGAGAGTAGAATGTAGGGATGTAGGTTCCATGCAAGCATCTATTTGACCTCTCTGTGTTGAAAGAGCTGTGTGGATGTTGTCCTTGGCAATGGGTCCCTTCTGTCAGTTTTCAGAGAGGTATGTATCTTCTGTCCTAGTATCAGCCTGAGTTGTTTAGGAATCTGCATGGGAACTCCTTGACCAACAGCTCAACTAAATGCAATCCAGTCCTACCACTGGAAGCCTTGCCTGGCTACAAATGGTCAATTCAGACTCCATATCCTCCATTACTAGAAGTATTCACTAGGGTCACCCTCATAGACTCCAGGAAGCTTCTATTGCTCTAGGTTTCCACATTGGTTCCCCAAATGCCACCAATTCCAGCTGATTTTCCCTGCACTCTCTACTTCCATTCTTCCCACCTGATTGTTCATCCTCCCAACACTACCTGTTCTCAGTTCATCCACAGAATCTATTCTATTTCCCTTTCCCAAGGATATCAGTGCTTTCCCTTCTTCTTTACCTAACTTATCTGGGTCTGTGGATTGTAGTTTGATTATCATTTACTGGAAAGTTAATAACTACTTATAAGTGAATATATAACATATTTGTCTTTTTGGGTCTGGGTTACCTCACTCAGGATGATTTTTTTCTTGTTCCACCCATTTGCCTGGGGATTTCATGTCATATCTTTAAACAACTAAGTAATACTCCATTGTGTAAATGTATCACATTTTAAAATTTATTCTTCATTCAAGGGACATTTAGGCATTTTCTAGTTTCTGTCTATTATGAATAAAGTCACAATGAACATAATTGAGCAAATGTCCTTGTGGTAGGATGGAGTGTCATTTGGGTATATGTCCAAGAAAGATAAAGATGGGTCCTGAGTTAGATCAATTCCCAATTTTCTGAGGAACTACCATATTGATTTCCATAGTGGCTGTACAAGTTTATACTCCCACCAGCAGTGGAGGAGTGTTCCCCTTGCTCCACATCCTCACCATCATGAACTGTCATGTTATTGATCTTAGCCATTCTGACAGGTGTAAGATGGAATATCAAAGTAGTTTTGATTTGCATTTATTAGATGGCTAAGTATGTTGAACATTTCTTTGTTTCTCAGACATTTGAGTTTCCTTGGTTGAGAGTTCTCTCTTTAGATATGTGCCCTATTTTTTAATTGAAATATTTGTTTTTTAATATTTAGTTTCTTGAGCTCTTTATATATTTTGGATATTAGGCCTCTATCCAATGTGGAATTGATAAAAAAAAATATTTTTCCATTCTGTAGTCTACTTCTTTGATTGACATTGACCTTTGCCTTACAGAGGCTTTTTAGTTTCATGAGGTCCCATTTATTAATTGTTGATCGATCTTAGTGCCTATGCTATTAGTGTTCTGCTCAGAAAGTTGTCTGTAGTGATATATTCTGTACCCCAATAAAGCTTACCTGGGCATCAGAGGACAGAGTCAGCACATTGCAGAGGAACCTTGGGTAACTGTCCAGGCAGCCAGCTGTTTCTGTCATTTCTCACATTTTTTGGAAGTCACTTGTTTATACTTCCTGCTTACTTAATATTATTTCCTCCTCAGGTCTTTGAGGGAGTTGAAGATTAGATAGTTATAGTTTTCCTCATTAACAAATTCAGAAAAGAAACTCACTAAAGAAATAAAAGGTATATAAGTTTGAAAGACATTAAAAGATTTTTTTGGTTAGTAATACAAGTTTGGATAGAACATGAATTAGGTATAACATTTTGGACTCACTAAAATAGCATAAATAATGGAGTATTTTTTCTGAATCTGTCAAATGTTAATGGATTGGACATTGTTAATATAATTCTTGACTGTATATATTGTATATACTTATTGTATATAGTTTTTCTTAAATTAGTTATAACTTTCTTTTATTATTTTAGATAAAAAGGGGGAAATGCGGTGATATGTTGTGTACCCCAATAAAGCTTATCTGGGGATCAGAGGACAGAGCCAGCCACTAAATTAGACATAGAGGTCAAGTCATGGTGGCACATACCTTTAGTTTTATCATTCAGGAGGCAGAGATCCATCTAGATCTCTGTGAGTTCAAGGCCACACTGGGCTACATGAGAGAAACAGACAGTGGTAACACACACCTTTAATCCCAGAAAGTAATATGGCAGGACACAGAAAGGTATATAAGGCATGAGGAAACAGGAACTTTTGCTCTTGAGGCTGAGGATTTCATAGAGGTAAGCTAGTGGCTGGCTGTTTACTTCTCTGATCTTTTAGCTTTTACCTCAATATCTTGTATGGTTTTTTTTTTATTATAAGACCTTTTAAGATTTGTATTACAGTTGTCTCATGTCACTGAGTTCAAAGCTATTCCCTACTTTAACTTCTATTAGGTTCAGTGTGTCTGGTTTTATGTTGAGGCCTTTGCACCACTTGGTCTTGTGTGTGTGTGTGTGTGTGTGTGCAAGGAAATAAATATGTATCTATTCTTCATACAGACATCCAGTTGACCAGCATCATTTGCTCAAGATGCTTTCTTTTTTTTCCAGTGTGTATTTTTGGCTTCTTTATCAAAAATCAGTTGTACTTATATGTGTGAATTTATGTCTGGGTCTTCAATGTGTCTGTTTTTTATGCCAATACCAATGTTTTTTTTTTTTAACTTGGAAACATTTCCATATAATGTTTGACACAGAAATCATCAAATAGAAGTATACAATGTTGACAGGAGGCAGTACATTTATAATTTATAACCCCAAATGTATTTATAAATTAGAAATGGAAAGATTTACAAATGAAATTATGAAGGTTCACCAAAGTGATTTAATCTGTCAGTTTCTCATTCATTTTTATGTCTTAATAATATTCTATTGTATGAATAAGCCACATTTTATTTCTCTCCAGTATTTGATAGCTATTTGAGTTGTTTTAACTTTTTTACTATTAGCAACACACTGCTGTAAACCTTCATGTACATGTTTCATAGGTGCACATTTTCAGTAGTTTGAGGATATATTCCTAAGGGTAGAGTTGTTGAGTAACAGAGTAACAATGTTTTGCATTTTGACCAACCACCAAACTGTTTTGCCAAAGTGGCACACCATTTTACAATCTCACCAAATCCTTGTTTTTAAGGCTCTGATTTTTGTACAAAAGCATTCAATCATTCTGTCAGACCAAACCAGGAAAAGTAAGCTATAGTTCAGAGCTGTTCTATTACATTTACTATGCAAAGCCATTCTTGGCATTTGCAACTCTCAGCCCTTTTGAGTATTCTTGCAGTGTTCACCTTTTCCTCCACCACTTTTTTTTTCTTCTTTTTTTTTCTGGTTTATTTCTATCTATTACAAATGTATAAAAAATCCTCCATCAACGCTGCTGATAGCAGCAGAACCTTGAGAAATATACCTTTCGTTTGCCTCAGAAAAGGATCACATATTGCACTGTAAAGTTTATAAAATTGGCGCAAAACATTGTGGTAATGTTACAATACCAGTTTTAAGAGTTCAGTGACTAATGGGGAGCCGATGGGATACATGCAGAACTGTGAAAGCGATCTCACTTAGCCAGCTGTACACGTAGACTGTAAATCTACATTCAGATCAATTCTGAACTAAAACTATCATCTCAGTTTATCTGTTGAGGTCAACCAGGAAACCCTAGAATATACCTTGATTTTTGCAAAAAACAAAATAGGGGGAGGGGTTTCTTCAGCATTTCAGTCCACGAGTAACAGTATCCTAACAGGCAAAGTGTTCTCTCACTGTCAACATAGAATGAACTGCTGCTGGAGGTCAACTTGGGCTTTAATTTGCATTAGCACTTACATGCATAGTAGTCCAAGTTGTTGATCTCATGACTTTAAAAAGTAACTCTAAAAAAGTAAAATGGCCCTTCTTGGAAGACTGAAGAAAGACATCCAGCCACAGTTGTAAGAAGTCTCATCAAAACAATATACCCTTTTATGAATTACGCCTCAATTTAAAAAAAAAAGTAGCCCCAAATAAGAAGCAGCTCTGAAAAAGAAAATATAACTTAAGATATTTGAAAAAAACAAGGTGAATACAGGTTCAAAAATAATTAAGATACATTTTCTTAAGGCTACCTAGAATTAGGCTTTAAAGAATTCTACCATTTCAAGTTTACCACTAGCTACTAGATACCCATTTACAAACAAGATGTTCACTTTTTTTGTTCCTTTATCGAAAGAAAAATCTACCTTCAGACTATGAGGGTGGTGATGGGGAGGGACTAGAAAACAAGATTCAAACAATCCCATGCAAATATCACATTTTTCAAATGGAAGAACTCCAAACTGCACTAGAAGTTCCAATCACTAAGACACTTTCCATTGAAATGATTTAAGTACAACTACATGGCACCAAGGTTTAGGCCTAACATAGGCCTGACAACCAAGTCCCTGTTCTCTGGAAGAAAAGCCTCAAAAGTCCCACTCAATTCCACATAACAATACTTCAAAGATCAATTAGGTTTTCCTTTCCTTAATATTTTTGTTTTCGACTTCTAATCTTAAAGACTAGATTAAAACTTAGCTCATTTCCCAGAAGGCATTGCTTCCCTTTGCTCCATGAAAGATTCCACCAAGACCTCTTCCTCAAAACCATCTAGCCCCCAGCCTCCAGCCTGTGCTTGTGATGCATCTTTCTCAACATCAGCTTGATCTGCACTGACAATGATTGTCGAAGCCTAGAATTCAACATTTACAAATTGTCATTCACACACACAAAACACACTATTATCACACAACTTGTGTCTTGAGAGAATCCTCTGCTTCTTAAATCTTTGGCCTCCCAGTCAATCCCAAGTTCAACCAACTTTAACTAAAACTGCACTCAGAATTTCACCAAGCTTTTCACCCACACATTAATGCTTGTCGTATCTTTCATCAACTGTCAAAATCTGAAGCCTGCTCAGAGATCGCCAGGTATAGGTGAGTTGAGACTATTGATATTGATGGATATTAATGACCAGTGATTGTTAATTCCTGTTATTTTTTGTGGTTGTGTTGTGTTGTCTTTCTATGGTGTATGTTGGTGTGGGATTATCTATTGCTTGATTTTTCATGGATGTGTTTAGCTTCTTTGGGTTGAATTTTCCCTTCTAGTGCTTTCTGTAGGGCTGGGCTTGTAGACAGGTATTGATTAAATCTGGTTTTATCCTGGAATATTTTGTTTACTCCGCCTATGGTGATTAAGAGTTTTGCTGGGTATAATAGTCTGGGTTGGCATCCGTGGTCTCTTAGTGTCTGCATGAGATTTGTCCATGATCTTCTAGCTTTCATAGTCTCTATTGAGTAGTCTGGTGTTATTCTGATGGGTTTACCTTTATATGTTACTTGGTCTTTTTCCTTTGCGGCTCTTAATATTTTTTCTTTGTTCTGTGTGTTTAGTGTTTTGATTATTATGTGGCGAGGGGACTTTTTTTTTGGATCCAGCCTATTCGGTGTTCTATAAGCTTCTTGTATCTTCATAGGTATTTCTTTCTTTAGGTTAGGAAAGTTTTCTTCTATGATTTTGTTGAATATATTTTCTGTGCCTTTGAGTTGGTATTCTTCTCCTTCTTCTATCCCTATTATTCTTAGGTTTGGTCTTTTCATGGTGTCCCAAATTTCCTGGACGTTTTGTGTTACGATTTTTTTGTCTTTAGTATTTTCTTTGACTGACGAATCTATTTTCTCTATCGTGTCTTCAGTGTCAGAGATTCTCTGTTCCATCTCTTGCAATCGGTTGGTTATGCTTGTTTCTGTAGTTCCTGTTCGTTTAGTCAGGATTTCTATTTCCAGCATTCCCTCAGCATGTGTTTTCTTTATTGTCTCAAATTCATTTTTCAGATCTTAGAATGTTTCTTTCATCTGTTTAATTGCTTTTTCTTGGCTTGATTTGATTTCTTCCCATTTTTTGTTCGTTTTTTCTTCCATTTCTTTAAGGGAGTTTTTTATTTCCTCTTTAATGGAGTTTTTCATTTCCTCTTTAAGGCAAGTTTTTATTTCCTCTTTAAGAGAGTTTTTCATTTCCTCTTTAAGGAAAGTTTTTATTTCCTCTTTAAGGCAGTTTTTCATTTCCTCTTTAAGGAAAGTTTTTATTTCCTCATTGAGGGAATGTTTTATTTCTTCTTTAAGGGCCTCTATCATCTTCTTAAAGTCATTTTTAGGGTTGATTTCTTCTGTTTCTTCTGTCATGGTATGTTTAGGTCTTGCAGGTGTAGAATCACTAGGTTCTGATGTTGCCATATAGGTCTTTATGTTGTTGCCTGTATTTTTGCACTGGCGTCTACTCATCTTTTCCTCTGTGCGGTGCAGGTGGTGTCTGTGTCTGAGAGTGCCTCTCTTGTTCTAATTTTAGTCTTGGTTTAGTAGGGGTTCTTGGTTAAATTGGTGCTATTGGGCTGTTTCTTCAGGGACAGCTGATTTCAGTCGGTGAATTATATACTTATGATTCTGGTGATCTGGTTTAGTGGCTGGGTAGCGCCTTCTTCTGTGTTCCCAGGTCACGTTTTATTCATTTGTCAACTCCTCAGCTGATCTTGTTTCTTCAGACTTCAAACTGTAGGCATCTGAATCCTCTCCCAGATGGGTTTCAGCTGAGCAGGGTAGTCTCACCAACACCTCCAAGTTGTTGGGTTTCACAGGATCAGCAGTTGGGCCCTGGGTTGTCCCCAGACGGAGTGTCCAGACTCGCCCTGGTTCTGACCCACGGAGATAGCCTCTTCCCCAGGTGTTGGGGCTAGGGGCGTCCCTGTTCCAAGCTGCGTCTGCCCCTCTCTGTCCCCGGGCCTGTCCACCCCTGTGGCCCGCCGCCACCGGCCCACCTGCGTCCGCTTGTCTCCGCTGCTGGGCCTGTATGTCCCTGTCAGCTGCCGCTGGGTCTGTCCACCTCTGCAGGCTGCTGCCACAGGCCTACCTGCGTCTGCTTGTCTCCGCCATCTTGAAATCCGCCAACAACTCACTCCCAATGTTTTTTATTACTACAATTCTGTAGTACAACTTGAAATCACAGATCATGATACATCTAGCTATTCTTTTATTGTTACAGATTATTTTAGATATCCTGGGTTTTGTTTTATCACATGGAGTTGAGAATTGTCCTTTAAAAGTCTGTAAGAATTATGTTGGAATTTTGTGGGGATTGCATTAAATCTGTAGATTGCTTTTGATAGGATGGCAATTTTCACTATCGTAATCCTACCAATTCTTAAGCATGGGGAACCTTTCCATCTTCTGATACCTTCTTAATTTTTTTTCTCCAAAGACTTGAAGTTTTTATCATAAAAGTCTTTTACTTACTTGGTGAGAGTTACCGCAAGAGAAGTTATATTATTTGAAGCTATTATGAAAGGTGTAGTTTCCCTGATTTCTGTCTCAGTCCATTTGTAATTTGTATATAGGATTTTTAAAAGTTAATCTTGTATCCAGACACTTTGCTGAAAGTGTTTTATCAGTTGTAGGAATTCTCTAGTGGAATTTTTAGGGTCACTTATGTATATTATCATGTCATCTGTAAATAACAATAATTTGATTTTTTTCTGTTACAATTTGTATCCCCTTCATCTTTTTTAGTTATCTTATTGCTCTCCTAAAACTTCCAGTACTTTATTGAGTAGATTTGGAAAGGGTGGACAGCCTTGTCTTGTTCCTAGTTTTAGTAGAATTGCTTTGAATTTCTTTCCATTTAATTTGATTTTGGCTATAGGCTTATTGTAAATTGCTGTCATTATGATTAGGAATGTCCCTTGTATCTCTAATCTCTCTAGTACTTTTATCATGAAGGGGTGTTGGATTTCGTGAAAGGCTTTTTTGGCATCTAATAAGATGATCATGTGTTTGTTTTATTTAATTTTTTTCTATCAGTTTGTTTAGATGGTGGATTATATTTACTGATTTTCTTATGGTGAACTCTGCATCTCTGGAATGAAGCCTATTGATCATTGTGGATGATCTTTTTTATGTGTTCTTGGGTTCTATTTGCAAGTGTTTTACTGAGTATGTTTGCATCTATGTCTATAGGGAAATTGGTCTGTAATTCTTTCTTTTTTGAATCTTTATGTGGTTTAGGTATCAGGGTAACTCTGTGTTGTGGAATATTAGTTTAAGATTGTTACATTCATTTATGCTGTGGAATATTTGTCTAATGATGCAAAGATGTGCTGAATTTTTTTTATGTTGCATTTGTTTAACTGTAAAGCTGTGTTACTTTGCCTGCCTAAAATACCTGATTAGTCTAATAAAGAGCTGAATGGTCAATAGCTAGGCAGGAGAAAAGATAGGCAGGGCTGGTATGCAGAGAGAATAAATAGGAAGAGAAATCTAAAAAAAAAAATGAGTGAGAAATGAGAAAAGGAGAAGGATGCCAGGGGCCAGCCAGCCACAGAGTAAGAAGGAAAGAAAGATATATGAAATAAAGAAAGGTAAAAAGCCCAGAGGCAAAATGTAGTTAAAGAGAAAAAAATAATTTAGGATAGAAAAGTTGGCTGAAAACAAGCCACACTAAGGCCGGGCATTCATAAGTAAGAATAAGTCTCTGTGTATTTATTTGGAAGCTGAGTGATAGGCCCCCAAAGAGTTAAAAAAATCCAACTATAACCCTGGTTTCATAAAATGGATTTGGCAATATTCCTTCTATTTCTATTTGTGGATTAATTTGAGTATTGGCATTAATTCTTCTTCAAAAGTCTGGTAGAAAGTCTGGACCTTTTTTGGTTAGGAGACTTTTAATGATTGCTTCTATTTCACTAGGGATTAAAGTTCTTTTTAAATTGTTTATTTGATTTTGATTTAACTTTGGTAAGTGTTACCTGTTGTTAAAATTATCCATTTCTTTTAGATTTTCCAAGTTGGTGGAGTCTAGGTTTTTAAAGTATGTACTTAATTCTCTAGATTTCCTCAGTGTCTGTTGTTATGCCCCCTTTTTCTTTTTGCAACACATTTGTCCAAGTCCTTCTGGCTTTTAGTCTCCACTGAGAAGTCAGATGTGATTCTAATGGGACTGCCTTTATGTTACTTTGTCCTTTTCCTTTGTAGCTTTAATATTCTTTCTTTGTTCTGTATGTTTAGTGTTTTGATTATTATGTGTAAGGGGACTTTCTTTTCTGGTCTAATCTATTTGGTTCTCTGTAAGATTTTTGTACCATTAGAGACATCTCTTTCTTTAGGTCTGGAAATTTTTCTTCTATTATTTTGTTGAAAATATTTTCTGGTTCTTTGAGCTGGGGTTCTTCTCTTTTTTTATTCCTATTATTCTATTCCTATTTCTATTCCTTAGGTTTGGTCTTTTCATAGTATTCCAGATTTCCTGGATGTTTTGTGGCAGGAATTTTTAAGATTTAACATTTTCTTTGACTGATGCATCCATTTCTTCTGTTGTATCTTCAATGCTTGAGATTATCTCTTCCATCTCTTGAATTCTGATGGTGAAGCTTGCCTCTATAGTTTCTGTTTGATTTTCTAGATTTTTCATTTTCAGAATTCCCTCATGTTTATGCTTTCTTTATTGCTTATATTTCTATTTTCAGGTCTGAATAGATTCATTTGTTTCATTCAATGTTTGTTTGTTTGTTTCTTGGCTTTCTAAAGAAAGGGATTTATTAATTTCCTCCAATGTTTGTGCTTTCCTGGATTTCTTTAAGTGATTTATTCATTTTCTCTTTAAGATCTTATCATCTTCATATAGTTGGTTTTAAGCTCACTTTCTTGTGCTTCAGCTATATTAGAATATTCAGGGCCTGCTCTGGTAGGATAGCTGGTTTCTGTTGGAGAAATGTTGCCCTGGCTGTTGTTTGTTGTTTTCATATGCTGGCATCTAGGAGTCTGGGTTTATGATGATGATAGGTCTAGGTGCTGATTTCTGGGTTTGTCTTTGTTGAGTAAGTGTTTTGTTCCTTGGTTTTTGTTTCCTCTCTGGGTTTCAGAGAGTGTGTTGGCTGTGTGTTGCCTGCTTTGCTGGCCCGTTCAGCTGGTGTGTTCAAGGGAAAGTGTTTACTGGTGTTGGAGGCTGGAGAATGGGGAGGTCAGGGGTAGATGGTCTGAGGGATCCTCAGGAGGTATTGGCAGCAGGGAGGGGAAGTTGCCTCTGGTGTTCTGTTCCAGCACTAGGGGCAACCCTGAGAATTAGGTCTGAGGTAACTGAGAGTGGGAAAGGTCTATGGGCATCTTACCTGGACTTTTGGCAGATGTGGCCTGTCATTGAGCATGGGGTGTTAGCTCATGATGGATTCTTGATAAACTAATCTGTACCAAAAAAAAAAATCACACTTAAAGTACCAGAAGCTTGAGTGAAGAAATGAATGACATGCTGTATTGGTTATCATCTTAGTTACTTTCCATCCTTGTGACAAAATACTGTGACAAAAGCAACTTAGGAAGGAATGGTTTATTTTGGCTCTCGGTTTTCAAGTATCACTTTGGGAAATCACAGTGGTGGGATGCTAAAGCTGGTCACATGGCATCTGTAGTCAGGAAGCAGGGGGTGATGAATTTGTGTGCTCAGCTCACTTTTTCCTCTTCTTGCAGTCTAGGATTTAAACTCAGGGAATGATGTAGTGGGTAGCCATTCCAACATTGATCTGGAAGTTCCAAGCCCCATTGAGGCTTTGGTAACTGTCACTCCTACAAGGCAGGGCCAAGAGAGGAACCTAAAGTCCTGAGATCTGGATGCTCTCTTGGTTCCTGGACCCTGGACACTGGAGGTAGACTGAACAGAGTTCTCCAGAGAACACTGCCAGACTGGGCTGCATCTTTCCCAGACCCTGCAACCTACCTATCCCTTCATTTGTAAGTTACGCCACTAAATAAACCTCCCTTTTAACTATGTGAAATGGCCTTAATAATTTCACCAGTAGAGTGATGCCTTCCTCCTTTCGTTGGTGTCTTCCCACTTCAGTTAACCTAATCAACATATCTCCCACAGGTATGGGAGGAAGCTAAATAATCCCTCACAGGCATGGCTTCATATGTTTTTTTTTTTTAAATGATTCCAGATCCTGTCAAATTGACACTGAACACCAATCATTACTGATGTCATGTCAGATCTATCTTGATGTCTTAGTCATTTTGTGCTGCTGTAGCCACAGAGTGAACAATTTATAAATAAGGGTTTATCTGGCTCCCAATTCTTGGGACTGGAAGGTCCTGAGTTAAGAGACCACAGCTGGTGGGAACTTTCCAGGTGTATTACATTGAGGGATATCCTTCTAGCTGCAGTAAGTGGGGGGGGGATGTCCTTCCAGCTGCAGTACATGGGGGGGATGTCCTTCCAGGTGTATTACATTGGGGGATATCCTTCCAGGTGCAGTACATGGAGGATATCCTTCCAGCTGCAGTACATGGGGATATCCTTCCAGCTGCAGTACATGGGGGCGGGGGATGGCCTTCCAGCTGCAGTACATTGGGGGATGTCCTTCCAGCTGCAGTACATGGGGGATGTCCTTCCAGCTGCAGTACATGGGGGATGTCCTTCCAGCTGCAGTACATGGGGGGGGGGGATGTCCTTCCGGCTGCAGTATATGGGCGATGTCCTTCCAGCTGCAGTACATGGGGGATGTCCTTCCAGCTGCAGTACATGGGGGGGGATGTTCTCCCAGCTGCAGTACATGGGGGATGTCCTAGCTGCAGTACATGGGGGGGGGTGTTCTCCCAGCTGCAGTACATGGAGGATGTCCTTCCAGCTGCAGTACATGGAGGATATCCTTCCAGCTGCAGTACATGGAGGATGTCCTTCCAGCTGTGTTACACAGTAGTAGTGAAACATGGTGAGAGTACATGTGAGGCAGAGAAGGGGAAAACTCACCTTTTGTCAGGAGCCACTATTCCCACCTCACAACGATGATGTTGGACTCCTCCTGAAGGCCCCACCTCTCAGTAATGGTTCATCCACAAGAAAAATTTCAATACATGAAATGGGAGGCCAATTGCTCATAATGGTTTACGGTCAAGCCATTTGTCTTTGGTATTCCTTACAATGATTATTGTATTGGGTGAATGGATGACTGGTGATTAATATTACAAGTATATAGATGAGAAAAACTGTACAACCACCCATGAGAAGCTCAAAATCTAGCAGGATATGAACCCAATACATTCCTCACAGACTCAATGCAGTGACACAGGACAGGTGGGAAATTCGAGGACATGTTTAGGAATTGAACTATGCTCTAAGAGGCTTCCAATTTATAAAACCCACTGGACAGAAAAGCAGTCAGAAGGTGGAGTGAGCAGGGTGTCTCAGGGAGTGAGTACCTTGAGCAGAGGCCAACAGGAGTGAAGTGTTAAAACTGAGGAACACTGAAGAAATAGAGATGCCAGAAGAGGCTCACGGTCAAAGGTAAATGACATGATAGAGATCCTAGAAGTTACAGAGCTAGAGACAAAAGCCGGGCTCCTTTAGAAATCATTAACGACTAAGTTTTAGTCTGTATTAAAATGATGAGAAGGTGCTCTGTGGTGATAGTGGAGGGAAATGACTCCTCACACTGTCCTCATAGCTGATGTAAGCAATACTCTGATGGCTGTCACCCAAAGATGCCCTCAATTCCATTAGCTACATATTTGTATTGAATTATACTTTTATGGTATTTTTAGATATGAATACTCCTCTATTATCAAATCAGAAAATGTGTCCTTATTTCATAATTTCACATCAAAACTGCCCCACAATCACCCTTAATAAGAGTTAAATCCATTACCCTAATTTGCAAAGATCACCAAGGGCTTTCTCACAAATCATGTTAGTGTTAGAAGGCATGGGGCCTATAATCTATAGGAGCCTGAGGAAGGAGCAAGGAGAGAGGAAAAGCCGAAGTGAAGCTCACACCGCAGACAGCCTCCATGCGAGGACCAACTCTGATCTTGTAGAAAATGGAGGGAACTTGCCCATAAGCACTCAACCAGGAAACCCCATGATAAAACCCTTCAAGGAATCTTATTTCCACAATTGATTTATTAGTTATTTTTCTGTTCAATCATCTTCTATTATGCTTGCAATGAACTTGTAGTCTATCTGGAAAGATGAAGTGTATTCTGATTTGCAATCCATCTTGGGGGCTGAAGTTTATTTGGGAAGGATGATTTCTAGAAAGGCCACGATTTCTTTAAAACCTATGGCCCACCCTTGGATGCAGCAAATCAAGGTGATGTTAAGTTGATATTAATACTTCAGGGAGCACATTATGGATAATTAATCAAGACACTATAAAGATCATAATACATTGCAGTTGTAGACATTTATCTGGGTTGTAGACATTTGTCTGGGTTCCACAGACACGCTTCTGGTGTACTGGGTACATCTTTGAGCAAAACAATCCCTGCCATCACAAAGATGACATTGCCAAAGATAATCCTTATAGTATGCTTAACTAAATCTAAGTGCTGTGGCCTTGGCCTCAGGGTCACCCAATAGTCCAGTTTTTCTCAAACACGAGACTGCAAAGCATTGCCTTGGGAGCACAACAGGAGCTGATTGAGTAGATATAAATGGTGCCCAAACTCTGGCCTGTATAATCTATAGATACGGTGCAGATTGCTGATCCGTGGGCCACATTTAATACTATGATAACTCATGACTTCTCTATTTGCTATATAGAAAACTGGTTGAGGAAAATTCTGTTAAAAAATGGAAAAAAGGCCCCGGACTTCTCTTCTGGACCAGGGGTGAGTACCTGGGTCCAACCCGGACCCCATCCCTGGGCACCAGCCACTCCGGGAAGATCTGCCCAACTTGGCACCAGGTTCTGGCCACCGGGCAGCTCCCCTTCTAGCCCCACCGGGAGGGATCCCCTTTTCCAAGCCCCCTGGCAGCCCCTGCAATCTCTGCGCCCTGCCTCCACGCCCATCTGCCCGAGACCACAGCCACTTCCTGAGACTTAGAGACCAGCCCCCAGCTCCCAGCCTGCCCCCGACTTCTCTTCTGGACCAGGGGTGAGTACCTGGGTCCAACCCGGACCCCATCCCTGGGCACCAGCCACTCGGTGAAGACCTGCCCAACTTGACACCAGGTTCTGGCCACCGGGCAGCTCCCCTTCTAGCCCCACCGGGAGGGATCCCCTTTTCCAAGCCCCTCCCCCGGCAGCCCCTGCAATCTCCGCGCCCTGCCCCCACGCCCATCTGCCCGAGACCACAGCCACTTCCTGAGACTTAGAAACCGGCCCCCAGCTCCCAGCCTGCCCCCAACTTCCCTTCTGGTCCAGAGGTGAGTACCTGGGTCCAACCCGGACCCCATCCCTGGGCACCAGCCACTCCGCGAAGACCTGCCCAACTTGGCACCACGTTCTGACCACCGGGCAGCTCCCCTTCTAGCCCCACCCAGAGGGATCCCCTTTTCCAAGCCCCTCGGCAGCCCCTGCAATCTCCGCGCCCTGCCCCCACGCCCATCTGCCCGAGACCACAGCCACTTCCTGAGACTTAGAGACTGGCCCCCAGCTCCCAGCCTGTCCCCGACTGCCATTCTGGACCAGAGCCTGCCCCGGACTTCCCTTCTGGACCAGAGAGTTGGACAAAAGAACTCCCTTTTGGACAAGAGAGAGAGTCTTCCTGAATCTGTCAGCTCTTTCTGAAACAAGTACACTGATAAGACCAAGAAGGAACCACAAGGAGATGGGCAGATGTCAAGGCAGAAGTACATACAACAAAATGAAGAGCAATACAGCATCACCAGAACCTAGCCCGCCTCCAACATCTAGACCTGAACACCAAAATTTGGAAGAAGCAGAAGAAAGTAACCTTATGAGTAACTTTATGAAGAAGGTAGAGGCTTGGGTAGAGGAAAAGACAAGAAAATTGGAAGAACGCTGTAAACAACTAGAGGAAAGGGCAAACAAATTAGAAGAAAACAATAAAGCCCTCCAAGAAAACAATAAATTCCTGGAAGAAAACAATAAAGTCCTGCAAGAAAACAATAAAGCACTGAAAGAAAATCATGAAAAAGTAATGAAACAAACAAAGGAAACAGTCCAAGAACTGAAAAGGGAAATTGAAAAAATAAAGAAGACACAAACAGAGAGAATGCTGGAAATAGAAAACCTGAGTAAAAGATCGGGAACTTCAGATGCAAGTATAACCAACAGAATGCAAGAGATGGAAGAGAGGATTTCTGGCATTGAAGACACAGTAGAAGAAATAGTTTCATCAGTCGAAGGAAACACTAAAGCCAACAAAGTCATGAACCAAAATGTCCAAGAAATTTGGGACACCATGAAAAGACCAAACCTACGAATTATAGGGATAGAAGAAGGTGAAGAATACCAACTCAAAGGCACAGAAAATATATTCAACAAAATTATAGAAGAAAACTTTCCCAACTTAAAGAAGGAAATGCCTATGAAGATACAAGAAGCCTATAGAACACCAAACAGACTAGACCCCCCAAAAAAGTCCCCTCAACACATAATAATTAAACAACTAAATGTACAGAATAAAGAAAGAATATTAAGAGCAGCAAAGGAAAAAGGCCAAGTGACCTATAAAGGTAAACCCATCAGAATAACACCCGATTTCTCAATGGAGACTTTGAAAGCCAGAAGGACCTGGACAGATGTAATGCAGACACTAAGAGACCATGGATGTCAGGCCAGACTAATATACCCAGCAAAACTTTCAATCATCATAGACGGAAGGAACAAGACATTCGAAGACAAAGCCAGATTTAAACAATACCTATCCACAAACCCAGCCCTACAGAAAGCACTAGAAGGAAAATTCCAACCGAGGGAAGTCAGATACACACTTGAAAACACAGGCAATAGATAAAGCCACAACAGTAAACCCCAAAGAAGAGAAGTACACACACACACTACCACCAAAAATAACAGGGATGAAGAATCACTGGTCATTAATATCCCTTAATATCAATGGACTTAATTCACCTATAAAAAGACATAGACTTACAGAATGGATACGAAAGCAGGACCCATCTTTCTGCTGCATACAAGAAACACATCTCAAATTCAAAGACAGACACTACCTAAGAATAAAAGGCTGGGAAAAGACTTTCCAATCAAATGGTCTTAAGAAACAAGCAGGGGTAGCCATCCTGATATCCAACAAAATAGACTTCAAACTAAAATCAATCAAAAGAGATCAAGAAGGACATTACATCCTCGTCACAGGAAAGATCGACCAAGATGAAGTTTCAATTCTGAACATATATGCCCCAAACACAAGGGCACCTACATATGTAAAAGAAACATTACTAAAGCTTAAACCACATATAAAACCCCACACATTAATAGTGGGAGATCTCAACACCCCACTTTCACCACTAGACAGATCTCCCAAATCGAAACTTAACAGAGAAATAAAGGACTTAACTGATGTCATGACCCAATTGGACCTAATAGATATCTACAGAACATTCCATCCTAACAAGAAAGAATATACTTTCTTCTCAGCACCCCATGGAACTTTCTCTAAAATCGACCACATACTTGGCCACAAAGCAAATCTCAACAGATACAAAACAATCAGAATAACCTCCTGTGTTCTATCAGACCACCATGGTTTAAAGCTGGATTTCAACAACAACAAAAACCACAGAAAACCTACAATCTCATGGAAACTGAATAATGCTCAACTGAATCACCAATGGGTTAAGGAAGAAATAAAGAAAGAAATTAAAGACTTCCTAGAGATCAATGAAAATGAAGACACCACATACCCAAACTTATGGGACACTATGAAAGCAGTGTTAAGAGGGAAATTCATAGCACTAAATGCCCACATAAAGAAGTTGGAGAAATCCCACACTAGTGAATTAACAGCACATCTGAAAGCTCTAGAACAAGAAGAAGCAAAGTCTCCCAGGAAGAATAGACGCCAGGAAATTATCAAAGTGAGAGGTGAAATTAATAAATTAGAAACTAAGAGAATAATACAAAAAATTAATGAAACAAAGAGTTGGTTCTTTGAGAAAATCAAAAAGATAGACAAGCCCTTATCCAAACTAACCAAAAGACAGAGAGAGAGAATCCAAATCAACAAAATCAGAAATAAAAAGGGGGACATAACAACAGACATTGAGGAAATCCAGAGAATTATAAGGTCATATTTCAAAAACCTCTACTCCACAAAACTGGAAAACCTAAAAGAAATGGACATTTTTCTGGATAGATACCACATACCTAAGTTAAATCAAGACCAGATAAACTATTTAAATAGTCCAATAACCCCTAAGGAAATAGAAACAGTCATTAAAGGTCTCCCAACCAAAAAAACCCCAGGACCAGATGGTTTCAGCGCAGAATTCTACCAGATCTTCAAAGAAGAGTTAATACCAATACTCTCTAAATTGTTCCACATAATAGAAACAGAAGGAACATTACCAAACTCCTTCTATGAGGCTACAATTACCCTGATTCCTAAACCAAACAAGGATGCAACAAAGAAAGAGAACTACAGACCGATCTCCCTCATGAACATTGATGCAAAAATACTCAATAAAATACTGGCAAACAGACTCCAAGAACACATCAGAACAATTATCCACCATGATCAAGTAGGCTTCATCCCAGGGATGCAAGGGTGGTTCAACATACGAAAGTCCATCAATGTAATACACCATATAAACAAACTCAAAGAAAAAAACCACATGATCATCTCACTAGATGCAGAAAAGGCATTTGACAAAATCCAACACCCCTTCATGATAAAAGTCTTGGAGCGATCAGGAATACAGGGAACATACCTAAACATAATAAAGGCAATATATAGCAAACCAACAGCCAACATCAAATTAAATGGAGAGAAACTCAAAGCAATTCCACTAAAATCAGGAACGAGACAAGGCTGTCCACTCTCCCCATACTTATTCAATATAGTACTTGAAGTTCTAGCCAGAGCAATAAGACAACATAAGGAGATTAAGGGGATTCAAATTGGAAAGGAAGAAGTCAAGCTTTCCCTATTTGCAGACAACATGATAGTATACTTGAGTGACCCCAAAGATTCCACCCAGGAATTGATAAAGCTTATAAACACCTTCAGCAACATAGCAGGATACAAGATCAACTCAAAAAAATCAGTAGCCCTCCTATATACAATGGACAAAGAAGCTGAGAAGGCAATTAGAGATACATCACCCCTTACAATAGCCAAAAATGACACAAAATACCTTGGGGTAACACTAACCAAGCAAGTGAAGGACCTATATGACAAGAACTTTAAGTCCCTGAAAAAAGAAATTGAAGAAGATCTCAGAAAATGGAAAGATCTCCCATGCTCATGGATAGGCAGGGTTAACATAGTAAAAATGGCAATCTTACCAAAAGCAATTTACAGATTCAATGCAATCCCCATCAAAATACCAACTCAATTCTTCACAGACCTGGAAAGAACAATACTCAACTTCATATGGAAAAACAAAAAACCCAGGATAGCTAAAAGAAACCTGTACAATAAAACAACTTCTGGAGGCATCACAATCCCCGACTTCAAGCTCTACTATAGAGCTACAGTAATAAAAACAGCCTGGTATTGGCATAAAAACCGACATGTGGACCAATGGAATCGAATTGAAGACCCTGACATTAACCCACACACCTATGGACATATAATTTTTGACAAAGAAGCCAAAAGTGTACAATGGAAAAAAGAAAGCATCTTCAACAAATGGTGCTGGCATAACTGGATATTAGCGTGTAGAAGGCTACAAATAGATCCATATCTGTCACCGTGCACAAAACTTAAGTCCAAGTGGATCAAAGACCTCAACATAAATCCAGCTACTCTGAACCTGCTAGAAGAGAAAGTAGGAAATAGTCTTGAACGCCTTGGCATAGGAGATCACTTCCTAAATATAACACCAGTAGTGCAGACACTGAGAGAAACAATCAATCAATGGGACCTCTTGAAACTGAGAAGCTTTTGTAGAGCAAAGGATATGGTCAACAAGGCAAAGCGACAGCCTACAGAATGGGAAAAGATCTTCACCAACCCCACATCGGACAGAGGACTGATATCCAGAATATATAAGGAACTCAAGAAATTAGACATCAAAAGGACCAACAGTCCAATTGAGAAATGGGCTTTAGAACTAAACAGAGAATTCTCAACAGAGGAATCCCAAATGTCTGAAAGACATTTAAGGAATTGCTCAACTTCCCTAATCATCAGGGAAATGCAAATCAAGACAACTCTGAGATACCACCTTACGCCTGTCAGAGTGGCTAAGATCAAAAACACTGAAGACACTTTATGCTGGAAAGGATGTGGAACTAGGGGAACTCTCCTCCACTGCTGGTGGGAATGCAAGCTTATACAACCACTTTGGAAATCAATATGGCGCTTTCTTAGAAAATTGGGAATCAATCTCCCCCAAGATCCAGCTATACCACTTTTAGGCATATACCCAAGAAATGCTCAATCATACCACAAGAGCACTTGCTCAGCTATGTTCTTATCAGCATTGTTTGTAATAGCCAAAACCTGGAAACAACCTAGATGCCCTTCAACTGAAGAATGGATAAATAAATTGTGGCACATATACACAATGGAATACTACTCAGCAGAGAAAAACAATGACATCATACGATTTGCAGGCAAATGGATGGATCTAGAAAAAATCATCCTGAGTGAGGTAACCCAGACTCAGAAAGACAAATATGGTATGTACTCACTCATAGGAAGATGCTAGATGTGGAACAAGGATGACTGGACTGCTACTCACATCACCAGTGAGGCTACCTGGAAAACGGGACCCCCCAAAAAAGACACGGAGAAATGGACGAGATCTACATGAACAGCCTGGTCATGAGTGGGAACAATGAAGGGCGACAGTCGAGGGAAAGAGAGTGGGAGATCCTAGCTGGGTCAAGAAAAGAGAGGGAGAACAAGGAATAGGAGACCATGGTAAATGAAGACCACATGAGAAGGTGAGAAGGGGAGGAAGCAGAGAGCTAGGGAGGCCCACGGAGATCCACAAAGATACCCCCGCAAAAGACTGCTGACAATGGTCGAGAGACGGCAGGAACTGACCTACTCTGGTGATGGGATGGCCAGACACCCAGATAGTGGTGCCATAAACCCCATCCAAGGACTGAGGAATCTGAAGACAGACATCCACGGCTGGGCCCCTGGTGGAGCACTGGGAGTCTAATTAGTGAGAAAGAAGAGGGTTTATATGAGCGAGAATTGTTGAAGCCAAGGTTGGATAAAGCACAGGGACAAATAACCAAATGAATGGAAGCACAGGATCTATGAACCAAAGGCTGAGGGGCCCCCATCTGGATCAGGCCCCCTGAACGGGTGAGACAGTCATTTGGCTTGATCTGTTTGGGAGGCAGCTGTGCATTGGTGCCAGGTCCTGGGCTCGTTGCATGAGTTGGCTGTTTGAATCCTGGGACTTATGCAGGGACACTTGGCTCGGTCTGGGAGGGGGGAATGGACCTGCCTGGACTGAGTCTACCAGGTCAACCCCGGTCCTCGGGGGAGACCTTGATCTGGAGGAGGTGGGAATGGGGGGTGGGCTGGGGGGAGGGGTGGGTGAGAGGGGGAGAACAGGGGAATCTGTGGCTATTATGTTGAACTGAATGGTGTTGTAAAATAATAATAATAATAAAAAAATGGAAAAAAGAATATTTTAATCAACTAAACTTGAAAAGGACTGTGTAGTGTATTATTTTCTGAGATTCATAATACAAATTACCATGTAAAAGCTCTGAGGATTTCTTTAGTAAAGAAAACTTGAGCTTTGTTTTATCCATTTTCTGTAAATGACAACAAAACACCCACCCTCTTCTTTGTAGTATAAAAATGTCTGAAGACGTGTATGAAGCTCCCCCTACACTCCCTGTCATGGGACTCTTACTCTTCAAGCACTGTGGGAGGCCAGAGGATGTTGGCCATAAGGATCATGGCCATTTCTTCTAAGCACAAGGCAGGCTAAAAAGAAGAAAGCTTAACAAAGCTATTTGGTCAAGGTTTTACATGAACCTGGAGCCTTCAGAAGTGACTATACAGAGACCTGGAGGATTGCCTGTTTTTGTGCTTGAGTTAGATAAAAGGAGCAATAGCTATATAGAAGTGTGGATGGACAAAAGGCCCAGTGAGTGATAACTGAACCCAGAGACCAGGAACCCAGTAAGGACTCTGTGTTCAGACTCAGCTCCATCTGTGTAGGAGTGATGGGCCATCATGGGAAGGGTTAGAGGGAGGAAAGCGAAGTGAGAGTAACATAATGTATTTTATTTAAAATTTAAAAAGTTGAAAAGTGTAAGGCTTAAAACTAGAATTAGCCTTAGTTAAATTAAAATCAGTTATAGTTTGCAATGGTGTATGATACAAAACCATGAATAAAATAAAATCTTATTGACAAAAAAAAAACCCTTTGGAAATTCCAGACCTATCATGTTCACTGTCTTTTGTAGCAAGATACAGAAGAAAAGGCTTATGAATATTAACATTTCAGGGACAATAGACACACAATGAATGGAAAGATTGTTAGGTAATGGATAATTGTGGAAAATACCTCATATAATTTTAAAACTCTTCATCTTGTTTCTTGTTATAATCCTCACAATTTATTTTCTATATTCCACAGAAAATAGCAAGGTGGTCTCTGGGATAATTAACTGTTTAACTCCATAGCTGAAGAACCATCATTGCCAGGCTTGCAGCACCCATGTAGCACAATGTGTTACTATAAGGAGTTGCTCTCACTCAGATAATCTGTACATGAACTCCATAGGCTTGAGGTAATTATAACTTACTCCAGTCAATGAGTTATTTAAAAACTTTAGGCAGATGACTCATTGTACTTATTGTATGGATTCTTTTACTCCTTGGGGAACTCTGAACCATAGCTTACTTCTTCCACGCAGCTCTGGTGGGAAAGTGTGCCTCTAGTAGCTTCTAATCCAAATGCCTGGGAAACTACATGTTTCACCATGTGCAACCCATGGTCTAGCAGTATCTTGAGACTGAGGTGGGAAGATATAGCTGTTGAGGTAAGTGTGCTAACTACTTTGATGTCTTGTGACAAAATTTCTGGTCTCAACCACTTTATTTTGGTTCATGGATTTAGAGGGTTCAACCCATGCTTACATGGCTTTGTATACTTGGCAGAATGTTATGGTGTCAGAAGTGTGTGGTGGAGAAGATTTGGTCACTACATAACAGCTAGAAAGCAGAAGGACAAAAGGAGTCAGAAGTGACCAGGGTATTCCCAAAGACTTCCCCTCACTCTGCCTCATATGAAATACCTTGAACCTGTCTGGGGATCTCAACCAGGTTTGTGTAAAGAATGTTTTACATTCACCATAGTGGGGAGGGGCTATAGAAACATGGGGGTCCAACTTCTTCTCTCCTCTGCATGCCCCAAAGAAAGCTGGTCTCTGAAAACCCCTTGACTGTGGGAGAAGCTCATGCCAGATGTAGTTTGTTGCTGAGATTCCTCCCAAGTGGGGTAAAGATCTGTCCTCAAAGTGCTGGTGTTTGGAGGTTGGTGGGACCTTTAAAGAGTGGGTCTGGGAATGGGTTCTGGTCATGTAGATGTGGCCCTAAAGGGGACATGGGGCCCAAGCACCCTCCTTTTTCTCTCTTGTGTGTCTGTGAATGAGGAGGTCATTTCACATCACCATATGCTCCCCTGTGCTCTCCTACCTCACTGAAGTCCCCAAAGCAATGAGGCCAAACAACCTTAAAACTCCGAAGCTGTGAGCCAAAATAATCCTTTCTTTCCTTTTATAAGTTATTTACTATGGTGACATGAAAGTGATTAGTTCTGGGTTATAGATGAAAATTTTCCACTTCAAGAAACCATTATTTTCTTTGTCCTTGACTAGTGATCTGACAGGCCCTGAAATAACAAAGTTGTAAATCATGTCTTGCTGCCATTGCTTCGACTCAGAGAAAGCAAGGGCAGTCTCTGTCTGCAATTGCCAGTAATTGGCAGCCATCAAGAACAAAGCTTTGCTTTCCTGATACTTACAAGAGTCAATGAACATCACATAGGTTTTCTTTTGGTTTCTGTCTTTTTAGGTTAGCTTTCTTGCTGGGGCTGTTATGTCAATAAGGCATCCAAGATCAGTCCATCCAAGAGAAGAATGCTGCTTCTCACTCTGGGTTCTGTGTCCGCTTTGCTGCTTTGGCCTCCTGCAGTTCGATACTGGAAGGATGCACCATGTGACTGGCACAGTGATGCCCTTTGGAAGGATGGCTCCTTAAACCTGTTTACAGAAGTTGATGCACCACTGGATGAGTACTTCAACACATGAAATCATGGAAGAACCAATCAGCACAACTTTATGCTTTAAGCATGTTTTGTCTGAATTTTCCATACATAAACCCTCAAAAAGTAAGAACTTTATGCAGCACATGTCTAACAGGCATAAGCTGTTGTCCCCTTCTCCAAATGTTTCTGAAAATAGCCCCCTAAAAAGTCAACTTGAAGGTGATTGTCTTCAAAATATCCCACTTAGTGATTACTTTGGGGCTTTGGGATCCAGAAAGGATTAAAATCAGTCCCCTCTATCCATGACCCTCATCTTTTCTCCAAGGTCATAACTATCAGCAGAACTCATTATAAGACAAAAATGTCCCGTTGTAGGGAATTTGACTTCAGAGCCAAGTAATAAGGACCCACAATCCCTAGAAACTCTTACCTATATATGATTATCTGGAGTTGTAGACTAATGGCTACTTCTAGCAGCAAGGGAGCTTGGACAATTGACTGCAGCCAGGGGCTTCTAAACAGCTAAAGATCAATGCCAATGTTGTTTAGTATTTGTTGCAGACCATAATAAGTATCAAGGTAGAGTCACAGATGTGACAGACAGGGGCTAGTATAGGGATATAAACAGGAAATTAGATGAGTGGTTCCCATCTAAACCCAAGGAAAAGAATGATTTCAGAGGCGGGGATGCTTGTAAAGCCATAGGAGTTATCAAGGTAGGGTCTGTGCGGTGGTGGTACAGATGGGGAGTGAGGATAGCAGACCAGAGGCTAGCCAGCCACCTGTGACCACAACTGGTCAAAATGCAGAGAATAAGTGACTATGCACAGCTCTAATTACTACAGCTACCAAACAACCCCCACAGTTACGGTTCTGAGAACTTTGCAGGAAGGGATTAGAAAGACTGTGAAAGCTGGAGGACTGGGACCTAGTTGCTAGTTAGTTTTCTAGACAAGACAGGAGAAAATCGCACCTGTGAAATCTAAGCAATATGGCTGCCTGAACAAGACCTGCATAATGTTATCTTACCACTTGACATCCTGTCTCAGTTAGGGTTTCTATTGCTTAAAGAGACACCATGACCACAGCAACTCTTATAAGGAAAACATTTAATTGGGGACTTAAAGTTTCAGAGGTTTAGATCCATTATCATCATGGCAGGACATGGCTAAAAGTGGAGAAGGAGCTACATTTTGATCCCTCAGACAATAAGAAGTGAATGAGATACTGAGTGCAGCTTGAGCATGTATGAGATCTCAAAGTCCACCTCCACAGTGACATACTTCCTCTAACATCCTCCAACAAGGTCATATGTACTCCAATAGAGCCACATCTCCCGATAGCACCATTCACTATGAGATTATGGGGGCCCATTCCATTCAAACTACCACACATGCCAATGGTGATGGGGGAATTTCACAAAGCCTCACTCTTAGATGAAGACCTACAGACAATTAATGGATGCTGAGAGAGGGAATATCAGTTTTCTCCAGAGATAAGATCCCAGATAGGTTATCCAATTCCAAGTCCATGTGTCATTAAGCACATGTACACTAAATGGACTCATTAGGTTCTCTCTCTCTCTCTCTCTCTCTCTCTCTCTCTCTCTCTCTCCCTCCCTCCCTCCCTCCCTCCCTCCCGTGTGTGTGTGTGTGTGTGTGTGTGTGTGTGTGTGTGTGTGTATGTATGTGTGTGTGTGTAAAACAAAAATAAATATAGAAGAGGTCCAGAATCTAGGAGGGAATATGGTAGAGGGAGTTAGAGGGTGGAGGGGGGGTGGAAATGATGTAAACATAGTATAGTGATATATGAAGTCTTAAAAAATTAAAAACTTATCCAGGGAGAAAGGGAGGGATGGAGGGAGGGAGAGAGAGAAAGAGAGAGAGAGAGAGAGAGAGAGAGAGAGAGAGAGAGAGAGAGAGAGAGAGAGAACTGGATGAATGAAAACACCCCAGTACCCTTGAGACAAAAATTGAGTAATATCAGAATAACACTACATGTTGGTTAGTTTTTGCTAATTTGACACAAGCTCTAGGGTTATTTGAGAGGAGAGGATTACAATTGAGAAAATTATCTTATGAGATTGGCCTGTGGGCAAGCATGTGGGATATTTTATTGATTAATGACTGATATGCAAGGGCCCAATCCACTATGGGCAGTATCACCCCTGAAGAAATGGTACTGAATTGTAGAAGAAAGTAAGCTGAGCAAGCCATTAGAAAGCACACCAATAAGCAGTATTTCTTCATGGTCTCTGCTTCAGTTCCTGCCTTCAGATTCCTGCTTTGGAGTTCCTGTACTGACTTCCTTCACTGATGGAATGTAACCCAAGACTTGTAAGCTGAAATAAACCTTTTCCTCCTCAAGCTGCTTTTGGTCATGGTGCTTTAACACAACAATATAAACCCAAGACACTGCAAAATACAGTTAACCAACAAGTTACAAGCCTGTATTTTCATAATTTCTGTATGGAAACTTACAGATGAAGGTATTTAAAACCAAGGCTTTCATGCCACACAAAGTATATGGTACCAGGGCTTCCATTGTATGTTCTAATTCACATCATTGCTAGCAGTGCCATTTTAATCACTACACAAGGGGTTGGAGAGATAGCTCAGAGGTTAATCACTACACAATAGTTCAAACTTTGATGTTATACTCGTTCTATTTATAAAAATGACATATAATGCAAATCATTTATAGATTTTTTTTACTTTCAGAATAATCTTTATAAATGGAAAATACTTGCTTTTTAAGAAATTCTTTTAACTTTTATTGATTCTTTGTGGATTTCATATCATGCATTCCAATCACACTTATTTCCCCATCCCCTCACATCTGTCCTCTGCCCCTGCAACCCGCCCCCTCCAATAGAGCCAAATTTAAAAGAAAACCCAAAAAACAAACCAACCAACCAAAACAAAAGAAAAAAAAGGAGAAGAATCTAGCTATGGCAGCTGTAGTGTGGCCGGTTAGTCACAATTTACCCTTTAGTCCATTCATTTTTTACTTGCAAGTGTTCATTGTCACAAGTCATTGGTCTGGCTCCAGGTCTCTGGCCCCTGCTACACGATAGACTCTCACTGGGGCTCCTCTTGGATATCCTGTTGTTGTTCTGTGTGTTGGAGATCCTGCTGCTTTGGATCTATAGGTTTGTCCTCTTCACATGCTTCAACAGTTCATTTGGGATGGGCCAACTCGTAGCCCTGTGGGCCTGTGTGGTAGCTGAGTTGGTCAGCTTGGCAGCTTTTCCTCATTATCTCAACCTGAGTGAGCTCTCTAGCACTGCCTCAGCTAGCTCACCCAATGCAGCCTGCAGCAAGGAGTGGGGCCAGTTTTGCTCTCAGGTCCTCAGATCCAGCTCACTCATGACACACCACCAGGGCCAGCTCCATTGTCTTACTCAGGAGGGGTGCAGAGCCCTCTCTCCCAATTGCTATAGAGGCATAGGGGTGGTGATGATCAGCTCTCCTACTCTCATGCCCTCAGGATCAGCTCACCTGCATCGCTGACAACAGGGTCAGCTTTAGTGTGCTGACCAGGTGAGGTGCACGCCTATGGTGAGGGATGGGGCCATCTTTCCCGAGTGTGGTCGTGGGGTGGGGGTTGGTGAAAGGGATGGGGGTTATCTGTCCCCTGAGGGGTGGGTCCAGCTCTCCTGCTGCAGTATCCAGAGAGGGGCAGGGCCAGCTATCCCAGGGCCAGTGAAGGGTGGGGCTGGCTCAGCACAGCATGGTTCCAATGACCCTTATGCTAACATGGTCCACTGACATCATTACAAACTCCAGCTGCAGCAGGACCATGGACCCAGACATTACCCTCAGCAGCAGCTTGGGCCCAGACACCACCATGGCCCTGGTGGTAGCACAGGCTACCCAGATCAGCATGACCTCAGTGTCAGCATGGCTCTTGGATACCAACATGGCCCCCGGTGGCGGCCCAGACCCTGGGCATCAGCACAACCTTCAATGATATCAGGAACTGTGGACATGAGCACAGACCCTGACTGTGGCAGGGCCATGGACCCAAACATGGCCCTTACAGCAACCCTGGTCCAGACAATACCATGGACTCTGGTGACAGCACTGGCCACTCAAATCGTCTTGGCCCTAGGGGCAGCACAGTCCTTGGACACCAGCATGGTCATAGGTTGTGGTCTAGACCCTAGGCAACAACGTGGATGTCACCATGATTCCAGGTTAAAGTGCAGGCCACTCAAATTAGCATGGCCTCCATGGCAATGTGACCCTTGGATACCAACATGGCCCCAGGTGGCAGCCCAGACTACAGGCCTCTGCACTGCACAGGCCTCATTGATGACAGGAGTGACAGATATCAACACAGGCCCCCTGGGATGTGTCAGGGACTTAGATCAAGACCTGGCCCTTGGCAATAGGTCAGGCCCAGATATCACCTTGAACTCGGGAGGCAAGCAGGCCATTCACATCAGCCTGTTCCTACCCACCTTCACCACTTCAGATCCACCTCTTTCCTCTGTCTCTTTCTCTCTCCCATTTCCCCCATTTCTCCACCCTGTGCTTGCCCACCACAGTGGTGCCCTACTGCCTGGCAGGGAGCTACCTCTGTCCTCTGCTGGCTAAGGCCTGGAAAGTGCCTAGCAGCTCCTGTTGGATTGCCTGAAAATATTCTTGTTATAAGACTTTGTTTTAATTTTCATTTGTCACTGATACTCAAAAACATAAGAGCTATACCTAACAATGGGTACCGTGTAATGCTCACTGTGTGTATTACATAATATATAATTCATGTTAATCATATTTATCTACAAAATAATTGTCATTTCTTTGTAAATCTTTCAAAATATTTTTATTTAACTTCTTGAACTTTATAGTTTGTAATTGTTATTTGTAGTCACAGTACTGTATAATTGTACCAGGACCTACTGCTCCCCTCAAACTGTAACTTGATGCCCATTGATTAATCATCCCTTCCCCCACTGCCTCCAGCCTCTGGTAATCACAATTCTGCTCTCAATTTCTATAACACTACTTTTTTCAGATTTTACCTATGATTGAGATTGTGCTATCTCTGTCCTTCTGTGCCTGACATATTTCACTTAAAATAATGTCCTTCAGTTCAATCCAAGTGACAAGCCATCTTTCTTATACCTGAATATATTTTTTCTATACATGTACCACATTTCATTGTTCTCTCATAAGTTTATGGATGTAGGCTGTTTCTATATAGTGGATATTGAAAACAGTGGTGTATGAGACATGTCTCTGACATGCTAATTTATTCCAGCCATTGGATGGAATGTTATGTAAATATCTCTCAGATCTATTTGTTCAAAGATGCTTTTGTTGGTTTTCTGTCTGGACAACCTGTCCACTGTTAAAGTAGAGTGCAAATGTCTGCAAGAGTTATAAATTAGACTCTATCTTTCCATTAGATTTATTTGAACTTGCCTTTTATATTTGGCATTCAAGTGGGACATACACATTTAGACTTGCTATTTGCTTTCACTAAACAATCCTTTTTAAAAAATATTTATTTATTTTAATTTTTTTATCCTTTTTCTCGTATATTACATCCTGACTGTGGTTTCCCTTCCTTCCATCCCTCCCTGTCCCTACCCTCACCTCCTCTCTTCCTCAGATTCACTGCTCCTCCATTTCCCTTCAGAAAAATGCAGGCCTCACAGGGATATCAACCAAACACAGCATAACAAGTTACAGTAAGACTAGGCACAAACCCTCATATCAAGACTGGACAAGGCAACCCAGTAGGAGGAAAAGGGTCCCAAGAACAGGCAAAAGAGTCAGAGACAGCCCTTGCTCCCACTGTTACAAATCCTATAAGAACACCAAAATGCTCAGTCATAACACACATATATATATGCATATATATGTGTGTGTGTATATGTATATGATGTATATGTATATGATGTATATAAAGGATCTAGCTCAGACCCTTACAGGCTGCACAATCTCTGCAAGCCCCATGAGTCCTGGTCAGTTGAGTCTATGGACCATGTTCTTGTGGTGTCTTTGACACCTGTGGCTCCTACATGCCTTCCTCCTCCTTTCATCAGATTCCCTGGGCTCTGCCTAATGTTTTGCTGCAAGTCTTTGTATCTGCTCCCATCTTTTTATCTTTATATGGTGACTGTTCTTGTTATTTTTTATTGCTTGAATCTAACATCTGTTTCAGTTGATGCTAGTATGGCTACTCTGTCTTTCTTTTGGTTTCCATTTTTGTGGAATATCTAATCTCATCCCTTTATATTAATTACATGTATCTTTGGAGATGATATTAATTTCTTGTAAGTAGCATATAGTTGTGTCTATATTATGTACATATCTCTAAGATACATTTGGTTGAAGATATGATTTAGCTTCGATGTCTTTGTTAATTTTCTGTCTGTCCAAATACTTCTCTGTTGTGTATATTCCCCTTCAAAACAATGAAAATCTCATTTCACTGTTTCTTAGCTTGTGGGGTTTCTACTGAGAAGTCTTCAAAGGCCATTTTCTTGTGTTTCAGCTGCATTGGAACATTCACGTCTTGCTGTTGTAGGATCACTGGGTTCTGGTGGTACCATGTTGCTGATTTGTTTGTTGAATGTATTCTTACACTGGCATTTACTCATCTGTTCTTCCAGCTGGTGTGGCTCACGCCTGTGTCGATGTAGCCTGTTACTGGAACTACTGTAGTTTGCACCTGTGTCTATGTAGTCTGCTGGGGTTGAAGGGGAGGGCTGGCCATGGAGAGGGTGTGGGCTTGGGCAGTGGAGTGGGTCTTGGAGGGACAGAGTAGAGAAGATGGCAGGGGTGGTGGTGCAGCCTAGAGGCAGGTCTCTCACCTGCTTGCCGGCCGGTGGGGACTGCACCAGCGCAGTGGAGTCCACCAGAGTAGGGGTCAGGGCCTAGCTGCCTCGCTGGTGCTGGGATGGGTGGATGCGCCCTGGGGTTTAGGCTCTGGACTTTGGGGCAGTCCAGCTTGGAGGCCAGTTGCTCATGTTTTTCCAACTGGTGTGATTTGTGCTTGTGCCTATAGTCTGTTGGGGTTGGGGGCGGGGAATGGGGAGGATGTTTAGGTGTGGGGTTGGGGGGTGAAATGGGTCTTGGAGAGCAGAGTCCAGTGGGTGGCAAGGGTGGTGGTGCAGCCTCAAGGCAGATTCCTCACCTGCTCACAGGCTGGTGGGGACTGCTAAGAAGTCTTCTGTCAAGACGATCAGAGCATCTCTTGGTGTGATTGGTTGATTTTCTCTTCTAACACTGAAGATTTTTTCTCTGTCTTTCATCTGTGTGAACTTGATTATATAACACATTGGGTTAGACTTGGTTTAATTAAATTTTACTGGTGACCTTTAGCCTTCCTTTCTTTGGATATTTGTATCCATCTTTATATTTGTGTGTGTGTGTGTGTGTGTGTGTGTGTGTGTGTGTGTGTGTGTGTATTTGTTGTATTCATGTGTATATGTGATTGCTAGGGTGTGTGTATAGAGGTCAGAAGACAACTATTGAGAATCAGTTCTCTCCATTGACCATGCGTTTCCAGGGATCAAACTCTGATCATCAGCTTAGCAGCAGGCATCTCTACCCATTGAGCCATTTTGCCACCCACCCCAATACCCAGCTTTTCATGTGGGTCCTGGGATCTCAATTCGGGTCCTCATGCTGTGCAGCAAGCACTCTTACCTATTCATCCAGACCCCCCAATATTATTTATTGGAATATGTTTTCTGCTACCTTAGCAGTCTCAAATCCTTTGAATTTCAATAAGTCAAATATTTGCTCCTGCAGCACTATTTCAAAATTCCTATAAGATTCATCACTCTTAAATTTTCTTTTCTAACCATGTATTTTCAAATAGCTTGTCCTTGAGCCCACTAATTCTTTCTTCTGTGTGCTATTGATGCATTAGGTCATATTAAAAGAAAATTTCTGAGAAGCCACTGAAA
Organism: Peromyscus maniculatus bairdii; assembly: GCF_049852395.1. NCBI lineage: Eukaryota > Metazoa > Chordata > Mammalia > Rodentia > Cricetidae > Peromyscus > Peromyscus maniculatus. The sequence continues at coordinate 7,131,890 of NC_134857.1, read as the reverse complement.
CACTGCCTGAGAGAGATGGAACTGGAGACGTGATGGCCATGACAGGTGAGAGAGAGGGCTGGGGTCTACACACTGTCTTTACTCATTAGGGTTGGAGGGATGGTGTATAACAGCCTGGAGCTTATGCAGACACAGACTAAACCTCTGAACCTGCTGCCTGGCAGTAGGATCCCTGGCTCTGGGCAACAATGGAGGCCAGAGATGAGGCAAGGTTTGCTTTCTGGATTGGACCTCCTCAAAGGACCACTGTGATCTGAGATACCACTAAAGACCATTTTGGTGTCTGTGGTCCATGCTGTACCTTAGACAATGATGAATCCTGAGATCCATGTGGACTGATGAAGTTTGTGCCCTTGTCTGATGCCTTGCTGACTTGTGGAGCCATGCTGATGTGAGTGGCATGTGTAACCACATGAGACCATGTTGAGGCTCATAATCATGTAGCCACCAAAGGCCATTAGTGGGTAGGTGGTCCTGACATGGCCAAGGGCCATGTTGTTGTCTGCAGCCCATGTTACCACCAAAGCTTATGAAGAGGCCTGTGGTCAGGGCTGCAGCCTGAAGCCATGTGGGTGTCCATGGGTACAGGAGAGCTGGCCCTGACCCTCACTAGCCACTGCATGGCTCTCCTCAGCCAATGGCTTCTGGCATGCATGCAGGTAGAAAAACACACATCCTCACTTGACTGGCCACTAGGAATTTGAGCATGCTCCAGTGAATTTATGGACAACATAAAATGGACTCTTCTTTTTGCTTGAGAGGAGGTCATGAGGAAGGAGGTCAGGACATGGAAAGACTGGGAGGTGAGTGCAATGGGGGGTATGATGTGTGATTTCTGAATAATCAATAAGAAATAATTTAAAAAAGAAAATTGCCTTGGTAATGTTGGTTAGCTAAGGAATTCCTGTTTCCAAAAATGGCTACCCACTTTGTATGAACCCCTTTTATTGGAGGACTGAGACATTTCTCTGTGTTTCCTTGATATATTTGTTCAAGTTCTGAGAGCTCTTCCATGTTGGTTGCTACCTGGTCAGTCTCTGGTACTGTATTTCAGGGCTAGATGGAGCTGTGATTTCCTGAAATCTGCGGGCTGGCTGGCATGCATCACTGTTTGGGAATTTAAGGGTTAACAATCCAGTTTCTCTAGTCTGACTTTGAGACTGTGAGTCTAGAAAGCCTAAGCAGACTGCTTATTTTCTAACCTGCAGTCAGTTCCACTCTTCCAGCCCTGAATGATGCCTGGGGTCCAGCCCTGCAAGTAGTCTACAGTCAGTGTGTTTAGGAACTGGAGGGCAGGCAGTGCCCCTGTGTGTCCTCTGCATTCTGTTGGTACATTGTTCTGAGGTAAATTTGTGGTCCAAGACCACTGCAATGAGCTGCAGATGATGCCAGATGAAGAAATCTGAGAAGTCCTTCCCTTGGTTCCACACTCTGTCAGCCAAAGTTTGTGGGGACGTGGCCTAATGTAGTCCCCATGATTCAGTCCAAACATATTGTGCTGACCATAGTGGTCATTGGTTTTGCACTGGGTTTCATTATGGCCTACTCTCTGTTTACAAATCTGAGTCCTGGACCTAATTCTCTTTCCTCCATCAAATGAAAGGCACTTCTGTCCTCAGGATGCTAACATGGAGTTGGAGAAGATGCTGCTGACAAGGGCAAGTCTTTCTTCAAAGCATGTCTGTGTTTTGTTCTATTAAAGGTGAACATGGCTGTCTGTTGCTGACTTCCTTAGCCCATCTGCTGGTAGTTCAGTGCATGAACAGTGTTTAAGTTGTGTCTGTGAGGAGATGCAGTCGCCAACAAGTTCAGTCCCTGTCATAAGATTGGATAACCATGCCTAGGAAAATGTCTGCCCTGCTTCCTTCTCTTGCTCTTAGTCCTCTGTCCACTCATCTCCCTCCTTATCCTCTCTTCTTTCTTTCTTCTACTCTCTTTCTACAGTCTAATGTTTCCAACTGCTTTGTCTGTCCTGTTAGTTAGTTTTGTCTGTATGACAAATGATGGCTGTTTCACAGAGGAAAGAAATCCTGTCTGTCCATCTGAGAACTCGAGTGTCACCATGTCAGATGTTACACACACATATCTAGCTGATGCTGAATCTCTGAAAGTAACAAATCAGTTTGTCACTTTTCTTCTTTTATTCTGGTGATCCTATTCAGCTATTTATTCTTGGCCTTGTCACTCAAAGAGGAAAGAAATACTCCTAATAGCAACTTAGTGACCACCTTATTGCAATATGGTGTAAAGTCAAAATAACTTCTCTGCATCCATTGACTATTGTATATGACAGATTATATTGTTGGTGTTTTAAAAATACTCCTTTTTTTCCTTCCAGGTGAAACCCAGTGCACCTTATGGATTCTGCTTATTTGAAACTTTTATAACATCCTAAAGTGATAGAATTTTATGAATAAAAGACCACCTGGCTCCTCAGAGTGTATGTTTTTTTCCAGCCTATTTGAATGGGACTTTATTTTTAGTAACAAGCTACACCTAAAAATGGATTTATAATGAATAAACCAGTGTGGCTGTGTATAGTGTGATGAATTGGCCAGAGCAACAGTGGAAAGTGCCAATTCTCTTCCAGGAGAGCCTTTGAATCTAGTTCCTCCCTCTTTGCCATTCCTGTGTTTATATGAACTAGAGATTGGTCTAAGTCCCAAGTACTTGACTGCTCTCTCTCTCTCTCTCTCTCTCTCTCTCTCTCTCTCTCTCTCTCTCTCTCTCTACCTCTCTCTTTTTCTTTTGTTTGGACTTGGAACAGAACCATGGGCAATCAATGTAACCGGTACTACTGGGTATGGAGGAATTCTGTACACTTACCCACCTCCTTCCTTATTGAGGTTCCCATATAAACAGCGCAGCCAGAGTAAAAGAAAAAAAAAGAGGACCAAAATCACACACAGACACAGCTGCAATAGTTCTGAACACAGGGAATAAGAATCAGCAACTCCCTGTTAGCAGTATACAGGGGACAGGGCCAACTGCTACCTTTTTATAAGAAACTCTAATTGTGAGAAGGGATTAAGTGGTATTTAATTGCATTTTCTAGGTGACACTCCATTGTAATACAAATTTCTAAATGGTCTTATTAATAAAAAACCCAGGCATCAGGCATTGGGGTGAATTTTGAAAGATCAGAGAAGCAGAACGAGCCACAGCTAACCTCACCTCGACAACTCCTCATCCTATTCCGTTTCCAAGAATCCTCAGACTGAAAGCTTCTGAGTTCTCACCTGAATGGATCTCAGTTGAATTGCTGCTAAAAGCCTAAAAGCTTAAAAGCCTCTAGTTCCTGGTCCCCACACCTTATATACCTTTCTGCTTCTTGCCATCACTTCCTGGGATTAAAGGCGTGTGTCACCATGCCTGGCTGTTTCCAGTGTGGCCTTGAACTCACAAAGATCCAGATGGATCTCTGCCTCTCAAGTAATAGGATTAAAGGTGTGTGTGCCACCATTTTCTGGCCTCTATGTTTATCTAGTGGCTGTTCTGTTCTCTGAGTCCAGATAAGTTTATTAGGGTGCACAATTAATTGGGGGACACAATATCACTATACTCCATAACTCACTATTTCATGGTCTTCTATGTGTGCAAAACATGTAGTTACTAGCAATTCTGGATGGTACAGGAAGAAACTATACATATAGTACACATGTATGTGTGTATATATACATATATGTAGAGAGAATATATGTATATAGTATATATATATATATATATATATATATGGTACATATGTGGAATATGTGGAATAATGTGTGTAGAAAATTAAATGTAAGAGATACAGAAAGACTGACAGATGTAGCTGCATTGGGGTTAAGCTTTACAAAAGCATTGCTTTTGAGAAATTATTTCCAAGATAATGACCAACATTTGGCGAAATTCTGGGACAAAATTAATCACAATGAAGCCCACGAGACTAGCTTACATCCTAAAGTGACACTGGACAATCTTAAATGTTTTAGGAGACTACTGCAGAACTACAGACATCTGTATTGATGTTGACAATTTTAGATATGCCTGTTTCATTTAGGATACCCACAGAGATTGGGTAGCTTGTAAGAGACCAGGCAGAAGGGAGGAATCGAGGTGGGAAATCATGGCAGCAAGCAGCAGGCATAACAGCAAGAAGAAGCTGGGGGATCACGTCTCAAAGTGAACACAGGAAAGAGAAAGAGCAAACTCAAATCGGCACCAGTATTTAAACTCTCAAGGCATGCCATCAGTGACGTACTTCTTCCAACAAGGCTACCTGTGTACTCTCCCCCAAACAGCACCATCAACTGCTCACTCACTGGGGACCAAGTATTCAAATGCCTAAGACTCAGGGGGACGTCTCATTCAAACCTCCACAGTTCTACTTGTCATCAGTGGGCACTGAATAACTGGACTGTTGAGATGTGGCATTTCTGGAGATCTTGTCTGTCTTCCCCTTGTAGCAGCCAGATATTTCCATCAACAAGATGTCCTGTAAAGGGTTATCCTTCTCCAGTAAAAAGACACCTCTGACAGTTAGGCTAGGAAAATCTTCTGCCACTCTTTCTTGTGACAGAGGGTGTTTGTTTTTTCTTGATTCTTACCTCTGTCTTCTTCCCAGCTACCATAAACATTCATCTGTGTCCCAGCGATAATGGTTTTTGGTTTTCTTCCCTAAGGCTTAAGATTCCTACCCTAAAGGTATGTAGGATGCAAGGAGGGCTTGTGCCTTCCCCACAGGGAAGGGCAGGCCTGTTCCAGGACTGTCCTGCCCACAGAAGCTTTCTCTGATATGCTACACAGCATGTCTCATAAGCCAAGCTCTACATGTGTGAGAAGACCTTGTCTCATAAGCCACAGCTCTATATGTGTGAGAAGACCTTGTCTCATAAGCCACAGCTCTGGGTGTGTAAGAAATCCTTGTGTCATAAGGCACAGCTCTAGGTGTGTGAGAAGACCTTGTAAGTTAGTCAAGCTCCCCATGCACCTGAGGATCCTAAGGAGTCTAAGTCTTTCTTGTCCATGGTTGCTTTCATAATAATTTTTCTACAAACTTAATGTATATTAAAGATTTTTTAAATTGTGCTTCCATAAGAAATAAATATGTATCCTAAAATAACAGTAGATTTTGATTACATGACTATTTAGTGGATATTTCAAAGCATGTGAACATGAGAAAGCACTCATGTGGAACTTTCTGTTTCACTGTAGGAAGTTTTCCAACATACTGCAGGAAATGTGGTGTCTCTTGTTAATTTTTTACACACTGAAGAGCAATAGCTTGACCCTGCAGGAGATGGTATGGCAATTAAAAACAGTGTTGCTGTACTGTCCAGCAGGTCCACAGAGAATATACATGGAACTGGAGGGAAGATGCTGCAGAAATAGCTCTGTCCTCACATCCCTGCACTGTTTGCCACAGTTGAATTGGAAGTCACTCAAGGTTCTACCAACAGGTGATTTAACAGTGAAATGTGGCATCAACATGCAATGAAATATTGTCCAATCTCAACCATATAGGAAAGTTGACACATCCTACAATTTGGACGAACCCTGAGGACTTTATTGTCTGGGAAATAAGCTAGGTACTAACATACAAATACATATGATTACACTGATATGGGGTGTGTAGAGCTTGGACCCTTAGCACCCATGTGGAAAAGTAAATGAGAACCAATGCATCTGTAATCCTGACTCTGTAGAGGTGGAGACAGGAAGTTCCCCAGGGGCTTGTTGTCCTTCACCTTCAAATTAAGGTGGAGAGCTATTGAGGAAGACTTATAGCATCAACCTCCAGCCTTCATTTGCATGTGCACTTAATCTCTGACATGCACCACAAATGTATGAACATGTATATTCATACAAAGAATAAAATATTTTTACCAAATAAATACATCTATTAGAACAAAATTATATAAAATTAAAATATGAAAGAAAATTAAGTAGTGCAAATATCAAGGATGACAAAACAAAGAAAAAAGCAATGTGCTGGTTACAGTTATATCAACTTGACCCAAAATAGTGTCATCGGGAAAGAGGGAACCTCAGTTGAGAAAGTGTCCCTATCAGATCAGCCTGTAGGCAAGACTGTGGGGCATTTCTCAATGAATGACAGGTAAGGGAGAGCCAGGCCATGTGGGCAGTGCCATTCTGAGCAGTTAGTACTGGGATATACAAGAAAGCAGGCTGAGCAAGCCATGAAGAGCTCCCCAGCAAGCAGTGTCTCTCCATGGCCTCTGTTTCAGTTCCTGCCCCAGGTTCCTGCTTGAGTTCTTGCCCTGATTTTCCTTTCATGATGGACTGTAACCTGTATGCTGACAGAAACCTTTTCCTCCTCAAGTTGTTTTTGGTCATAGTCTTTACCACAATGGTAAGAAGTAAACTAGAACAGAAATTGCTACCAGAATCATGTGGTGTTGTGACATCCCAGACCATGCTGTTTTGATTATGGAAGGAGTTTGGAACATTGGGTTTAAAATACCCTTGAATACTCAAAGCTTAATGAGGTATTCTGTGGAAGCATGGAAAATATGAGTTCTGTGAGAAACACAAACAGTGGAGACTTGGCTTGTGAAGTTTGAGGGGGAAGTCTGAGTCCCTTAAGGAGTTGATTGGATTGTTTATATCATCTACTTGAACTAAAAATCTCTAGTTTTGGTTAACTCAGAATCAAGAATCAGCTCTGATTTCCAAGAGGCCAGTACCTGATGTGAAACTTTTGCTTTACTGGCACAATCAGTGTAATCCCTATTGTGATCTTGGTGGCGGTGGCACACGCCTTTAATCCCAGCACTCAGGAGGCAGATGCAGGCAGATCTTTGTGAGTTCGAGGCCAGCCTGGTCTACAGAATGAGTTCCAGGAAAGGCGCTAAGCTACACAGAGAAACCCTGTCTCGAAAAACTAAAAAACAAACAAACAAACAAACAAACAAACAAACAAACAAAAAACCTATTGTGATTAAGAGAAGACCAACATCACTAAGATGAAACCTGAGAGAGAGCACTTTCTCAGGGTCAGCTCACAGAGGCTGAAATGCAGAAGGCCCAAGATAGCATCACATTCTGGCAGCTAAACTTGGTAATGTGGTGGAGTTTCCCAGGTGGCTTTGCTAACATGAAAGCTGCAGTCTTGAAGGGGTCTTGGGGAACAGCTGATGCTTGGCACCATGTGGCAGGGGTAGAGTTCCTGAAGAAAGCCCAGGAGGCCATTTGTAGTGGTGCAACCTCTGGAGATCTCAGCATTTTGGAGATGCTGAGACTGTGGGACAGTCACCAAGGACAGAATCACCTGTGAAGTAGAGCAGGCCTGAGTCTATGAGAGGAGCTCTGCAAACTGATGTGGTAGAGATGGAGAGATAGAGCTGTCTAAGCCATTTGGAGCCCAGAAGATCATGGGTGAGTTCCTGATATTTCAATGTAGGCATTGAATTATTAAGCTGTTGGAGTTCAGTTTTTGGTTTGCTTTGATTATAACTGTGCAAGATAATATTAAACCAGAAAGAACAACAAAGAATGTTTTTTCAGAGGTCAACCTCCTCCCTAGTATGTTGAAAAATGGTGCATATTATTCCTACTGTAACAAGAAAAGTCAAAAGAACTGTAAAAATCACTTTTTTTTTTAAATTCACACACACAAAAAGTGAGGTTTCAAGTTAATTGAGTAGCCTACAATCAAGAAGAGTCCTGACAACTTTGGGCAAAGGACAGAAGGAAGAGATACCCAGGATGGCAAGAGGGATTTAGCTAGATATGACCTTGGAAAAATTATTATGAAAGCAACCATGGACAAGAAAGACTTAGACTCCTTAGGATCCTCAGGTGCATGGGGAGCTTGACTAACTTACAAGGTCTTCTCACACACCTAGAGCTGTGCCTTATGACACAAGGTTTTCTTACACACCCAGAGCTGTGGCTTATGAGACAAGGTTTTCTTACACACCTAGAGCTGTGGATTATGACACAAGGTCTTCTCACACATATAGAGCTGTGGCTTATGAGGCAAGGTCTTCTCACACATGTAGAGCTTGGCTTATGAGACAAGGTCTTCTCACACATGTAGAGCTTGGCTTATGAGACATGCTGTGTAGCATATCAGAGAAAGCTTCTATGGGCAGGATAGTCCTGGAACAGGCCTGCCCTTCCCTGTGGGGAAGGCAAAAGCCCTCCTTGCATCCTACATACCTTTAGGGTAGGAATCTTAAGCCTTAGGGAAGAAAACCAAAAACCATTATCGCTGGGACACAGATGAATGTTTATGGTAGCTGGGAAGAAGACAGAGGTAAGAATCAAGAAAAAACAAACACCCTCTGTCACAAGAAAGAGTGGCAGAAGATTTTCCTAGCCTAACTGTCAGAGGTGTCTTTTTACTGGAGAAGGATAACCCTTTACAGGACATCTTGTTGATAGAAATATCTGGCTGCTACAAGGGGAAGACAGACAAGATCTCCAGAAATGCCACATCTCAACAGTCCAGTTATTCAGTGCCCACTGATGACAAGTAGAACTGTGGAGGTTTGAATGAGACATCCCCCTGAGTCTTAGGCATTTGAATACTTGGTCCCCAGTGAGTGAGCAGTTGATGGTGCTGTTTGGGGGAGAGTACACAGGTAGCCTTGTTGGAAGAAGTATGTCACTGATGGCATGCCTTGAGAGTTTAAATACTGGTGCCGATTTGAGTTTGCTCTTTCTCTTTCCTGTGTTCACTTTGAGACGTGATCCCCCAGCTTCTTCTTGCTGTTATGCCTGCTGCTTGCTGCCATGATTTCCCACCTCGATTCCTCCCTTCTGCCTGGTCTCTTACAAGCTACCCAATCTCTGTGGGTATCCTAAATGAAACAGGCATATCTAAAATTGTCAACATCAATACAGATGTCTGTAGTTCTGCAGTAGTCTCCTAAAACATTTAAGATTGTCCAGTGTCACTTTAGGATGTAAGCTAGTCTCGTGGGCTTCATTGTGATTCCAGAGTGTTTCAATTCTCCACAGCATGATGGCAGTTGTTACTGGCCTACATTTTGTTTTAGATCTCAGCTTGAGCCTTCCCTGGGTGTTTCTCTAACATCCTGTTCTTGGTCATCTCTCTGCCTTTGTCCCTGCTAATATGGCTTTCTGCAGACAGTTTCTTAAATGTGCACCCTTGCCATGCTTTCAAATGAACAAGCAGCACCTAGCAGTTTTAAGGTATGTGTGGACACTATGTTCACACTATGGGTGGACAGCACTTTGCCTAATATAGATATAAGATAATTGATATAGCTCTTCTGTGGGACTCTGTAAGGTTTACTCACCTTTCTGAGAAAAATAAAGAAAATAAAAACAATGGATGGTAGTTACGTTTGGCACTTTTCTTATTTGCTAATATGTCCCACTTGTCATGAATCAGCTCAGTTATCCAGGAGTGACCAGCTGTCAGTTGTGTCCCTGTGTCCAAGTATCTCTGAGGCTCAGAAAATGAAAAAACTAGATATACATTCTCACCATTCATATAGGAGAGTGAACATGAAAGCAAGAAACAACCATCTTTCACAAAATTTTTTTATTTTTTAATATGTATTTAATTGAAATAGAATCACATCACTTTCCTTCTTTCCTCTAACAAGCTCCTCCCATCCCCCCACTTTCAAGTTGATAACCTCTTATTCTTTGATTATTATTCTTACATATATGTATGTACATTTATGTGTATACATAAATACACACACACACACACACACACACGCACACACATACACACACACACACATACACATAAATACAGGGCTCACCACTCTGCATTGGACGACCGATTTGGTAGCTTATCTCTGAGAGAGGCTAATTCTCCTTCTCCTAGCAGTCATTAGTTGCTTATAGTTCTTTGTCTGCAGGTGGAACCCTGTAAAAATTTCCCCCATTCACTTTAACTTTTCCATTAATATTGCCATTATTCTGGTCTTGTTTGCACAGCCATTTCTAGGAGAGACTATTTCACAGCAGACTTCCTGGTATTACAATCTTTCTGACTCCCTCTGCCTTGGTGCTCCTAGAGTCATAAGTGCAGGAGCTATGAAGTAAATGTATCTGTTAGATCAATTGTCTCCATTTGCTGTAAAGAGAGACTTCTTTGATGGAGGGTGGTAGCTACACTTATCTATGAGTACAAGGATAAGATTTTAGAATATAGTAAGGAAATATCTACTAGTATCTCTAGCCCCAAGAAGTTGGCTATAGTGCTAGACATGATTTCCCTCCTGTAGAGTGGGTCTGAAGTACAACCACACAGCTGTTGGTTGTCGTTGTCATGTGAGTGGCACTTAATGCACTTTATGCATATCCTGCTGTCCTGGTTCCTAGGTGTTGTAGCTGAGAAGGACTGTTTAACTGTTTCTTTCCCTTGGCAGCTGGCCTAGTATCTTTTGGAACCATGGAGTCCAGACCCAGGAAAGAGGTCTTAGGTTAGATCCAGCTTGAATCATCCTATCCCTGTGTCCTAAGTGTATGGTGTCTTCAGCAACAGGGGCTTGCTTTCAACCTCTGAGAGGCAACCAAGGTTACATAAATTACCTCCATCATTTTGAGAGTCACTTGAACTACCCTGACCAACCATTCATATTCATATGCACATGAACAGGGAAGTTAGCTTTTCATTTACTCAACTTCTCATTTCCAAAAAAGATACAGTACAAAAGGTTTACTAGAGTGTTGCTCTGGCTTTTAAAGGGAACTCAAACACCCGTTCTAATAGGAAAACAGCCATTGGCAGAACCCAACAGTTTGTTGCCATTGTGTATGCTAGACTCTTTCTTTGTCTTTGGGCATCTTTGCTGTCCTCAGGCAAGCCATGTGTTAGTCAGTTTTTCTGTACTTTGATTCACTGGTAGAACATAGTGACTGTTTCTTAAGGTTTCAAGAGAAGGGTCTTTTGTCATCATTGTTGGTTTTAGATGAGTATTACGGTCTATAGACTTTTAAATAGGAATTTTCAGGAGTAGGAAATGGGCAGGCTGGGTGTGTTATTTAGAAGTTGAAGACAGGTAAGTAATGGAAACAAGAACCCAAGACTTAAGAAAAATCTGTGCAGGTGAATACTTTTGCACAGACAATCTGCATCTGTAAGCATGCTCAGGGCTAAATAAGTAAGAAAACAGTCAAGCAAATCAGTATGAAATGCAAAACTCACACAAGAAGTGAGTTTTAAAATAGTTGAAATTATGAAAAAATATTTTAAAGCAGAAATAAAGTCAAAATGATGAATCATTTTAGGAGGCAGACTTTGGAAAAGCAAATTAAAATAAATTAAATTTAAACATATATAAAAAGAAAGACAATGAAAAACAGACAATCTCTGTTCCAATTCTAAAAGATAGAAAATGCAAAACTGTTATGGGAACACATGTATAAAATAGATAAGATGGTCATTAGAGTTATAGAAATGACTTCATACAACTTCATGTTAACCAGGTTGGAGATTTAAAACTAAGAGTTTTAAATAAAGAAAAATTTATAAACTATTTAAAACAAGGCTAATGTGAAGAAATTCTGAATAGCAGCAATTGAAAGATGAAGTGGTGAGGTTGTTTTCAATCTCACATAACAAGGAGTCCAAATTTGGAAAACAAAGCAACAGCATTGAGATAACAAGAGAGAATAGTCTTAATCGAGAGGCTGGCTATGCATTCTCCAATAAAACCCCCAAGAGCAGGCTACTGTTCCCTTTAAGCCATCAATTAAAAGTGATTAATTGGTTACATCAAATTAGCTTCCAAGTAAAAGCATGAAAATTTACATCAGACTTCTCAGGCATAATTATAGATGTCTGAAGACAGTGGCAGGAAATTTTCAAAATGTGGAACTGCAAAAGTATGCCTGTCAGATCAAGTGTTACTTAACAATGAACAAAAACTAAAAATTTCAAAACCTAAGGAAGTTTATCATTCATAAACATTCATTTGAGGAATTATTACATGGAACTTAAATGTGTGCTAATTATTTAAGAGTAAAATAAATGAAATTTTGTAGATTCAGCAAATATAGGAAAGAAAAAACAGCAAATTGTGACCAAAATAATGTAGTAAAAATAAACACAAATATGTATGTGATCAAATGACAATGGGGAATTAATTTACCAATTCAAAGAAATAGACTTAGATTAGAAGGAAAACCAAATAAAACAGCATGTAGACATTTAATGTTTATAAAGGTACACCTGAATTATAATAACCTAAATAAATAATAACATGTGCCATATTTTTGGTAGAAATTTAAAATTCTACATACTTGCTCTCTTTCGGGAAGCTGGGACAGCAGGAGGAAGGGTGAGATTTTAGCTCTGAGCTCTGACCTCTTGGCTTTCTCTTTTACATTGTTTCTGTGTTTCTTATTTAATAAGATGGTTGGTTACATCGAAAAAAAAAATTCTACATACTTTTTAAGTTTCTTAATATCCACCTATAAATTTCATACAATTCCATTGATAAAAGTCTAATTTATAAATTAACCTAAAATGAGAAAGACCAAGAACTGACAAGACAATTCTAGAAAAGATATACTTGGACATAAAAATGTATGAATGAACTGAGTCTCAAAAATATACTATTGAAGTGATACAGAACTCATCCTTGCCCAAAACTACTCCTACACCATGGGAAAAGAAAATGGAGACAAGAGAAAATGCTTGGAAATTAAACATGTAATTGATCTACATAAAAATAACGTGAAGCTGAAAGATAAATACTTACACAGAAATGTAGAGTAATCAGGGAAAATAATATGTGTGGGAAAGTGTAGAAGAGACAGAGGGTCAAGTTTAAGAATTCATTATCCAATTATTAGAGGTCCCTGAAGAGAAATCAAGTAGGGTTTGGAAAGTGATTACATTACAAATACAGTTGTTAAAATTACAGAATTATAATATCAATACTGAAGAGAAATATTCATTCCATGTTGTCAGAGATGGATGGATAGAAGGACTGAAGTTTAAACATGACCTCTTGACAAGTATTTGAAATTCATGAATAAAGAAAAGTTCCTAAATTTTGTAAGATAATGCACAAAGAAGTGAAAATCCAAGGGAAACCCTGGGTCCCAGGAACACTCATTTTCACAAGGCTGTGGATGAAACTCCTGCAAGTGTGTAAATAAGTTTTCTTCTTTGTATTCCTAGTCAAGTATGAGAACAAAACTGAGAACTCTGGCAGTCCTCCTTGGAACTTTTCAAAAAGACATATTCAGATGAAATAAGGCAATGAACAGTGACAGAACACAGACACTCAGGGAGGTGAAGTGCAATTCAACATGTAGCTTGGAGGACAGGCATGATTATAGGGAAGGGTGGCCTAAAGGCTGTGAGGGGAGTGCACAGAGAGCTTGACATAGGTAATGTGATAAAATCATGAGAGAGCCAAACAACCATTAAAAAAAAAAAACTATACATGAAAGAAACAAACTAAAGAAGTTACCATATAAACTGGGGTTACTTTGGCCATTCGTCAGAGCACAAACAGGACAAATTAGTCTGAAATTGAAGGTACTAGGAGGGTGAAGGCACCATCACAGAGACTGAGCATTTGAGATCCCTAAGACCCACATAATGAAGGGAGGGAACCCTTATGACAGTCACACATTTGCTCTTGTGTGTCCCCACCCAATATATACACTTGAATACAAATGAATAGATTAAAAAAATCTGAGCTTGGGACATGTTAAGAAAGCTGAAATGAAATGTTTAATCAATTGGAAAATCACCTTTGTTTTTCAACTTTTAGAATCTTCTCATTTATAGGAAAGCCATGGAGGAAATAATAACATTATAAAGTTGCATAAATGTTTTTTAAATGACACTATTAAAGCAATAGGAGAGATGGTATCACTTGAGACTTGGAAGACAGGGGCAATGGGTAATCATGTTATTAGGTGGACGATTGTGTTATTAGTTGAAAATTGTGAATCTTGTTATCAGGAAAGTGGGGTAATTTAATAATGTTACTACAGGTGGAAATTGAAAATAATGGTTCAACTATGATGAAAAAAGAGAGATAGAGAAGAGGGAGGAATAAAAGCATACTTGCCTCCATCCCCATCCACTTGCCCCATGCCCATTCATCCAAAAGAAAAGTCAATAGGTGACATCTGAAGTGTGAGAATCTTATCTTATTTATGGACAACAATGTCACTAGAAGAATTAAAGCATTGATCAACATGGCTACAGGTTAGTGGTATCTTTGTGGAGTTTATGCACAGGACATAAACTGGCTCATTTCCTTTGGATAGCTCTCAGGACTCTATTTAACCTTGGGTCTATCTACCCTGAAAACACCTGCAGTTCAAAATGGAGTGAAAAATGAGATGCTCTTGACCAGACTACACAGGAATACACAGTCTGTGGTCTAAAATTTATTCAGAAGAAAGCCATAATGGTCAGTGCTACCCTGACCCTCACCATATGCAGCCTGCAAGAGAGTGGGCCCTGCACTCTGCCAGGGTAGCACACTAGAGCTGACCCTGTTGTCAGGGGTGCAAGCAAGCCAGAACTGAGGGCATGAGAGCAGGAGAGCTGACCTGCCCATGCCCCCCACATATGCCTCCTACAGCAATTAGGAGAGAGGACCCTGTACCTCCCCTGGAAAAGACAGTAGAGGTGGCCCTGGTGGGGTGTGGATGAGCCTGACTAAGGGCATGAGAGCAGGAAAACTGCCCCCTGCCCCTTGCATGCCCCCTACAGAATTCAAAAGAGAGGACCCTGCACCTCACCTGGCCAAAACAGTAGAACTGGTCCTGGTGGTGTGAGTGTAGGGGACCTCGATCTGAGGACCTGCGAGCAGGAGAACTGGCCCTACTCCTTGCTGCACACTGCATTGGGTAAGCTAGCTGAGACAGTGCTGGAGAGCTTGCCTGGCTAGTGACAATGAGGAAAAGCTGGTTGAGTTGACCAACACAGCTACCACCCAGGCCTAGAACCAGCATTATAGGAGTTAGTCCATCCCAACATCCACCTCATCTATGAACTGTTAGAGCATGTGAAGTAGACAAATCTACTGATCTGCAGGATCTCCACAACACAGGACAACAGACTATCCAAGAGGAGTCTCAGTGAGAGCTCATTATTGATGGCAGGGGCAATCCACAGGCAATGAACCAATGGAAGCCCACAAAGGTTTCATAGTGAGATCTGAGCTTGTTTTACCAAACAAGGCTGTATTAGAGGATTGCTTGACTATATGTGTGGTTACCAGGTGATTGGAAGTCTATACTTGACTATGGTAGGGGGAGGTCTTTTGCCCCACTCATTGGCATTCCTATAAAAGGCCCTTTAGAAGAGAGAGAAGGGCCAAAACAACAAACCTCTTGGACTATGACAAATCTTCTCTGCTAGTCCTGTCTCTCCTTCAAGCTAGTATTAGAAAAACAGCAGCCAGAATGCCCTGTGGCCAGAGCCTATTCCCAAGAAGGTAAAGGCAGAACGCTGAGCAGGGACAGCTTCCCCAGGGTGCAGCTGCAGCAGAGGCAGTGAAGGCGATGGGGGGCGGGTTGCTGGCATGAAGGTAGCAATGGAGGCTTTGAAATTCTCCCTGATATGAGGGAGGTAGGGTCTAAGTTCCTAAATCATTGACTCAAGCCTCTACCCCTAGAACAGAAAGCAGTTAGCAGAGAAACTAAGCCTCAGCTAAGGCATCAGGGAATCTGCATCTTGGGGGAGGGGACAGAGGATCTATCTGGGTGAAAAATCTTTCCAAAAAGCTTTTATTTCAAGTACTTTACTTTCTTTCATTGACCCGGTAAGGTGAGAAACAAGTGCCAATTTGTAAGCATGCACTGGCGGGTGAAGCCCGCTCTAAGAAAAATGTCAGGTGAAGGAAGTACACCTGTTAATGCCAGCTCAGGGGAAACAGAAACTTTCCATGGCAAAAAAAGCTCACTTGATCTTGATTTTCAGTAGGAACACAAACCATGTAAATGGAAATGGGGAGTGCAATGGACCTGAAAGGCAGCTTGGGAAATGTGGTCTGTAATGTAGTTTATAACAGCGTAATACTATAGAGAAAGGCAGCTTGGGAAATGTAGTGCATAAAAGCAAGGTAGTGTAGGTAAGCAGGTCCAGAGAAAAGGCAGATAGACTGGGACAAAAAGATTTCAAATGTTCCTGGTAACTTGGCAGCAAAATGCCCAAGGGAAATACTGCCAGTATTGCTCCCTTCCCCCCCCCCCCAAAAAAAGAACCCAAATGCCATTTTTCCATAAGTTTTGTTAGTTTGCGTCCTGGGAATGAGAAATGGGCAAACAACCTGGCTGTCAGGTGGGGATTATTTGCTATGGATGAACAAGAAGCAGGTGATGCCTGTCAGAAGGCAATTAAAATGCTAATGATACTTCTCAAGTCGTTTTGAAACCCTTGACAAATGAGGATAATCAGAAAAGTTTTTTGCCTTTTGAACAACAGCCTGCAGTGAGTGATTCCTTTCCAAATACAATGGAGAACAAGGAAGCATGTATTTAGAAAGGAGTGACTATTTGGGGGATAAAATTCCAAAAAATCTAGCTGTCTTACAAAATAGAGTCACTTTACTTGGAAGTTCCCTACTAGAAACCAATGCTAAATTAGAACACTTGCTTAGTGAATGCACTGATGTTTGTAAGAATAGGAAAAATGTGCCAAGTACTGAAGGTTGAAAAGTTACAACTACAGTCTGAGCTGAATGATCATGATCAGAGTGTATCACAGCAACTAGTGAAATTGGCATCAGGGGTTGAGAAGCTAGTGAATGAAGTGAAAATACTAAATCATGAAAATGTTCTTCCTCCAAGTGAGCAAATGAAAGATGTGTTTCATGATAAATAAAACAACATGTCTATGTTCTTCACTCCCTTGGACAGTAGCAGTTTCTATGAACCAATAACTTTATCAGAAACATTACACTAATAAAAATCTATCAAAGACAAAGCACCATTGTAAGAGCTCATGGCAGTTTAAAAAGCAGCTTTAAAAAATTACGAAGGGGGAGGGCTGGAGAGATGGCTCAGAGGTTCAGAGCACTGGCTGTTCTTCCAGAGGTCCTGAGTTCAATTCCCAGCAACCACATGGTGGCTCACAACCATCTGTAATGAGATCTGGCACCCTCTTCTGGCCTGCAGGGATACATGCAGACAGAACATTGTATACATAATAAATAAATAAATAAATCTTAAAAAAAATTAAGAAGGGGAAAACTGTACCCTCAGAAGCTTGATAGCTATCTTAGCATTTGGTACAATGTGTGCAACAGAGAGGATTTGACTTCAAACTGTCAGAAAAACTCTCAGAATGATATCAAAGCTGACCATGAACTCCAAACTTTCAAAAATAAAGTAGTGTTGAGTTCACCTACAATTTTACTATGGTAACTCATGATTTGCATACTCTCAATCTTGTTGAAAGAAAATATAATATTTCTATTAAGGAATTCTTTCTAGATGTTTGCTAAAATTTGTAAAATAATCCTATAGAGTTTGCTTTTGAATGTAAGTTAGTTCTGTTAAGAGATAAGTTTGTAAAATAGTTCTATAGAGTTCCTTTTGAATATAAGTTTGTAAAAAGTATAAGTATAGTGATATTCATGTTATTTGTAAATATATATAGTGGTGTTAAGAAATCTCTTCTAGATGTATGCTAAAGTTTGTAAAATAATTCTGTAGAGATTCCTTTTGAATATAAATTTGTAAAAATGTAAATATAATAGTGATATTCATGCTACTTGTAAATATGTAAAAAGTGTAAATGGAGTTTCCTTTTGAATGTAAGTTTGTAAAAAGTGTAAATATTAAATGTAAAAAATGTAAATGTTGAATATAAGTTAGTAAAAAGTGCATAGTGATGTTCATACTAGAATTGTTTTTATTACACTTTTATCTTCAGATATATTTGGACACTTTTTATGATAGCTCAAAATATAATTTTATAATTTTAGTGAGCCCTGGAAAATTTAAGTGAAGATGTCACAACTAGGGGAGTCTTCTTCCTAGAAGTTTACATTCTTTTTGTTTCTGTTTAGAAAGAGTTAGGAATCCTACAAAGGGGTAGGACTCCTACAATTGAGTTAGTTTATACAGAAATTTTACTGCTGTGATAGGAACACATGTATATATGAGCTTCTTAAACAGCTAAAAGTGTCTTTATAATCAGCATGTTTTTTTGTTTTTGTTTTTGTTTTACTTGAGTGGATACTTTGAAGTGCTTTTAAAATGACTGTTTTCTCCTGGAAATCAACATAGCTTTTTGAGAATTTTATTGAACATCTGTTAGGAGAGAGTTTTGAAAAGGCCTTGGTGTAGCTAAGACTGCTGTAGTTACCTTAGACCCATTCCAAAAAGGATATTCCATCTTTATAATCCTCTACTCCTTTACTGGGAGGTGTGACAGCTATGGGGATTGTTGTGGATGTTTTCAAGCTCTTAGTAGGGACCTAGGCCAGAGCTGAGTTAGGCTCTGTACCTCCTTTTGCCAGAAGTTGGTAGCCAAAGATGGGCAACTTTCTTATTGATAGCTTACTCACATATATTCCACATTTTACTTGCCCATTAATTAGTTGATTAAATAGGTTATTACCTTCTATTGGCTGTTATGAAGAGTGCTACAAAGAGCCTGACCTTTCACATCTCTTCCACATACTGATTTAATTTCCTTGAATACATACCAAAGAGTGGGATTGTGATCATATGGTAGTTCTATTTTTAATATTTTTGAGGAATATCCATGTAACACAAATCTTAAAAGGTCTTATTAAATAAAAAACTAAGGGCCAAAACCTGAGAGCTCAGAGGAATAGGAAAAGCTACAGCTAACCTCACCTCACCAACTCCACAGCTTCCAAAGAGACCTATTTCCTGTATACCCATGTCTATATATCTTTCTGTTCTGCCATATCCTTTCCTCTCCACCCAGCTACATCACTTCCTCTTCCAGCTCAGCTCTGTCACTTTCTGTCTATTTGTACACACTTCCAAACCTTTATGGTTAACTAGTGTTAGAAATTAAGGTGTGTGCTACCATGCCTGGCTCTGTTCCCAGTGTGGCCCTAAACGCACAGAGATCCAGACAAATCCCTGCCTCCCCAGTGATAGGATTAAAGGCATTTTTTTTTACCATTGCCTGACTTCTATGTTTACTATAGTGGCTGGCCTTTTCTTCTGATCCTCAGGTAAACTATTGGGAGACACAGATAAAATATCACCACACATCCATATTGTTTTAATAACGACTGTACTAACTTACATTCCTACCAATAGTGAAGACACATTTTATTTTCAGCAAAAATACACTAAAGACATTCCTGTGATAATTATAAGAAAATGTTGTCCAAGATTGCCACCATTATTTAATGCTACATTTCATGTAGTTGCTGTGGAACAATCTTTTTGTACACTATGACTATTTGTTGCTCTTATTGGTCTAATAAAAGGCAGAATGGCCAATAGCTGGGCAGGTGGAGGTTAGGCAGGACTTTCAGGCAAAAAGCAAGCATGGGGAAGAAGGAAGGCAGAGTCATGGGGAGTTCCCAGTGAGATGCAGAAGCAAGAGATGAACATGCTGAACTGAAAAAAGGTAGCACCATGTGTCAGAGCATAGATAAGAAATATAGGTTAATTTAAGTTGTAAGAGCTAGTTAGTAACAAGCGTAAGCTATTGGCCAAGCATTTGCAATTCTGTGTGGATATTTGGAAGCTGTCTGGTGGGACAGAGCTTA
Source organism: Peromyscus maniculatus bairdii (assembly GCF_049852395.1). Lineage (NCBI taxonomy): Eukaryota > Metazoa > Chordata > Mammalia > Rodentia > Cricetidae > Peromyscus > Peromyscus maniculatus. Next base: position 7,112,217 of record NC_134857.1, on the reverse strand, counting down.
CTGGTAGGACAGAAAACTCTGCCTACATGTAGTAGCTAAGTGTAACTTAGGTGTCATATTTTGTTTCTATAACACATATATGATTGAGGAAGAATCCTATTAGGGAAAATTAGTAACATACATTTTCAAGTTCTGAAATGACTTTTGGGAGTGTCTGAAGTATTTCATTTTTATTAACAAAACCTGTAAGAAAATATAAGTCAAAATTTTTTGTTCCAAATTAAAGTCAAATGTGAAATCCCTGTGAACAGATTGGAGAATTAATCAGTATTGATTCAGAACTGTGTTTAATAAACAAAGACTAGTGCTGAGTGCTTGCATGCAAAGAATAATAAAAGAAAGCCATTTTCATTTCAAATTGGTTTAAAATGTTGGCTCAACTTAATTTTAAAGTTAAACTAAGATAATATAAGAACCACCCAAGGAAAGTTAGATTTTTTTGAAGAGAGGACTTATGATAAAAAATTACACTGCCAAATATAAAAGTATATTTTAAATCCATGATAATTAGAAATCTGTTACTGGAACATCACTAGGTATCATAGAATAGATTAGAAAGCCTCAAAATATTGCCAATTATAGGCCAATTTTAGTATGCAATTTTATGTGTGAAGAAGCAGCATTTAAAAGAGGGATGAGAAGATCAAAGTGGGATTAAGTAGATGCATTTATTTCCTCTCCTTACTAATCCTGTTAACCTGGGAAACCCCAGTAACACCAGAAAGAAATGAAAGGGATAGAACAAGTGAAAACAGGTCAAAAAAGACCAATGGTTGTTTTGGGAAGATGGGGGTAGGGGCAAAGAAAGAAAGAAAGAACGGAAGGAAGGAAGGAAGGAAGGAAGGAAGGAAGGAAGGAAGGAAGGAAGGAAGGAAGGAAGGAAGGAAGGAAGGAAGGAAGGATAGCCTAAATGACAGTAGAGGGAATTCCAGGGACAGTGGACAGTGAGTTCTTAGGGGCATCATGGTTCCCTCCAATGTCCTTCCTATGAAAAAGAGCAGTCACTTGCCTGCCCCAGGCTGATGGCAATAGGATTAGTTTCTTGAGAAAATGAGGAATTACCCCAGCACCAGTTACTTGTGGGCACAAGGCACAATACCTTTCTGCCCATTGACTCCAAAGCGGGCATGGGAAGTACCAGTTTCCAGGCCCTCTTCCCTCACCCTTTTCCCAGAAAAGCTCCTGTCACTTTTGAAACCTGTCCATTTGATAGGTGTGGGGCACCAAGGATAACAGCAAAATCTTCTCCTTTAAATTGAGGCCCAAACAAACAGAATCCAAAGGAAATCTTCAGAATGAATAAAGAACAAAAGCTAAAAAGCCTCCTAATTTGAGTTCAATGAAGGAAAAGAAGGTAAGAAGACCAGAGGCAAGGGAGCTTTGCAATTTCAAGAGCTTAGATGGAAGGAAAACTGAACGTTAGAATGTGAACAACAGAGATGACAACCAATGGTACAGGGCCTCTTAGCCAAAAGCAAAGTGTGTGTGCAGAGTATAGAAGGAAGTATGAGCATGTTTGGAGCAAAATTTGCAAAGATGTTTGGAGAAGTAAGCTGCCTAGGATGGGACTGTAAGATAAAGAGTCCTGGCCACATGGCTTTTCAAAACCCAGCACACAATGTGGGCCAAATGATGGTGAGTTGCAGGGGCCCTTCTGGGAAAACCACGAAAAGCAACTCCATACATCTGTGTTTAGAAGCTTGAAGTGAAACAGGCAGCAGGTGATCATGACATGGGACAGGACAGGGAGAATGGAGTTAGAGGAGAGACATTGGAGGGTTACCTGGATATGGGACATGCAGGGAGAATGGAGTTAGAGGAGGGACATTGGAGGGTTACCTGGATATGGGACATGCAGGGAGAATGGAGTTAGAGGAGGGACATTGGAGGGTTACCTGGATATGGGACATGCAGGAAAGGGAGAATTGCCCACATGTTCTGCTTAGATCTGATAGACAGTGGCAATCACCATGAATAGAGAAAAGGAAATGTTGAACACTAAAAATGTTGAACACTGAGCACTGTTCATGAAAAGGCATACAGTGAGCTTTAAATATGTTTGGTCTAAGCTTGGGAATGAGAGCAAGTCTTGAGAATCAGGAATGGCCTTTACAGGCATAAGTCAGTAGTAGGGAAGTTGTGTATATGGCAGGATGCTTTGAACGTGAAACACCTCCCCTCGTAGTCTCAGGCATTTGAATGCTTGGTTCCAGATAATTCTGCTATTTCAGGAGGCTTAGAAAGCGTGGCCTTGCTGGAGGACACATGTGCTGGAGGTGGACTTTGATCTCTCTACTTATAACAAACTTTATCTTGTATAAGTTGCCTTGGTCATGGTTTTTATCACAGCAATAGAGAAGTAGCTGATGCACCAGGTAAGATCAGAGGGCCCATCTGGAACAGCTCAGATACCTCTTCACAGTGTGACTACTGGAACATTCTACTACTACCTTGTCACCTCAAAAGGGGTTTGGGCCCCCCAATTTTTAACTTTTACAAGTAACCCTGCATTAAACAGTTTTGCATATAATCTTTGTTCTAAATTTCAGATTATTTTCTTAGGATAGATACTTATGGGTAAAATTACTGACATTTTCCATTTCCAGTGGTGAAGTGATATGGAAACTGGTTCATGTTTAAAAGAATTCTCCTGAACTAAAGGTGAGATGCATGTTGAGGGAGTTCCTGGGGACTGGCTCTTTCAAGGTAGAAATCCTTCTGTGCTGTGTTAGGCACAGTTCTATAGAGTCTCAGGTACTAGGAATCATGGGGGGATTATTTGGGACCATTGGACATAAAAACCTCTAAAGCACATTCATGGGGCTTGGTAGATGGCTGAGTTGATAAGGTGCTTGCAGTACAAGCCCGAGGACCTAAGCTTAATCTATGGCATCAAGTAAAACCCCAGGCATGATGGTCTATGTCTGTAGTGCCAGAACTGGGGAGGCAGAGACAGATGGATTCTCTGGGCTTGTAACCACTGGATTCCAGGTTCATTGAGAGACTTTGATGCTGTGGAATATTGTTTTAAGGTGTGTTAAATTTGTTTGTACTATTGAACATTTGTTTAATGATACAAAGATGTGTTGCATTTGTTTATGTTGCATTTGTTTAACTCTGTGAATCTGTGTCACTGTGCCTGTCTAAAACATCTCATGGTCTAATAAAAAGCTGAACAGTCCATGGTAAGGCAGGTATAAGATAGGTGAGGTTGGCAGGCGGAGAGAATAAACAGAAGGAGAAATCTTGGAGGAAAAGAAGAAGCGAGAGAACAAAGAAAGTAGGATGCCAGGAGTCAACCACCCAGCCACACAGCCAGCCATGGAGTAAGAGTGAAAGTAAGATGTATAGAAGTAAGAAAAGGAAAAAATCCAGAGAAAAAGATAGATGGGATAATTTAAAGTTAAGAAAAGCTGTCAAGAAACAAGCTAAGCTAAGGCACAGTATTTATAATTAAGAATAGGCCTCTGTGTGTGATTTATTTGGGTGCTGGGTAGCAGGCCCCCAAAAAGAGTAAAAACAACCAACAGCACCCTGACTCAAAATGTAAGGGAAAAAGCAATAGAGGAAGACACTAGGTGCTGACTTCTGGCCTCCACATGCACAGGCTAGCACATCTGTGAGTGCATACATGTGTGATACACACATACACATAAGACACATTCACAAAGAACTTTTCAAGAAGACACAGTCTCTGCCCATTTTTTTTTTCAGTCAAAGGGAGGAAGGGGAAGCATTCTTCTTGAGATGAAGAATATGTGGAGAGGCCTCTTTTCCTTCATAGTATGCTGCCTTCCCCAATCACAGCCATGCTTTGGCTAGAGCTCCTTAGATAGTTTGTGTTGCTGTGTCTTGGTGGCTTGGGAACTGTGTAAGTTTCACTCACAGAGACTTGCCAATGTGACTCAATTCTTCCATTCACTTGACTCCAATTATTTATTGCTGTGAAACACATCACCCTACAAAGCTGTGTTGGGGAAGGATTTGGCAGGACACAGTGTCATATAGGCTTGGCATTGGTGTGTGTGGCTCAAAAGCTGCAGGCTGAGTGCTGACAGAAGAGGTCTCTACCTCAGTGCTTCAGACACCGTGAAGGACTGGGTACTGTAGGGTTCTAGTAGCAACTTGGCTTCTGCCTGGGAGATGCCAACAACACTCCCTCCAGCTTGAAAAAGCAGAAATTCTTCCAGCAATGATCAGCATGTGTGTCTGAAGCAGGACTGGATATGGAGAGTACACCTGAAGGATTTTCCCTCTTGTATGTGGCAGTGGATGGGACTTCTGTGCAATCTGGAATACCCCTGCATGGCCTCTCCAGACTGATGCCCTTTTTCACAACTGGTGGCTAAGTTTCAGATTGCTCCCAGGTGGTGTCATCAGAAGCCATAGGATCTCCCATGACACTGCTGTGACTTTGTTTCTGACATCACTTCACTGAGAACCCAAATTTCACTCCCAATTCCCAGAGGATGAGAACAAAATAGACTCCACTGTTGAGTGGAGCACCGAGAAAGCCTGCAGAGCATGTGAGCACCTGAGCTCGGCTGTGGCCATCTCTGAAAGGTGCCACCTAACCAGACTGGGAAGCAGTGATGATTGGCTCATCTGTAAAATAGGCGATCAACAATAACGCTTTGTAAGTTTGTTGAGAGAGTTAATGATTTTTTCTTTCTAAAGTGACTCAGAATTTCAATCCAAGTGAGTTATGTGATTGTTGATCATACACTAGCAGTAGTATAGCCTTCCTAGTTCTACTAACTTAAAATATTTCCTCTAAGAAGCATGGGGCTTTCTTTGGAGAGTTTAAGGAAGAATTAGATTGGTTCTGGAGAGTGACTCTTGTCTCAAGAAGCAGTAGAGATATGCCCAAGAGGCTCTGGGATACGTGTCTCCTGTGTGTATGTGGCTGGGTCTGTGCAGAAAAGCAGAGGTGAGCCTGTGGAGAATTGTCTTGAGTGATTAATGAGGGTCAGATCATGTCTGCTCCCATAGTCTTTGGAAATGCAAACTATCAGACAGGATTTTAACACCTGCCCTCATATAGATGAGGTGTCCAGACCCCAATTTTTTTTCCTTAAAATTTTGAAAGGGGCATTATGATATAAATGTCTCTAACTGGTGATTTATATTATTCTGTCATACACCCTAAGATGTCCAGAATAATGTCCACCTCTTGTGTCTCCTAATCATAACCTTACAGATAAATGTCTAGTGGAAAGATTTTGAGAATTCTAGTACTGTTTTAAACTATCAGGTATCCAGGAGAAAGTATCAACAGTAATAAAAAGGAAAGATGAATGTGCTCATCTTTTGCTGCCTGGTTACTATTGCTTGGTATCATGTGTCAGTTCTGAGAGTTTAAGCTACACCTTGTTCCAAAAGCAAAAGTTCCCAGGTTGTCTAGTCTGTAGCACATTTTCTTCCACATAGGCAGTTCTGGAAGAACTTTCTGGGAGAGATACTTCCCAGCATGCTGTCATCATCAACTGGAGAGTATTTTCTGGAATAGCAAGAAGCTGATGTTCCAGTCCAAGTGCTGGCTCATTCGGGTAGGAAAAGTATCTTCCTGTCACCTTGTTTGACCCTGTTGGGCTGGAGTTGGGGCTACCCCTCCTGCACAGGTCCCAGTGACAAACAAGGCATGATTCCACCGAAGTTCACCCTAGGGAACCAACGAGTTTATTGGGCTTGCTTACAGAGCCTAGGTGAGGGGTTACCTAGAGGGATGTGCTGTTCCTTCCAAAACAGGAAAAAATGAAAGATCTTGACTCTGCAAGGATGAGGCTTTTCCATAGCTCCATAGATGCCCTCCCCCAACCCTTTCCAGCTTTTGTACTCTAGCCCCTCCCCAAGGCTACACATAGTTAGGGGGCAGACCTACTTGTGTACCTCGGATGATAGGAGCAGGCAGATTCTCAAGTGAGGGTCATGTAACCCTCTCTGCCTCTCTATGAGGGTATGCAAATAGTTACCGAGCATGGTTGGGATGGTCTTTGGCAGGTAGGCCCCAAGGTGACAGTTGCGTGGGACAGAGGATAGCCTTGTACAACAGGTTCTGCTATTCAATCCAAGATGACACAAATGTCAGTCATTAAATTGTTGCATTGTTTAGATAAAAGCATAGAGGGAAGGACTGACAATAGGCAAAGATCTTGGCAGTAGAAGACTGTAGCCATGGGACTCAAGGGCAGTAGAACTGGTTTCCATAGAGTCTTCAATTTATTAAGATTCTTAGCATTCCACCAACTTATCTCACCAAGACCCAGAAATTTACTTCTGAATAAAGATAACTGAGAATTCTACCAACAAACAAAACAAACCACCAAAACAGCATTGTAGATGTAACCAACCGTCTTATTAAATAAGAAATGCAGAACAATGCAAAGAAGAAAGCCAAGAGATCAGAGCTAAGAGCCTTACCCGCCTGCTGCAGCTAGCCAAGAGACCTCTCCAAAAAAGAGAGCTACTTCCTGTCTGTCTTTATATAGACTTTCTGTCCTGCCTTCTCATTGGTTGTAAACCCAACCACGTGACTGCCTCGTCACTGCCTGTAAGTACATCTTCTATGGTATTGAGATTAAAGGCATGTGTCTCCAATGCTGGCTGTATCCCTGAACACACAGAGACTTACCTAGCTCTGCCTACCAAGTGCTGGGATTACAATCTTATGCCACCACCGCCCTGCTTTCCTATGGCTTGCTAATAGTTCTGACCCCCGGGCAACTTTATTTATTAACATACAATTAAAATCACATTTCAGTACAAATAAAATACCACCATACAGCATTGCTAAGAAAGAAGGGGGGTGGACAGAGAGTTGGTTCAATGGTTAAGAGCAGTCACTGCTCTCACAGAGAACCTGGCTTTGGTTCCTGGCACCTATATGATGGCTCACAGCCATTTGTAGCTCAAGTTTCAGGGGGATCAGATGATGTCTCTTCTGAAAACAGGGGCAATGTACTCACTTAGAGTGCACATGCATATACATGGGCCCAACAATCATACACAGAAAACTTGTAAAAAGGGATTAATGACAAAATAAATGTTGGCAACAGTGCAAAAGCCCAGTGCTGGGGGTCTAGTATTTAAAGCTGCACATCTATCTGATGGGTCATCAGGGATTATGAAAATATTGGTTATTAAAAGCATGGAAAGTGACCGGATGTAGTACTGAGTGAACCTGAACCTAAAGTGTATGAGTGGTACATTGTTTTAGTTCAACATTAAAAAAACTTCACAATAAAGATAATTAATTAATTGCATTACAGAAATTCAATCCATGTATGCAAATACATTCTTAAACTGTTCAAAAAACTCAGAAAGCTAACAATTCCCACTTTGTGACACTCTAATCTTTCTTCTAATTCCAGATGTATTCATTGTTAATGTAGTGACACTCCTCAAGTTCTATACACATTTTCACTTGTCACTTTTAGTAAGGAAGATAATATTAAATCAATTATTCTGCAACATGCTTTTATTATCTAATGGCATGTGTTGGAAACCTTTTTCCTAACTGACACCATTCTTCTTCATACTGCTTTGTATTTTTTTTTAACTTTTTTATTATGAAATATGAAAACTGAACAGAGAAGAGAAACTAAAGGAATTATAAACTAAATCCCTATATCACCAACCACCCAGTGTAAATACGGACTATTCTCAGCACCTCACAAGCGTTCTCCATGCTTCTTCCAAGTGTCAGCCCCCACACACCTCCACACAAGGTAACTACAAGCAGCTAACTTCCATGCTCCTACGGTTTTATGATGGAGGTATACAGTAAGTGCCTTAGCTTAGTTTGGGGTGGTTTTCTGAACTTTGTGGACTTAGTTCACATCCTTTCTGGCTGGTCTCTTTCACCTGACACTATGACTGTAACCGTCACCCATGTTACTGTATGTAGAGTTCATCCATTTTGTTTTAGTTTTATTCTGTTGATTGAACATAGTTTAGAAACATTTGAATGTTCAGAAAGAAAACTCGGGTTGATTTCAGCTAAATGCATTATGAATAATTCTCATAAACATTCTTGTATGAGTCTTTTGCACACATGTACATATTCGTGCTCTGGAAATCTGTCTGGTAGGACTGTTGCTGGGATTAAGAGTATGCATGTATGTTCTTTGAACTTGTAGATAATCCCAATCAGCTCTGCCAATTTACACTCCCCCGGCTGATTATAGAGCTGCTGTTCCCTGTCCTTGCCAACCCTTGTTTGGGGGATCGTCCTAATTTTAAGCACTCTAGTGTGTCTGGTAACATCTCTTTTACCTAATGACTCGGGAACATTTTTATGTTTATTGGCCATTCATATATTGTCTTTTGAAGTGGGTGTCCATCTATCTTGTTGTTTTTATTGTATTTCTTCTATTTTAGTAGTGTCGTAGGGGTTTATGTTTATATATCATTTTTGTTGTATAAACAGCATGGAGATCTTCTATCATTTTGTGGTGACTATGTCCCCTTTTCATCTCCAATTTTATTGCATTGACCCCTCCATCTTTCTTTTTATTCTTCGTTAGACTAAGAATTTTTTGACCTTGTTTATTTTTGCAAAGAACCAAAATTTTGCTTCATTGCTTCTTTATATTTTGTATTTTTTTTAACCATCCATTGATTTATGGATATATTTAACCTGTCTTCTGGTGCATGTTTAGATGGTATCTTTCATCTTTCTTTTTTTTTTTCTTTCTAACTCTGCAAAGAATGGTTCAGGGAGCATTGTTGTACATACATGTCTGTGCATAAGAGTGATTATGAGTAGAATGATACCCTAACACAGACCCTTAATAGATCACTGTGGCTGCATTCCTGCTGAGCTACTTCTGGCCTGGTTCCAGAGAGTAGCACCTAGCCCTAATCTATTCTTTGTTTAACTGACACCTTTTGTTTCTCTTATACCTTTGTTTCTCTTATCACCCTATGTGAATCTTGTCTGAGCGTCTCCCAAGGATCAAAGGCCTATGCAAAACTTGGTTCAAGAAACCAAAAAAAAAAAAAAAAAAAAAACCAAAAAAAAAAAAAAAATGGTACCTGAGAAATCTAGGAATTTGTACTTAGCATTTTATCTTTGGGAGCTCCTTTCAGGTTGCTTTGAAGGTATGGAAATTAACTGGCTGAACTGTAAATAGAGAGAAAATAAAAATGCCCTGGGTGAAGGGAAAGTGCTTCAGTCTTTTGAGGCTGGACTCCTGCAGCCATAAAAGGCTAGATTCATTCTTTTTGTTTGTTTTTTGAGACAAGGTTTCTCTGTGTAGTTTTGGTGCCTGTCCTGGATTTTGCTCTGTAGACCAGGCTGGCTTCAAACTCACAGAGATCCACCTGGATTAAAGGCTGTGCCACCACCGCCCAGCTATATTCCTTCTTAAGATGCCTCTGAGTCTTTGCATGGATCTGTGTGAATCCACACAGCTGTGCCATAACAAACAGTGACAGACCACCCCAACCTTTCCCTACTATATGTGAGACCCTCCCCATCCCTCCCCATATCTGTTTTTAAGGGGACTCTTTGACAGTAAAACTCAGGCCAGTTTCACGTTCCCAGAGCTGATGGTGGTCCAATCCCCCTTCTGGGAAAATGCCAAAGCACAGAGTCAAAATGACTGGCCATCTAGTGGTGATTGATAAACCATGAGATGTCCTGACTCAGGGACAGCATGACCTGACTCATAGGGTGAACTGTATAACTTCAGACAAAACAAAGCGAGACAAATAAGGATGAAAAAGAGAACAGAGACCTCCAAAAATAAAAATAAACCAATCCGAGTTGCACCCGTGCCAAATCCCCAGCTGCCCTGAAGGGCCTGTGGTTTTTGCCTTTAAAAAGCTAGCCTCACAAAGAAAGAGGGACTCCTCCCAGCCTCGCTATGGTGAGTGCTTGGGACAAGTGCTTGGGACACTGCGTGTCTACAATAAACCTTGCTGTTACATTCTGGGCGTCCTTCGTCTTTGGTGGTCTCTCTGGGGGTGATTTGAGCATAACAATATACAAACCAACAAAGGGAATGTGATACTGCCTCTACACAAAGGAGAACATGGCAACCTTTTGCCTTGCCTTCTCTTGAGTTTGCTTCAGGCCACTGTAGTTGGAGGGTTTGTTTACTCTCGGAGATGGCAGATGGCTGGATTGTAAGGGTGAAAGGTCAACGTTAGTTCAGAGTTAGATCAGAACCTGCCACAGCAGTAGGTCCCCACTGAAAATCTGGCGCCAGCATGTTTTGCCTGTCTGTATTTCCCACCAGTGAAATGACATGAGTGAACCTCAGAAAAAACCTCTGAGAACATTAGAGAGATAAAGACTGAACTGTCTTCTTGGGGGAACGCCTATGGTGGAGTGAGTCCTTGCTTGTCTTTTGTCCCCTGTCTAAGTTCCAACTGCATTCCTCAGCCCTGCAGCCTGGTACTCTGGAATAGCGTCTGCTTGTGGAGAGAATGTGTGGAGTGCCTGCCAGGCTATGGGGCACACTGGCTTCAAGCCTCTGCCGATTCCACTCTGTCACCAGTGGCCTCTTGAGAAGGAGGCCCCATGCACCTGTGGGGGAACAGACAGCACTCAGAATGAGTGTCAGGGGGAATGAAGCTGTCTATACAGCTGTTGCAGTAATTAGGACACAAGGCCAAAAGCAAAGCTCAAAGTGTAGATGTAACCAACCGTCTTATTAAATAAGAAACACAGAAACAATGTAAAAGAGAAAGCCGAGAGGTCAGAGCTCAGAGCTAAAATCTCACCCTTCCTCCTGCTGTCCCAGCTTCGCGAAAAGAGACCTACTTCCTCTCGGTTCGTATTTTTAAAGTATGTTGTTCTGCCTTCTCATTGGTTGTAAACCCAAACACATGACTGCCTCGTCACTGTCTGAATGTACAGCCCCCTAGGTCTTAAAGGCATATGTCTCCAATGCTGGCTGTATCCCTGAACACACAGAGATCTATGGGATTAAAGGCGTGTGCCACCACCGCCACACTCTTGCTATGGCTCTAATAGCTCTGACCCTGAACACACAGATATCTATGGGATTAAAGGCGTGTGCCACCACCGCCACACTCTTGCTATGGCTCTAATAGCTCTGACCCCCAGACAACTTTATTTATTAACATACAATCAAATTAATATTTCAGTACAAATCAAAATAATATTTCAATACAATTAGATTACCACCACATTTCCCCTTTTCTATTTTAATAAAAAGAAAAAAAGCAAAAGGTTATGACTAACAAAAGAAAAACTATATACAAAAGTACAATAACTATATACAATATATACAAGTAATAAATACCTAAACAGGTATTTGACGAATCAGAGAAAATAATTCCATTATCTATCCTATTTTGATAATTCCAAGATGTATCTAATGTACTTTCTATCCTAATTAATTTTCAACTATAATTAACTAATCTTCAACCATAACTAACTAATCTTCAACTCCCTCAGAGACCCAAGAAGGGAATAATATTAGCTAACAAAAATAAAAACAGGAAGTGCATGCAAGCAACTTCCAAAAAAATTTTGTGAGTTGACAGAAACAGCCAGCTGCCTGGGCAGTCACCTGAGGTTTCTCCGCAGTGTTGGGGCATCATCTTCAGCCTATAGGCTTAGTGTATCTGACAGACTCATTTGTGAAGTAGGATGTACACAAGGTCAACAGTTCAACCTCACATGGGGTGAGAGCAGTCCACGTACCAGAAACACCTGAATTCCACTAGTGTCCTGTCATGATTCAGGATTTTAAATTCTGGAAATTGTTGACAGTTTTTTAATTCAGCTGTCCATTCTTCTTGGCTGTGTATATATGGCTTCATCTCAGCATCCCCTTCTTCTCCACATCCCTCTATTAAATGCCAGTCTACTTTTGAGAGGCATGAGCTTTCAGCTGCTGTTCCATTGTACAACAGAATCCATCGGCCCTCTGCCTGTTAAGCTGCCTTCGAAGAAAAGGGCACCGTACCTTTTCCGGATGCGAAGGCCACTTCAGGGATGGGGCCATATTGTCCTGGCCTCAGAAGATGCCTTTTGATAAAGCCATAACCACACTTGTTTTGGCAAGAATCAGTAGTCCCTTGTTTCGTGATCTGTCTGTCCATTTTGTCCTGTTGATTCGAGGATACTTTGTTGTCCAGTGGCTAACTTTTGCCAGAATGAAAGTTGACTCCATATGCAGTTTCTTCAATGCCCATATTTTCTCTAAAGTAGATTGGTACTGCCAGGAGCCGACATGTCTCAAAAAAGAAAAATTTTCTAAGTTATTAAAACATTTTAAATGCCATATTCTGTAGATCTCTGAAGGGTTTGAAGATGACCTGTCTAAAACATCTCTGCTCAATTTTTAAAACATATCCAATATGACTACAAGTTCTATGATAATGTCTAACTACTAGCTTTCATTTCTTTATATCCTAATAGTTGATAATAATAACATTCAAGGATCAGAAATTTGCATTACATTGTTAAATGGATGGAATAAATACAATTAGAAATATACATATAGCATTTTCTAACAATATCAGTTTCAAATTTGTGTACAATATAAAACAATTCAATCCAATGTAAAGTATTTAAAACTAGTAATTGTCTTTCTCTTTTCTTTCTTTTTTTTTTCTTTCTTTCTTTCTTTCTTTCTTTCCTTCTTTCTTTCTTTCTTTCTTTCTTTCTTTCTTTCTTTCTTTTTTTTTTTTTAAACAAGAACCTTAAATCTAATCTCCTTTGCTTAGCCTTTTTCCTAACCCTTGACAATAACTTGTAACCAACCCCCCTAAATACTGAAAATTATCCCAGACCCAGAACCCATTAAAAAGACCAAAAAACCACCTGCCCCACACCACCTCTTTGGGAATGTGGGCGTCGTATTCTTAAAATTGCTTCCTGCTGGGTATGGGCGAAGTTTTCTTTATCCTGAAAGAAAAATTTTAGGTTAATTGTCAAATTCTAAGAGAGGTAACTATATCCTTCACTATCCAGTCTGTGTATAATGCCAAAGTTCAGGGTTTATCTCAAGTCCTTATTCAAGTAGTCTTTGAGACTGGATCATCTCAGCTAGTCATCTCAAAATTGCTCTGAGCACCTTGTAGTTCAAAGCTGATCTGTGGATGATGTTTGTCAGCTTAATGATATTATTATTGTCCACGTGGAATTGTTGTTGTTGTGGGGCCCCATCTTCTTTCTGGAGACTTCAGTTGATATTAGGCCTGGCCGTGATTTCCTGCAGAAATCTGATAAGAGACTCGAACACAAAAACATATATATGCAGCTAGCCTTTTTTCTAGAATTAGTTAGTACTCTATGTGACCATTCATATCTTAACAAAGTTTAAAATGTATATATATATATTAATCTTGTAAATTTTGATATAAAATTTATACTTTGAGAAAAGTTTAAAGAATCAGAATAGAATCAAAGAGTTGAGATTAGTAATAGAATAGTCCCTTAATTAATTTTGCTTTTGTCCTGTACCATAGCAGAAGATGGCTCTTATTCTGGCATGATACAGGGAGTCTGCATTTTCCTTTTAACAACATGCTTGATTTTAAAGAAGGAGAGAGCCATTCTCCAACTCCAAAGTCAGCTTTAAATTTTAATTGAACTGGGACTGTTAGAAGACCAATAGTGTTAAATCTTTAGAGAAAAGCAGAAACAAACATTTAGGAAGACATAAAATTTTTTTAGATAATATATACCCATACACCATTTCACTCTGTTTCTTGGGATAGATGATTTGTCCCTTTTCTTCAGTTGTCTCATTTGTCCAGTGTTCTTCAGATTCCTTAACCTTCATTCTCCTAAAAGACAAAAACAAAAACCTTTCCCCAAGACTAATTTTGGGGATGTTTCCTTTTGACAAGTTATTATCTGATTAAATGAAAAGGCATGTGTTATTGATACAAGTTAGTTTAAATTGGATGTTCATGCTGGTTGATGAACTATCACCTCCTCTAATTAAGAGGTCTCTCTTGTTCAAATCGAACCTTTATCAATTTTGATGGTACCCACAGCTTATCTTCTCCTGTAGAAACAAAAGCAAAACCACGTCCCCAATGTAATACATACCCTGGTTTCCATTCTGAGGTCAGCACATCCTTAAAGTATATAGGCTGATTTAATTCTGTAGTTTTTTCTATTATCCAATGTCTCTCTGCAGCTGTTGTTCCTTTCTCATTGGCATTCAGAAAATTCAAAGTTAGAAGAGCATTATGCAGTCTATTTCTGGGGGTTTTTGTTACCCATTTCTGTTTATTTAGCATATCCTTTAGAGTTCTGTTTGATCTTTCTATAACTGCTTGACCTGTAGGATTATGTGGTATGCCTGTAATATGCTTTATATTGTAATAAGCAAAAAACTGTTTCATTTTAACAGAGACATATGATGGAGCATTGTCAGTTTTGATTTGTGCAGGTATACCCATGATGGCCATAACTTCTAGCAAATGAGTGATTACAGAATCAGCTTTTTCAGAACTCAAAGCAGTTGCCCATTGAAATCCTGAATAAGTATCGATAGTGTGGTGTACATATTTCAGTTTTCCAAATTCTGCAAAGTGAAACACGTCCATCTGCCAGATTTCATTTCTCTGAGTACCCTTTGGGTTACATCCTGCTGGTAATGGCGTCTGATTGTAGAAGGAACAAGTAGGACATTTCTTTATTATTTCTTTGGCTTGTTGCCAGGTTATGGAAAAATCCTTTTTTAAACCTTTACTATTAACGTGATGTTTTTTATGAAATTCTGAGGCCTCCAGCACATTTCCTATCAATAATTTATCAATCTCTTCATTGCCTTGTGCTAGAGGGCCTGGCAGACCAGTATGGGATCGAATGTGAGTTATATATAAAGGATGATTCCTTTTCCTGATTGTATCTTGTAATTGAATAAATAGTGAAGTTAATTCTGAAGCATCAGGGATAAATTCTGCAGTCTCAATATGTAACACCACTCTTTCAGCATACTGAGAGTCAGTTACTATGTTGAGAGGTTCTGAAAAATCCATTAATACCAACAGAATAGCATACAATTCTGATTTTTGCACTGAATTATACGGACTTTGAACCACTTTACTTAAATTTTCTGATTTGTAACCTGCCTTTCCTTCTTTGTTGGCATCTGTATAAAATGTACGAACTCCAGATATGGGTTTTTGCCGTACAATTCGAGGCAAGATCCATTCAGCTCTCTTTATAAGATCAATTCTATTGCTTTTGGGATATTTGCTGTTAATTTCTCCCAAAAAATTACTGCAAGCTCTTTGCCAAGGTTCACTTTCTGTCCATAATTTTTCAATGTCCTCCTTAGTTAATGGTACGACAATTTCTGCTGGGTCTATGCCTGCTAATTGACGAAGTCTCAATTTTCCTTTGTAAATCAAGTCAGAGATTTTTTCCACATAAGTTTTTAATTTTTTATTTGGTTTATTTGGTAAAAATATCCATTCCAATATAATATCTTCCCTCTGCATTAATATTCCAGTAGGAGAACGCCTAGAAGGTAAGATAACCAAAATGCAATCCAGCTTTGGATCAATACGATTCACGTGTCCTTCATGCACTTTCTTTTCTACCAAGGCTAATTCTTTCTCAGCTTCAGGTGATAATTCTCTTGGACTATTTAAGTCCTTGTCACCTTCTAAGGTTTTGAACAAATTAGTCAGTTCATCATTTTTTACCCCAACAATAGTTCGTAGATGAGAAATATCTCCAAATAATCTTTGAAAGTCATTAAGAGTCTGTAGTCTATCTCTCCGAATTTGCACCTTTTGGGGTCTAACTTTTTGTAGCTCTATTTTATATCCTAAATAATTAATAGAATCTCCTCTTTGTATCTTTTCAGGAGCAATTTGTAATCCCCAGTGAGGCAAAATTTTCTTTACTTCTTCAAACATTATTTCTAAAGTATCTGCATTTGAGTCAGCTAGTAAAATATCGTCCATATAATGATAAATTATAGATTTAGGAAATTTTTTACGTATCACTTCCAATGGCTGTTGTACAAAATATTGGCACAGAGTTGGGCTATTCAACATTCCCTGTGGGAGGACCCTCCATTGAAATCTTTTAACCGGTTGAGAATTATTATAAGTAGGCACTGTAAAAGCAAATCTTTCTCTGTCTTTTTCTTGTAAGGGTATTGAAAAGAAACAGTCTTTTAAATCAATAACTATGAGAGGCCATCCTTTTGGTAACAGAGTAGGCAAAGGCATCCCAGATTGTACAGAACCCATTGGCTGAATTACTTTGTTAATTGCCCTAAGGTCTGTTACCATTCTCCATTTACCAGATTTCTTTTTAATAACAAATACAGGAGAATTCCAAGGGCTGGTTGATTCTTCAATATGCTGAGCATTTAACTGTTCTTCTACCAGCTCTTCTAAAGCCTGGAGTTTCTCTGTTGTTAAAGGCCATTGCTGGACCCATACAGGCTTGTCTGTTAACCATTTTAAAGGTAGAGCTGTTGGTGTCTTTGGAAGATCATCAGTTATTGTGCCCTGTTCTTGTATAATATGGATGGCTGGTGACCACTCATTAGAACAATATCTTCTAATATTTCTCTCAGTAACATGTGCTAGTTTATGATTTGTTTCTGAGATTGGAGGGATGTTAATCTGAGTATTCCATTGTTGCAACAAGTCTCGCCCCCACAGGTTCATAGTTATGTTAGCCACATATGGTTTTAATTTTCCTCTCTGTCCTTCTGGACCTATACATTCGAGCCATCTTGCACTCTGTTTCACCTGAGATAATGTCCCAATTCCTAACAGTTGAACGTTTACCTCCTGAAGAGGCCAAGTTGGATGCCAAAATTCTGGTGCAATTATGGTAACGTCCGCACCTGTGTCTACCAGACCAGACAACAAAACACCATTTATTTTTATCGTTAATTTTGGTCTTTGTTCATTAATAGAAGTTTGCCAAAAAATTTTCTTTATGTTTTCTCCTGAATTTTCTATTCTCTCTGTTTCATCATTCTGACCAGCATGATTTATTCCAATAGGCATTTGGTTATTTAATCGCTCTCCAGAGCAGGCATTTCCTCTATGGCTGCCGGAAAGGTTTGAACTGGATTTGCACTGGGGGCCTGCCTGAGGCCCCTCTGGGAGTTTCCCGAAGACTGAGGCAAAGGATTACCCTGTCTGTCCTTTGTTGATCTACATTCGTTGGTCCAGTGTTTTCCCTTACCACACCTTCTGCATACTCCAGAAGGAAGGGGCATTCTGTTGCCATTGTTCCTTGAAGAAACATTGTTTCTGGAAATGACCTGTCTACAGTCCCTTTTCAAATGTCCTTGTTTTCCACATCCAAAAACATCTAACACTCCTCAAACCTTTTGAAATTACTTCTCCTACCCATGTATCATCATGCTCATCAGCTTCAACATTAATTGTTTCTCTAATCCAATCTTCCATAGGTGCAGATCTTGCCCTTAATGGCCTGATTATTCTTTTGCATGCTGCATTCGCATTCTCAAAGGCCAAAGATTCAATTATTGCCTTACCAGCTTCTGAATCCGAGACCGTTCTCTTTACTGCTGAAGCCAGTCTTTGTAAAAAATCTGTAAAAGACTCTTTTGGGCCTTGCTTCACCTTTGTAAATGACTCAGATTTTTTTCCTGGTTCCTCAACTTTGTCCCATGCATTCAAGGCTGCCGTTCGACATAAAATTAGGGTTTGGACATCATATAAACATTGTGCTTGTGCTGAAGCATATTGGCCTTCGCCCATAAGCTGATCCTGGCAAACTTGTACTCCTTTATCCCTCCATTGTTTTTCTATGTTTTTAGCCTCCTCCTTAAACCAAGTCAGAAATTGAAGTCTCTGGCTGGGTTCCAGAACACCTTGTGCGAGGTCCCGCCAGTCCTGTGGTACTATCCTATTATATGTTGACCAAGTGTTTAACATTTGCTTTACATATGGGGAATGCATGCCATAAGATACTATTGCCTCCTTAAACCTTTTTAAATCCAACATTTCAATTGGAGCCCAAGTATTTTGTGTAGCCATTTGATCAGGCATCTGCTGTACTGTTACAGGATAAATTAAGGGTGACTGTGTGAAAACAGGCTTTCTTTCTGCAACCTTATGATCCCGACTTGAAACAACTTCACTGTTAATTTCTTCTGTCTGAATTTTTACAGGTTTAACAAGTTCTTCTAACGCTGTTATCCTGGCACTTAAATTGACTATCTTTTTAAATATTAAAATGTGGATTATTATAGTGATGAGGTGCATAATTCCACCAATACTAATATTATATAGTTGTTCCATTGCCAGACTGCCTAAAATTTCGAACAAAAACCAATTTTCTTCCAATGTACACATAAAACCCATTTGTTTTTTAATGTGGAAAAAAATTCTCTTTTAGATAGTTTCCTTTAAAATATCTGATATATTATGACTTACCAAATCTGCGTAGAACAGTAGAAATCTGAGGGGATTTTCAAAGCAGCCACCTAGTGTCCCAGGTGTAAATCCAGAGAGAGAGAGAGAGAGAGAGAGAGAGAGAGAGAGAGAGAGAGAGAGAGAGAGAGAACGCACAAGAAAGCGTAGCCGGCTAAAGCTTAAATGCAGCCACGTGTTCCCTCTTGTGCCGAGTCAAGGCTTGGGTCTGGCTTCCTTAAGCTCCGACCACGTGCGTTGGCTTTACAGGCAGGGCCCTGTTCGGCAGGGCAGGTCTGAGTTGTTTGTAGCACCGGCTTTAGGCAAGCTGCTCACAGACCTAGGCCCGGGCTAGAAGTTGCTACCCGGACTAGGACGCCAGCAGCTCGGACTAAGAAGCCGATCGCCGCCGGCCGCCGTGTGCCGCCGCTGCCGCCGCCGCCGCCGCCGCCGCCGCCGCGGGCCGCCTGCCGCCCTTGCGGGAAAGCGGACCTGCCGCCAAGCCAAGCAGTTTTTAATGGATTCTTGTCACGTTGGGCGCCAGATGTAGATGTAACCAACCGTCTTATTAAATAAGAAACACAGAAACAATGTAAAAGAGAAAGCCGAGAGGTCAGAGCTCAGAGCTAAAATCTCACCCTTCCTCCTGCTGTCCCAGCTTCGCGAAAAGAGACCTACTTCCTCTCGGTTCGTATTTTTAAAGTATGTTGTTCTGCCTTCTCATTGGTTGTAAACCCAAACACATGACTGCCTCGTCACTGTCTGAATGTACAGCCCCCTAGGTCTTAAAGGCATATGTCTCCAATGCTGGCTGTATCCCTGAACACACAGAGATCTTATGGGATTAAAGGCGTGTGCCACCACCGCCACACTCTTGCTATGGCTCTAATAGCTCTGACCCTGAACACACAGATATCTATGGGATTAAAGGCGTGTGCCACCACCGCCACACTCTTGCTATGGCTCTAATAGCTCTGACCCCCAGACAACTTTATTTATTAACATACAATCAAATTAATATTTCAGTACAAATCAAAATAATATTTCAATACAATTAGATTACCACCACATCAAAGGGAGTTCCATGTGTAGGCAGCCCCTAGGATGAGACAGTGCTGGAGTGGCTTTGGGGTTAAACAAATGGATTCAAACCTGACTCCTTGGTATCTGTGAAACTCTCTGCAATCACGCTCATGTCACTTCTTCTTTAAAACTTAAAATGGAGCTGACAATAATATAAGTGGTCTCTGAGTCACATTTGGAAGAATGAAATGAGATAATGTTAGGAAAAAGTGTTTTGAACAGCATGTAACACAGAACAGTGCTCAGTAAATGGTGACTTATTTCACTGTTAATACTGGGTCAGGAATCAGCACCTAGTCATGAGAGTGGAGTTTGAATTTGGGTTCCCTGCCCTGGAGGCCTGAGAAAGTCTTCACTGACTATTCGGCTCTACACCTGGTCCAGCTTGATTCTGGCTTGTTCTCCCAGTGCCTTAAGAGTTCAAAACCAGTCAAGGGCAATCTGAGGCTGAAACAGACTCTGGAGCTTCTATCTAGTGAGATTCCTCTGTTCTAGAGATCAGCACACTACAGAACTGACACCTGGGGAAATGTAGATCTTGGAGGGGAGGAGGGAGTGGGGGGCAATCAGAATATCAGAATAGTAACAACTGAAGAGGGGTTCAGAGCTCGAAGGAAGGAAGGAAGGAAGGGAGGGAAGGAGGGAGGGAGGGAGGGAAGAAGGGAGGAAGGAAGGGAGGGAAGGAGGGAGGGAGGGAGGGAAGAAGGGAGGAAGGAAGGGAGGGAAGGAGGGAGGAAGAAAGGAAGGGAGAGAGGGAGGAAGGAAGGAAGGAAGGAAGGGAGAGAGGAAGGGAGAGAAGGAGGGAGGGAGGAAGAAAGGAAGGAAGGGAGAGAGGAAGGGAGAGATAGAGGGAGGGAGGGAGGAAGGAAGAAAGGGAAGAAGGAAGGAAGGAAGAAAGAAGGAAGGAAGGGAGAGATGGAGGGAGGGAGGGAAGAAGGAAGGAAGAGAGGGAGGGAGGGAGGAAGGAAGGAAGGAAAATGGACAGGGTGGGAGAGACACAGAGAGGAAACACGGAGGCAGGGAAGGAAAGGTGGGAAACAGGAAGAAGGCAGGAGAGGAAGGGCTATGAACGTGCTTGCTTCTGATAACTGATGCATCTTCATAAGACAGAACCCCTGATCTGAGCTTACTGATGCATCTTCATAGGGCAATGCCCATGGATCTGAGCTTACTGATGCATCTTCATAAGACAGCGCCCATGGATCTGAGCTTACTGATACATCTTCATAGGACAATACCCGTGGATCTGAGCCTACTGATGCATCTTCATAAGACAATGCCCATGGATCTGAGCTTACTGATACATCTTCATAAGACAACGCCCATGGATCTGAGCTTACTGATGCATTTTCATGGACAATGCCCGTGGATCTGAGCTAACTGACAGAGGCATCGGTGACTTACAAGTTGCCTCTAAGAAAAGCTACTTTCAGAAAGAGATGTTATCTTTCAGCACAAACTGAAATTTGCAGAAAAGTTCATTGGAAACAACTTGATTGTGCTAGATTTCTCCAGATGACATAGCAAGTCTGTGCTTTCTCTGATGATGAAAATAACGCAGAGCAGTCGACATTCTAGAATTAACTATCAGTGTGATACTTTACATGTCTTACTTCCTAATAACTCTATGAAGACAACAGCTTCATTACCATCTTTATAAACCTTAAAGCTTATTTTATTTGTGAGTGGCACACAATATTTATACATAGGAGTCATAATACGATGTTTGGATTTATGAATATAGTGTAGAAGGGTCAACTCAGTATAATTAACATATGCACCACATTAAACCTTTCTTGTTTTATATTAAGTTCTTTCAGATCCTCCCTTCCACTTTGGTATATATATATATTACATTATTGCTAATTATATCACCCTGCCGACCCAGAAGATATCAAAACTTGTTTGTTCCTGACAGCTCTGCCTGCAGCTTCCAGGAGATCAAAACTTTTAGATTTCATATAGGAGTGAGGTGATGCAGTGTTTGCCTTTCCGTTCCTGCCTTATGAAATGTGAAGCTTAGCGCCAAAAGATTACAGAGAGCCACTGCAGATCAGAGAGGGGGCTGGGGCCCTGAGAGTTCACAGCAGATGCCCTGGAGCTTCTTAAAGACACATGCTGCCCTTTCCCAGCATGCCAGCATCACTAAAATTTTTAGATGAAACCATTGATGGCTAAGGAGCTTGCAAACTGGAATGTCGGGACTCATCAACTTGCTCTAAGAATCATGTTGTCACTCAGCAGAAAAAGAGTGTTTTTCCCTCCCTCCCTCCTTCCCTTCCTCCCTCCCTCCATGCTTCCCTCCCTCCCTACCCTCCCTGCCACCCTCCCACCCTCCCTGCCTCCCTTCCTTATGACTCTGAAACTGTCCCCTATTGGTACTCTCCCTTGTAGCTCCTAGCCTTCTTCCAGAGAATCCTAAAATCAACATTCTCCTCAGTGTGGATTGTGCAGTCAATCTTCTCTTCTGACCAGATAAAAGCCACAGAATCCTGCCCCCATATTAGGATAGATAGGCCTTTTATCAACTTTCCTGGCATGTTTGTGGTGCTCATTGAAGTCAAGGTTAGTGTTATCTGCTGTTTTCAACATTTAATAGTTATTCCATGTCTCAGCTTCCCTACTTTGAGAATGGAAGACAGCACAAACATGACCATGGAGCCACAACATCCAAGATCCCAGTCACTTCCTTTCTGCCACTGGTCCAACCTTGGAATAGATGCTTAGTATGGATGCTGTCTGTTTGTGGGCTTCTGCTACCTGGCATACTATGTGTGTATGTCTTCCTTCCGTACTTATTCTTGGGTAAGATAACCATATTCTGTACCAATTCTCTGTGTAGCTTTGCGCCTTCCCTGGAACTCACTTTGTAGACCAGGCTGGCCTCGAACTCACAGAGATCCACCTGGCTCTGCCTCCCGAGTGCTGGGATTAAAGGCATGTGCCACCACCACCCAGCCAGAGATGCTTCTTAAGTGGGGTTGTAGTTTGACTTTCCAATCAGCTGTCCGGCTTTGCATCTGTTCACTGATGAGTTCTAGAAGAGTCCAGTAGCTTCTTCCATCCACCGGGCAACATGTTTTCAAAATACTAAGCAAAAAGGATAGAGGATGTAGCTAGTCCAGCAGCACTGTTGTCCTCTAGCTACAGTGACATCCTGGCTGGCCAGGGTTGCAGTGAGGCTCCACACCTGAGTGTGCATTGAGGCTGTTTCAAAGGTTCACTGGGCAGAGGGATTAGATGCCAAGCCTGGCAACTGGAATTTGATCTCCAAGATCCATATGGTAGAAGTAGAGAACCAATTCCCACAAATTGTCCTCCGACCCTCTCTGCAGAGGTGTATCCCGCCAAATGAATGAATGAATGAATAACTAAATGCAGAACAATTATGCTTAAAAAAATTGATGATATATTTTAGTTTATACTTTTGAGGGCAGCCATTAATTCCTGCAAAGATGACTCTTGGTAGAAACCTAGGACAAATTCCCTAGGCTTAGCAAGGTGTCATGGTGAAGCCAATCTCTCCACATGCATGTGTGGGTCCAGTCTTCCTCCTCTCCCTTGTGGTGAGCTGTCCTTGGATCACAGGCTTCGGCACATTTTCCAACCAGCAAGTTTCTGCTAGAGCCACCCAAAACCCACAAGGATTTTGTGTTTATTTGTTGGATTTTTCCAGACAGGGTTTTTCTGTGTAACAGCCCTGGCTGTCCTGCAACTCACTCTGCAGACCAGGCTGGCCTTTGAACTCACAGAGAATCTGCCTGCTTCTGTCTCCCAAGTTGATTAAAATATATATTTAACTTCAAAACGAGAAAGGGCTCTTTAGCTTTATTTGGAAAGTCTTTTAACTCTTCATTTAAATTGGCTTGCAACCCTCTTTTAGAAGTTTTGCACATCAAAGGGTATTTATGGTAAGTGACAGGGAAACTTTTGTTAAATGTCTCTCTCCATGGACTCCAGGAGAAGTGACTCAGTCCTGGGAGAGCTCTGAGTTCCTAGTCGGGAAGAAGAAGACACTTCAGTCATTCAGTCCCTGGCTATGCGCTTCATTTTCAGGTAACTATCAGTGTGGTAGACATGCAGGACATCTTTGCCCTCTCTTAGGAAAAAAAAATCTTATACTTAATTAAACTCTTTTTCTTAAAAGTTAAATCAATCTATTTCAACCCTGGTTACCTGATTTTACACTGATAAATTGTAATGAAAATTCACACTGCTCTCTCTCTCATATAATTCATCCTGACCAAAGTTTCCCCTCCCTCCTCTCTCCTTAGTCCTTCCCCCAGCCTCCTCTCTCCTTCAGTTCCACTCCTTGCCCCCCATCCCACCCCGTTTCCCTCTCAGAAAAGGGCAGGCCTCTCAGAGATATCAACCAAGCATGGCATATCAAGTTGTAATAAGAATAGGCACACAGCTGCTTATTAAGACTGGATGAGGCAACCCAGTAGGAGGAAAGGCAAAAGACTCAGAAACAGCCCCTGCTCCCACTGTTAGGAGTCCCACAAGAACACCAGGCTACCCAACTGTAACATATATGCAGAGGACCTACGTGAGCCCCATACAAGCTCCCTGATTGTCGGTTCAGTCTCTGTGAGCCCCTATGAGCCCTATTTAGTTGATTCTGTGAGCTGTTTTCTTGTAGTGTCCTTGACCCCTCTGGTTCCTATAATCCCTCTTCCCCATCTTCTGCAGGATTCCTGGAGCTCCACCTAATGTTTGGCTGTGGGTCTCTGCATTTGATCCCATCAGTGGCTAAATGAAGCCTCTCTAATGATGATTATGCTACGATCCAGTCTATCAGTACAGCAGAGTATCATTAGGAATCATTTCATTGACTTCTTTTATTTTTTTTAAACTATTTACTTACTTATGTACATGCTGGCTGTGTTTGATTCTATCCTAGGTCTCTGGGCTATCCAGCCTCTGGTTCCTGGCCCTCCAGGCAGTGTCAGACATGGGCTCCCTCTTGTGCCATGGGTCTCAAGTTGGACCAGTCATTGCTTAGCCACTCCCACAAGTTCTGTTCCATCGTTTACTCCAGCACATCTTGCATGCAGGACAAATGCAGGCCAAAGATTTTATGACTAGGTTAGAGTCCCAATCCCCCCAATGGAAGCCTTATCTGATTACAGAAGATGGCTGGTTCAGATTTTGTATCCCTCATAACTAGGAGTCTTCACTAGGGTCACCCTTGTAGATTCCTGGGAGTTTCCATTGCACTAGGTTTCTATCTAGCCACCGAAATGCCCCCCTAATTACAGCCATCTCAAGACACAGCTGTACCACTACTGGGCATAAACCCAGAGGATGCTCCATCCAACCACAAGGACACTCACTCAACTAAGTTCACAGCAGCTTTACTCATAATAGCCAGAAACTGGAAACAACCTAGATGTCCCTCAACCAAAGAATAGATAAATAAATTGTGGTACATTTACACAATGGAGTATTACTCAGCTGTTAAAAAAATGACATCATAAAATTTGCAGGCAATGGATGGAACTAGGAAAAAAAATCATCCTGAGTGAGGTAATGCAGACCCAGAAAGGCAAACATGGTATGTCCTCAGTTTTAAGTGGATACTAGCTACAAAGTAAAGGATAATCATGCTGTAATCCACAAACTCAGAGAGGCTAGGTAGCAAAGAGGGCTCAAGGAGGGGATCTATGGATCTCCATGAGAAGGGGAAATAGAGACATACATACCCTGCTCAGTGCTGGGGGCAACACCCCAATAGACTCTTACTCCACAGGGTCACCTCATAACTTAACAGGGGCTCTACTTCAACTGTAGGAGTAACTGCACAGTGAGAACCCCACACACCCTGATGTCTCCTGTACCAAGTGTTTTCTTTGGGGCCACCAGCCAGCTCCCAAATCATGACACAGAGACTTATTATTAGTTTTGAATGCTCAGCCTAGCTTAGGCACATTTCTGGCTAGCTCTTTTAACTTAAATTAACCTATTTCTCTTCATCTACTTTTTGCCTTAGGGCTTGTTACTTTTTTTACTTCTGTATAACTTACTTTCACACTTTTCTATGTCTGTCTGTCTGGCATCTCCCTGGTTTCATGCCCAGGGCATGTCCCTCATTTTCTCCTCCTTCTCTTGCTTTTTCTGTTCTTCTTCCTGAGCCTAGATTTCTCCTCCTATTTATTCTTTCTGCCCACCAGCCCTGCCTATCCTTTCTCTTCTTAGCTATTGGCCATTCAGATTTCTAATAGACCAATTAGGTGCCTTAGGTAAGGAAAGTGAAACAGATGCAACACATCTTTACATAATTAAACAAATGCAGCATAAACAAATGTAACACACCTTTACACAGTTAAAGTAATAATCTGCAGCATAAACTAATGTAACACATCTTTGCCTAATTAAAATAATATTCTACAACAGTCTCCATCACACCTGCCTGAGCTGCTAGAGTGCTCCTACTCTTGTGTGACCTGAAGAGGCAGTGACTTCAATACAACAGGTGCTGTGCTCCAATGTACATGCTCATACACCACACACACACACACACACACACACACACACACACACACACACTAAATTATAAAAAGAATATCATGAATGTAAATCCATATGCATCTTATTTTATTTTTTTAAAGATTTATTTTTTATGTGTACAGTATTCTGCCTGCATGTGTCCCTTGCAGGCCAGAAGAGGGCACCAGATCTCATTACAGGTGGTTGTGAGCTACCATGTGGTTGCTGGGAATTGAACTCAGGATCTCTGGAAGAGCAGCCAGCGTTCTTAACCTCTTAGCCATCTCTCCAGCCTGCATCTTATTTTAGATTAGCCAATTTTAGAAAATGAACACAATAAACAAAAAGGAAAGGGTAAGCCAAGCCTCAACACAGGATTTGTGGGTGGTTTTAGTATCCTGTACTCACTGATGGCCACCCATACTAAAAACCCAACAAAGAATATCAGAGTTGAACTACAAAATAGCTCAGAGGATTAAGCAGATATTCATTCATACAGATTACCAACTGACTGCTATAGAAAAGTCTTCTGAAAGAGGGCTAGTATTCAAATTAAAGAACTCAAAATAAAATTCAAAAAAAATATATAAGTAACCCCAACATAAAATGAAGAAACATCTTGAAAAGATGCTCCTCAGAAAAAGCATGGCCACAGTAGAACACACCTGTGGTCCCAGCCCAGGGCATTTAGGAGGCTGACGTAAAGAATGGTGAGTTTGAAGCCAGCTTGGGCTGTAAACAAGTTGCGAGGTGGGAAGAGAGAATGAATGAATGAATGAATGAATGAGAGAAAGAAAGAAAGACCGGGAGGAAGAGAAAGAGGAAGGAAGGAAGAAAGAAAAGAAGGAAGGGAGGAAGGAAGGAAGAAAAGAAGGAAGGAAGGAAGGAAGGAAGGAAGGAAGGAAGGAAGGAAGGAAGGAAGGAAGGAAGGAAGGAAGATAAGAGCATCATGGGTTGTGGTCAGTGCTCATTGTGTGCTTGTCTTAGTTAGGATTTTTATTGCTGTGAAGAGACAGCATGACCACAGCAACTCTTATAAATGAACACATTTTATTGGGGCTGGTTTACAGTTCAGAGGTTTAGTTCATTATCATGGCAAAAAACATGGCAGCATGCAGGCAGACATGGTGCTGGAGAAGTAGCTGAGAGTCCTATATCTTGCAGGCAACAGGAAGTTGACCGAGACACTGGGTGGTATCCTGAGCATAGGAAACCTCAAAGCCTGCCCCTACAGTGAAACACTTCCTCCAACAAGAACATACCCACTCCAACAAAGCCACACCTCCTAATAGTGCTACTCATGAGATTATGGGGGATAATGACATTCAAACTACCACAGAACTTGTATGGAAATGGCCATACTGAGCCCTGTGAGTGCATACAGTTAAAATGTGTGAAAAGATATAAAACATTCCAAACTCACAAATATTTTTAAACTGTGCATACAAAATGAAGTACCTGCCACAAAATCTTTCAACTGGAAATCCCAAGTTCATTGAGTGACAGGAGTGACAGGTACAAGATTAGTGACATCTTGTAGTGAGGCCATTCATATATAACATGGGGTCTTAGTTTAAAATGTACTCACTCTTGGAGGCTGGATTGACAGAAGATCTGAAAAGGCATCAGTGCCAGATGACAGGTAAAATGCTAATGACTTCAAATGTGTGGAAATGACTGCTGCTGAGGAAGAGAATGGTCAGTATTCTCTGCTGTGGCTCGGAACCCCCAGGGGTTTTGAGAATTCAGCTCATTTCTTCATACCCACATTGAGTTGGCCCTCCTGAACTCAAACGGAGTGAAGGGTTTTCATTACTCTTTCCAACACCCTCTTTCTTGACTAGGCAAACAAGGATGTCCCAGGGCTGGCCCTTCTGTGCCCAGGTTTTGCCGTGTGGAGGAAGAGAGCAGCACTTGCTACCTGGATGACACTGTCTTCCTTGGCTCTCCACAGCCTGGCCCAGCTACAGCTTGGGCTTAACAAAGACAGCAAAATCACCAAATGACTGATGGGTCCTTTCCTGTCACTCTGATCACTTAATAAATGACACTGCAAGGTGTCCCACGACTAAGTCAAATAGAGACCATTCCCTAAGACTGAGGGAGCTGTGAAAATGGGTCAGACAATGAGGAGAGAGCTTGAATTTCTATCTGCTCTACTTGGTTGTTCGAGCAAAATAAGAACAAAATTATAGTGGCACCTGCCACTGCCTCGGTCATCAAGGCCACAGGGTGAACACATAGGCAGCCCTCTGTGACTCACCGGAGCTCTGCTTTCTGGATTGGAGATTTGTCCCAAAGCTGCACTTGCATAACAGTGACATTGTTTTTTTTCTTATTTTTGTTCAAAATCATTAGCCAAAAATTTTAACTGTGGAAGAAAAGTAGGGCAGTTTTTTTTTTTTTTTTTTTTTTTTTTATTGTTTTAAGAAATAACAGATCCACCCAGGGAAACTTGGAGCAATGCATTTAGTTCAGGCTTGGTATAAGCGTATGTTATGCACTCACATTAACCTTGTAGATTTCATTTCTGATAAGATTATAAGTCACTTTTTTTGTATAGTTGAAAAGTTAGCACCAAGAGGTAGGATTATCAGATGTTAACCAAATTTGTATCTATTAGCAAATTGCTTTCATCTTGTTTTTGAGTAATTGGACCCTATAAATCCCATCACATTCTCTTTTGAGGTGGACTTGTTATGTTGATGATTGCTTCACTACTGCAAAGAGTGCCTGACCCTGTCTGCTCCGCGTTTGCATGAATCTCATACTGGACACATCTCCAAGGCTGCAGCAGAAGGCTGGAAACACAGGCTTTGCTTCAGCTGTTGGATGGGAGCAGCTTCTGTTGAGATTGTGGGTCTACTGATTACAACCAAGGCTGTGTTGGACTCTGTTGTAGGCCAGTACAGTCTCGGCTGCTGGATACACATAGAAAGGGCCTTCTAAAGCCTGAACAGTGCCTGCAGCCTCTGCATACACAATGAAACTTGCTGGAAGTCAGTGGACAAGTGTGGCCAGTGAGGTTTGGAAACTGGTTTGCTAACTGGGATTTTAGGAAGTGCCTGGAAATGCAGGAATGGAACAGAGAGCTACCTGGTTTCTGGCAAAGTTACCAGAATATACACAATGGAAGCAGAAGACAGCATCTTCAACCAATGTGCTGGAAAACTTCGATTTCAACTTACAGAAGAAAGAAACTGGGCTCTCATCTCTCACGCAGCACAAAATGCAACCCCAGAAGGAACAAGGACCTCAGTGTAAGACATGTTACTCTTGGGGCCTGGAGAAATGGCCCAGGGTTAAGAGCCTTTGCTGCTTTTGCAGAGGCCCTGGGTTCAGTTCCCACTGTCTGTGTGGGGGCTCACAATAGTCTATAACTCCAGACCTCCATGGGTGCCAGACACACATGAGGTACGCATACGTACATGCAATCATTCACACATACACATAAACTAAAAAAATAAAGTATATATTCTAAAAGAGACTCGCTACTATAGAACAGCCAGAGGAAAATTAAGGAGTAAGTGTCAACAAAGGCAGAGACAGACTTTCTGATCAAGACTCTGGTAGCATAGGAGGTAAAACCAGCTGTTGACAGGTGGCATTTAATGAGACTAAAAAGCCTTTGTACAGTGAAGAAAACTGTCATTTAAGTGAAGAGGCAGCCCACATATGGGAGAGAATCTTTGACAGCTATAAATCTGATATAATATTAGTGTCTAGATTATACAAAAACAAAACCATTAACCTCCATGAAAACAAACAATAATTAAAAATGGGCTATGGAGCTAGAGAGTTCTTAATGTAAAGCAAAACAAAAACAAACAAATAGTAAATACTTTAAAAGGTGTTCATCTATAACAAACTCCTACATCTAAGGCTCAGGGGACCTCAGGGGAAGAGGGCCAGGAAAGACCGTTAGAGCCTGAGGACCCGGGCATCACCTGTGAGATGGTGTTTTCCATAGATAACAGGAAATCTACACCTATGAAATCTCAACAGATCTGCACAAGGACAACACCAGCTGCCATGTCAATGTGCAGCAGCAAATCTCACAAGGTCCTATTCAGGGAAGGAGAGCTATAGGCAATAGATGGCTACTGAGGAAGGAAAACCAGTCTTCTCCAATGATGAACCCCTACTAGGTTATCTAGTCTCAAGAGGTCAGCCCCAAACACATATGCATATGGGCAACTCTAAATGGACTCAGCAGGATTCTGCATTTACATACGTGTGTGTGTGTGTGTGTGTGTGTGTGTGTGTGTGTGTGTAATAATAATAATTAAATAGAAAAGGTCATGGATTTGAGAGAGAATGCTTGCATATCTATGTTCATTGCTGCTCTGTTCACAATAGCTAGGAAATGGAACTGACCTAGAGATTCATAAACCGATATATAGATAATGAAAAAGTCATACATACGTACATACATACATTTATACATACATACATACATACATACATACATACATACAATGGAATTTTATTCAGCTACAAATAAAAGTAAACCTGGGATCTGGAGAGACAGCTCAGCAGGTATTTGCTACTTTTTCAGAAAACTAGAGTTCAGTTCCCAGTACCTACATAGGTGACTCATAATTGTCTATAACTCTAGGCTCCATAGGATCTGATGTCCTCCTCAGACCTTCACAGAAACAACATGCATGTGAACACAGACACAGACACAGACACACACACACACAGACACACACACACACACACACACACACACACACACACACACACACGCGCGCGCGCAAATAAAAATAACAAAAATTTTAAAATGAAATTATTACATGTTCAGGTAAATGGACGGAACTGGAAGAAAATACTACTTTGTGAGGTCACTTAAGACAGACACACACCACGTTCTCTCTCAGATGTGAATCCTAGCTTTGAACTTTCTGTTTTGTGTGTTTAACTTGGAGACTGGTGGAAGTGAGGAGAATAGAAGGGAGCCATGAATGTTCTTTTTTTTTTTTTTTTTTTTTTTTTTTTTTGGTTTTTTTCGAGACAGGGTTTCTCTGTGTAGCTTTGCGCCTTTCCTGGAACTCACTTGGTAGCCCAGGCTGGCCTCGAACTCACAGAGATTCGCCTGCCTCTGCCTCCCGAGTGCTGGGATTAAAGGCGTGCGCCACCACCGCCCGGCGCCATGAATGTTCTAAAGAGGAGGGACAGTAGAATGCAGGTAAAATAAAGTGGAGAAGATCACAAAGGACATATAGGCAAAAGCAGGGAGGGGATGGGAGTATTGGGGAGATGAGGAAGTGGGGAGAGGATGGGTAGCCAAAAAGAAAGGTGTATGAAAAACCACATGGAAACATACTGCCTATAACCCAATTTAACAATATAAGAAAAAATTTTAAAAAACATTTAAAGAGAGATGCTCTGCATGCTCATAGAAGCAAAAATCCCAATACTAGGTGTGGGCTACTTCCAAAAAAGATATTGGCCAGAAAGAACTAAGAGGTCCCCAAGAGAGTACAGGATCTTGTTATTCCTTTTGATTGCCCACTAGAATGAAATGATAAAACCCTATAGTTTAAAACATGATACATCAAAGTGGCAAGGAATAGAGAAATCAAGCTGGAGTTGAATTGGAAACTTCTAGATACTGGTTAGTTTCCATAGTGCCCAAAGGTGCTATATAGGCTACTTGTGGGGAAAGGTATTAGTAGTCTTATCCAGATGTGAAACCCTAAACACTATAATATCAACCTTCCAGGCAAGATGTGCTCACCTGGGGAGTAGTGGCACAAGTGTTATAGGGATGACCAACTACTCTTTGATTAGATTCAGGCCTATTCCACAGGTGGGAATCTATGTTGATTCTGTAAACCTAGTCAAAAGACCATGGCTGGGGAGATCATAGGTCCTGGGGGTAACTAACATTGTTTAGCTAAGCTGATAGCACCAAACTGCCTTCTAATTATCTAATTATCTATGTTTCTGCCTGTAGACAAATGCAACTCACAACATTTATCTGGAAAGCATCTTGTTGCAGTAAAAGGCTGTGAACTCAAGGACTCATGGCTTCACACAACATTGAGGATAAGCAATGGTTTCAGGCTCAGCCCCAAACAAGGCAGCTTTGCTACCCCTGTAAAGCTAAGGAAACACTGAAGGAGAAAGGGCAGGAGCAATGTAAGAGCAAATGATAGGGGAAAGGAGGTGTGGCCATCCTTGATTCAATGTGGCACAGGACAGCACTTATCAGCGAGATTTCTTATCATTTATTTATTGTTCTCTCAGTCATTAATTAACTTTAAAATGTAAATTAAGCACTAAATTAAATCCTAGGAATACAAATATAAATCAAATTCATCCTTTGCCCTCAATATGCTTATGGACCAGAAATCAGACAAGTGTGTGCAAGAAGCTTCCTCTAACATAAAATAGAATTAAATATACAAGGAAGGAATTGTGAGAGAAGAGAAAATAATGTTTCCAACTTTCACTGAGGGGAGAGAAGGAGAGACGCTTCTTTGTAGTGATTAAGTATAATAATGCTTTTGACATAAAATTCATCTGCTTTTTGAGGTTGCAATATTTTATGGACACAAGCAAATGTGAACGAATCTCTCATACCAATTGTGTCTATGCTTTTAAAATCCACATGTCTTACTCAGCACTCCCCCACATGTACATTTTTTGTGCCTTCAGCATGCACTGTAGAGAAGAATGAACAAGAGCAAGCAAATGTCTTGTATATTGTATTTCATACGTTAGTGTTTTGATTGGTATTTTAGTATAAGCATAATACAGTTTCCTAATAAGTTATCTGCCGTGAACAATCTATGTGAGCTGGCACTGCTGGATTAGGAAATAGAAACAAGGTAGTTTTCTCCTTGGGATTCATGCATATGTCAGAGCCAGCTATCTACAGGGTGATTCAGCCCTACACACACTCTGAAGAATTTTTTAGTCTGTGGGATGTGGAGACCATGTTTGCCATGCTACCTCATTATTATCCCTGGAGCTTCCTTCATGAGAATAAGAATAAAGAAATAAACCTAAGGGACATGTTCAAGGCTGTCATCCAAAAAGGGTGGATGATGGGTAGAAAAAGAAAATGTCAGGGCTTGCAGCTGTGAGGCAAGGCAGCACAGAATCTTCCCCAAAGTGCCTAAGATGTGGTTCTCACTAATGCTGTATCACCACCGCATGGAAAATGGCTAGCTACTTGCGTATGTGGGGAGAAATGGATGACCATTCCCAACCACTGTTATGGGTGGAAATGTGTCCTAACTTCTGGAACCTCAAAGACCTTATTTGTAGATCGCATTTGTAGATATGATCAAAGTAAAATAAGGCCACACAAGAGGGTGGAGGGTCTCTCTCGATCCAGTGACTGGTGTCTTATAAAGAAGAGGGAAATTTGGAACTGAAGACAAGAAGTAGAAGGCTGTGTGAAGACAGATAGCAGAGATGGGTCAAGAGTCTGAGGCACTGCATCATAGAATCCAGAGTTGCCAATAACTGTGAGCAGAAAGAAGAGTCGAAGATGGGTCTCCACCTGAGTCTAAGGAAAGAATGGAGCCTGGCCAACAACCTATTTCAGATGTTTAGCCTCCTGGACCAAGAAAGGATATATTTGTGCTATTTTAAACCAACAGCTTGTGATGCTTTGTTATGGCAGTGCTAGAAATCTGTAGCAGTTAGGATCCCAAACAGTGAGGCATACTTGACTCAGTCTTTGGATTGAGATTATATTTTAGAAGGAATTGTATTTACCTTGATTTAAAATGAACAAACAGAAGAATGCTAATAATAGAGGTGTCTTTATTGTCATAAAGGAAAATAATAGCATCTACCAATATTATTAGCAAGTATCTGTCTGAGGCAGTATAATTTTAAGCTCATATAATTATTTATCTTTGATTTCTGTCAATCATTTTCATGAAAGCCATTATAAACATATGCCACTCAAATGAAAATAGAATTTTGACATTGTATAGTCCTCAGAATTACATAGTCCAGTCACCGACAAGGCAGACCTTCAGATCTGTCCTATCTCAGAGTAGATTCCTCTTTGCTGTTTGTAGCTTTCTGCCTGCACTCTGTTGCTCATATGATTCCACCCAAAATACTTAGTGAAGCAGAACAGTTTGAACCCCAAGGTAACCTTCCAAGAGATGACGGTAGGTCCACATATTTTAGAGGCAAAATGACAGGTACAATGAAGCTGTTGGCATCATTGAATCCTAAGTGGCAGTGCTGGCTAAGCCAGCTCTAAGCCCACATGAACGGTTTTGTTGGCTTCACTGAGATGCAACTTTTCTGCTTTTGGATCAATGATCGAAAACAACAAGAATACATGGGAAGAGTGGGAGAGATGGCTCAGTGGTTCAGAAGCACTTGCTGCTGCTCAAGGACTCGGGTTTGGCTCCCAGCACCCATGTGGCCATGCACAGCTGTCTGTAACTCCAGTTCCAGGTGATCTGGTGCCCTCTTCTGGCCTGCTAGGGCATGATGCAGACAGGTAGGCATAACACCCATATACACATTAAAACCAAAAAATCAAACACACAAAACCCACACAAGCCTTGCTGGTCAGGGACTACTGACTTTCTGGCTCCTCTTTCAAACAGGAGCATCCATTTTTCATTAAGAAATTCTCGATCTGTGCTTTTATTTTGCAGAGGCAATCTAAATTATTATACAAATATAAAAATTCTGCATAGCTCCATTACAGAACAGAATTTATAGAAGCTCCTATCTGGGCATCCAATTAAAATTCAAGGACATTTCAAATATGCCAAGCTTTGTCATGAATTATGCATTGTTTTAGATTTCTGTGATCCCCTTACTTTCTTTGAAATATGGGCTCTAAATCTTGCCTTGATTCTTCTGGCTTTTGGTAGAATATTTTTATTTGAATCATTTTTATGTTCTGGGTTTTGTTTTTTTCCAGAGAGTAGAGAACATATGATGATTTGCCAAAATCAGAAGGAAGCTTTTCAAAATTGCAAACTGCTTTAAGTCATGAGACGTTGTTTTTCTTTTTGCATGTATCTTCCAGTGTTCTGCAGTCACATTTTGAGGTTTGTTTTTGTTTTTGTACAGGATTGTCAAGGGCTGCTCAAATACATATAACTTCATTTTGTGAGACTGTTTTGTTAAGAAAGAAAGAATTGTGTATCCCAACAGTGATATTCCAGTAGAACTAAGTAATGCCACCAAGAAAAATACAGCACATTATTGCATTTTAGACACCCAGGACACTTCTGCAATGCCCTTATCCAGACACACTGGCGATGCCCACCTTTGGACAAAGGAATAACTAAAGGAAACCCCTCTGTCTGGGTACCTGCTCAGACAACCTCTCTAATACAATAAGTTTTACATTTTGTTCTATCTAATCAATGTTAGAATAGATGAATCCTGTATTCATTCCTTCACTTTTGAAATTATATCAATAAATCAAAGAAATCAGGAACATTTTGATTAAACCATTATTCTCTCTCAAAAAGATAATATCCTCTATTAATTTTTAAAAAATCATTAGAATGTAGCAAACTGGATTTTTAAAAATTATGGACTTAGAACAGAAGAAAATATCAATTTATTTGACACAAGAGTAACTGTCAGAGATGTTCCACAGGTTTATTTTTCTAAGTCAGTTTTCTCATGAGAACTTTTTCATTAACTCCCTTGTGTGCCCTCATGGCACCTGTCTTCATATGCCCGTTACTTACAGTGTATAGTCCCCCAAATGGTAGGAATTTAAAGACAAAAAGACAGTAAAACACAAACTCAAGTTTTCGCTCATTTCCTGAACATCGGCTCTCGCAAGCACACAGTTTCACCAGCAGGTGGCATAGCCTCCAGCGTGCCACCCCTTCATTCTCGCTGACCCCATTCAACACCCACTTCCCTTCCTCCGCCCAGCTGGTCTTGACATTTCTTTTGATGCCACTCTGAGAAATTGTGACCTAACCTTCTTTATAGCTGAATATTCCCAGACTTAGAGAAGGTTACATAACTTACCCAAAGTCACAAGCCCAGTAAGTGGTGACATCATTCTGTCTGATGCTTCCTCTTCCTACCATTTCAAAAACTCCTGCTGGAGTGATTGCATACACATCTGTGTGTGGCATGCTAAACATGAGTATGCTAAAACACTTGTTCCCAGACTTTGACACGTGCGCGTGCATACACAGACACAGACACACACTGGGGTAGAGCCTGAGATCTGCATTTTTAATGAGCATCTAGAAATGCTGCAGTCCTTCATCAGAATCCAGGTGTTTATCAGCCTACAATCTAATGGCACCTACATTTCTCCTGTGAACCTGCAATAGTGTTGTGGCTGCACTCCCACTGGGCTATGCCTGGCCTGGCTCCAGAGAGTAGCACCTAGCCCTAATCTACCTTTTAGCACCTTTTGTTTCTTTTGTTGCCCTATGTGAATCTTGACTCAGTCTCCCAAGGATACAAAGGCCTATACAATACTTAGTTCAGGAAACAAGGAAAACTATGGTACCTGATGAATCGAGGAATTTGCACTTGGCATTGTATTTTTGGGAGCTTCTTTCAGGTTGTTTTGAACATATGGAAATCAACTGGCTAAAGTATAGCTACAGAGAAAAATGAAAATGCCCTGGGCGAAGGGAAAGTGTTTCAATCCTTAGAGAGTGGATCCCCCAACAGCTGCCAAAGGCTAAATTCATTCTTAAGGTGCCACTGAGTCTTCTTTCCACGGCTCCACATGAACCCACGTACCTGTGCCATGACACTTTGCAACTCCTTCTAAAATATTTTAAATTATGATCCTAACAAATGCTTTCATTCATCATCACAGTGAAATAAACAACACTGAAACAAGCATCAGTAATCAGCAAAATTGGATAATCTGCCAGTGGGATTTCTGGAGTTTAGCAAAGTAAACACATAAGATGCGCTCTCCAAGCCATTTTATCAAAGGAGGCAGCAGAAATCATGCAGAGAATTTTATTTATTTTAAATTTGTTGTTTGAGAATTTCACACATGAATTTGATGTGTTTTCTTTAAATCTTCCCAGCTTCTTCCCTTCCACTCTATCTCTGTCTATAACCCCACCGCCACTGCTTTCTCTCCCGACCCCATGTTCTCTGTTTGAAACTCACAGAGTCCACTTCGTGTTCATGCAGACAATTTTGAATACCTGCCTTCGCTAGCCCCTTTCAGCATTTATATCCAGGGGGGAAAAATAGGTTTAAAGAAAGTGGGCGGCTTTGAAGGAGATGAAACCACCCTGGGGAGCTCAAAGGGCAGCTGTGAAAGACGACATTGCCAAAGAAGGTTGCGGGTGGGTGTGGCGGGACGAGGTGTGGTGTGGAGGGGAGGGCAGGGCGGGGCAGGGCAAGGAGCTTCAAGAACGAGGTGGACCTATTGGGAGTCTAGACAGATGGATGGCTTTGATTTCTGTTGGGCAAACTCTTGCCTTTCCATGTCATTGTGAGGACTGAGAAGAGTGGGTGGAGAGGCCCTGACCTGGTTCAGAACTTCAGTACATCTGCCTTTTGATGTGTAGCCTGAGGATGGGGTTTAGAACAATGAATCCAATCTTGGAGAAGGTATAGCTGGAATCTGGGTCACCAAACGCCACATCACATCCTCACAGACATTAGGATTCTGAAATCATAAATATTTTACCAAACAATGCAGTTGGGAGTGGGCCCACCTCGGTAGTCATTAAAGTTAAGGCTTGCTGGTTGGGAAGTGTCACGTGACACAGTTGTGCAAAATACACTTGACATATGTTTATAATGCAGGGAGTAGTCGGGAATTTTAAATGAGGAGTAGGTGAAATTCTGATATTATTGAATTCTACCATTATTAAAGTAGATTCTTTGATGAGTTTAACATTTGACATTTAGGTTTGTAGCATAACTTAGTATTAGCAAGGACTCTCAGGATCAAATTCCTTTTGTTCAAGTTAGAGATCAAAAAGAAATCCTTCAGAGTGGCTCAGAGGCCATTGTTACTCATAAACAATGTGAAAAAGAGGGAAGTGGAGATGGGAAGTGGGGTCTAGGGTCAAGATATGTTCAACAAGGCAACAAAGGATTTGAATATTCTTATTCAGAGACTGCTTGGAATGGGACATTGCAGCCTCTGGGTGGAATCGAACCAGAGAGGTGTGTGCAGCTCTGCTGCAGAAACAGCAGTGGGTCCTTTGAGCTTATTGTCCAATAGCACAGGGAGAACAATGTCACCTAAAACATGTTTTTTATCTCAGATTCACTGGCAGACTCTGTTCCTTCGAAGCCTCACCCCCATCTCCCTTCACTTCCTACCTGTCTCAGGAGCCACTGCCCAGCTTTCCAGTGTTTTCCTTGTGCCTTCTCACTCTAACCACACCTCCAATAAAACCCCATCTTGAATGAACTGCCCCCATCTTCGCTGATTAGTGAGGCTGGAAAACTGTGCCCTGCTCCTGCCTGCTGTCAACAGATCCTTGGATGTTTTCCAACAATCCAGCTTTCTCCGCTCTGTAACTCTAGTCTTAGCTTTGCAGTCCATCTCTCTTCAACATTTTCTCTTAATGGCATTGCCTACTACATCTCAGAATAAATGACTTTATCAGAAAGGAATGTATTTATACTTTGTCACCATATTTATATTGCACCTTCCAATCCAATTCCAACTCCTTCTTCCTATATGGCCCCTGTTATGGGTTAAATTTTGTCTAACTAAAACTCATATATTGATTAATGCACCCTAACTCCATGTCTCCAACTATGAATATATTTGAAAGTGGTGACTAGGATAAAATTAGGTCATGTGGATAGGCCCTGACTTAGTGTGACTTTGCCTATGCCTAAAGGAGATGGAGACAAGGCTATGGCATGGGTCAAGGGGACAAAGTAAGGAGCTGACCCCATATGCAAAATGGAAGAAATCAAACCTATTAACATCTGGACCTTGAGCTCTGGCTTCTGAAGCTATGAAAGAATTCATTTCTGTTGTTGAAGCCATCTGATCTGTGGCATTTTGTTAGAGCAATGTAGGAAGCTAACACCATCTATTTAAGACCCATCTCCCATAGCTCTCAATCAGAAAGACCCCCACCCTAAATCATGCTTCACTGCTGCACTGAAATGCCCCATACTTTTCTTCATAGTATGCCTTACAATTGGGATGAATTTATGGTATTTTCTTCACTATGTTATAAAGTGTGTGGATAGGTCAGAGCCAGCAGAACATTTTGGGGTTCAGAAATGTCTGTGTCCTTCTAGGATCCCCTCATATCAGCTGGAAGTGAACAAGTTGCCTTTTACCAATGCTATGCCATGTGTTATATGAAAGGAGATTCACAACAAGTTCCAGCCTTCCCTGCTTCACGTCAAGCTCCACCTCTAAGGCTCTACCGAAGTTTACAGCGGCCACTGTCAGTTTCTCTGGCACTACAGCAGGTGCTCAGAACTTGACCAGCATCTCTTCTCCAGAAGGAAAGAGGGAAGGAAGCAAAGCATGAAAGTGTAAATATACTGAAGAAAGAACAAGAAGTCTGCCCAATGTGAGGCGAACAGCAAAGTTCCTACTCGGGGGTTTGGAGTTCCTTTGGAAACTTTGGAGTTTCTAAATCCTGTGGTCTATGACATTTACACAACTCTCACCATTTGTTAATGAAAAGATATACAAGTTTATTAGGTAACGTATTCACCTGCTACCTTCTGTTATTTTACCTTGAAATATTCTATGCATTAGACATAGTGATAGTAAAGTTTATGTCAATTTGGCTGGGCCTTGTGGTGCCTGAATATTTGGTTAACATTCTGGGGATGACTGTGGGTGTTTCTAACTAAGATTCGAGTTGAGAGACTAGAAGAGCAACTTGCCATGTAGCAGGCAGGCCTCAAGCAATCCATGGAAGGCCTAGAACAGAAGTGAGACAGGGGTTTGCCTTCTCTGATGGTGTCTCCAGGCTGGAACATCACTCTTCTAAAAGACTTGGGTTTGGATTTGGGCTGGACTGGTCTCAGGCCTTCTCCCAATGATGGTAACTGGACCATGTAATCATTGCTCCTGCGTCTCCAGCTTGTCTCCCTGTTATTAGACTACTCATTCTCCATTAATGGCATGGCCTAATTCTTCATGATAAATCTCTGTACATACACACATACACACGTGCACATGCACACCACTCACAAAAATATGCACACACATATGAAAACACATACATGAGCACATACACAAACATCCACACACAAAAATATGCTTGCTTACATATGTATACCTCGTACTGATTTCATTGTTGCTAGAATCTAGTCTAACATGGTCTCTTGACTGGTATTATATTTATGAATTCTTAGCAACCAAAGGGAACTCAGGAAGTGTTTATTCTCTAAACTATTCACAATGTGAATAACCATCTTAGTTCTTACCATTTGAGATGGGTTATAGAAAAAAAATGTGCTGATGTGGCAAAAGGTCCTGAAGATTTCATGTGGAATATTGCATAGATGCATTACATGTGTGATTCTATACATTTCTCCACAATGAGGCTGCTAGATTTTTATCAGTCTCATTTTTTTGAATTTTATTATGGGAAAAGTTATACAAATACTTACAGCAAATTTTAGTACTCCAGTGTATCCATTGCCTTGCCTCCACAATTATCAACACATGACCGCATTTAATCTCATCCCATCATTATTTTGATATACCCCCTAGACATATCCTTCCATAAATAGATGACATGCAATTAATTTATAGACACATTTTAGAACTTATCACTCAGCTGGTTTGGGTATCGTTTTTACTTCTACCTCAAGATGAATAATGGATTTATTAATTTTCTGTTTCATCTTTCTTATAGACATTCCATGAGTATGGAAATGAAATAAATCATTCTGTCTACCATGAGACATAGCTATTTATACAGATTATTCTGAGCAGAGAATTACATTTTGACTCCGTGAGTAAGTATGCGAATTTAGTAAGACTTTAGTTCTGTGGAAGCCTGTTTCTGTACTTGTAGGACAAGGAACACACTTGAGAACCATGCCTTGGACGTGACACTTCACAGCTCCAGCTATTGTCCTTATCACTGCTGTCACTCTGTGAAGTCATAACCAGGGCGAGAATTTTCAGGTAAAACTGATGACTCATCGCTAATTCTTGTAGTAACAACAACAGCTGCGCACACAGCAGGTGCCCAGAGAATGCCTCGAAAAAGCAAAGTCATCCTTTCTTCCATCCACAGAGCATGCCAGGTGTCCTCCAGCGCCCTCTGCAAGAGCTCTTTCCACTGTAGAGGGGAAAACAGGGCAGACTGATCCCCTCTAATGGCATGCAGATAGAATCTCAGCAAATGTCTTGTGATAAATAATGAAGCAAGCTAGCAGATCCTGCCTGCAGTCAATTACTCTGGGCCCAGGTCTTAGTCTTCCAGTGGGCACTTGATAGGGCCTGTGTAGCTGTAGAAATTTGAGGAAAATGGAGAAATCAAAACCAGTTCCATCTGTCACGCTGAAGATGGAGTCTGTCCAAACCTGTGAACAAACCCTGATGTGCTAATTCTATGCGCCGCCGATGCCTTTGATTATCATGTGCCTCAGACAGATGGGAAGATCACTTTGCGGTTTTTATTTAAGAAGCTCATGCACTGTAGTTTTGTGCCAAGGGTAATCAGTCACATTAAAGAATTTGCCAGAAAGTGTAACTCTACCTTGTTTATTGCTTACTACCTAATTATGCTTGGTAAATGGACAGTCAAATGCCAAGGTCAAACAGAAACTGTACCTGGCTTCAGATTATTGCACGGCAGTGGTGTGAAAGGACAGGTGGCCATTTGTGAGCCACAAAAACTGTCCCTGGTGGACAGTGTGCAGCAAGCTTACTGTGGACAATATCATAGATCTGAAATATTCCCCACAGAATTGGTTTTGGCAAGGTTTTTAAAAAGTTATAGGGCAGCCACTGTTTACCACATCCACATTCTTCTTTGCGCCCCTCCTACCTAACGTGGGTTTATTTGTTGTGGGGGGCTCTACTCAGTTCCTCCTCTATTTCCCCAAGGTTCTACCTTCTATGTTGCTCACACTGATGCTTCACTCTACCCTGAAACACATCATCGTAAGACACCATTAGCTTGTGTCCTCTGGTGTCCTTAGTGAGGGTCAGTTCTGATGGTTTCCTCCCCAATTCATTACCGTGGGCCCCTTTCTAAAGAGGAGACCTGGTACTGCATGGGGGCACCATAGGCATGTAGCCTATCGGGGACTTCGGAGACACGCATGCCCTGTCTCTGATTGGATGATGCTCACTCAGTTCAAGCCTTTGTCATCCTGAAGTGATCTCAAATCCACAGCCTCAGCCTCCTCACTCTTCTTTCGTGGTGACTCAGTCTGAATACTCTCGTCATATGGATTTTTAAGAAATGCAATTCTTTACCGATTTCCTCTGCTCAAGAAACTTTAGGGAGCATCTTGCTGCTAGGATAAATCCCAAACATCCCCATGGAAGGCCTGCACATCCCAGCATCAGACAGCCTTTCTTTTTCTGTCCCTCTGCTTATTTATACACACTCTTTTCTTTAGCCAGAACAGTCCCTCGATCCTGGCTTAGCCTCCTTGGTTATTGCTTTGCATGTTCCCGTTTATCTTTCCTTAAACACCTTTCCAGAGAGACCATTAGTTCGTGTGTATTGAGAACAAGTAGGTCTTGCTGAGTTGTATTGTACTAGATGTTGAAAGGAAAAACAATGGCACACAAGAACCTGAGAACTAATATTGAGCACATAAAACTCTAATCCTGACACTTGTGAGCTTTGGTCCACTGGGTGATCACTCTCAACTCTGTGGACCCAAGTTCCTTCATCTGCAATTGGTCTTCTATCTTCTAGGCTTGTTGCTAGAACTAAGTGGCATTACAAATTGCATGCATGCAGTGCATTACGGCTGTTGAGACATTAAAAAATATTTTGTGTCTTCAGTGCTGGGCATGGTGACTGATAAATATTTGATACTTAATACATTGTAACTGAATCAGCTGCATCTATGTCCTTGGCATTTGTTTCTGGTTACTGACACTGGTAATGAATCTTAAAATAAAAATGAAGGAATGTTTAGAGCTTTTTCATATTCAGAT
The DNA here is from genome assembly GCF_049852395.1 of Peromyscus maniculatus bairdii. Classification (NCBI taxonomy): domain Eukaryota; kingdom Metazoa; phylum Chordata; class Mammalia; order Rodentia; family Cricetidae; genus Peromyscus; species Peromyscus maniculatus. The sequence goes on along the minus strand of NC_134857.1, from coordinate 7,069,205 downwards.
TCATTTTATATACTTTGACATCACTCACCAAAAAAGATGTCTTTAGTTATAAGCATAGAGGTTTCAGTTGGACCCAGGCCTGCATGTACCATCCATGATGAAACAGTCCTTTGGCAGACATGAAGGTACACCTACCTGAATTGTGAACTATACAACAGAAATGGGTATCTCCCCAATTTTGGCAAAAGAAATAGGTTGCTGATAGAAAAGAAAATTTTAGAGAACAAAGAATGAGAAAGAGAAAAAGATCTTCAGAACTCTGGAAGGGCAGATGTGGAGATGACCAGAGAGGGCGTTTAAGTTCTGTCTAGTCTGGTTTCTGGTGCAGTTCGCCATGGCCTCCGGTTTGTCAGGAGGACCAGGTAGGTCAGTCTGAGGAGCTTCAGTGGTATACAATGCCCTTGATTTCCTGTCCTGCCTGAGCATCATGTCGTCTATTATTTAGTTAATGTCTTTCTCAAATTGACCCACTTTGGTTTCACTCAAGCAAACTCAAATAAAAGTTTTATAATAGAGAAATGGAAGTCATTACCATAAGGAGGAGAAAAAAAAAGCTAGAATCAGTTTCCATAAATAGAAGAGAACTGTGAAAATAAACAGAGCTATCTTATTAAAAAGATTCTTAGCTAAAATTTCCCAGTGGAAGATTGGAGCCCAACTCTTCCTTTTCTTTAATAAAATGAGAGATTATTAAACGTTATGATAAAAAATAGCATAAAACTAAGATCTCTTTCATGCAGTCTCGATGCATCAAAAGAAAACAGAAAGGAAAAGATGTGCACACTCAGTCCCTTGCTGCTGCCACCCCAGCTCAGTCAGGCTCCTCTGGCCTGTCTGCAGCACAGACCCCACTGACTAATCCAGATTAAATTCTTCACATTCAATCACATCTTCCATGTAGTGAGCAAAGTTCAAGAACAGTGTTTGAACTGGCATTCCAGGCTGGGTACTGGGCAACAAAACACTCACCATTACATAATAGTTTCCTTTCTATAGATAGCGTCATCCAACAATTTGATGAAACTCCTAGTACACTTTCAGAAGCTCGGCACAATCTCTATCATCAATTAAAGGTCAGCAATCAAAACATCTCACCACTATAGCCTACTTTGTCCCTCACCTCCAACACCAAAGCACTATCTCAGTTGGTAAACTATTGGTAAGAAGCGGTGTGTACATGGAATGAATGAATGAATGAATGGATTTAATAAAGGATTAAAATGAATCTAAGTAACATTACACTCCAATTTACTGTTCTCTGGGTCTGTGTCATTGAAAAAAACCACTTAATCTCATTTATTTCTAGCTCATATATTTCTCTCATATATCTTATATATTTTTTTATTTGAAAATGAAATAAATATTACTTAATAAGACTGTTGTAAGAATTAGAGATATTGTCTGCAAAGAATGTGATAGCTAGTGGGAATTCACAACCAATAGCTTCTGGATCCTCTTCATTCTGCCTGAAGCTGTATTTTCTTGACACAGAGGCAACTGAGTCCTTGAGACATGTTGATAAAGTTCAGAGCAAATAGAAGTGGCTATATTGGAGTACCTGGTCATCAAATCTGCCTTTACTCTGGAAAAAAAAATGGATGTTGTCATTCATGTGGTCTTCCTTGACCTGAACTATCCAGTCTATATCCAGTTCTGATGGCAAGTTCAATGACACAGCTGAAGCTAATATTAAACTTTGTCATCAATGAGAAGTTTCACTCCACCTCTCAGGAATGAGATCCACAATGGGGTGACCCTGTGCTGAACATGCTGTGGGGCACTGGTCCACAGTAGAGTGAGCTGGAGCTACTTGAGGGGTGAACCAATAAGATCATCTTCTCTGTCCCTTCTGCTGGAGCTTTCATGTGTGCGATGGATACTTATGAGAAGTCTAACCCATCAGTCACCAGCAATGCATCCAGCACCTGTAACAAGTCCTTGAGTCACTTGGTCAAAGTTATCCATGCTGACTTTATAACCATGAAAGAACTCATGACCACAATCCATGCTAAGACTGAAATCTAGAGTTGTCCCTTTATGGACATGGTCACATGATGGCTCTGAGGTTATCCAGAATATCATCTCTGCATCTTTTATAGCATGGCAAAAGCTTTGGTCAAGTTTATCCATGAGCTGATTGAAAATGTCTTGCTATGTCTTTCTGTGTCCCCACCTCCAATGTTGTTCAGTGTGGTTCTGACCTGCCGTGAGAAAAAGGTTGCCAAATATTGAAAACAAGAACATGTACAAGCAGAAAAACAGAGCTCCACAGAGGATCAGATTATTTCCTGCAACTTTAACAATCATGCCCATTCTTCCATTTTGAAAGCTGGAGCCAACATTACCCTCAATTAACCATGGTGCCACACTCATTTTTTGTATGGCACTGAATTTGGTTGCAAACAGAAGGCCTTTGGTTCCATGGCCTTCAAGGAGTAAGAACTTCCTCTCCCTGACACACTGTGGCTCAACCCAGGCCACCAGCTCTAGTGACAAGACAGGAGAAAGACAAACTCCCTCAGCTCACAGGAAGCCCTTGGACTCAAACACTGAGAACCTATCATCATTGACATGGTTTTCTTCCCATGCTTTCTGAGGAAGAAAGAACTTAGGAAGCTCTGTCTGTCCTGGAACATCAGTACTCTCCATTTCACACAGGAAAAATAGACAAGGAAGATTTAGTGTCTGCTGCTGTGACTGGCCTGAACAGTCACCTGATGAAGTAGGGGAGTAAATTGTTGCTGAAGCTTGGGCAAGAAGTCAAACATAATGACTGGAAGGTCAGGAACTTCAATTTCAACTGAAGTGTTTTGGTTTCAGCCCAATTTATTTTTGTTGATGGTGTTGATTTTTTTGTCTTGGCTTTGACATGTCTTTCCTTGTTATATACCTTGCCTGTCCATGAGGAACAAACAAATAAATAATGTTTTCTTTATAGGTACACTCAGCTCTCTGGCCATCATTGTGTAGGATTTTTCCCAGAATAACATAATTCTGTTCTCTGATAGACAGATAAATGCCCTGAATTCTATCACTACCTCTCTGGAACAATGTCAGAACCCACAGGTTAAGGGCTCAACCCCACAAAATTGTCTCTACTCCAGATGTCAATCACAAGTCTACATTTTCAATTCAGAAACAAACTGATAATTCTTCTTGCTCTTTTGTTCAGTTCATTTGGTATAGTAGCTCAGGGAACTGGGGAAATCAGTTTACTTGCTGGATTACAGCTTTATTATGAAAGAATGCAACTCAGGAATGTTCAGATGAAGATGTTCCTAACAGTAGAGGATCAGGGGCTGAGGCAGCTGTACCCTTTCCAGGCAGACTGCTTGCCTAGCTCAAGAGGTCTGTGAATCTCAAGTTTTAGGGTCTACAGAAACTTCCTTATACATACATATGTGGTAGATTAAGCCATTGGCTGTATGTGATCAACTCAACATCTAGCTTCTTGGTTTCCTGCAGAAATTAGGTATAGCTAAAATCTCCAACTCTCAGACCCCAGCTTGGTTCAATTAGTCCCCATCCTGTGGCCATCTGGGAACAAGTTGGCCTTGAAATTTCATTAGCACATAAAACAGTCCTTTCTCATTTTAGAGATTCCAGAAACAGACATGTCTTAGTCAGTGTTCTATTGCTATGAAGTGGCACCATGACCACTGCAACTCTTATAAAGGAACACATTTCATTGAGGCTGGCTTACAGGTTCAGAGGTTTAGTCCATTGTCATCATGGTAGTAGGAAGCATAGTGACATGCAGGCAGACATGGTTCTTGTGAAGTACTTAGGGTTCTACGTCCAGATCTGCAGGCAGCAGGAAGAGAGAGACACTGATGTGGTGTGGGTTTTTGAAATCCCTAAGCCAACCCCTAGTGACACATTTACTCCGACAGGCCATACCTATTCTAACAAGACCACACTTCCTAATACCTCTCAAGAAGTACCTCTCCCTGATGACCAAGCATTCAAATATGAGCCTATGGAGGTTATTCTTATTCAAACCAGCACAAGAGGCAAACCCCCATTTGTATTTCTTATGTCATACTCTTAAAAACAAATAAGTTCCAGACTGAAGATCATCTTTACAGACTGTGGCTTCTCCTTACTATTAGGTGACCTTTATAGTTCTCTGCATGAATGACTGTGTTAAGAATTGAAGTGAGTCCCCTCTACCTGAGTGAATGTTATGTTAGCGGTTGAGTTACCATCAACTCCTGTTCTCCAAGGCTCAGAGTAACTCAGGATTTAGGGAGACACTTTGGAGCTGTGGCAGGTCACTCTGTCAGTCTTTACACTGGCTATTGAACCCTCAGTCACACTATTCCCTAGCCAGTGATCATGCCCATTGTTATATATCTCTGCTCAGATAATCAAACTCTGTTATCTGAGGACCTCTCATAAGCATGTACAGCCAAATTTCTTTTATTAGATCTTACATCCACAGTGCTTGCCTCTATCTGATTGAGCCAATATATGTTGATAATTGGACTCCTAATAAAATTCAAATGTACTCATCATGTGGTTAATGTTTCTCATCTGTTCTCCATGGGATTTGTTCCCATTTTCCTTTCTCTCTTTGGGCAGTGGGAAATCACTTTTTAAATCTCTCTGGACAGGATCATTGTGTATCTTTTCCTGAGAAGATGCGAATAAATGCCTCTAGAAGTTAGAGAGGGCACTGAAAGCCAACCAATGGAATGATTCCCCCCAAGTCTAGCTTAGCAACCAATGAATTTATAGGGTTTACTGAAAGGAGCATGTGTGAGTCAAAGGCAGAAAGCCCACCCAAGCATGAAACTTATAAAATTTGCACCCTGCCTCTCTCTGTCTAATTTGTGGGAGGCTCCACCAGAGTCCCCTCTCCCCTTCAATTGTTCCGGGCTTCTAGAACCCAGAGGAAGGACATGGCACATCTTGGAACCTTTTCAGTTATGAGACCCTCATGAGTTTCTTGCACTTACTGAGTCTGATAGGAGTCACTCCTCCCAAAGAAGGGAATATTCTACTTTGGAGGAAAGGTAAACAACAGGTAATAAAATGTGTGATTCATGAAATCAGACTGCGATTCCCTCTTGTTCTGACTGTAGGAGCCCACGGGAAGCACACTCCTAGACAGCAGGCTGCGGCTCCTTCACTGTGTCCTCACTGTGCTTCTCCATCCACCGTCCTCGGGTTTCATTTTTACAGTCCTGCGCCATATGCCTGCGATGAGCCCCCTAAGAATGATGCGGTGGATGTGCCCCCAGACCAGTCCCTATCATGCTGTAGTAGCTCCCACATTTCCCATTAACAGGCTCGCTTGAATTCAGTTGAATTTGTTCCTGAGAAACACTAAGCGTGGAAAGACATGAAACTTACCCGTGTATATATAGCGCGAAGAAGCCACTGTCTCTGTGGGGTGACATCAGTGCTGCGCCTTGTTCGCGAATGGGATAGTGAGATACATAGCGATTCCATACATCCATTGAGACACAAAGACTATGATCCCCACCACACCACAGAGCAGGTAGACCTTGATGCTTACAGCTTTGTTTGCATTCTGGGTTGTGCAGGGACAGGAACGCTACTTTCTGAGTGCTGTATTGATACTGCCTGTCTAACGAGATACTGGATGAGCCTGGTAAGCTGTAGAATTGTTCAAGCGACACAAGAAATTGATCAAACTTTAAGAATGGACAAAACAGAAGCAACCCAAGCTTGTTGCTCCCAAATGTTGTCAAGGTCTTTGCTGTGGTCCCTCAGGGAATTATTTTATCCCTATAAAATACCTTGGGGCCAATTAAAAGATAATTCATTTTGAAATGAAATATCCTATTTTTGGAGTCCTGCCCTAAATTTTTGCTTTTGCCTATAATAATCTATTGTCCTGGATACCAAAAATAGTGTTGGGTAGGGGCTATTTAAAGTACTTCAGCAGAAAGCCTTATGTGGCCTGCTGAGCTGAGAACAAAAGAAGTTAAGTCTTGTGAAAAGCGAACTCAGTCATCAGAAGCAGACTGTGCTGGGGTGCCAGTGTTCTCATTTATCTCCTTTTGAGTCCCAACAGTGAAGGGAGCCCCAAAGATTATCTAAGGTAGGAATCTGATGCAGTGAAAACAATTCTTAGGGCATGGAGAGATGGTTCAGCAATGAAACCACGTGGGTCCCAGGAGTCAAACCTGGCTCCTCTCGAAGGCCAGCTAGGACCCACATGGTTGCTCACAATCATCTGTAGCTTCAGTTCTAGGGGATCCAATGCCCTTTTCTGGCCTCTGAGGTCACGAAGCATGTACATGCTACACAGACATACATGCAGGCAAAACACCCATATATGTAAAATTAAAAAAATAATTAATAGACTGACTTGAGAAGAGTCACTTTTAGAAAACAAAACCCATAAGAAAACTTTCTTAGAACAATTGTATCCACTTAAGTAAGACAACTCTGGGGAAAAGACTGCTACTTTACCCAGACCCTCAATCCTTTAGGGTCACATCACCTCCACACTGATTCTTAGGAATCCATAATGTTCTTCAGCTATTAGAAGGGGGCACTCATTTCCCGTGCTACTGTAAAAAAAAAAAAAAAAAAAAAAACAGGGGGAAAAAAAAGCCACAAGCTTAGGGGCTTAATGAAAGTTAGGTTTTATTCCCTGACAGTTCTGAAGGTCAAAAGTCAGAGATCAAGTCACAAGGCTACGGTCAAGGTGGATGCAGAGTGCTCTGCTCTGGAGGCTCTAGAGGGGAGCATCTGCTACCTGGCCTTGCTCCAGCTGCAGTGGCCAGGAGCAGTTCTGGACCTGAGTGCCTTCTTGCTTCCTCAAAGCACACTGCAGCAGAAATGATTCTTCCTCACACCTCTCTCCCCTCACCCTCAGTCAAGTTTCTTTCTAATTCACCATGCACAGGCCTTTGTGATACATCAAAGTCTCCTTGAGTGATCACTCATGCTTCTGAATCAACTGACCTAACACTGCAAGTTCTATAAGGTGGCTTTTACGGTTGCTCCTGGCTCAGCTGGCTTGCAGTTCTATGCTATGCAAACAGCAATAGGAGAGCCTTTCCTAAGAAACATTTCAAGAGCAACAGATAAGGGGTGCCTGGAGCTGCTGGAGAGATGACGGTCATTTATTCCATTCTAGGCATTATAATTAGTAGCACACAGCTGTTCATGATGAAGTCTCTTATATTCCAGGTTTCACTGAAGGCCTCTTCTGCTCTTTTTAAACTAAGTCTAGCTAAAGGTTCACCAAGTCGGTTTAAATTTTCAAAACAAAAAACAAAAGTCAGATTCTTATGGTTGTAGAGATGTCTCAGTGATTAACTGTTCTTGCAGATGACCTGAGTTCCATTCTTAACTCACTTTGGGTAGCTCACAGTCACCCAGAACTCCAACTCAAGGGGATCTGATGACTTCAGGCCCCTGCAGGAACCCGCACTCGGGTGGCACACACTCACATAAATAAGCACCCAAGCAAATAAATAAAAATAAATCTTAAAAAATCAAATTATTTATTTACTTGATTTTTGCATTTTTAAAATATCATATATATAATTTTCATCATCCATTCATCTGTTGATGGGCTAAGTTGATTCCAGTTTCTTGTTGTAGGGAATAAAACAGGAATAAATATGACAGAGGAGTGCAAGTGTCTTTAAGACAGGGAACATATAAAAGAATATTAGTCTTCTAAAAAAATGAAACCACAAAATTTGAGGGAAAATGGATGGACTTATATATATAATACTAAGTGAGGTCACACAAACTCAGAATGAAAAAAGTTTGCATGTGTTCACTCATATATGAAATTCAGTCAATAGTATGTGTGCACATGTAAATAAATGTACATGTGGGTACAGTATGCCATGTAAAAAGAGAACAAGAAAGGTCAAATATTAGGAGATAAGGAATGGCTGAATGCAGGTGATGGACCTGAGTTAGGAAAAAAGATGTAAAACTTGTTGTATTTCTAATTCTGACATGGATTTTTCATTTTAAGTGGTGAGTAAGCACATAAAAATATATTGTATGGTTCTAGCCATAGCTCAGCAGTTAAGCACACTTATTTTTTCAGGAGACCTGGGTTCAATTTCTACCACCCAATGGTGTGGCTCACAACTGTCCATAATGCCACCTTCCAACCTCTCTGGGCACCAGACAGGCATTTGGTACAGATATACATGCAAGCAAAATACTCATGCACATAAAATAAATAAATCTGATATATTATGTATATGAACACATATGTGTGTATTAGATAATAAAAGTATAAAATCTAATGTGAAGCTTGATAACTTTCATTCATATTGGCTATGATAACCATATACAAGTTCACTGTGTTATATAACCTTTAAGTCTGATTAATTTTGGTGTGTGACTTTTTTTTTTTTAATTCACAGAATGCTTTTTCATAACAACGTTTAAAACATCATTTTGTCTGTTTCTTCTCTCTTTGTTCAGCCTTTCCTTCGACTAACTTGGGGTGGTTTGTTCTTGCTTTTCTGTTCACTCAACTTGTGTTGCAAGGTTGTTTAGACACACCTTTTCTTTCTTTAGCTTGGCATCTATGGCTTTGATTTCCCTGTGTGCTGCTGCTTCTGTCTCGGTGGGTTTTACCATGCTGTATTTCCACTTTCATTTGTTTTAAGAAACCACCTTTGTCCTTTTGATTTCCCTTCTCCTTGGTTTGTCTTTTCTTTTCCCTTTAGATGATCTTTCCCTTTAGTTTTAACAATGTTTGCCGTATGAAATGAGGTACACAGACATTCACAGTTGCTGTTTCTTCCAGTTGGATTCATCCCTCTCGTTGTGGAGTGACATCACGGGTTTCTCTTTATATGTCCTAGCATCTGTTTTTATCTGGTGCAAATAGACCCCTTCTGTTTCTTTTGGTCTTATTTGCATGGAACATCTCTTTTTCCAGACTGTAACTTTCACTGCATTTCTATCTCAACTCCTTCTAAGCAGCATGTTGCTAGGTTTTGTTGATTTTATATCATTTAGCCAATCTAAGTCTTCAAATCTGTTCATTTAAGATAATTTCCATTTGAGGCTATTATTAATTGGTCAAGACAATGAACTATTTTGTTAATTTTTTTTCTGGTTAGCCTGTGTTTCTTCCTTTGTGTTCATCTTTGTAGTGTTGACAGTTTTCTATATTGATATGATTTGACTCCTTTTCTCTCTTTTTATTTCTGTTCTACAAGTGTTTTATAATTTCCATAGACATATCTTAAAGTTTAGAAATTATTTCCCCTTGACTGCTCTAGGCTGTGAGACACTTGCTTGGGGTATGCATTTCTGTTGTGGAATAGAATTTTTGTTTAACTATGTAAAGATGTGTTGCATTTGTTTATGCTGCAGAATAATTATTTAACTATGGAAAGAAGTATTGCATTTGTTTATGATGCATTTGTTTAACTATGTAGAGATATGTTACTTTCGTTTATGCTGTGTGTGTTTAACTAGGTAAAGATGTGCTGCTGTTTCACCTTGCCTGACTAAGGTACCTGATTGGTCTAACAAAGAGCTGTTAACCAATAGCTAGGCAGAGGAGGAATAGGAGAGGCTGGTGGGTAGAGAGAAAAGGGGACCCAGCCAACTAGCCAGAGACCAGTCAGCTAGAGGCCAGTCAGACACAGAGGAAGCAGGAAAGTAGGACATACAGAATGGAAGAAAGGTAAAAAGCCCTGAGGCAAAATGTAAATGAAGAGAAACAGGTTAAATTAAGTTATAACAGCTAGTGAGACCAGCATAAGATAAGGCCAAGCTTCCATAATTAACAATAAATCTTTATGTCATAATTTGGAGGCTGGCAGTCCAAGAATGTCTGCTTCACATTCGTTCATCGGGTCCTTCAGTTTGGAGATTTCTCTGTAGCTGTTCCATGTGATCACTGTCTTGGCTGGATTTCTCACTCAGATCTCACTCCCTTTATTCTCACACCTCATTCACTTTCCTTGAGATTATTATGATGACAATTCTAGGCAATTTATTGATTTTCTTCTCCTTGAGCTCAGGTAACATCAGCTTCATGTACTCTTTCATTATCCCTGGGTCCCTACATTGGTGTTTTCATGGATCAGATGTGTCTCTGAATTTGTTAACTTTCACAGTGAGAGATTTTCTCCTGATGGTGAGTACTAGACTATCTTCTATCTCTCAAATAAACAAAACCAAGAAGTACACACAAAGACATCACAAGAAAACCCACAGAAACAACTAGCCTGGGCTCAGAGGGGCTCACAGAGACTGAACCAATAACCAGGGAGCCTGCATGGAACCAACTTAGGCCCTTGGCACATATGTTACAACTGGGTAGCTTGGTCTACTTGTGGGACTCCTAACAGTGGGAGCAGGGGCTGTCCCTAATGCTTTGGCTGGCTTTTGGGACCCTATTCCTCATACTGGGTTGCCTTGTTCAGCCTTGATACAAGGGGAGGTATTTAGTCTTACTGCAATTTGATATGCCATGCTTCGTTGATACCCATGGGAGGCTTGCTTATTTCTGAACAGAAACAGAGGAGGAGTGGATTTATGGGTTGGTTGAGGTGGGAAGAGGGAATGGGAGTGGAAACTGGATATAAAATAAATAAATTTAATTAAAATAAAAACAACAACAACAACAACAATAAAACACCAAGACAGACATCAAAACAAACAAAAGACCAATAAGACAAAAAAAAAAAAAAAAAAAAAAAAAAAAAAAAAAAAAAAAGGCCCAAACAAAGGCAAAAAGTCTACAAAAACAAAACTGAATTTGAATTTGTTTTGGGCTGGTCAGCTACTCCTGGGCATGAGGCATGCATGCCCTTGATTGTGATGAGTATAACCAGTGAGAGAGATTCCACTGGAGAAAGCTGATTTCTCCTTTGCTAGCAGGTGTTAACTGCAGGTAATTCCTTGGTTCAGCCTGAGATCCCATGTCCATTTCCCTTTCTCAGTGTGGAGACTCCATTTGACTTGAATTGTACAGGCTCTGTGAATGTTGTCACAGATTCTGTGTCCATATGTGCATCAATCCTGTTGTGTCTGGAAGACACTGTTTCCTGGCTCTTGTGTTTCTACCTTCTCTTTCACATAGAACCTTGAGCCTTTATGGGAGGTCTTTGATGAGTCTCCAAAGTCTTTCACTCTCTCTACATGTCCATCTGTAGCCTCTATGTTAGTTACCATCGATTGCAAGAAACTTCTCTGAGGAGGGCTGAAGGAGGCACTGGTCTGTCGGTTTAGCAATATGTCATTAGGAGGCATTTTATTGTTTTGATCCTTTATCAAAATATTATTATTTTACTTCATAAATAGAATTAGAAATTTTTCTTTCCATTTTCATTTTGTAGAATAATTTGAGGAATATTGATGTTAATTCTTCTTCAAAGGCCTGCACAGAATCCATCTGACTCTAGATGGTTTTTGGTTGGGAGACTTTTAATTACTGCTCCTATTTCACTTAGGGTATGAGTCTGTTTAATTTGCTTGTTTATCTTGATTTAACATTGGTAGGTTATATAAATATATATATAAGAATCCATCCATTTCTTTTAGATTTTCCAGTTTGGTGAAGTACAGTTTTTTAAAGTATATCCTTGTTCTCCTGATTTCTTTATTGTCTGCTGTAATTCCTCCTTTCCCTATCTAATTATATTAATTTGGGTCTTCTTAGTCCATATTTTGGTTATTTTGGCTAAGGGTTTGCCACATTTGTTGATTTGATCAAAGAACTAACTCATTGTTTCATTGATTCTTTGAAGTTTTTCATTTGTTTTGTTTCTATTTCATTGATTTCAGCTGAGTTTGTATAGTTCTTGCTATCTACTCAGTTGTGGTGTTATTTCTTGTTTTTCTGGAGCTTTTAGTGTGTCACTAAGTTACTTCTGTGAGATTTCTTTTATGATGTAGGCACTTAGTTCTATGTACTTGCCTCTTATACCAACCAACCTCAGGTGTGTCCCATGGGTTTGGGGATGTTGTGTTTCCATATTTATTCAATTCTAAACAGTTTTAATTTCCTTCTTGATTTCTATTTTGGCATATTTTTCTTTCAATAGCAAGCTGTCCAGTTTTGTAGGCTTTCTGTTGTTTCTGTTGTTGTTGATATCTAGCTTTAATCTGTGGTGATCAGATAGAATGCAGGGTTTTATTTCAATTTTCTTGTATTTGTTGAGACTTGCTTTGTGTCCAAGTATGTGGCTAATGTTGGAGAAAGTTCCATGAGCTGCTGGGAAGAAAGTATATTCTTTTGTGTTTGGGAGAAATGTTCTGTAGATATCTGGTTTACCACATTATTTAACTCCAGCATTTCTTTTCAGTTTTTCCCTGGATAACCTGTCATTGGCAAGTGTAGGACATTGATGTCACTCACTATCACTGTGTGAGGGCCAATATGTGATTTTAGCTGTAGTAGTTCTTCTTTTAAAATTTGGGGGTGCTAGTATTTGGCTCATAAATGTTTATAATTGTAATATCCACTCTGTAGATTGTAGCCAAATTTATAAACTGTCTTATTAACTAAGAAACACAGAGCCAAATAAAGAGGTGAAAGCCCTAGAGATCGGGGAAATAGTGATAGCCACCAACCTTACCTCTCCAGCTCTGCAGCTATCAAAAGGTGAGTTACTTCCTGTCTACCCATGCCTTTATTGCCTTGCTGTTCTGCGCTCTTAGCTCAGCTACCTTACTTCCTTGTCACTGCCTGCCTGTACAGACCTCCAAGTCTTTATGGTTGGTACTAGGATTAAAGGTGTGTCACCATGCTTGGCTGTTCCCTGCCTGCCAAGTGATCAGATTAAGGGCATGTGCTACCACTGCCTGACTTCTATGTTTATTTAAAAATGGCTGGCCTTTCCCCCTTGATCTCCAGGCAAGCTTTATTTATTAACATACAAATAAAATATCACCACATTTTAGCACAAATAAAATATCAACACATTGGATTTTAGTTTTGGCTTGAAATCTATTTTGTCAGTCATTAAAATATCTACACCTGCTAGGTTTTTTTTTTGTACATTTGCTTGGAATACTTTTTTCCATCCTTCTACCCTGAGATGATATCTATCCTTGATGATGAAGTATATCTCTCGGATGCAACAGAAAGATAGATCTTGTTTTTTAATTCAATCTGTTAGTGTGTGTCTTTTTATTGGGGGAATTGAAATCATTAATATGAGAGATATTAATGAGCAATGCTTATTAATTACCGTTATTTTGTTGTTGTGATGTGAGTTTTTTACAACCTCTTGTGACTAACTTTTCTGGGATTATGTTGTGTCCTCCTTGGTGTGGTTAGCTTTCTCTTTAGACTACAGTCTTCCTTCTAGTGCCTTCTCTAAAGCTGGATTGGCGGACAGAAATTACTTAAAGTTATTTTTATTGTAAAGTGATTTTCTTTGCTGACTGTGATTGGTAGTTTTGCTGGGTATAGTATTATAGGCTGGTGCCTGTGGTCTCTTAGCACATATAGAACATCCTTCCAGGCCCTCTGGCTTTCAGAGTTTCCATTTCAAAGTCAGGTGTCATTCTGATAGGCCTGCTTTTACATGTGACTTGGTTTTATTTCCTTGTAGCTTTTGATATCCTTTCTTTGTTTTGCGCATTCAATTTTTGATTAGTATAAATAGTGGGATATTTTCTTCTGATTATATCTATTTAATGTCTTATGTGCTTCCTGTACTCCAATAAGCACCTCCTTCTTTAGATTGGAGACATTTTCTCCTATTACTTTGCTAAAAATATTTTCTGTAACTTTGACCTGTGTTCCTTCTTCTTCTGTCCCTATTATTTGTAGATTTGGTCTTTTCACAGTGTCATGGATTTCCTTGATGCCTTGTTCCTGGAGTATTTAGATTTAACACCCTCTTTGCCTGAGATGTCCATTTCTTCTACCTTGTTTTCAATGACTGAGATTCTCTCTTTCTTGTATTATAATCTGTTGGTAAGGCTGACATGTGAGCAACTTATTTGACAACCTAAATTTTTCATTTCCAGTTTCTTTCAGTTTGGGTTTTCTTTAGTTATTTTATTTGTTAAGTTCTACTTTCATGTCTTGAATTGTTTTCATTATTTCATTAAAGTGTGTTTTTATGAACCCAATTAAGGAATTTATGCATATCCTCTTTAAGATCTTTGAACATATTCATAATTGTTATTTTGAAGTCCTGACTTGTGCTTCAGTTATACTGCATTTCTCAGGGCTACTGTAATGGGGTTACTGACTTCTGAGGGGCGGGGCATACAGCCATGCTTTTTCATGTTTGTGTTTCTGTGCTGGGGCCCGGGCTTCTGGAACTAATGAGTTTGAAGTGTTTCTCGGTGTTGATATCTGGCCTTGTCTTTCTCAGGCAGGTGTTCTGTTCTTTGGTTGCTGTTGTACTCTCTGGGTCCTAAGCAATTTTGGTGGCTGTGGGGTCCCCGATAGAGAGTGCTGTAGTGGGTCAGCAGGTGGCTATAGCTAGACGTCTCTCTGGTCCTGCTTGGGCCCTGCAGTCCATGGCCTGCTTATAAAATAATCACACAGAGGCTTACTATTATTTATCGCTGTTTGGCCATTAGCTCAGGCTAACTACTGACTAGCTCTTATAACTAAACTCAGCCCATTTCTGTTAATCTATATGTCGCCGTGTGTTCAGTGGCTTTACCTGTGTGCCATTACGTGCTGCTCCCTGGCAGCGGGCTGGTGTCTCCTGACTCAGCCTTCCTCTTCCCAGAATTCTCTTTGCTTATCCTGTCTATACTTCCTGCCTGGTTACTGGCCAATCAGCGTTTTATTAAACCAATGTACAAAAGCATTATCCCACAGCAGGTGACAGAAAGGAATGGAGATGGGCTGGGAAGAAAGATTGAGAGGGGCTCCAGGAAAGAGCTGGAGGTGGGGCTGGGGTCTGCACTAAGGGGCAGAGTCCCCAGGAAATGGAGGTGAGGTGGGAGGAGGGGTTCCTGTAAGTCTAGAGAGGTCATAATGAGGACAGGGAAAATGGTGAGGCCACCTGAGTCCCTGCCCAGTGTGGTCTCTGGGGACCTCTGATAGAAAGTGTTTCTGGCTATTGGTGGCTGACACAAGGGAATGGAGTCGGCCTACAAGAGAGTCAGCAGGAAAGGAGCTAAGCTGGGTCTGTACCAAGAGACAGAGCTCTGCGTCAAATGGAGCTGCTTTTTGTTTTTTAAACATTGGGCAGGCATATCTGGTCAGGTATCTTTGGATTACAATGGTTTTGTAACAGAATTTGAAAGTTTGTAAGGCGTTTAAGATATTACAAAGTTGTTTTCCTTTATTAGGATTTCATTCAATATTAAAGGTTTCACACAAAATTCAGAGTTTTTTTTTTCTATTTCTGTAAATAAAGCCATGGGAATGCATTGTATCTGTACTTGGCTTTTTTTTTTATTTTAGTAAATTTATTTTACAACATCATTTAGTTCAACATAATAGCCACAGATTCCCCTGTTCTCCCACTCTCGCCCCCCCTCCCCCTCCCCCCACCCCACCCCTCATTCCCACCTCCTCCAGATCAAGGTCTCCCCCGAGGACCGGGATCGACCTGGTAGACTCAGTCCAGCCAGGTCCAGTCCCCCCCTCCCAGACCGAGCCAAGCGTCCCTGAATAGGTCCCAGGGTTCAAACAGCCAACTCATGCAACGAGCCCAGGACCCGGCACCAACACACCGCTGCCTCCCAAACAGATCAAGCCGAATGACTGTCTCACCCGTTCAGGGGGCCTGATCCAGTTGGGGGCCCCCCAGCCTTTGGTTCATAGATCCTGTGCTTCCATTCATTTGGTTATTTGTCCCTGTGCTTTATCCAACCTTGGCTTCAACAATTCTCGCTCATATAAACCCTCTTCTTTCTCACTAATTAGAATCCCAGTGCTCCACCAGGGGCCCAGCCGTGGATGTCTGCATCCAGATTCCTCAGACCTTCCTTGGATGGGGTTTATGGCACAACTAACATGGTGTCTGGCCATCCCATCACCAGAGTAGGTCAGTTCCTGCCGTCTCTCGACCATTGTGGATCTCCGTGGGCCTCCCTAGCTCTCTGCTTCCTCCCCTTCTCATGTGGTCTTCATTTAACATGGTCTCCTATTTCTTGTTCTCCCTCTCTTTTCTTGATGCAGCTAGGATCTCCCACTCTCTTTCCCTCGACCGTCGCCCTTCATTGTTTCCACTCATGACCAGGCTGTTCATGTAGATCTCATCCATTTCTCCGTGTTTTTTTGGGGTCTCGTTTTCCAGGTAGCCTCACTGGTGATGTGAGTAGCAGTCCAGTCATCCTTGTTCCACATCTAGCATCTTCCTATGAGTGAGTACATACCATATTTGTCTTTCTGAGTCTGGGTCACCTCACTCAGGATGATTTTTTCTAGATCGATCCATTTGTCTGCAAACCGTATGATGTCATTGTTTTTCTCTGCTGAGTAGTATTCCATTGTGTATATGTGCCACAATTTCTTTATCCATTCTTCAGTTGAAGGGCATCTAGGTTGTTTCCAGGTTTTGGCTATTACAAACAATGCTGATATGAACATAGCTGAGCAAGTGTTCTTGTGGTATGATTGAGCATTTCTTGGGTATATGCCCAGGAGTGGTATAGCTGGATCTTGGGGGAGATTGATTCCCAATTTTCTAAGAAAGCGCCATATTGATTTCCAAAGTGGTTGTACAAGCTTGCATTCCCACCAGCAGTGGAGGAGAGTTCCCCTAGTTCCACAACCTCTCCAGCATAAAGTGTCTTCAGTGTTTTTGATCTTAGCCACTCTGACAGGCGTAAGGTAGTATCTCAGAGTTGTTTTGATTTGCATTTCCCTGATGATTAGGGATGTTGAGCAATTCCTTAAATGTCTTTCAGCCATTTGAGTTTCCTCTGTTGAGAATTCTCTGTTTAGTTCTAAAGCCCATTTCTCAATTGGACTGTTGGTTGTTTTGATGTCTAATTTCTTGAGTTCCTTATATATTCTGGATATCAGTCCTCTGTCACCTGTGGGGTTGGTGAAGATCTTTTCCCATTCTGTAGGCTGTCGCTTTGCCTTGTTGACCGTATCCTTTGCTCTACAAAAGCTTCTCAGTTTCAAGAGGTCCCATTGATTGATTGTTTGTCTCAGTGTCTGCGCTACTGGTGTTATATTTAGGAAGTGATCTCCTATGCCAATGCGTTCAAGACTACTTCCTACTTTCTCTTCTAGCAGGTTTAGAGTAGCTGGATTTATGTTGAGGTCTCTTATCCACTTGGACTTAAGTTTTGTGCACGGTGACAGATATGGATCTATTTGCAGCCTTCTACACGTTGATATCCAGTTATGCCAGCACCATTTGTTGAAGATGCTTTCTTTTTTCCATTGTACACTTTTGGCTTCTTTGTCAAAAATTATATGTCCATAGGTGTGTGGGTTAATGTCATGGTCTTCAATTCGATTCCATTGGTCAACATGTCGGTTTTTATGCCAATACCAAGCTGTTTTTATTACTGTAGCTCTATAGTAGAGCTTGAAGTCACGGATTGTGATGCCTCCAGAAGTTGTTTTATTGTACAGGTTTCTTTTAGCTATCCTGGGTTTTTTGTTTTTCCATATGAAGTTGAGTATTATTCTTTCCAGGTCTGTGAAGAATTGTGTTGGTATTTTGATGGGGATTGCATTGAATCTGTAGATTGCTTTTGGTAAGATTGCCATTTTTACTATGTTAACCCTGCCTATCCATGAGCATGGGAGATCTTTCCATTTTCTGACATCTTCTTCAATTTCTTTTTTCAGGGACTTAAAGTTCTTGTCATATAGGTCCTTCACTTGCTTGGTTAGTGTTACCCCAAGGTATTTTATGTCATTTTTGGCTATTGTAAAAGGTGATGTATCTATAATTGTCTTCTCAGCTTCTTTGTCCATTGTATATAGGAGGGCTACTGATTTTTTTGAGTTGATCTTGTATCCTGCTATGTTGCTGAAGGTGTTTATAAGCTTTATCAATTCCTGGGTGGAATCTTTGGGGTCACTCAAGTATACTATCATGTCATCTGCAAATAGGGAAAGCTTGACTTCTTCCTTTCCAATTTGTATCCCCTTAATCTCCTTATGTTGTCTTATTGCTCTGGCTAGAAATTCAAGTACTATATTGAATAAGTATGGGGAGAGTGGACAGCCTTGCCTCGTTCCTGATTTTAGTGGAATTGCTTTGAGTTTCTCTCCATTTAATTTGATGTTGGCTGTTGGTTTGCTATATATTGCCTTTATTATGTTTAGGTATGTTCCCCGTATTCCTGATCGCTCCAAGACTTTTATCATGAAGGGGTGTTGGATTTTGTCAAATGCCTTTTCTGCATCTAGTGAGATGATCATGTGGTTTTTTTCTTTGAGTTTGTTTATATGGTGTATTACGTTGATGGACTTTCGTATGTTTAACCACCCTTGCATCCCTGGGATGAAGCTTACTTGATCATGGTGGATAATTGTTCTGATGTGTTCTTGGAGTCTGTTTGCCAATATTTTATTGAGTATTTTTGCATCAATGTTCATGAGGGAGATCGGTCTGTAGTTCTCTTTCTTTGTTGTATCCTTGTTTGGTTTAGGAATCAGGGTAATTGTAGCCTCATAGAAGGAGTTTGGTAATGTTCCTTCTGTTTCTATTATGTGGAACAACTTAGAGAGTATTGGAATTAACTCTTCTTTGAAGATCTGGTAGAATTCTGCGCTGAAACCATCTGGTCCTGGGCTTTTTTTGGTTGGGAGACTTTTAATGACTGTTTCTATTTCCTTAGGGGTTATTGGGCTATTTAAATAGTTTATCTGGTCTTGATTTAACTTAGGTATGTGGTACTTATCCAGAAAAAAGTCCATTTCTTTTAGGTTTTCCAGTTTTGTGGAGTAGAGGTTTTCGAAATATGACCTTATAATTCTCTGGATTTCCTCAATGTCTGTTGTTATGTCCCCCTTTTCATTTCTGATTTTGTTGATTTGGATTCTCTCTCTCTGTCTTTTGGTTAGTTTGGATAAGGGCTTATCTATCTTGTTGATTTTCTCAAAGAACCAACTCTTTGTTTCATTAATTTTTTGTATTATTCTCTTAGTTTCTAATTTATTAATTTCACCTCTCACTTTGATAATTTCCTGGCGTCTATTCTTCCTGGGAGACTTTGCTTCTTCTTGTTCTAGAGCTTTCGGGTGTGCTGTTAAGTCACTAGTGTGAGATTTCTCCAACTTTTTTATGTGGGCATTTAGTGCTATGAATTTCCCTCTTAGCACTGCTTTCATAGTGTCCCATAAGTTTGGGTATGTGGTGTCTTCATTTTCATTGATCTCTAGGAAGTCTTTAATTTCTTTCTTTATTTCTTCCTTAACCCATTGGTGATTCAGTTGAGCATTATTCAGTTTCCATGAGATTGTAGGTTTTCTGTAGTTTTTGTTGTTGTTGAAATCTAACTTTAAACCATGGTGGTCTGATAGAACACAGAAGGTTATTCCAATTGTTTTGTATCTGTTGAGATTTGCTTTGTGGCCAAGTATGTGGTCGATTTTAGAGAAAGTTCCATGGGGTGCTGAGAAGAATGTATATTCTTTCTTGTTAGGATGAAATGTTCTGTAGATATCTATTAGGTCCAATTGGGTCATGACATCAGTTAAGACCTTTATTTCTCTGTTAAGTTTCGATTTGGGAGATCTGTCTAGTGGTGAAAGTGGGGTGTTGAGATCTCCCACTATTAATGTGTGGGGTTTTATATGTGGTTTAAGCTTTAGTAATGTTTCTTTTACATATGTGGGTGCCCTTGTGTTTGGGGCATAAATGTTCAGAATTGAAACTTCATCTTGGTGGATCTTTCCTGTGATGAGTATGTAATGTCCTTCTTTATCTCTTTTGATTGATTTTAGTTTGAAGTCTATTTTGTTGGATATCAGGATGGCTACCCCTGCTTGTTTCTTAAGACCATTTGATTGGAAAGTCTTTTCCCAGCCTTTTATTCTTAGGTAGTGTCTGTCTTTGAATTTGAGATGTGTTTCTTGTATGCAGCAGAAAGTTGGGTTCTGCTTTCGTATCCATTCTGTAAGTCTATGTCTTTTTATAGGTGAATTAAGTCCATTGATATTAAGGGATATTAATGACCAGTGATTCTTCATCCCTGTTATTTTTGGTGGTAGTGTGTGTGTACTTCCCTTCTTTGGGGTTTACTGTTGTGGCTTTATCTATTGCCTGTGTTTTCGAGTGTGTATCTGACTTCCTTCGGTTGGAATTTTCCTTCTAGTGCTTTCTGTAAGGCTGGGTTTGTGGATAGGTATTGTTTAAATCTGGCTTTGTCTTCGAATGTCTTGTTCCTTCCGTCTATGATGATTGAAAGTTTTGCTTATATTAGTCTGGGCTGACATCCATGGTCTCTTAGTGTCTGCATTACATCTGTCCAGGTCCTTCTGGCTTTCAAAGTCTCCATTGAGAAATCGGGTGTTATTCTGATGGGTTTACCTTTATGGTCACTTGGCCTTTTTCCTTGGCTGCTCTTAATATTCTTTCTTTATTCTGTACATTTAGTTGTTTAATTATTATGTGTCGAGGGGACTTTTTTTGGGGGTCTAGTCTGTTTGGTGTTCTATAGGCTTCTTGTATCTTCATAGGCATTTCCTTCTTTAAGTTGGGAAAGTTTTCTTCTATAATTTTGTTGAATATATTTTCTGTGCCTTTGAGTTGGTATTCTTCACCTTCTTCTATCCCTATAATTCGTAGGTTTGGTCTTTTTATGGTGTCCCAGATTTCTTGGACATTTTGGTTCATGACTTTGTTGGCTTTAGTGTTTCCTTCGACTGATGAAACTATTTCTTCTACTGTATCTTCAATGCCAGAAATCCTCTCTTCCATCTCTTGCATTCTGTTGGTTATACTTGCATCCGAAGTTCCTGATCTTTTACTCAGGTTTTCTATTTCCAGCATTCCCTCTGTTTGTGTCTTCTTTATTTTTTCAATTTCCCTTTTCAGTTCTTGGACTGTTTCCTTTGTTTGTTTCATTGCTTTTTCATGATTTTCTTTCAGTGCTTTATTGTTTTCTTCCAGGGCTTTATTGTTTTCTTCCAGGACTTTATTGTTTTCTTGGAGGGCTTTATTGTTTTCTTCTAATTTGTTTGCCCTTTCCTCTAGTTGTTTACAGCGTTCTTCCAATTTTCTTGTCTTTTCCTCTACACAAGCCTCTGCCTTCTTCATGAAGTTACTCATAAGGCTACTTTCTTCTGCTTCTTCCAATTTTTGGTGTTCAGGTCTAGATGTTGGAGGCGGGCTAGGTTCTGATGATGCTGTATTGCTCTTCATTTTGTTGTATGTACTTCTGCCTTGACGTCTGCCCATCTCCTTGTGGTTCCTTCTTGGTCTTATCGGTGTACTTGTTTCAGAAAGAGCTGACAGATTCAGGAAGACTCTCTCTCTTGTCCAAAAGGGAGTTCTCTTGTCCAACTCTCTGGTCCAGAAGGGAAGTCGGGGGTAGCCTCTGGTCCAGAATGGCAGTGGGGGGCAGGCTGGGAGCTGGGGGCCGGTCTCTAAGTCTCAGGAAGTGACTGGGGTCTCGGGCAAATGGGCATGGGGGCAGGGCGCGGAGATTGCAGGGGATGCCAGGGGGCTTGGAAAAGGGGATCCCTCCCGGTGGGGCTAGAAGGGGAGCTGCCCGGTGGCCAGAACCTGGTGCCAAGGTGGGCAGATCTTCCCGGAGTGGCTGGTGCCCAGGGGTGGGGTCCGGGTTGGACCCGGGTACTCACCTCTGGTCCAGAAGGGAAGTCGTGGGCAGGCTGGGAGCTGGGGGCTGGTCTCTAAGTCTCAGGAAGTGGCTGGGGTCTTGGGCAGATGGGCGTGGGGGCAGGGCGCGGAGATTGCAGGGGCTGTCGGGGGGGGGCCTTGGAAAAGGGGATCCCTCCCGGTGGGGCTAGAAGGGGAGCTGTCCAGTGGCCAGAACCTGGTGCCAAGTTGGGCAGGTCTTCCCGGAGTCTGTACTTGGCTTTTGAGACTGTGAATATTTTAACAATATTAGTTCTAAGTGAATGGCTATGCAATTTATTTCGATATTTCATGTTGTCTTTGATTTCTTTCATTAATGTTTCATAGTTTTCACTTTACAGATCTGATACTTCTTTTTTAATGCTATTGTTAACAGGATTCCATCTTTTAAAATTTCTCTTTCTGACAAATCATTATTGATATAAATAAATGCATAGAAATGATTTTATATGCTGATTTTTTGTCCTTCAATTTTCTGCATTCTTTTCTTAGGTCTGGTAGTTGCTTTGTGTTGTCTGGGTTTTTGCATATACTGTCATTCCGTCTATAAATAAGGATACTTTTGCTTTTTATTTTCAAATCTGGATAACACCTGTTCCTTTTTCTTGTCATATTGGTCTTGTTATTACTTTGTTAATGACTAGAAATGTTGAAAGTAGGGGACCTTGCTCATTACAGGGAAACACTGAGATTTTCCCATTGTTTATGATACTAGTTAATGTTTTTTCAGAAACAGCCATTATTTTATTAGGGGAAATTCCACCTATACTTAATTGAAATTTTGTATCAAGAATTTAGTTCATGACTGGGAAGATGGCTCAGTAGGTTAATACACTTGCCACCAAGCCTGACAACCTGGCCCCACTTGACAGAAAGAGAAAACAAAGTCTTGTGGTTGTCCTCTGACCTCCATATGTGTGCCACGGTATGTGTAAGTATTTGTGCACGTGCACACAAACACAACAAATAGATAAGTGTAATAAGAATACTGTTGAGCCTTGTCAAGTGTGCTTTTCTCTATTGAGGTGGTGGTGTGATTCATGTCATCTTTTCCATCAACTGATAGTATTGTCTGGCTTTTAACCAACCACACAAGGTCATAAGAGTAAACGACAGGCACAGTGTGTCAGTTTTCTGCTGTGTGTGTCAGAGTCATTTGTAGGATTTCATAATGGATGTTTGCACATTTGCTCATCAGAGCTGGATAAGAAGTTTTCTAGTGACATGTGTGGCCAGCTTTGGTGTCAGTGTTTTACGGGGTCCATAATATGAACTTAGAACTGTTTTCTCTATGTATTTTTCTTTATTTTTAGGAATTAAAGAAGTATTTGTACTTTAAATATTTGATATCATTTGCAATGAAGGCATCTAGACATTCCTCATTAGCAGGTTTTAAGTTCTACTTGTTATGGTTCTAGTATGAAACACCCCACAGGCTCACATATCAAAGCCAGTTCTTCAGCTGTTGAGACACTTTTTGAGAGTCACTGGGAACCCAGGAAGTGCAGCATGACTGGAGGAAGTAGGTAACTGCGATGTCTTTGAAGCTGTATGTTCCCTTGGCCTCCCCCTGTATCTCCCTCATTTTGTTTGAGCCAGTTTCTGCTTAACCCCATTCTCTCTGCCATGATGTTCCTCACTGGACTCTCATAGCTATGGAAACTAGTGACGGTGGTCTGAATTTCCTGAAGCCCAAACCCACAGTAAGGCTCCTCCGTGAAGCTGTTTGTGTTGGGCACCTTGTCACATCTTGACAAAAAGCTGAGGAGCACAGGACCCCAAATAGACCTGAAAGGAAACTGGAAACAATCAAATAGGAGTAAGGGCTCAGCCATCCCACTTTTAACAGTGAACAGGTTATCCAGATAAATTCCACAATGAAGTATTAGACTTGAGCTACACTGTAGCCCAAACGAACACAACAGATACATATAGAATATTGTATCCAGCAGAACCAGGATACCCACTTACTCTCACTCACAAGTAAATATGCTTTAGGTCATACAATAAGACTCAGACAGAAACAAATTAAGATGATTGAAACTGTATCAAATATTCTTTCTGAACACCATGGTATAAAATTGGTAAATTTACAATGTGTAGACACTAAATGTTATCAAGTAATATTAAAATAACATCCCTGGATAGCCAGCAGGTCAAAGAAGAATCCGAAGAAAACATTAAAAATGTCTTTAAAGAAACAAAGATAGAAACACAGCACAAAACAAAGCTAAAAGCTACGGCAAAAAACAAAAAACAAAAAAAAAATAAATAAAAAAAATCCAAAACAACAACAACAACAACAAAAACCAGTTCTATAAGGAAAAGTTATAGCATAAATGCCTGGACATGCAGGACACATAGGAAGGTGACAACTGAACTTTGCTTGGCAAAATGGTCCTTCAGGTTCCTGCTTCGCAGAGGAAACTGCCAGACATTCTACAGGACACAGAGAAAAATGACTGAGAGACTCTAGGCCTGTGGGCTAAAGACAGATGCCCCAACTTTACAAAGGAACATTAGGTGACTGTCCAGGCTGTCGGCTGTCTCTGTCTGACTCCCGAAAGTTGCTTGCATACTTCTCCCATTTCCCAGGTAATATTATATCCTTCTGGGGCCTTTGATGTAGTTGAAGACTAGATAGTTATAATTTTCCTTAGGTATGATAAAAGACAAGTTAGATATAAAACTTTAGACTCACAAATACAGGAAAGATAGGATATCTTCTTTAATTTTGCCAATTACAAATAGACTAAATATTGTAACTGTAATTCTTGCTTGATAATTGTTTTGTTATATGTAATTTTACTATGTAAAAGTTAAAACCTTCCTTTTTAAAAAAAAGAAAAGGGAAAGTGCTCTAAGATGTTCTGTATGTTAAATATGTTGCTCTGATGGGTTAATAAATAAAACACTGATTGGCCAGTAGCCAGGCAGGAAGTATAGATGGGATAAGGAGAGAGGAGAATTCTGGGAAGTGGAAGGCTGAGTCAGAGATGCGCTGCCATTCTCTGCCATGAAAAGCGAGATGTAAGGTACCGATAAGCTATGAGCCACATGGCAACTTATAGATTAATAGAAATGGGTTGATTTAAGAAATAAGAACAGTTATCAAGAAGCCTGAGCCATTAGGCCAAACAGCTTAAATAATATAAGTCTCTGTGTGTTTACTCAGTTGGGTCTGAGTGGCTGCCGGACTGGCAGGTGAGAGAGATTTGTCCTGACCATGGCTAGGCAGGGCTGGAGAAAACTCCAGCTATAGCCCTCCATTTCTGGATTGTAGTTCATTCCAGATAGAGTCAAGCTGACAACCAAGAATAACCACCACCGATACTCTTCATGCCTAACTGCCATCACATAGCTGAATGGACAACCTGTGCACTATTAATCAGTGTTAGAAATAAATGAATACCAAGCACAAACAAGCATAGAGAAGCCTCCAATGAACAGCATTAAGTTAAACAACTCAATCTGGAAAGACAGCATGCCATGAGTTCTAGCCCTGTGATATCACAAGGTAAAACTACAGAGATTGCAACCCATGTGGAGTTGCCAGGGTTGTGGCAGGTGGAGAGATGCCAAAGTGGAGGGCAGAGAACTTTTAGGGCAGTAAAATAATCCCACAGGATGGCATCATATTGGATATATGATATTATAATGTATCCAATCTCATGGATGTATTAATACAGCACCCAGAGTGACCCCCAGTGCAAGCTGTGGACATGGGCAATAATGAAGTGTCTATCCTATAACAAATATACTATTTGGGGGAGTGGAATTCTTATAATGGAGGACGGCTGTATATGTGTGGGGACAGTGAGAATACAGGAAATCTATGTGCCTTCCGCTTAATTTCCTTGTGAATTTAAACTGCTTCCCCCAAAATATATATTCTATTTAAAAATTACTACTGCCCACACTCAGACATTCACTGCCTTTGTAAGAGCCTCTGTTCAAAACGTATGCTAATGTGAGGGAAGAAGTTTATAACCCAAACTCATTTTAAAGCTGGTTTATCTCCAAATGCATGAGTGTTTTATTACTGTTATTATAAATGCCCTTTCATGTGGGCTTCTCGTTTGTTGTTGGAGAGAGTTACAGAGTGAAAGGGAAAACAACAGTTTCTTGACAACTTACAGACTTTCAAGTCTCCAGAGTGGGCGGAAGAAGTCAGCGTTGCAGAGCTTGGTGACATGGATAAGACAGCTGGTTCTGAGACGGTAACAGGATTATGACTTTCCCAGAACTCTGCTTCATGGAAACTGCTCTATCAATTTTGGGAACCTGTTCACTTTCAGACCTTAGTCATGAATAATATATTGTCCAGAAAAACTTGAGCCAAAGCTTTTGTTGGCAAGTTCACAAATTTCTAAAACTTTAGCATAGTGGTTTCTAAAAAGGCAATCCGTTATCGTGTGTGTGTGTGTGTGTGTGTGTGTGTGTGTGTGTGTGTGTGTGTGTGTGACTGACTGCTTTAAACTGAGAAAATGCTTTGATTTTCTTACCAAGGTAGGAAGGGAATTATTAACAGTGTTATGTGCTAGGCACTAAACATAAACAGCCTCATTTCATCGTGACAACAAACCCATGAGGTCAGAATTGTTATTTCCACTTTAGACACAGGAAACTAAGGCATGGGAAATACAGCTAAGACTTTCCCATACTCTGACAGCTTTGATGACTAATAACCTTCAAATGGAGGGCGCCGTTCTCATAGCTTCACAGAAGAGAAAAGCAAGTGCAGAAGATCAGTGGTTCATTTGGTGTGAGCCGGAAGTCAGGAGGGCTGGTTTGTGTGCACCCTTCAAACACTAAGCTTTGTAGTCTAGATCAGCAAAAGATCTCACAGCAGAGACGTGGTAGATCCCTGTCTCTACCCCTACCCCTTGAAATTGTTCTCATTTCCAAAGTACAAGGCTCCACTAAAATGAGAGCCATTATTACTAGCTTGACTCTCAGTGTGTCAGGTAAATTGTTTCCTTGACTGAAAGGGCCAGAGCATTTATGTTTCTAAGGATCATTTAAATATGAGCTGGAATTTTTGCATGCAGGCTGTTTTTAAGCCAGGAAATAATTTCTTAATTGTATCTCTGTGACAATGTCTTTGCACAGGAGAGGGTGCCCAGGAAATTCTGGAATGAACAAGGTGACTATTTCCATCAGCAAGCCAAAGTATTTTCACTCTTTTGTTCTTTGAAAAATAGCAAATATTACCTGAACAAGATGATGATATTAACATCTGATGGCTGCACAATTGCACCTGAATTGGCAATATCCAGGAGAAAAGAATGTCCCTGAATGAATTTAGACTAACAGAAAAAAGTACAAACTGATAGGACATTTAATTTCAATAGATCTCTGTCACCTTAAGCCTTATAGTCACATGGAGACCATGTTCTTGAGCTCCAGTTCGGAATCCTGGGCCACTACTCACTGGACACAGAGGATAAGGCCTGTTACCCTGAGACAGGACTTCACCTTCTCCAAAGCTAAGAAGGCAAGTTCCCAGGATCGGGACATCCACCTTAGTGAGGAGTTACATGGCTCCTGTGGATCCGGCCAGACAAGAGTGGTGAGGTGAAAGTCATTCGGTCTGCTGCTCCTGGCTCCTCTGGTCCCGAGTATGCCGCTCACTGTGGACTTCCCTTTCCTTTGAGGCTGCACGGGGCTTTTCCCGCTGTCAGCACCAGCGGCTACGTCTGCCTTCTCAAGCTGGGTCCCCAGGGCCCAGTGCATCATTCACATAAGTCCACAAATGTGTATCTTGGGCCTAAGCATCAGGTCGGACATTAGAGCTAAGGAGTCTTACGCCAGCAACTACAGATTTAGGAGGGAAAATAGATCAAGAAACCAGCTCTAATTATACCGTATAAGACAGCGAGAAAAAAGCAGCAGAAACAGGTGAGAGCGTCTCCACTGTTTACACTTCCAAGCATCCCAGCACTGTCACCTCTGGAGAGGGCCCTGGGCCTGAGGTTTGGAGACAGAAGCAAGAGACCACAGATTCCAAAGGCTGAAAAAAGAAAAGGCATTGCTATTTGGATTGTAAACCCATTCTGTTCTGTGCCTGGAGTGGGAGCACACAGGGGATACCCATTTTCTCTGATGCTAGTATGAAGGCAGAATGTTTCTCTCCCGCCTGCCTGTTCCCAAATATCCAACAGCCATTTCCCAAATAATTGACTCAGAGGCTTGATATTACTTATAAATGCTCAGCTGGTAGCTCTTACGCTTAAATTAACCCATAATTCTTTAGCCACGTGACTTGGTACCTTTTCATCTTGCTTCCTCTGAGTCTGGGTGATGATTCCTGACTACACCCTGCCTCTTCCCAGAATTCTCCTAGTCTGGTCACTGGCCTATACTTCCTGCCTGGCTATTGGCCAATCAATGTTTTGTTAAATCAATCCAAGTGACAAATCTTTACAGTGTACAAGAGCATTATTCTACAGCATTCCCCCCCCCCCTTTTTGTCTAATTATAAAGGAAGATGTTAACCTTAATATAGTAAAACAGTTGTTAAGAATTACAGTAGCAATATCCAATCCATTTGTATTTGATAAAATTAGAGAAAATACTTAATTATCTATCTTATCTTGGTGAGTCTAAAGTTTTGTATCTAAATTACTTTCTAATATAACTAATAAAAACTATAATTATAACTATTTAGTCTTCAACTCCATTGAAGACCGCAGAAGGGTGAAATGTTATCTGAGTAAACAGGAAGTACATTGTAAGCAATTTCCAAAATTCTAGAAATGACAGAGACATCTGGCTGCCTGGACAGTCCTCAAAAGTTCCTCTGCAGTGTTGGGGCATCTATCTTTAGTGTCTGGCAGATTTCTCAGTGAAGCGAGAAATTTGAAGGACTGTCCTGCCTGCTTTGGCAAAATACATCAGTCACTTTCTTCTGTGTCCTGCAGAATGTCTGACAGATTCTTCCATGAAGCAACAACACTGAAGAACTGTCCCATCTTATTTTGGCGAGTTCAGTAGTCATTTTCTTGTGGGTACTGCATGTCCAGTTTATACAGCATATTGTCAAGCAATAGATGCAAGAGCAATTTCTTGTCCAAATGGCTAGCCTTGACATATTAAAAGAAAGCTCCACAAGGAGCTTCTTCAATACCCATCATCTTCTTCCAGTAATTGGTGCTGCCAGGAGTAGATGTGTCTGACTGTTGAGAAAAGCCCAAGTTCTTAAAACATTTTAAATGTCATATTCTGTGGGTCTTTGAAGTGTTATAATATTGCCTATTCATCTGAAATATGTCTCTGCACATCTAGAAAACCTAACTAACATGACTATAAGTGTGCTATTAAGATGATTATTAATCTGTACTTCTTAATTATATATTACATTTTAAAATGAGCTGCATAAGCATAATACCCTAAATAAAGGTAGAAATATACATACAGTATAACAAAATTAACTTTAAATTTATATCAATAAACTAAAATCTATACTGATGTAAAATATGTAAGATTAACAGCAGTTTTTTTTATTAAAGTAGATTTAATAATATACTGTTTCCCCCCATCATTTCTATATTATATCCCCTTTCTTCTTTTAGGAAGAAATTGACTATGATCAATAACAATTTGTAACCAAACACCCTAAGCAAAGACAAGCATCTATAATTTATTTTTTGGGGAATGTGGGCATAGTTTTCTAGGCTACTTCCTGATGATTGGGGGTGCTGTTAATCTTATGGGAACCCTGAGAAAAATATGGCCAAGTCCTGACTGGAGTAGTCTGTGAGTCTGGATCATCTCAGTCAGCAGTCTAAAGCTTTTGTGGATGCAGAACTCAGAGGAAACTGCAATTAGAGGCACTCTGAAATGTTGGATAATCTAGGCCATTTGTTCCCATTGGAGATTTTTCAGGGCGGGGGGGGGGGGGGGGTCTTCCTTGATCAAGTCTGACTTTTCTTAACATGGAATGAATCCACAGCCTCTCATTTCCTGTGGAAATAAAAGCACAATCTCTTCTCCAAAGTAACATATCTTATGACTTAAATTTTGAAGTCAAGGTATTTTCAAAATATATAGATTGGATTAATTTAGCAACATTTATAATCAAATGTCTCTTAGCAGCTTTTGCTCCTTCCTTAGCTTCAAAGACAACACAGTAATATGCAGTATCCAGACTCTCTGTGTATTTTTTATCTTTATGTGGATTTTTTATATTACTTTACTCCATTTTAAGGACTTTATTATTTTAAAACTATATATTTCTTTTTTATGACTGTCTATACCATCTCTTTACTCTCCCAAGCCTACACATATTTTTAAACATACTATATATAGCCTGCTCAGGGGATTTTTTTTGTTTCTGTTTTTTAAAATCTGTCTTTACTGCTTATCTCTATCTTTTTCTGACGACAGAAGCATTTAAGCTGCTAAGCAGGTATGGCTAAGACTAAAGCTGCAGCTTTGGTGGCTGGCTCTGCCCCAATCCTTGGTTCTTTGAGAAACTAATCTCATGATGGAGGCTTATTTACTGTCAGCTCTGAAAGCTGTGTTTACCACTCTAACTCTGGGAAGTTTTTGGTTCCATGCTGCCACCAAGCAGTGTGCCACCACTGCTCATATATTCCATTTAAGTGTTCAGTAATAGGACCTCTTAAAGAATCTGCCTGTTCCCAAATACCCAGCAGCCACTTCTTAAATAATTGACTCCGAGGCTTAATATTACTTATAAATGCTCAGCCGGTAGCTCTTATGCTTAAATTAACCCATAATTCTTATCTATGTTTAGCCATGTGGCTTGGTACCTTTTCTCAGTAAGTTTTGTATAATACTAGAGGGTCCAGCCTTAATATTATACATCCCAGAGGCTCAGGAGAGAGAACTATGAAAGGCCAGGACTATTTTTGGGAAATAGAATTTCAGCTCATCAAGCTCTTAGTCCTGTCATTTACTCTTATAAATCCTCTTCTCTGTCCTCCTGTGCCCTGGGAGTCCTGGTATATATACACTTACAAGCAGTAATCCCTTGGCAGTGCAAAGCCAGGCTTCCAGGGTCAAATGGAGGGGTGATAAGAATCACAAAA
Organism: Peromyscus maniculatus bairdii; assembly: GCF_049852395.1. NCBI lineage: Eukaryota > Metazoa > Chordata > Mammalia > Rodentia > Cricetidae > Peromyscus > Peromyscus maniculatus. The sequence continues at coordinate 7,038,451 of NC_134857.1, read as the reverse complement.
GGGGCAGTAATTGTCAGTTATCATTTGCAACCCACAAGAGAAGTGATTAATGGGGAAATGAATTAACTAAAGGCTAAATTCAGGTAATATCTAAGAGGGATCTTATGGGCTCAACTATAATCTTAAATGTGATTGGTAGAAAATGTTAAGAATCTATAAGTTGCTAGATCAATGGGAGAAAATAAAACTGCCTTCTTTTTTTCCTGTGACTCATATCTGTCCAAGCTATCTGCCATTTTTCTGCAGGGTGGGGGAAAGTGTGATCAGTCACTAGGCAACCTGTGTACAGCTGGATGCCTCTGGTGATAGTTAAAGGGAGATCTGGAACTAAAGGTAAGATTTGGGAAAGGAGGAAGTTAAGCTTAATTGGCACATCTGCCAGGCCTTCTCAAATAGTCTGGATGCTTAAGTCTGTTCTTAGAGAGTACAGAGGTATCTCTGATAAGGTACTTTCCTCCATCTGGGGATGGACCTGGCCAGATGCTGCCAATGATGATAATTACAGGGAGGCTTGAACTGGGGTTCTGGTTGAGCATAGCTGTTAGTGCACAGGTTATCTAAATATTCCTAGAAGTGGTTAGGTAAGGAGTTAGAGGTCTATAAAGTTAGTAAGGCTGTAAGAAAAGGAGGGTCCAAGCTAAATTGTACAAAGCTATTACTTGAGGTCCACCTGACCTAGGCATTGTCTCCATGTGGAATTTTACCCTAATTCAGGAGACTTATTATGTGGTCATTTGGACTGTTATTTCTGTTAGTCCTTAAAAGTGACTAAGGGAGATATCTGATTCCAATGCTGAAAGGGGAGAAATGGATGGGCTGTGGGGAAGGAAGCCTTTCCTGAGGCTGTTCTCCAAATACCTGGAATGTATATGTCCAAAGAGTGATCAGTCCACACTGTTAGCAATTCTTAGGGAAAAATCAATTGGGAAAACTATGAAGGCACATATGATTTTCACAACAGAAGGCAGCTGATATATAACAAGCCAAATAACATAAAATGCTCCTTGGAATTTGGCTTCCTCTGAATGAATTCCTTGATCCCTCCAGGTAGTGGCTTTGCCATAACCAAATGAGTTCTTATAATGTATTCCTGAGGCCTGTAGCAAGTAAGACATTCTCATCTTGCTTCCTGTACATCTGACTGGTGACTCCTGACTCTGCCCTTCCTCTTCTCAGAATTCTCATAGTCTGGTCACCCTGCCTACACTTCCTGCCTGGCTACTGGCCAATCAGAATTTTATTAAACCATTTCGAGTGACAGATCTTTACAGTGTACAAGAGCATTATCTCACACTCACTAAAGAAGTGTAAAGTGTATAAGGTTGAGAGACATCAAGAGATAGTATTTGGTTGGTAATACAAGTTAGGATAGAAAGTGAATTAGGTACAAGACTTTGGACTCACCAAGATAGGATAGATAGCAGAGCATTTTCTCTGAATTTGTCAAATGCTAATGGACTAGACACTGTTGATATATTTATTGCCTGTATATATTTTATATAATTATTGTACTTATTGTATATAGTTTTATGTTAGTTATAATTTTTTTTATTTTAGACAAAAAAGGGGAAATGTGGTGATATTTTGTTTGTGATCTAACAAATAAAGCTTGCCTAAGATCAGAGCCAGGAAGTGGTGGCACACACCTTTGATCCCAGCACTTGTGGTTTCACACCTTTAATTCCAGCACTAGGGAGGTAGAGACAGGAAGTGATATGTCTAAGTGGAGAGGGGAATATAAGGCAAGAGGAGACAGGAACTCAGGCTGAGGATTAGGTATTGGTAAGAAGTCTTTCTATGGCTGGTTGCTCTGCTTCTCTGATCTTCCATCTTTCACCCTGATATCTGATTCTGGGTTTTTATCATTAAGATCAATTAGAATTTGCAGACACTAGTAGGCCTAAATTTTTCTAACCACCCTCCCCTAGCAACTACACGCACAATTTCCACACACTGGCTTCTTCTGTGAGGTATATAAGTCTCCTGTGTCCCATAGACCCTTAGCCACATCCATTTATTCATGTAGAAAAACTTGATTGTGTGCAATAAGGAATTTGTGACACACCCAGCATTGCTCTTTCTGGTAATTATCTTGGCTATTCAAAAGTTTGTTCTCCATACAAGTTTTAGAGTTTTTGTAGTCTTTGAATAATGTCATTACGGTTTTGAGGGGGATTGCACAAAATCTGTAGGGTTCTTTCAACAAAATAGCCATTTCACAGTGTTAATTTTGCTGATCTGAGTATGGGAGATCTTTCCATTTTTTATTATTTTCTTCAATTTCTTTCTTTGGTGTCCTAAAGTTTTCATTGTAGATGTCTTTAACCACCTTGGTTTGTTTTTTTATAGTTTTTTAAAGTTGTGAATGTTTTTTTCTTTTCTGAATTTGATTTCTTTTTTAGAAAGTTTATCATTGTTTATAACAACCAATTTTTATATGTTGCTTTTGCCCTTATGCTGAATATGTTCATCAAATCTTCGGCTTTGCTGTTGGAGTCTTTAGGGTCTCCCATGTGTGGGCTCATGTCCTCTGTCAGGAGAGATGCTTTGGCATTTTCCTTTCCTGTTTGTATCTTTTCCCATTTCTCTTGTTTTATTGTTCAAACTACTACTTTGGGCACTATTGAATAAGAATGGAGTCAGGGGCATCAATATCTCACTCCAGCTTTTAGAGGAAATGCCAGTCAGTGTAATGTTGGCTATATGTTTGTTGTATGTATCCTTTATTATGGTGACATATGGTCCTTCTATCCATGGTCTCTTTGGAATTGTCACCATGAACAGTGTTGATCTCTGTCAAAGGCTTTCTTGCCTTGATCAAAATGAGCATGCAGTTTTTATTCATAAGTCTGTTTAGGGCTGAATTACTCTTGTTGACTGCATATATTGAATCAACCTTGCATCTCCTAAATGAATCCAACATGGCTATGCTCTATGATCTCTTAGTATGTCCTTGAACCCAGCTTGCATTTTTTTCTGAGAGTTTTGAATATTTATTTGTGATATGTTCCAATTAAAACTGGAAAAGTGGTAGCTTCTTTGATGGTTAAATGTTATTTCTTCTTATTATTTGAAAATACTATACATGCATATAATCATGTGTTTTGATGAAGTGCACCCCTATTTCTGCCCTTCCTGTTCCTTCCCTCTTCCTTCCCACTATTCCCTCTCAATTTCATGTTTGTTTTTCAACCTACTGAGTTCATTTAGTGCTTCCAGAATGTGCCTGAGTATAAGGTCATCTATTGGAGCACGAGTGGCCTCTCCAGGTCACATCCTTAATAAATGCTTCCTCTCCCAGCAGCCATCAATTGCCAACAGGTCTTCAGCTAGGGATGGGACTTATTGGTCATCCCCACTCCCATAAAGTGATTTTGTTTGCTTTGAGCTTGCACAGATCTTGTACACTTTGTCACAACTGTTGTGAATTCATATGTGCAGCTGCCCTGTTGCTCCTGGAAAACACTGTCTTGTAGTCACCCACTTTTTCAGTCTGTCTTCTGAAATTATGTTTGATTCCTGGGAGGAGGAACTTTCTTATTAATTAATTTTTTTCATTTATTTTACATTCAGACAGGAGTTTCCCCTCCCTCTTCTCCTCCCATTCCCACCCTGCCACATACTGAGAAGTTTTGTGTTTATTTTCACTGGGGAAATATGTGTATAGAGTCCCTTTATCTTGTGTGCTTATCTGGCTTTGGTATCAGGGTGATACTGGCTGTGTAGAATGAATGTGGTGGAGAGCCTTCTTTCTGTCTTATAAAATAATTTGAGGAACAGTGCTGCTCTTTAGAGTTTTGGCAGACTTCATCAGTGAATTCATTGTTTTATCTTCTTCATGAATTTTCCTCTAACATAAAGTCAACTTACTTATCTATTCTGATTTATTTTTTGCTTCAATTTCTACTTTATTAGATACCAGAATAGCTATGCCAACTTGTTTGTGGTTTCTAGTCCCTTGATGGAATGCTTTCAGTCTTAGTATGTGAGTGTCATTACTAGTGAGGTGTGTTTCTTGGCAATACAAGACAGTAGTATCGATTTTAAAACCATCTAATTAGTTTGTATCTCTTTATTTGTTAGGAACATTTACATTTACTAATTTCTGCAATTCTGTTCTTTGCTCTCTGGCTGCTGGGATTATTGGTTCTTTTCTTTCTTTCCCATTAGTATCTGACATTTGCTGTTTTATTGTGTTGGACATGGTGTGTTCTATCTTAGTTTTTCTTGGCTCATCTATTTTTCACACAACATTTATTCTTTCCTGGGTTCTCAAGGTTGAAGCTGTCCTCTGGGTATAGTGCCCCTGTAAGCATCTTCTGTAGCACTGGCTTGGTGGTCATGAACTGACTTAGATTGTGCAATCTTGGAATGTCTTTACTTCTCCATCAGTTTCAAGACAGCTTTGTTGGTTATAGTGCTCTTCTTTGGCAGGCAGTGGTTTGCTTTCAGTATCGGGAATGCATTGTTCAATACTTTCTTGACTTTGAGGGTTGCCAGCAAGAAATCTGTTGTCATTCTGATGTCTCTGCCTTGTGAATGGGCACATTTCCTCTATGGCCTTAATATTGTTTCCTTGTATTTTTAAACTTTTAACTACAGTAAGTCAGCAAGGTTCCCTGTTTATGTCTATTCAGGATTCTAAGTGCTCTTGCTTTGAATGTCTACTTTTTTTTCTCTAGATGTGGAAACTTTTCTGCTTTAATTTTGCTCCTATTTGTTCAGCTCCTTCAATCCTGTATATTTTTAAGTTTGATACTTTGATTACTGTTTACCACTCTAGAGGTGGTAGGACCTAATAGAATGGAGCTAAAAAATGATGAGATGAAACAGACTAAAGTCTCATCAATAGCCAACTATTGAGAGCATCAGACAATTTATACTCTGAGGGTTAAGAGGAATAACATGAGTAAAGTGTCCAATCACAAGAGGAAGCTGCATATGACAGGCAAGCTGAACATGGTAGACAAGCTGCACATGGCAAAAACATGTTTTTCCATAGAGGCATAAACAAATAACAACAGCCAATTGTAACGTATAATCTGAAGTAAACTCAGTTCTATCTGCTACACCTGGGAGGGGCATGAAAGTATAATCCAAGAATAATTTTGTGCTTTTGAAGACACTGAGGTCACAAGAACCTTGTCTTGGATTTTTTGAGTTTTCTCACAAGCACTCAGAAATCTCACATGACTCCATTCTTGGACAGTGTTCCAACAGATTATAACCCACAGTTCTTGACCATCATGGTCATAGTTGGTTATTTTTCTCCTTCTGATATTCAGTGTAGTATTATTTTTTATCAATCCTAAAACTTATTTCTGGTAATTTTTCACGTTACCACATTACATGGTTGAGTTTCAAAGTGATTCTAACCATTAAGTGTTTTTTGTTTGTTTGTTTGTTTGTTTGTTCTTAATTTTATTTCTTGGATTTTTCTATTTTTTCCAAAATATCAGTTTTCTTGCAAAACTTTTCTATTCTATGTTGCCAATTTTCCATGCACACTTATTTTCTTATTTATTTATTTATTTATTTATTTATTAAAAGTAGATTCTTCTCTCATATAATACATCCTTTCCATTCCCTCTACTCCTTCTAGCCCCCTGAAACCTCCCTTCTCCCCCAGATCCACTCCCCTTCTGATTTTTCTTCAGAAAAGAGCAGGCCTTCAAGAGATGACAGCCAAACATGGCAAAACATTAAGACAACACAGAAGCCCTTGTATTAGGCTAGAGAAGGCAACTCAATAAGAGGAAAAGGGTACCAAGAACAGGCAAAAGAGTTGGAAATACACCCACTGTAAGGAGTCCTACAAAAACACCAGCCTAACAGCCATAACATATATGCAGAGGACTTGGTACAGACCCATGCAGACCTATAGTTTGTCACTTCTAGAGGAAAACTCTCCCTGAACAGTGGGGGCTTCTTCAGACCTCAGATTAGGCACAAACCACACCCAAATACCTGTTTTCACAGAGATCCTTTATTAAATGGGGAAGGAAAGTTAAAGTGGCTGCAGAAAACAGCAGCAAATGACCTTGCAGATATACTTTTTAGGAGGAGAAGAAGGGAAAGTCTGGGTTAGAATGGGCTAGGATGCAGGGTAATGTGCATAGGGGATGAGGGAAAGGGTGACGGAGACAAGAGAAAAGAAGGGACAAAAGACTGCATCTGGATAGAGAGGAGACAGACATGGCACATAGGCAAATGGCAGTTTATAAAGGTAAAGGGAGAAACCCCATGTTAGGATGAGGTGTTTAATTTTAACTGGGCATGTTAATTAAGTGAGCCAAAGGGGCCCTCTGGTTGCTGGACCTTGATAGTCAGTCTCAGAGGAAGAAGTAGCCAAATAAGGGAATAGATCTTGGTGGCTAGCTTTAGGAATGTAATCTAATGGTTTTTAGCAAGGCAGAGGGAATGAAGGAGAAGACCAAAGCCTGCCAGAGCCACATGCACGAGTGGGCGAGTGTCCCTTCAACTTCAGTCTCTGTGAGCTCTGCTTAGTTGATGCAATGGACCATGTTCTCTTCGTGTCCTTGAACCCCCTGACTCCTTCCCCTTCTTCCTTGGGGTTCCCTGATCTCTGAGGGGAGGAACTTGATAGAGATCTCCAATTTAGACTCTCTCTCGACATGATGTCTGCCTATGGGTCTCTGTATCCACTCCACCTGCTGCTGGAGGAAGGCTCTATGGTGATGACTAGACAAGGAACTGCTCTATTAATATAGCAGAATATCACAAGAACTCATTTTATTTATTTATTTGTTTGTTTATTTATTTATTTAGCCAGTTGTGTTTGATTCTAACCTAGGTCTGTGGGTTGTCTAGTCTCTAGTTCCTGACCATCCAGGCAGTGTAGGCAAGGAATACCTCTCATGGTATGGGCCTCAAGGTAAACAAGCATTAGTTGGCCACTCCCACAAATTCTGTGCTACTGTTGACCCAGCACATCTGTGGCAGGACAGATTGTAGTTGGAGGGTTTTGTAGCAGGGTTGATGTCTAGGTTTCTCTTTTTGTAGGCTGCAAAGTACCTTGCCACACCAAAGAGACTAGAATATAATGGTGAAGTCTCCTTACAGATACCAGCTTGACCTCCCTCTGTTGAATGAGCTATGTGGATAGTATTCTTGGCAATAGGGCCCCCACTGTCAGTTTTCAGAGAATGACATTCTGTCCTAAATTAGCCTGGGTTGTTCAGGGATCACCATGGGACCCTCTCAGCCAAAAACTCAACCAAATATAACACAGTCCCACCACTAGAAGCCTTGCCTGGCTACAAAAGATGACCAGTTCAAATTCTGTATTCTCCATTACTAGGAGTCCTCACTAGTGTCTACCTCATAGATTCCAGGAAGTTCTCACTGCACTAGGTATCCTCATCACTCCCCTGAATGTTTCTCAACTCCAGCTGTCTCCCCATACTCACTCTCTCCACCCCTCCTCATCTGATCCTTCCCACTCCTATCTCTACCAACACCAAGTCTACCTATAAAATTTATTCAATTTCCCATTCCCAGGGAGGTCCCCCCAAGAGCCCTCTTCTTCACCTAACTCTGGGCCTATGGATTGTAGCTTGGTTATCATTTACTTAACAGATAATATCCACTTATAAGTGAGTACATGCCATATTTGTCTTTCTAGGTCTAGGTTACCTCATGCAAGATGATTTTTTTCCAGTTTTATACATTTGTCTGCAAATTTCATGATGTCATTTTTTTTTAAACAGATGGGTAATACTCCACTCTGTAAATGTACTACTTTTTATTTATCCATTTTTTTTTGTTGGGGGACACTTAGGTTTTCAGTTTCTGACAATTACAAATAAAACTGAAATAAATATAGTCAAGCAAGTGTCATTGTGGTAGGATGGAGCATCCTTTGGGTATATGTCCCAAAGTGGTATAGTTATGTCTTGAGATAGATCAATTCTTAATAATCTGAGAAACTGCCATATTGATTTCCATAGTGGCTGCACTAGTTTACACTCCCACGAGCAGTGGAGGTGTGTTCCACTTACTCCACATCCTCTCCAGTTGCCATTTGTGTTATTGATCTTAATCATTCTGACAGGTGTAAGATGGAATTTCAGAAGAGTTTTGATTTGCATTTCTCTGATGGCTGAGAATGTTGAACATTTCTTTGTTTCTCAGCCATTTGTAATTCCTTTGTTGAGAATTCCGTTTAGATCTGCATCCCAGTTCTCAACAGGATTTTTTTATATCTAGTTTCTTAAATTCTTTATATATTTTGGATATTAATCCTCTACTGGATGTGGAGTTGGTAAAAATCTTTTCCCATTCTGTAGGCTCTTTGTGTGATTGACAATGTCCTTTGCCTTATAGAAGCTTTTCAGTTTCAATAGGTCCCATTTATTAATCATTGATCTTAGTGCCTGTGCTATTGGTATTCTGTTCAGAAAGTTGTCTCCTGTGCCACTGTGTTCAAGGCAATTCCCTACTTTCTCTTATACCAGGTTCAATGTATCTTGCTGTATGTTGAGGTGTTTGATCCACTTGGACTTGAGGTTTATGAAGGATAATAGGTATGGATTTATGTACATTCTTCTACATGAAGACATTAGTTTGATCAGCACCATTTGTTGAAGATGCTATCTTTTTTCCAGTGTGTATTTCTGGCTTCTTTATGAAAATCTGATGTCCATATGTATATGAACTTATGTCTGGGTCTTTGGTTTATTCCATTAATCAATGTGCCAATATTATGTAGTTTTACTACTATAGCTCTGTAGCACAACTTGAAATCAGGGATGGTGATACCTCTAGCAGTTCTTTTACTGTTCAGGATTGTTTCAGCTATCCTGGGTTTTTTGTTTTTTCATATGAAGTTGAGAATTGTCCTTTCAAGGTTTGTAAATAATTGTATTGGAATTTTGATGGGGGTTGCATTAAATTTGTAGATTGCTTTTGGTAGGATGGCCATTTTCACTACAATAATCCTACTGAGCCACAAGGATGGGCAATATTTCCATCTTCTGATAGCTTCTTCAATTATTATAGTTTTTATCATACACGCCTTTTACTTGCTTGGTTAGAGTTACCCCAAGATATTTTGTATTATTTGAGGCTATTGTGAAAAGTGTTGTTTCCTTGATTTCTTTCTCAATATATTTGTCATTTGTATATAGGAGGACTACTGATTCTTCTTTTTCTTTTCTTTTCTTTTCTTTTTTTTCTTAGTTTATTTTGTTTCCAGCCACTTTGCTGAAAGTCTTTATCAGCTGTAAGAGTTCCCTGGTGGAATTTTTCAAGTCACTTATGTATACTATTATATCATCTACAAATAAAGATACTTTACCTTCTTCCCTTCCAATTTGTATCCCCTTGATTTCCTTCAGTTGTCTTATTGCAGTAGCTAAAATTCAAGCACCACATTGAACAGATATGGAGAGAGTAGATAGCCTTGTCTTGTTCCTGATTTTACTGGAATTCTTTGAGTTTCTCTCTATTTAATTTGATATTGACTATAGGCTTGTTGAAAATTGTCATTATTATGTTTAGGTATGCCCCTTGTATCCTTAATCTCTTCAGGACTTTCATCATGAAGGGTGTTGGATTTTGTCTAAGAATTTTTCAGCATCTAATGAGATGCTCATGAGTTGTGGGTTTTTTCTATCAGTTTGTTTATATGGTGCATTATATTTACTGACTTTATTATGTTGAATCATCCCTGCATCTCTGGAATGAAACCTACTTGATCATGGTAGATGACCTTTTTGATTCAGTTTACAAGTAGTACTTTGTAGAGTATTTCTGTATTTGTGTTCATAGGAGAAATTGGTCTGTAATTCTCTTTCTTTGTTAAATCTTTATGTGATTTTGGTATCAAGGTGACTATAGCCTTATAAAATAATTTGGACAATGTTCTTTTTATTTCTATTTTGTGGAATAGTTTGAGGAGTATTAATGTTAACTCTTCTTTGGAAATCTGGTAGAATTCTGTGCTAAAACTGGTTCTGGGCTTTTTTTGTTTGTTTGTTTGGGAGACTTTTAATGACTGCTTCTTTTTCACCAGGTATTATAGGTCTATTTAAATTGTTTATCTGACATTGATTTAACTTTGGGAAGTGATACATATAAAAAAAATACCCATTTCTTTATATTTTCCAGTTTAGTGGAGTATAGGTGTAGGGAAAAGAGGCCAGCTAACAAAACTCACTCTGACCCTGGAGCCCAGAACCAAGGAAAGAAACATAGCCTAAATCTGGGACCCAAGCCAATGAAAGAAACACTTTATCACTGAACCCAGAGCCAAAAAAAAAAAAAATGCCCTAACTCTGAAACCACACACTCTGTCCCTGGAAACAGAGCCAATGAAAGAAATATGCACTGGCCTTAGAATTAGAGCTAAAAGCTAAGAAAGGCTAGTGAAAGAAACACAGTTTGGCTCTGAAATCAGGGCCATCTCTCTGCCCCTGACCAATAAAACTAACTAATCCCTAAACAGAAAATCTTCTCCTTGGAGAAACTCTGGCCTTTGGAAATCAATATGGTGCTTTCTTATGGAAATCAACCTCCCTCAAGACCCAGCTATACCACTCTTGGGCATATACCCAAGGAATGCTAAATCATACCACAAGGACACATGCTCAACTATGTTCATAGCAACATTATTGAGGTTTGCAGGCAAATGGATGGAACTAGAAAAAATCATCCCGAGTGACGTAACCCAGACTCAGAAAGACAAACATGGGATGTACTCACTCATAAGTGGATACTACATGTAAAGCAAAGGATAACCAGACTACAACTCACAACTCCAGGGAGACTACCTAGTAAAGAAGACCCTAAGAAAGACACAGGGATCACCCAATGACAGAGAAAGGGATGAGATCTACATGAGCAAACTTGGGGTGGGGGAATAATGGAGTGCAAGGATCAGGGGAAAGAGAGCTTAGGGGAGTGGGAGGTCCCAGCTGGATCAAGAGCAGAGTGGGAGAATGGAGAGGGAGATAACATGATAAATGAAGACCCCAGGGGAATAGGAAGAAGCAGAGTGCTAGAGAGGTCTCCAGAAATCCATAAAGATACCTCCACTGTAGACTACTGGCAAATAGTAGAGAGAGTGCCTGAGCTGACCTGCTCTGGTGATAGGATGGCTGAACACCCTAACTGTCATGATAGAACTCTCATCCAGTGTCTGATGGAAGCAGATGCAGAGAGCCACAGCCAAGCCCCAGGTGGAGCTCTAGGAGTCCAATCGGTGAGAGAGAGGAGGGATTATATGAGCGAGAGATATTGAGACCATGATTGGAAAAAGCACAGGGACAAATAGTCAAACTAGTGGAAATGCATGAACTGTGAACCAATGGCTGAGGAGCCCCCATGGAACTGGACCAGGCCCTCTGGATAAGTGAGACAGTTGACTAGCTTGAACTGTTTGGGAGGCCACCAGGCAGTGGAGCCAGGACCTGTCCTTGGTGCATGGGCTGTGCTGGGACACTTTGCTCAGCCTTGGTGTAGGGAGGAGGGAACTGGCCCTGCCTCAACTGAGTCTACCAGGTTGGGCTGACTCCCCAGCGGAGACCTTGCCTTGGAGGAGGTAGGAATGGGGGTGGATTGGGGGAGCAGAGATGGGGGGGTGAAAGGAGGGAGGATGGGGGAATCCGTGGCTGATATGTAAAATTAAGTTAATTATACAATAAAAATATTAAAAAAAAGAAATCCTATATAAACCACCCTGCCTGCTCATTGTTGGCTGTTCTCTCCCCCCCCCCAAGGAAAGGTAGCCACTCTTCTGGACTCCTCCTTCCCAAATAAATCTCTTTCTCAAAAGAGTCTTGGGTGTGAAAATCTTCATTCACTGGCCCAGAGAAGAAGAACCTTGCTAAGACATCCCTTAGAGGACTGAGCAGAAAAAAAAAAAAAAAAAAAAACCTTTTAGAGACATTCCCTTAGGAGGCTGAGCAAGGAAGAGCAGAACAGAAGAACCTTGCTGAGATGTTCCTTAGGGGACTAAGCAAGGTGGAGCAGAACAGAAGAACCTTACTGAGATGTTCCTTAGAGGACTGAGCAAGGCAGGAAGAAAAAGTAACAGTTATTCACTCTAGCTTGAGGAGATTGCTCTATTTCTGCAGGGGTTTTCCCTTTAGCAGTATGAAGAAAAAGAAGCAACATCTTGGGCTGGAGAAGAAGCAGAGTTCTGCTGGGAAGCCTCTGTAAGTGGGGGCTGAGTAAAGCTCAGCTCTAAGGGCTCTTCAGGAGAGGATCAGGATTGCTATATCCTGCAGGGAGATCACCCCCCACCACACCCCAACTCAGGGTATAGCCTGACTCCCCAAACAGTCAGGACACCTTTTCCTCCAGAGCTGAGCTGTCCCATTGCAGCTCCAGCCAGTAGAGCTGTCCTAGCAGCTCCAGGTATAGCCTGACTCCCTGAGCAGTCAGGATACCTTTCCCTCAAAGTTGCCACACTCGCTTGCTTACAATATGACCTAATGATCCTTTGGATTTCTTCAGTGTCAGTTGTTAAGCCTCCCTTTTTGTTTTTGACTTTATAAATTTCGATATTCTTTCTCTGTCTTGATTAGTTTGGATAAAGGTTTGGCTATCTTGTTGATTTTCTCAATGAGCTCTTTGTTTTATTCATTCTTTGTATTATTCTTTGTTGCTATTTTATTGATCTCAGCCCTCGGTTTGATTGTTTTTGCCATCTACTCTTCTTGTCTATGCATACTTTATTTTAGAATGAAGTTCTAGAGCTTTCAGGGGTGCTGTTAAGTTGCTAGACTGAGATCTCTCTAACTCTCTTATGTAAGCATTTAGGGCTATGAACTTTCCTCTTAGAATACTTTCATTGTGTCTCATATGTTTTGGTATATTGTGTATTCATTTTCATTGAATTCTAGTAAGTCTTTTATTTCTTTATTTCTGTCTTGACCCAATTTTCATCCAATAGAAACTTGTTCAGTTTCCACGAGTTTGTAAACTTTCTGTTGTTTCTGTTGCTGTTGATATCCAGCTTTAGTCCATGGTGGTTTGATAGGATGCACAGAGTTATTTCACTTTTCTTATATACATTGAGACTTGCTTTGTGTCTGAGTATGTGGTCAATTGTGGAGAAAGTTCCATGAGGTGCTGTAATATATATTCTTTTGTTTTGGGGTGACATGTTCTGTCAATATCCGTTATATTCATTTGGTTTATAACAACAGTTAGGCTTATCATTTCTTGTTTTAGTTTTTGTCTGGATGACCTGTCCATTGATTGGAGTGGAGGTATTGAAGTCTCTCACTATCAGTGTGTGAGGGTCAATATGTGATTTAAGCTGTAGTAGTGTTTTGGGGTTTTTGGGATTTTTTTTTGGTTCATTTGTTTCGTTTTGTTTTTTACAAAAGTGGGTGCTTTTGTGTTTGGGGCACAGATGTTAAGAATTTAAATGTCATTTTGGTGGATTTTCCCTTTGGTGAATATGTAATGTCCTTCCCATAGTTTTTTTTTTTTACTGATTTTGGTTTGAATTCTATTTTGTTAGATATTAAAATGGCTTTGCTAGCATGCTTCTTAGGTCCATTTGCTTGGATTATCTTTTTCCAACTCTTTATCCTGAGGTAGTATCTATCCTTGATGTTGAGGTGTACTTCTTGTATGCAGCAGAAGGATGGGTCCTATTTCTGCATCCATTCTCTTAATCTGTGTCTTTTTGCTGGGGAATTGAAACCATTGAATTTGAGAGATATTAATGGCCAATAATTGTTAATTCCTGTTATTTTGTTGTTGTTGGTGGTGGTCTTGGTGGTATGTGTATATGTGTGTTTCTCTCCTGTTGGTTTTGCTGGTGTGAGATTATTTATTTTCTGTGTTTTCATGTATGTAGTTAACCTCCTTGGTTTGGAGTTTTCCTGCTGTAGGGATGGATTTGTAGATAGATATTGTTTAAATTTGATTTTATCATGGACTATCTTATTTTCTCCGTCTATGATAATTGAAAGCTTTGCTGGATATAGTAATCTTGGCTGGCATCTGTGGTCTCTTAAAGTCTGCAGCACATCTATCCAAGTCCTTCTGACTTTTAGAGTCTCCTTTGATAAGTCAGGTGTAATCCTTACAGATCTGCCTTTATGTGTTACTTAGTCTTTTTCCTTTGTGGCTTTCAATATTCTTTCTTTCTTCTGTATGTTTAGTGTTTTGATTACTATGTAGTGAGGCGACTTTTTTCAGTCTTTTTTGGTGGTCTATATGTTTCTTGCATCTTTATAGGCATCTCTTTTTTTAGATTAGAAAAAATTTCTACTATTATTTTGTCGAAATATTTTCTGGCCCTTTGACCTGGTATTCTTCTCCTTCCTCTATCTTATTCATAGGTTTAGTATTTTCATTGTGTCCCAGATTTCCTGGATGTTTTGTGTTAGGATTTTTTAGATTTAACATTTTCTTTGACCAATGTATTCATGTCTTCTATTATATCTTCAGTGCCTGAAGTGCCTCTCGTATTCTGTTGAAGTATACCACAGTAGTTCTTGTTTGCATTCCTAGATTTTTCATTTCCTGTATTCCTTAGGTTTGTGGGTTTTATTTTTTTTTAATTTCTTCTATTTCTGCTTTCAGGTCTTGAATCATTTTATTTGTTTCCTTATACTGTTTGCTTATTTTTTTTTCTTGGATTTATTTAAGGGGTATATTCATTTCCTCTTGAAAGATTTATTCATTTCCTCTTTAAAGACCATTAATCATCTTCATATAGTTGGTGTTAAGGTCTTTTTATTGTTTTTCAGTTATGTTGGACTATTCAGGGCCTGTTGTAGTAGGATAGCTGGACCCTGGTGGAGACATATTGCTTTGATAGTTATTGACTGTGTTCTTACACTGGCAACTAGGCATCTGAGTTTGAGATAACTAAAAGTTTAAATGCTGATCTGTGTTTCTTTGTTGGTTGAGTGTTTTGTTCCTTGGTTTCTGTTTCCTCTCTGGATTTTCAGAGTGTGAGTTGGCAGTGTGTGGCCTGTTTTACTGACCTGGTCAGCTGGTGTGTTCAAGGGGGATGCTTGTTAGTGTTGGAAGTTGGGGGAAGAGGAGGCCAGGGAAGATGGTCGATTGTAGGACTAGGGGTGACCCTGAGAATTGGGTGTGTTGTAGTAGAGAGCAATCTACCTGGTCTCTGGCAGGAGTGGCCTATGGTTGATCAGTGAGTGGCTCTCTGAGTTGGGGGCTGAGACATAGAGAGGAGAGTCCTGGAGGAGGATTGGAAATGGGGGTTGGAAGCAGGGGATAGGGTTGAGAGGGATGGTCTATGGCCTCCACAGGGGGTGTGGAGACAGAGGAGGGGAAGCTACATCTGGAGTTCTGTTACAGCACTGGGGGGGGGGGGCAGGGGCTGAGAACTGGGTCTAAAGTAAGTGCAGAGTGGGGACAGTCCTCGGGCAGCCAACCAGGTCTTCTCCCTGCATATTTCTGATTTTCCACTCTTCTGACCTTTCCCTCTATGTTGTGGACTTTCCTCTCCAGGTTCTGTTTGAAATCTTCTCCCTATTTGTGTCATCTTTTAGGTCATTAGTCATGAGTTATATTAGTTAATTTTGAATTTTTTTTTTAATTTGGAGCTGAGGATAGAACCCAGGGCCTTGCGCTTGCTAGGCAAGCACTCTACCACTGAGCTAAATCCCCGACCCTAATTTTGAAATTTCTTCCTTGTGTTTTACCTATTTCCATATCTTTGACTGGAGCTGCTGAGAAGTTATGATCTTTTTGCTTTCTTGTGTGCTGTGATTTTGCATCTACTGTTTTGACAACTTCCGGTTCTCTGAGAAGTTGTGTTGAGCATCTGTCTCTGGAAAGTGCACTTCTAGGACTGCTCAATAACGAAGGAAAAAGAAGCCACTTTGTGAGAAGCTTCTGTTAAGCTGTGAAGCTGTGTTAGTTTGTCCCTCTGTGCTACCTGTCAGGGTCTTGGCTCTTCACATTATTCTTTCACTTTCTTTGTGGGTTTCTGCACCCCTTCCTCCATTTCTGTCTTTGAGATAGACTCTATTTTGTTTTCTCATTCTTACGTTCTCATTCACCAGATCTCTCAGAAACAGATCAACAGGGGCTTTGCATGGAATGTCAAATGTCAAAATATAGAACCAAGTACAAATTCAATTTATAAAGCATGATATAAATGTCTTAGAGCAGACTTGACAGAAGTACATGCCAAGAACACTGTGATCTGAGAACTGATTATAGGAAAGAAAAAATGTCTAAATAGGCTCAAGAGAGTTAAGAAATAACTTTTCCTTGAAATCATATATGTAACGGCAATGATTCAGAAACATACAACAAAAGGTGAGGGAAATAGGGGATCAATGCTGATCAAAAACGTATCTCTATCTGTCCACAGATTAATCACTCTAAAAAATACCTTACTTTACTTGTCCCGAGTACTCCTAGAAAAGTCATGTAAACTGGGCTTTCAAAATAGCAACATCCTTAAGAATCATTGTCATTATTGTTCTCACAAGCATCCATTTCTGCATTCTTAAAATACCTCTACCTGCTCAAAAAAACCATTCACAATTTTCACAATATGTCATTTTTGGTTCAGTGAAATGAATTCCGTTCCTGCCCCAAAATGAAATTATCATCTCACAACAACACATTGTTTCTTTGCAAATATGTGCCAAGAAGATTAAAAAAAAAATCACAGTAAAGAGTAGCCTTGGTTGAAAGACCTCTATAAGAGGCTGCTCCACAAAAAGGGTACTTGACCTTCTGCATCTATACCTACTGTCTGCATGTCTCTGGACCTCTAAAAGTAAGAGTGTGTGTGTGTGTGTGTGTGTGTGTGTGTGTGTGTGTGTGTGTGTGTGTGTGTCCCCACTAGGCATAGAAGCAGCTGAACTGTAATTGACATGCCCTCCAGCTGCCTTCCGATCCTTCAACCATACTTAGGTGTTAATTAAGATTAGTGCCTCCAGCTGTATCCTGCTCCATAGAACTACCTGGAAGGAATCAGCCACAAATCCAGGAGCAAGCAGACCCATTACCTTCCTTCCCACTCAGTCCCAGAGAAAGACTGAACTCAGGAACAACATTGTGTTTTTGAGACTACACATGGGAAAGAAATGCCTCTCCTAAGCGAGGGTGAAGAAGGCACAGCGACTGTCTGAAGTGTTGTGGGACAGCAAACAATGTCAATTAGTAGTTTTCTTACAGAAGACAGTTTGTTTGGACTTAAGGCTCTAACCTAGTCAGTTGTGGGGCAGAGGCATAGCAACAAGCAGCAGGCACAGGAGCAGGAGCAGGAAGCTGACTGTTCACATCTGGACTGTAAGCATGACTCAGAGAGGAGCTGGAAATGGTGCAAGTCTTAACGCTCACAGCCTGCCTCCAGGGACATAATTCCTCCAGCAAGGCCACAGCTCCTAAATCTCTCCAAATAGCACCACAAACTGGTGACCATGTATTCAAATACATTTGCCTGTGGAGGACACTGCCAATCAAACCACTGCAATGTCCATTCGAGAGGGCAGTGGAACGTGAATGCAACCACAGTGCCCGGGACAGAAGTATGATAGTGCCCAAAAGTTAAACTAATAAAAATCAAAGATAAAGTACAGACATGTTAGTACTTCTTGCCATGCCTCCATGGATTACTTTGACTACTTGCCCAGTTTGCAGATCCCTGGCCAGGGCACTGAGCTGAAGATCTGAAATCCTGGGCTTGACTTCCGGCTCTGCCTCTTCTCCAGCTTTTCCCCAGTCTTGGTTTCAGAGGAAGATTTGATGTAGAGAGAAGTGAAGCTAACCAGAGGAAGGCCAGGCTGATAATAATGAGCTAAGTCCCCCAAAGAAAGGCAACCCTAGCTAGCTATTGTGGTCTAGGAGTCCAGAAGGGCCTACTGTTTCAGAAACTTGAGGAAGAGTGGACAGTGCTCAAGGAAGACATTGGCTGGGTGATTAAAAGGGAAGTAGAAAGTCAGAACTGGAGGCAGCTTTGCCTTTGAGTGGGGGCACCTCTGAGATCAGGTGCTGGCTCTATCCTTCAGCATGCATGCAAGTGTGGCTTGTCACTAACCGACCTTCATAGTCTCTGTTTCCTGTCTTGGTGAGAGTCTGGCTTGGAATTGGAGAGACACGCCACAGACAGACAAGCCCACATGAGTCCACGTCAGCTTGAAGTCACTCACAAGACAAGGGACAGAAGAGGTTAATGGTCCTAAATGAGACCCACCCATTTTATCACAATCCAGCCCAATAAGGAGTCTTCCGATCTTGTCTTCCAGCACATGGATCCACTTCCTAGGATGGCAAAAACAGCAGCCTCTATCTTGAGTTCTGAGCTGCAAGGTGCCGGAAGCTCACTTGTGTCATGTTCTGGATCCCCAAACCATCACTGGTGGCCATGAATTCAGTTGTGGTGTATCTGCTCCAGAGCCTAGAACCTACTTGTCCCCCTGCCTCCACATCTCTTATGCACAGTGAGATACAGAGGGCAGGCTTGCTGGGGCTGGCACCAGCACCCCTGGACTCAAGCATGTGACACCAGAGAGCAGAGGGGTTTTTGTTTTGTTTTATTTTGTTTTCTGTCTGTAACTAATTTGACTGGCGGGTACCAGCTGGATGTTGGCTGGGGGACTGTTTCCACCTGGTGCCACATTCCTGAGGACAGAGAACCCTTCTCAGCTGCAAGCCTCTTAGGAGGAGGCCAGATGGAGGGGTTGGTGGGAGAGAGGAGGCAGAGAGTTGGGTTTAGATTTGAGGAACTGCATGCTGTAAGGCCACCGACATGCTGGAGAGAACACTTCACTAAGTTCACTGTGAACAGGTGAAAGGGCCCACTGGCCTCCCTCACAGGCAGTTCCCTGCCCCTGTCTGTGCCATACACCCCGGGGCAGGTGACCACGTGCCACCGTATCTCATTGAGGAATCAGGTGCGTGAGGACTTCAGGGTAGTGCTCCGTGAGTACTGGTACTACATTTGGCTTTCAGATTTCCCCTTATGAGGCTGTGATCTTGGTCAGAAGTTAACCTGTCTGCACCTCAGTTTCTGTTCTGTACAGTGAAGAGTGTTCTAAGAATAGGTAACCTATGTGGGGCACTTGCTCTGTGCCAGACAGCACCATTTGCTTTATGTGAACTGTCTTGTTTATTCGTCTGGAAATCGAGTCTGTTTTGTAGCAAACCCACTTGACAGCTGAAGTGATGGTGCCAAGGTTCTGCCTCGGGAAATCCACACAAACAAGGAGATGACAAAAAACACCTATGCTTTGCTGGGCGGAGAGTTAGTGCTAGGGTGTCGAGAGCCTGGCATCGGAAGGGTAACTGGGACACAGTAAACCACTAAGCTGCAGCCTTCCCAAGTGCGGGCCAGATTCAGAAAAACCTCATGTTTCCTCTCATTTGTGGAGCTCACATTTTCTACTGATACATAATAGCCACTGTGGATACAGAATGTGGGAATAGAAGTTACCCTGTTTGGAGAACTGACCAGGAATAACAAGAGTGTTGGGAGGAAGTGGAGGGGATGAGTACGGTCGAAGCACGTGGCATACGCATTGAACAGTGTCTTTATGAAACCCTTCACTGTGTGTAATATATATGTGTAATATATATGTGTGTAACATATATGTGTGTGTATTTACATATACATATATATGAAAGAGATTGATACGTGGCAGTGAGACAGGTAGCCAGAGAAGCAGAACTAGCCTGCTGGAGCCACTTTAATGTAATTTATATAAATATTTTTGCCTATTACTACAGAAGATTTGCAAATTTCCAATGAGTCTTGAAGAGAATTTCTACTAATGTCTAGCTGGAGCAACTTACAGAACTGGGTTCCTTGATGTCTCCTGAATGTGACAGAAAGTGCTTGTATGGAGAAAGCCCATGTGAGGAAGTATGATCTGTGCCTTATGAGGTTGGGGACCACCAGGCACAGAACAGTCTGACTTGCCTCTCACCACACCCTGACAACGGCTCCAAGAGGACATGCCTTTCATAGGATCTACCAGAAAAGTGCAGTGACTCAGGGTGAGGAAGCAATGGACTGAGGGATGATGTAAATTGCCATCTTAAAGCAGCCAAATCTTCTAACATAGGATGTGGAACGGTGACTCCCATTTCCAGCATGATTTCTACTTAGAGAGGGTTAGACACTTTTTCAGCAAGTCTAGAACACAGGTGTAACAGGACTACTTCCCTAAAGTTATGTGAGGTGGGAGCTATCATCATTACTATTACAAACAACATGTATGATATATTAACTGTGGTGACATTTTAGTTAACAAAAAAATGTGCCCATATGTGTAATAGTGGCACGATGTCATGGCTGCAGCCAAATACTTTGTGGTTGGATTTGAGGCCCATTCCTCAAGAGGGATCCCATGCCTGATGCTCTAAGTCTGGCCACAAACCCATGTGTTGGGGAGTAATAGGCTCTTATGAGGGAAATTTCTCATATTGGTTAGGTAAATAGACATTTTATCAAACAGCCTTCTAAATATCTATGTTGATACTCTAGACAAAAGCTACTCTGACCCCTTATCAGAGAGGTTTCTGTTTGCAGTGAATGGTGGTAAATATAGAGACTCAAGGAATCCCAAGATTCTAAGAATAACAGGAGCTCATTCTTAGCTAAACAAGTCATTTATTCTACTCTCTTTAAGACTCAGAGAACACTGTGGAAGAGAGAACAGAAAAAATGTAAGAGCAAGAAAGGAAGAAGGACAGTGAAATCTCATTCTCTGGACAGACACTGCCAATGTCATCATGAGCTCTCAACAGCTGTGATCACTCACACTGTACAAGACTGGCTAGACCTTCCAACACCCAGTCACACATGGGGAAGGGCTCATGGAACTTCCCAGCTACTGTTGAGCTATAAGCTACTGGTGGGCTCTGGGTCAGGCAGTGTCCTTAGCTGTATACCCGCTGATATATCCACCAGGCTCCAATGGGCAAGTTTTGACCCTAAGTCCACAGAGATGTCCTCAGTCAAACCTAAAAGACACAAACAAGACAAAATGGCAGGAATGTGAGGAAGAGATTAGTAGGGAATGTGTGGAGCAAACAGAGAGAAGGGGAGATGGAGAAGAGTGGGATTGAGAACAATCGGAATGTATTATATATATGTATAAAATTATCAGTGAACACGTTTAATTAATAAAGAGCAAAAACTAAAACATAAAAGGTCAAAAAATAATGTTACCTATTTTCTGTGGCTGTACACAGGACAGGAACAACAGGGTTACATATGCAGCTAGTTACAATTTACATTGAGTTGAGGGCAGGAAAGCTAAGAGGCTTCAAATAATGATGATAATCTTTTCAGAACTGTCTGTTCTTTTCCTTAGTCCATTTATTGACTGGATTGATGATAGTCTAAGAGGGTGTGATTGCTATTCTAGCTTACCAACTTGACCACATCTGGAATTAACTAAAGCGCAAGCAGCTGGGCACACCTGTGAGGGATTTTTCTTGATCGGAACATTTAAGGTAGGAAGATCCACCCCAAATCTGGGCCACTCCTTCTGCTGGCAGCTTATATAAAGGACATGGGAGAAGGAAACTTTTGCTTTTTGCCTGCTTGCCCTCATGGTTGCTGGCAAGTCCATTCCTTCACTGGTATTAGAGCCTACTTCAAGATTCTGACATATACTGAAAGCCAGCTGAGACACTGAGTCTTGTGGACTGAACAACTACTGGATTCTTGAACTTTCCATCGGGAGAAAGCCATTGTTGTTGAACTAGCTGGGCTGCAGCCTGTAAGCCACTCTAATAAATTGTGTGTGTGTGTGTGTGTGTGTGTGTGTGTGTGTGTGTGTGTGTGTGTGTGTTCTGACCCTAAGGACACACTTCCTAGAAAATTCTTCCACCTCAGTGATGCTAGTCTCTTCTCAATCATTACTAATTTCTCAGCTGAAGCTAGTGGACATCAATTGTCCCAGTAAAGCAAAAGTTTTACTTTATGTTCTCTTCTCAATTACAGCTGGTTCTTCATAACCTCCGAATATTGCTATAAAATAGTACCCAATGGCCCTGATGGACTCTTTACTTCCCTCCGCTATTTCATAAGCCAGGCCTCCATCATTTGCATTCCTCTCAACATTCTTATCTTCCAAGCTTCCACAAAACAATCCACTGCTCTCTGAGCACTCAATGGCTTGTCTAGTGCAAGGCTCAAATGCCACCACAATCCTTCCCAAAACATGGTCTGGTCTGTCACGGCAATGTCCCACCCCTGCTACCAATTTCCGTCTTAGTCAGGATTCCTGTTGCTGTGATGAAACATCATGACCAAAATCAACTTGGGAAGGAACAGGTTTAATTAATCTTACATCTTCTGGTACATCCTCCAAGGAAGTCAGGAAAGGAACTGGAGTGGGGAACTGAAGCAGAGGCCGCAGAGAAATGCTCCTTACTGACTTACTCATCATGGCTGCCCAGACTCCTTCCTTATACACCCCAGGACCATCTTCCCAAGAATGGCACCATCTACAGTGAGCTGGCTCTTCCCACATCAACCATCAGTCAAGAAAACTCACCAAAGGCATGTCCACGGGCCAATCTGGTGTGGGCATTTTCTCAATTGAGGTTCTTTCTTCCAAAAATTACTCTGTCTTGTGTCACATTGACATAAAAACTAGCCACCACACCACAGCTCCACAGGCCAGTAGTGCTAAGTACATTACATAATCGTGCAGCCCCAACATCCCAAATGTATTACCTTGTAAAACTAAACTTCTAAACCCATTTAACCCACCACCTTCTATTCTCCTCTCCCACAAGGTGCCATTCTATTCTTTGTCTCTCTGAACTTGACAACTCCATGAGATTCACAAGTATGACCACACAGTATCTGACAGTCTATTACTGGTTTATTTCACTTAACATAACATTTTCAAGGTCTACCTTGTTGTAGCCTGTGTCCCAATCTCCTTCTTTTCTAAAGATGAATAATGTTCCATTGTATGTCTAGACCACACTTGGTTTATCTATTTATTGTTTGCCAGGCACCCAATTTCTACCACACTTTGCCTACTGTGAAAAATACTGCTCTGAAGATGGGTGTACAAAGATGTTTTTGAAGCCCTACTTCCAGTTCTTCAAGTATGTGCTTAGAAGCAGAATTACTGGATCATATGGCCTTTCTATTTTTAACTTTTTTGAGGGACTGCCATAGTGTTCACCATAGCAACATTACCATTTTATACTCCTACCAATCATGCAAGAGGACTCCAGGTTCACCTGACTCTTATTACTTCATCTTAGTTTTTACTGTAGTCATTCTATTGGATGGGATGTTGTATTTCCTTGGGGTTTTGACTGGTGCTTCTCTTGTAGTTAGAGGTCCTGAGCCTTTTTTATGGACCTGTTGACCATTTTTGTGTCTTCTGTGGGGAAATTTCTGTCCAAGGCCTCTACCCACTTTTGATCCAGTTATTTTTGTCATTGAGTACTTTATGTAGTATTTATATATCCTTATCAAATATGTAGTTTGTCAATGCTCTCTCCCAGCCTGTGGGTTGCCTTTGTGTACATTGTTGATTTTGTCTTTTGGTGCATACTGCCTTGTTACTTGCTATGTTGACTGACCCAACATGAAGTCGATAATTTATAGTATTCTCTCCAGCTCTGTGACTGTGATTGATTCTCATTCCAATAGCGACAATGAGCTAAAGCTTCCTTGGTAACATACCAACTCCCGGTTGTAGTTTACTCTTGACTCTCCTCTCCCTGGCTTCCTTTAAGGCTCATGCAGTACATCTTTGCCTTTAAAAAGGAAATTACAGCCAAAAATTTATACCATTCCGATGCTGGGAAAGATGTAATTTCCAATTTCTAAAGAACAAAATACAGCAAATAAGATGAATACCAATAGGTACATTGTTTAGAAAGTCAGACTAAAGTTCTTGGCTGTGGATCTTTGCTGCACATGAATATTTAGTACTATGGAAAGTCTATGATTTCACTTACTTGCAAGTTAGTAATTAGCCTGTCACATTTTCATGCATGCTAAAGACTTATGAACCTTTTGAGTCAAAGACAAAGGACTTTCATAGAAACTGCAGCAGCCAGTGTTGCCAGTGTTTTGAACTGATTCTTTCAGCTCCAGAAAACTACAGGGAGATGGGAAGAGGGCCATATGATGACCACACAGGCAACTACTTCCATCATATAATCTGGAGCTCCTACCATTTCAGTTCAGTGTAGTAAGCATACCTGAACTGTGCTCTAGAGGGAGACACCAAATCTTCCAAGGCTGGATAATATATAACAGAGTTGGTAGTGCCTCACTTGAAGACATGCAGAAACAGCAGAGGTTCTTGGAATAACTTCACAAATGAACAGTATCTTTCATCTTATTCCAGAGAGTGTCCTGGATACTGGGAACTCCCCCCACCCCAATAGTACACACTCTCCTTAAAGATAGATGGTGACAAATTAAATAAGCTTCCTTTCTTACCCTCACACCTTAACAGGACAGAAACTTGAACTCTTATCAGAATATAAATTAATGAAGATAATAATATATTCAGAGTTCATACATCTAGAGACATTTTCCATATCTATGTTTCCTGTGCTAGTTTGGAAGATATCAAGGAACCTCTGCAGAGGTATTGTAATGAAGAGACTCCATCTATTTGAAGAGCAATAAAAGTACAAATGTCTGGTTTTCAGAATAGTGGTGCACAAATACCCAAAGTTTATTCTGAGGCATATATGGGTGGCCTAACTCTACAGAAGAGAAAGAAGCTTGGCATGCTCATATGCCAGCAGTTGGCAAGCTGAGGCAAGCTTTGTATCTTATCATTGCTGTTTCACAAGCTTCCTTATTTTGGAGCTGAATTCTCCAATAAGAACATAAATGAAAAAAATACCATTATTCAAATAAACTAAAATTGAAGAAATCAACTCTACAGTGACACCAACCACTTGACAACCATTGAGAAGCTGGAATTGGCTAGTGTAGACATAGACTGTCTTCATCATCACAAAATGTTCTATGAAATAGAACTGTTCTGGAGTATGCCCTTGCTAGTTAAAGATTGGATTCTGATTATGAACTTCTGGCTGAAACATTGCATTCTGGAGAAAGGCCCCTAAAGAGTCAGGAAGTAAACAACTTGCAAGTCTCAAGAAGTTCCCAAAAATTGACCAGATTCATAAGCTTCCTCACTCAGCAAGGTAATTAGCAAGGATTGCTGAGACTAGGTGACCCTGCAGTCTACAAACCTGCAAGCAAGTCATGCGGAAAGCTAAAAGGTCCCAGAGTTCAAGAGTTGTCATCCAGACTTGGGTGGGTTTTCAGCAATGCAACTGCCATCCATGCTCTGATAAGTCACTGTAGCATGAATCTTAAAGAGTCTTATTGATAAAATCAAACCTGGGTCCAGTTATTGGGGTGAATGCTGGAAGATCAGAGAAGCAGAACAAGCCACAGCTACCTCACCTCACCAATTCTGTACCTGATCCTGTTTCCTCAGACTGGAAGCCTCTTAGTCCTCATCCCGAATGAATCTCAGCTGAACTGTGCTGCTCCAAAGCCTGAAAACTTAACTAGCCAAATGCTTCTAGTTTCTGGTCCTCACACCTTATATACCTTTCTGCTTTCTACCATCACTACCTGGGATTAAAGGCGTGAGTCACCATGCTTGGCTGTATCCTTGAACAAATGGATTTCTGCCTCTGGAATGCTAGGATTAAAGGCATGTGCTACCACTGCCTATCCTCTATGTTTAATATTGTGGCTGTTCTGTCTCTGACCCCAGATAAGCGTGCACAATATTTTGGGGAACACAATACCACCACAAGTCACCCTTCAACCACATTCCCCATTGAACTCACTGGTTTACCAAATGGGACTTTCGTGTTGTGATTTGTTTAGTCTGTCATCAGTTTCCCGTCAGGGGTAAGTAGACATTTGCTCATGTCTCTCCAGGTATGGTGTCACATAACTAGATGGACCTATAGCTGGTGTTCAATATGTCAAACTGAGGAGCAAGGAAGGTAGGCACAGAGGTACAGCCATGGTGACATAGAAAAGGATACAGGTGAAGATATGTGTATAAATGTGAATAGAAATCTAGTCTGAGCAGGCACTCAACTCCTGTAAAGTAGAAAAAGGCGCCATTAGCCAGCATTAGCAGAGCCGACCTGCTGCACTGCATGTCTGAGTGGGCGGTCAGTTCTCTAATTATTTTTGGCTTATCCCCTCTGATTGAAATTTCTCTGGCTACAGGAGTCTCACTGGTGATTTTGTTGTAAAATATAAATCTGTAATTACCACATTAGCTCACAGAAGAATTAGACAGGGTATGTGCTTTGTAAATGTCACCTGATATTTGCGTGTGGCATTTAAATTCCTCCCAGTGTTCGTGCACCACTGAGATCTTTGTGTCCTTTCTGAGCCATTTCCTCAGTTAGTTCTGATTCTGCTTGCAGTGGCATTTCAGAAGTTAGTGGAAAAGTTAGATTTCCTGTGTCTTACAGTTCCATTGTTCCTCAGTAACATGATACAGAAATGAAAATCCAAGAAAGATTTTCATCTTCAGTCAACTGTTTCTGTATCTTAATTAAGAAAGAAAAATAGAACAACAGTCTCCCCAAACCCTCACCTTTGGAGTTCAAAGGAGGAGGAGGAAATGAGACAAGTTCAGGCAGACATAATGAATGCACATAAGCTGCTTTAATGCCGTAGTTGAACGAGTTCTCATGCAGTCTTTTAGAAACTTCACAGTTTGTTCCTTACAGGTCTTTTTGGTGCTATGACTGGGTGACTAATCTCCCCAGGCCCAGAATTAGAAGCATGCATGGTATATGTGCTTTCTCTTATTGCTAGAATCATACTAAAATTTTCATACCATTCCTTCTGGCTCTTTGTACCTCTGTCAGTATTTTAAGTCATCAAATGTTCCTTCATTTTCATCCCTGTCTCAGGCATTTGTTTCCACGAGTGGAAGAGATTACAGATGCTGAAAACCTTATTTGACTCTAAGCTCTGAAATTACGTGCATGCTCTGTATTGCTTGTTTGCTTTTGCTGTTCAGACAAGAGCTTGTGGGTCCTGATTCTCTGGTCAACGTAAGCCCCCTCCTTTGTAAAAAATCTCTAGCAGGTGCTGAGTCTTGGACACCTACACATGTACTTACCTTCAGCTTCCCATATGATTAAGTTCATGTAGTAGTGCAGGATACATTATAGTTTTATAACTTGCTTTGGAGTCTTTTCAAGTTTGTCAAACTTTAAAATTTTAATTTATAATTAAAAACAGATGCACTAAAAGGTTTTAACTTCCCGAAGATAAATATTCATAATATCCCCAACCTGGGCTCCCACAAGGTTAAGACTGTCAGCACAGGGATTTGATACTGTCTTGATGCATAATCACAAGATGTTAAACATGTTATATATCAAATTTATTCTGTAATTTGATCTTTTACTCATGACACATACTTGATATATTTACTCATGACACATATCCTACAATATCCTGATAAGTTGTGTACTGTTCAAAGACCTTATCTGCACTGGTTACATGAAAGTCTAGTGCCTACAAATCCCATAATTCATTACAGTAGCCCTACCATTGGATATTTTTGTTTTTAATGCAACAAGAAAAAAAAAACAAATCAACAACCTGTGGATTTTCTTATATTTGCTTTTAAATCAATAGAGACATTTCTGAAAATTATCAGAAAAGCAAAATACAATCATTGTTTTACCCTTTCATAATAATTTGCTGTAACTTTGTTCACTTAAAGCAGTAATTAGCAAGCTATTCCCCATGGAGTCATTCTTTTCCTAGCATCCAACTCTTCAATACCTTACCTGCTTGTGGTACATTTTCACTCAACTTTCTATTGCTGTCCTCCATCATCTTCCTAAGAGCCTGATCCCCAGGATCTTGTGAAGAAGGTGTGATAAATTAATTGTGACTTCATGTTCTCCTGTCTAAGGTTGTTTGCTTTATAACAGGGTTCAAAACCTTCTAAAGGCAAGATGATAGAAGAATTATACCATTAGTCAGAAGGCTGAGAGAAACAAAGCATGCCATTCCTTATATATTCTTAAGTTGGGATTTGGGGGTGAGTGATATGGGATAGTGCTCTCAAGTCAGCTTACAAACATGATTGATAGCTCTCAAGTCCTTCATTTAGATGAACTGTCAAACTAGGGAGTAAGTGACAGAGATCATTGCTGTCATGCTGGATCACTGGGCACAATGCTGAAAACATAGCACAGGCTGATTCATGATCAACCAAGAGGGACCAACTTTATTTCCTCCGGTTGGCACTCTGTAATTTCACTACAGATAATGTACAGGAGATGCCTATGAACAGTGCCAGAATTGGCTCCTTTGTGTACAGTAGAAATCAGGGTTTGTCAATCAGGAAATTTTGCACCCAGTCAAAAGGAAGAAAATGAGAAGTGATGGTAGACAAGAACAATTCTACTCTCACTATGCAAAAAGCATGAATAAGATGTGAGTCTGCTGATGCTGCAGGAAGGGAAACAACTACTTAAGTGAGTTGTCACTACAGATTCAATAAGAGAATAATGCACATAGTAACACAGAATCAAAATAACAAAGTCAACTCTACCTGAGAGGGTCAGGGAAATACTTCCCCAAGAGAAGTGTTTTAAAGCATGCTTTATAAGTTGCTGTTCTATTACTGTGAAGAGACACCATGACCAAGGCAACTCTTATAAATCAAAGAATTTAACTGGGGACTTGCTTACAGTTTTAGAGGGTTAGTCCATAATCATGGTAGGAAGTAGACAGGCATGGCACTGGAACAGTAACTGAGAGCTTTACATCCTAATCAGAGAGTAGAGAGAAACACATACAGATGCATACACACACACACACACACACACACACACAGAGAGAGAGAGAGAGAGAGAGAGAGAGAGAGAGAGAGAGAGAGAGAGAGAGAGAGGGGGGTGGGGGGGAGCTATGGGTCTGTTATGTTATGGGCTTTTGAAACCTTAAAGCATATCCTTAGTGGAACACCTCCTCCAATAAGGCTACACCTCCCAATCCTTCCCAAACAATTCCATTAACCAAGCATTCAAACATATGAGCCTATGGGGGCCATTCTCATTAAAACTACCACAAACTGTACAGAAAGGTGTCTTGGTTAGGATTTTTATTGCTGTGATGAAATACCATGACCAAAACAACTTGAGGAAGGAAAAGGTTTATCTAGCTTATGCTTCAAAATAACTGTTCATCACTGAAGGAAGTCAGGACAGGAACTCAAACAGGGCACGAACCTGGACGCAGGAGCTGATGCAGAGGCCATGGAGGAGTGTTGCTTATGACTTGCTTTCCATGTCTTATTCAGCCTGCTTTCTAATAGAACCCAGGACCATTAGTAGCCCAGGGATGCATCACCCACAGTGGACTGGGCCCTCCCCCATCAATCACTAATTAAGAAAATGCCTTATAGCTGGGTTTTATGGGAGGGGATTTTTCTTAATTGAGTTTTCATCCTGTGTCAAGTTGACATAAAACTAGTTAGGACAAGACATATCAAGTCTAAGTAACCCCACCACTGAGCTCTTGGAATGCCTAGTATCAGGCACAGAGTGGCAGTGTATGAAATTAGAGAGGTAGAGTTGGGCAGGTAACAGTGGCAAGGAGCCTTGCTTCATAGGCGCAGAATACTTGCTTTGTGTGTGTTTGTGAGTATGGGGGCCCTGGACTTAAACTTTAGAACTGGAAGAGAGGAATGAAAGATAGGGAAGAACAAGAGAATGGAGTAAAATACAGAGGGATTCTTTTTTCTAAAATGGGGAAGAGAGACGTGAGATGGAGGCAGGCAGGCATGGAGAGAAGGGGAAAGGAAGAATAAAAGGAGAAAGGAAAAAAGGGAAGAAGGAAGTAATGAAGGAAGGTGTAGTGAGAATCCTAATTGGTCTTAATAATAAAAACCCAGAGCCAGATATTGGGGTAAATCCTGAAAGATCAGAGAGACAAAGAAGCAAGCCATGGCCATCTCTTAACTCGCCAACTCCTGGGCCTGAAAGGGGTAAACTCCTGTCTCTTCCAGCCTTATATTCCTCTCTGCCCAGCCATATCACTTCCTGTTTCCACCTCCCTAGTGTGGAATTAAAGGCATGAGCTTCCACCACCTGGCTCTGTTTCCCTTTTAGACTGGATCAATCTCATGTAGCCCAGGGTGGTCTTGAACTCCTAATCTCCCTGCTTCCTCCTCCCAAGTACTGGGATTAAAGGTCTGTGCACCACTGTCTGGCCTCTATGGTTAACTAGTGGCTAGCTCTGCACTTTGATCTCCAGGCAAGCTTTATTTGTTAGAGCACAAAATATCACCACAGGAAGGAAGGAATAAAGGAAGGAAGGAAGGAAGGAAGGAAGGAAGGAAGGAAGGAAGGAAGGAAGGAAGGAAGGAAGGAAGGAAGGAAGGACGGAAGGAAGGAAGGAAGGAAGGAAGGAAGGAAGGAAGGAAGCAGGTAAGCAGGGAGCTGCCCAGGTGGGCCTGGCGATATTATAGAGGTGCTGTGTACAAACTGTATGAAGAAGCCGGAGCTGTATTGTCTAGGTCAGTGTTTGACAGTCTGGGCTGCACATTTGTACTGCTTGGGGTGACTTTTAGCTGCATAGATCCTAAAATCTGATTTATGTGGGCCTATGTGTACTTGTTAGTTTACCTTGAGCTGCCGCATTCTGGGGACAGCTGCAGTCCCTGAGGCAGAGATGGCTCATTAGTGGTTGTAGACTTGGGTCCGGTACCTTGCAGAGCTCTGTGAGCCTCCTGATTCTGTGGACACAGCTGATGGTTCATTAGCCTAAGTGGGCAGGAAGTTTTAAGTATTAACCTACCAAGATAGCAGCAGCTTCGCAGCTTCGGTA
The DNA here is from genome assembly GCF_049852395.1 of Peromyscus maniculatus bairdii. Taxonomy (NCBI): domain Eukaryota; kingdom Metazoa; phylum Chordata; class Mammalia; order Rodentia; family Cricetidae; genus Peromyscus; species Peromyscus maniculatus. The sequence continues at coordinate 7,007,631 of NC_134857.1, read as the reverse complement.
AGTTACTTCTCTTTCAGCCTCAGTCTGCTGTTTTAAAATAGGAGCCAATGAGATGATGAACAAGCGTTCTGTAAAATCTTACAAGGCTGTGGCTTTAAGTTGCATTATTTTAACCATTAATTGATGCATTTGTGTCTTGTATTCTCTGTTCATGATTAAGCAGAGAACACCAGCCGAGGATGAAGTGGTGTTTTTCATCGTCAGGGCACTTGATGCCATTCCTTACACTTGAATATTTGTAACATGAAAGTCGGACAAGTCAGTGGTTTGAGACCTCTGCTCAATGGAGCTTCACATCTTCCAATCAGGTATCTTGGGTCCTGCCAAGGATGGAGGAATGAGGATGGAGAGGCCATTGCAGTCCTTCAGCTAGCTTACTGTTTTCATCAATTCAGGCTGCAATCAAGTATCCACACAATTCTGGAAGCTGGAAGGGATTATTTTCTAGTGCTGGAAGCCAGAGGTCTGATCTCAGGACATCAGCATGGCCAGTTCTGTCAAAAGCCTTTTCCCCCCTACTTGCACATGTTGACTTTCTCAATGAATCATCAAGACATAAAACATTATGGGAACCATTTCTCATTCCAGTCATTAAGGCTCACCTTCACCTTCATGACTTATAAACAAATTCCTGCCTTTTAACATGATCACATTTAGGGTAGTGTGACAGCATAAGAATCAGAGAAGAGTGTACAAGTGTTGTGGAATATTAGCTAAAGATGTGTTACATTTGTTTATGCTGTGGAACATCTGTTTAATGATGCAAAGATGTGTTGCATGCTTTTATGTTGCAGTTGTTTAACTCTGTAAAGCTGTGTTACTTTGCCTGCCTAAAACACCTGATTAGTCTAATAAAGAGCTGAATAGCCAATAGCTTGGCAGGAGAAATAATAGGCGGGGCTGGCAGGCAGAAAGAATAAATAAGAGGAGAAATCTGGGAAGGGAGGAGCAAGAGAAGAGGGAGGAGGACATCAGGGGCCACCCAGGTACACAGCAAGCCACAGAGTAAGAAGTAAAGAAAGGTATATACAGTAGAGAAAAATAAAAGTCCAGAGGCAAAAGATAAATGGGATAATTTAAGTTAAGAAAAGATGGCCAGAAATAATCCAAGCTGAGGCCAGGCATTCATAAAAAAGAATAAGTTTCAATTTATTTATTTGGGAGCTGGGTCACAGCCCCCCCTTCCACTAAAAAGAGCAAAGAACCAAAAGAGTAAAAAAACAACCAACTACATACAAGCATTCACCCCACTGAATTTACATGCTAGACTTGTGGTGTGTGTGTGTGTGTGTGTGTGTGTGTGTGTGTGTGTGTGTGTGTGTGTGTATGTATGTGTGGGGCAACATACCATGCATATATTATGTATCTGTAGAGGCCAGAAGAGGGAAACAGTTGTGTGTAGAGGCCAGTGGAAGATGCCACCCATGCATGCATCTGACTTTTTACATAGGATTGGGGATTTGATCTTAGGTGAGTTCTCATACAAGCATCCTGAGTGAGATAACTCAGATCCAGGAAGATAAACATGATATATACTCACTCATAAGTGGATATTAGCTGTACAGTAAAGGATAATCATGCTATAACCCACAGACCCAGAGAGGCTAGGTAACAAGGAGGGCCCAAGGGAGTCTCTGGAAAGAGGAAATGGAAGAGATCTCCTGGGTGGACTGGGGATGGGGAACATGAGAGATAGGGTTGGGGGTGGATAGAGGAGAGAATACTGAAAGAAGTGACTAGAAAGGGTGGTCTTTTCAATTTAGGCTGAAACCTGATAGAAGGGTAACTCACACCAATTTACAAGGATGACCCCAGCTAAGACTCCTAGCAACAGGGGACATGTAGACTGAATTGATTGTCTCCTGTGATCAAATTGGCGACTACCCCAATTGTCATGAGAGAGCCTTCATCCAGTAACTGATGGAAACAGATGCAGAGACTCACAGTCAAACACTAGGCTGAGCTGAAGAGAGGGAGGAAGGATTGTAGGAGCCAAAGGGATCAATGACATCACACAAAAAAAAAATACCCACAGAAACACTAACTATGGGTTCATAGGCACTCACAGAATCTGAACCAACAACTAGAGAGCCTGCATTGGACTGACCTAGTCTTTCTACATATATGTGACAGTTGTGTAGCGTGATGTACTTGCAGCACTCCTAACAATGGGAGCAGGGGCTGACCCTAGCACTTCGGCTGGCTCTTGAGAACCTATTCCTCAGCCTTGCCTAGCCTTAATATAAGGGAAGGTGTTTAGTCTTACTGCAACTTGATATGCCACGTTTTGTTGACACCCATGGGCAGCCTAATCTTTTCTGAAGAGAAGCAGAGGAGGAGTGGATTGAGGGGGGGTGCAGTAGAAGGGGAGCAGAGGGGAGGAGGGGAGGAGGGGAAACTGCGGTCGGAATGTAAAATAAATAAATTAATTAAATTTAAAAAAACTTTGACCTTCAAATAAATGTAGCAGCCTAGTAGTTTTCTTGGTAGGCCATTTATTATTATTAATTATTATCACCAGGCCAGTAGTGCAGGCCTGTACTAGGAGGCAAAGGCAGGAAGACCATAATATCAAGGACTATGGGGACTAAAAAGTAAGTTCTAGACCAGCCTGAGCAACTTACTGAGATCCTCTCTTCAAAGAGACAAAGGGTTGGGGATGCAGCTCAGTAGTAAAGTGCTTGCCTAGCATGTGTGATGTCCTGGGTTCAATTCCTGGCACTAAAACAAACAAGTAAACAAACTCCAATAGCCTATAGTTGAGATCTTTAATTCTGTTCAAAGTGGAGATTGACAAAGAATGCTCAGCCCACCCGTGTGTGGTCATGACCACTTTCAGTTCCAGCCCTGGCACTGAGGCAGGAGGACGGCAAGTTTGACAGCAGCCTGGCCAATAGGGCTACATAAGAGAAGATGGGGAGGAGGAGGGAGGGAGTCAGAGAGAGATAGAGAGAGAGGGAAGAGAGTCAGAAGAGGGGGTAGAGAGTCAGAGAGAGAGAGGAGGGTGGGGGATGACACACACAACTGGACACAGGAAGTTGAAGATGGGTGGGTAGGGAGGTGAGAATGGATCTGGGATGAGTTAGAGGAAGGGACTGCAAATGACCAAAATATGCTATATGAAATTCTCAAATAAAAACATGTTTTTAAAAAGGCTAAAAAAAAAAAAAAACCCTTTTATCCATTGAACCATCCTCCCAAGACCCTCTGGCATCTGTCATTGACTGTACCCAGATACTGTGATATACCCACATACCCCATTTACATTCTTTCACAAATGGAATCTCTTCTTTCTGCTGTAGGAGGAAATATGGCATGTGAGAACGGAAAACATTCATCACATGTACCAACAGTGATGGCTATTCCTGTCATGCCCTAGTTTCTGCATTTGAGTTTCTTCCAACGGAATCTGTACAGGTAACCCTTTTTGGAACAGACATATGAAGGAGGATGCAGGGCAGAGGTACACACTCTGTCCTCTTAGAAACAAAGCTGCCTCCTTTATTCCCAGTGGAGTCTGAGCACGGGGCACATCCTCAACTTCCACCTCTGTGCAGAGGGAGGTGTGCTGCAGGGAAGTCAAGTCTCACAGTTGAACTGTTTCCTGTGACACCAACAGTTCAAAATAACACAATGGTATTTTAAAAGTTTCATTAAAATAGACAGGAAGGCACTTCTTTGACCTGATAACTGGAACTACGTTAGGAGTAAAACAATTATAACAAAGTCACGGCGAGATCAGGATGGTTGATCTAAGCACTTCCACCCAACCGTGTAGTTAGAATATGCTCTAGCTGGTGTGATAAGCAAGGAAAAGTCCCCAAGGAAGGGCTTGTACCAGAATAGATAAAGAACACTTAAAACTCAATAATGGAAACACAATCTCATTTGAATTGACAAAATATTTTAGCAGATACTCCATCAAAGAAGACATGTTACCTGAAAATACACTCATTATGATTAGTTATTAAGGAGATGAAAATAACAGCCACAGTATAAAACGTTGGTGTAGACATAGGGTGGACAGAAATCTCACGGGCTGCAGATGGAAATGCAAAATGGTGGAACCACTTGGGAAGATGGTCCTGCAGTTTCCTAGGAAGTTAAATGTGAGTTTAACATGGGCTCTGCCCTTTCACCTGTTTCTAGGTCTCTTTCATTACCTTTCCTCTATGGCTCAAGCCACCTTCAAGAAGAAAACGGAAATCCTAAACCTGATGCTTATAGTGTCCTCTAGATGGACTGTCCTATCTGCCACTCATCGTCATTTTTTTCTATGACAAAGTGGACAGGCAAACGAGGGGAGAGTTGATGCATGCTGGGAGCTGTGTGGGCTCTTTCTACTGATTCCTCAGTGTTTTACTGTGGGACAATACCACTGAGGCCAGACCAATGACCTTCAGGAGGACATAGGGATCCAGAGTCTATCTGCCACTGCAGTTTCCTTTTAGAACTTGTATAGTTGTGTGAACCTGTAACATTCTAAAAGTTGAAAATGATCTGGGCTTGACAGTCCAGAAAGCTTTAAAATACTTCCCAGAATCCTTCTCAGATGCGTTACAACAATGCTCTCTGAAATATTGGAACTTGAGAAGAATGTGAGTAGTTTTGCTAGTGTTAATCTTTATTTTGCAAATAACTTACAGAAGTAAACAAATAACCCTTGAATCCGTTAATTGGATCTAGGCTCTGTGCCCAGCACCTCAGATATAGCATATTTTTTAACTTGCAATATCATTACCTACTTATTGCCATGGAAATGGCCACGGTCACACTGTCAATGAGGAGCTGTGCACTGACTGTTACAACCACAGTGTCAATCTTGATGTGAACTTGAGTCCTGGGTTTGGGTTCTGCTCCATTCCACTGCTAACATGCACATTTGCCTACAGAAAGACACCGATTCTCTTCATGTCCCAGCTTCCGTATTTTGAAAATGAAGATATTGTTCTAACAACCTACACAGAGAAAAGAGGCAGACACATAGACTGAGGCTGGGGAGGTGGCTTGGTTGCTTATGCACCAGGACCCAAGTTCAATGGCCAGAACCTGTGTTACTAAAGCAGAGCTTGGTGGCATGTACCTGTAACCCCAGTGCCGGGGAGGCAGAGGCAAATGGATCTGGGGCTCACAGTCAAGACCCAGTTCCTAATGAAAGACCCTGTCATAAACAAACCAACAAACAAAAAAACGAATCAAGACACATGCCTTCTTGAGGAACAGCACAGAGGTTGTCCTTTGGCCTACACACACACACACACACACACACACACACACACACACACACACACACACCGGAATGATATATGACATAGGTGATAACAATGAAAACATATTTGCATTGCTGGGACCATCTTCTATAAAAATTCCAAAAAGAATTTTAATAGGTTTGATACTTCATTTATAAGCATAGCTCATATGTCACCCAACCACCTGGCTTTTTAAGAGTGACATACAATGTACTTAACCCTTCTATAGACTCAGGAAATGACACAGCAACTCCATTTTCTTTCTTCATCTTTTCTTTTTTCTTTTTTTAGCACCTTCCCACTTCCCAAGAGACGGCCATCGAAGTGTCTCATGGACAACAATGATTCTCATTTCCTGCCCTTCAACTCTCTCACTTTTATTCCATCTCCTTCTTAAACAGGCCAGAGGCAAAGACTTTTCCTTGACTTCCCAAGGACAAAGTGACCACTTGCATGTGGGATTCTCTAAAGTTTTAGGCCGGTAGAAGAGTGTGACAGTGCACAGCCGCACAGGAAATGCCCTTGAATGTAGGGAGCCGCCATTCTAAGATGGCGCTGGCTTCCTGGTAGCCTAGCTGTAAACAACTCCATATTTGGCTATGCTCTCGGGACTACGTGTCCTGTGACCTGTGCATGCGCGGGTATGGTAATCAACCTTATGTCCTCAGCCTATCCCGTGGCTCCCTGTGCTTGCATTCTGGCAGGACCCAATCACAGTAAGGCACGTTTGCCTGATTCCCTATATAAGCAGCTGCATTTCAGTCCTCAGGGCCCCTCACCTCCCGCTCTCCCTTAACCAAGGGGCACTCCAATAAAGTGTGATCTGAGAAGAATCCTCGAGTGGTGGTCATTCTTCCTCGCTGGCTGAGGAGCTCGCCACACTTGAAGCCCTGCATGGAGATTCTTTTACCTGAATCCTTCCTTGGCCCTGCTGGCCAGGGATTAGTCACCAGAACCCCCTCTGTGTCTCCAGCTTCTGCCTCTTTGATCAATGCCTCCCCAATTCTTTTTTTCTCTTCAGGGAAGCCCCAGTTTTGTGATGATTCATCTTGAACAGTTTAGCTAATGTGTCCTACACTTCTTCCCCATGTATATTCTGTGCTCCTCATCTCCACTGCTAGACGCACTTGCCTTATCAGAGCATTTGTCTCTCTAAGAGGGAATCAAGTTTCTTACATTAACATAGACTCTTTAAAAGCCCCATTTCATATTTGATGTAATATGAAATAATATTTCATATTATTAAGACCCCCCTGATTTGCTAATATTAATCGAAACCAGGAATTAAACATATGTACTGTCCCAGGAAGCCAATGTCAGTATCTCAGGCAATTCATTTACAAAAATAAAATTTATTGGAAGAAGGCAGTGATGATTGAAATGATATTAAAATTATGGGGGGAATTTTTTCTGAGCTTTAAAAAAAAACCCACAAGGTCTTTAGTAAAATCACTGCCTTTCATTGCTAGGAAGAAGGAGCTGGGATAAAGGGTTAGAAGAAGCAAGACAACTGTTGGTGCTCCCCGATGGGATCACAATACATCCGCAGATTAGTTTGTCACATGCTGAGCACTGAGAAAATAACAGGCTGCAAAGGCAAGCCCACTCTGCCTGCTGCACAGTCACGAGAAAGAAAAGAAAGCTGCCATAGGGAAAAAGCAAGTGAGCAAAGCCATTGAGATAAAAGATCCTTGTAGCTAGGAGAAGCACTATGAAGCTGTCCACTTCAGCTTTTGAAACTCACTGCTGGTTTAAACCCAATTCAACTAGCTGAGTTTTCAATCACATGAAGTCAATCTTGTCTGTCTAAAAAAAAAAAAAAACAAAAAACCAGGCAGATTTTGCTGAAAGTGACAACTGGCACACACACACATGCATGCACACACACACAGATGCACACACCAAACACATAAGCACATACACACCAGAAAAAAAAGGCACAGAAAATAAGTGGTACCTCTTAGGAGTATTGTCAGAATGAATACAAAGTCCTGACTGAAGAGGGTGTAGAGTTTGTAGAAAAGGATTTAACAATGAAGTGAATTATTGTGGTGTGTGTGTGTGTGTGTGTGTGTGTGTGTGTGTGTGTGTGTGTGGTGTTTAATTGCATGCAAGTCAGTCTTGTGATAGGACTAATTCAATTTTCTAATCGAGCGTCCAGAATACATTTTAACTATGCATTCATTTTAATATACTTATTTTCAGATCATGTTACTTAGTAACCAAAACCCAACTAGTCATAGAATATAAGAAAACACATGATATCCTAAAGAACTCTGACATATCCATTCCTACCAAGAACACATTCATCACATCCCACAAACCTTAGCCCTTCTCCTTCAGCTGAAAAAGCTCAGCTGGTTGGGCACTTTGAACTTAGAATCTGGCCAGGGCATGCTCCTCAGCAACTATTCTGGGTACAGTTGCTCCATCTACTCTTGTATTTTCAACTGATGTACTAATATTTAAACAGTTCAGTTTTCCAAATAATGTTTTCAGTTTCTACACAAACACTCTGTATTCATACCATCATGCTTAATTTAGGCTCCACAAATGCTTTGCAATATATTCTGAAGAACACTTGGATCTAACTTTCATTGTTTTGAGAGTGTATTCTTTTTCCTCATGAATTCCAGGACATCCTTGGTGTGTGTCTCCACTCTAAACTGTCAAAATGAAAAGCATCTATTTGATGGGTCATTGTCCTTATTTTGTGTGACATATTTTTAATTGTCTCTGTTGAATTATTCTTCCTTCATACTGCACATGACCAGCAGAATGTTTAGTACATGACCTTCCTACTTTGCCTTCAAGGATATGTGGTATGTTATTTCAAAATATAGTTCTAAAATCCTTATGGTGGCATTGTCATGAACTTTATACATGAAAAGCTATAAGTTATCTAGGAAATGGGCCCTTGCTTATAAAAAGTAAAGTTGAAAATAAGACTTAAATTATACAGTGAAATAAACTTTTTAAAAGTCTGACTGAGAAAGAAATGAGAAAAAATAGAAATGTGACCAACAAGGCTTTCCATCATGAGCTCTGAAATAAACCTGAGCAAATTTGCTGAACTAAGGAAAACTTTAGGCACTAAAGAGTCCTCCAGATGGACTGTCCCATCTGCCACTCACCATCATTCCCATTCTGGACCTGAAAAAGAATAGGAAATTCTGTGTTGATTATTAACCATTGTAAAAATTGTCAGTTGGCTACAGAGGGGCAGGGGATGAGGTCAATGACTGGGCATTTGTCTTGCATGAACAAGACCCTGGGTTGGCTCCCCAGCATAAATTAAAAAAAAAAAAAAAAAGTTAGGAAGCCAGGCGGTGATGGTGCATGCCTTTAATCCCAGAACTTGGGAGGCAGAGCCAGGCGGATCTCTATGAGTTTGAGGCCAGCCTGGTCTATAGAGCAAGATCCAGAACAAGCACCAAAACTACACAGAGAAACCCTATCTTGAAAAACAAACAAACAAACAAACAAAAACAGACAAGCAAAAAAGTTAAAAAGCCCTAACTATCCTAAAGACTGTAATGAGGATTGTATATGATTCTTTCAGAACCGGATGTCTTTCAGAACTCAGTAGTAGCCGCCTATCCTCAAGAGCTACATTCTAAGACCCAAGACTCAACAGAACATTGAACCCTATGAGCTGGCCCTCAGTCTCCAAGACTGAACAAGGTACAAATTAAAAATGTTCAAGGATAGGGGCCAGTGAGATGGTAAAGGTGCTTGCCACCAAATCTGATGACTTGAGTTTAGTCCTTAACTGATATAGTGGAAGGACAGAGCCAACTCCTGCAAGTAATCCTTTGACCTTCACATGTGCACTGTGGCATGTGTACACACACATACACACACACACAAAATAAACAAATAAACAAACAGATACATAAACATTTTAAAAAGAAAATGTTCAAAGATGAAAAACTATGCTTGTTATGAATATGAACAGATATTTTTCGACATTCCTTCCTAAACAGTGCAATAAAGCAAACATGTCCTCATTGTTTATTTGTGTTTGGGGAATAGAAATCACCAAGGATAGCTTGAGTTTCCCATGATGCATATGCAGTCACTCTGACATTTTTATAGAAGGAACTTGGGGGTCTAGATTTTGTCACTCTCCATGTCCTGGACTCAAAAGCTGTGCTGCTGAGATGGTAACGTACATTTTTTTCTTTTACATGCATGTACATGAGATAAAGGTTAACTTACAAAGCTGATGCACTACAGGAAGACAGTAACTCATGACAAAATTGAAGTACTGTGACAATACTTTGTAGTAAAAATGTATGAGCCAAGCTCTGTTGCGCATGCCTATAATGCCAGTACTGGGCAGTCTGAGGCAGGAGAAACACAGTTTGACTCCATCCTAGGCTTCATTGAGAGACTATTTCTAAAACCAAAGCTGCTGAATGAATGTGGTCAAAATGCATTACATTTTTTTAACAACAAAAATGTGTTTATTTAATGTACATTGGGGTTTGCCTGTATGTATTTCTGTATGAGGATGTCAGATCCACTGGAACTAGAGTTACAGTTGTGTGTAGGTGGATTTTTCTGTCCTGCCAGCTGCTCCCCAAAAAAACCACACAGAAACTTAATATTAATTATAAATGCTTGGCTGGTAGCTTAGGCTTGTTTTTTAGCTAGCTCTTAGAACTTAAATTAACCCATTTCTATTCATCTATATGCTGCTCTTTGGGGGTCCTTGAACCTATGTCCCTGTTCAGAGCACCATCTGTTGGAGGCCAGCTTCCACCTTTTCCAGGGTTCCTATGCAGAGAGGAGAGGGATAAGAAATATTAGGTGGAAAGAGAGCTAGGTGAGGAGAAGAAAGACAGAAATACAGGATAGCTTCAGGAGGACTTGGATCAAAATTCACCGGCCCAGAACTTTGTTCAAAGGGGCTTTTTATAGCAATGCCAAGGGGCAAGGCAAAAGACCTCCCCATTGTTAGATAGAGTCAAGTGTAGACCTTTCCAAATACCTGCTAAACACCCGTGGTCAAATCATCCCCTTATGCAGCCCTGCTGGGTAAAGCAAGCTCAGATTCTCTGATCCTGAGTAATTTGGGCCTCCACAAATTCCCCCTTCTTAATAATATATATCTCAGCTGGGTGGTGGCAAACGCCTTCAATCCCAGCACTTGGGAGGCAGAGTCAGGCAAATCTCTGTGAGTTTGAGGCCAGTCTGATCTCCAAAGTGAGTTCCAGGACAGGCTCCAAAGCTACACAGAGAAACCATGTCCCAAAAAACCAATAATAATATTAATAATATAAATCTCAAGTGAAGGTACAGAACTTAATTCTATGTAGCTCTGAATACACTAAGAGCTTGCAAGTAGCTGGAATAATTATAGCAATACACTTGCTCCTCAGGGAATGCATTGCATTTAAGATCACAATTAACCATAGGTAGTCAAAAGCACAGAAAATGAAAGGGTGCTTGTGAACTACTGAAAAAAAATCAATTCTGCATTAGAGAAATGTGCCTTGTTCAAGTTTCTAGAAAAGGAGTATGCATCTTCCTTTTGTATTTTATTGAAACCCTATTACACACTGAAATATCCACCCCTGTGCAGCTTGCTCTCTCTGTCTCTGTCTGTCTCTGTCTCTGTCTGTCTCTATGTGTGTGTGTGTGTATGTATGCACATGTGTGTTTCTGCGGATTTGTGCTATTGTATAACAGTTTCCTCTAAGACTGAAATAGTCCATCCTGCAGGGAAGTGTCTTAAGCCAGAATGAAAACAACTCAAAATAGCTTCAGAAAGTCCCTGAAACTGACGAGATTCACTAGACCCCTTCCTCCCAAGAGTAAGCAAGAAGAACTGCTGAGAGTCACTCTCAGAAAACTGCAAAAAGACTCTGAAACCAGTGGAAGGGCCTGGAAGTGGTCTAGACCAAATGAGTCACTTAGAAAGGATATGATCCGACCTGTTGAGATACCTGTAAGCAATGCAATATGCTCCAGGTTTCCAGCGTTTGTGAGCTGTCACCAGTGTTGGGGTGGGCTTCGGTGATACATCTATCTTTGAGTCATTTCTGCTCCTATAAGTAACCCTTCACCCACTGTGCTGGCTAGTTTTATATCAGCTTGACACAAGCTGGGGTCATCTGAGAGGAGGGAACCTCAACTGAGAAAATTCCTCTATAAGAGGCTCTCTTCCTGAACAACTGAGCACTTTGCAGACCATTCTTTCCTCAAACATTGCTTCCAAATGGTCAGAGAACACTGCTGGGCATATATGGTCTGTCTCCAGGTGAGAGGGAAATGACCTCTTTAGAGGGTAACATGGGGCGAGATTGCAATAGCAAGGGAAATGAAACTCCACACTCTTTTTACCAGGCACCAGAAAAGGATCATGTATGTGATTACCTCAAATAATGAGCAACTCCTAGTATCTGAAAGCTGGAGGAACGTGGTGACTTAAGAAGTCTGGCTCCTTTTCCCATTGTCCCAGGGCACCAACCTTGGCAGTTTCCTCTGGCTTCCTACAGTGGGCATTCACTTCTGAAAAGATGTTTGCTCAGATATTTTGATTTTGTGAAGGGCATGTGACTCTGATATTGCTTCCATAATGGTTGTGTGCACATGAAATCATAATTGGGCCTGGCTGGGTGTTTTCTGCCCATCTACCCTGTGCAACCGTCTATCAGGCTTGACAGATCCATATTTTGTCATTCTGGATCTCTAAGTGGGTCCCTGAAGATTAGACAATCCACAAGGCTCACAGAATTGGCCTCACTGACTTTGGAGCTAGGAATTGCAGCTGGCAGCTGGGCAGAGATGCAGAGAAGAGCTGGTGTTGACCAGTGAGAACCAGCGTCATGACCTGGGACCAGCTCCTGATCTTACAGAGCAACCCTGGATTCCCTTGATGTCATAAAGACAAAGATGTAAGAATGAAGAACAAGGCATGCCAGAAGCAGAGGGATTTTATCGAGTCCCCAATTCCAGAGTGAGGGAAGTGATGGAATCACCCCAACAAGGGGGTGGGGTGCCAGTTAGGAATGTTTGCATCTGAAGACAGCTCCTGGTTTAAGGAGAAACTTGGAACGTGGAAGTGTAACTCAAGATGGTGAAGGTGATAGGAGAGAGAACAGGCAGGTAGGGCAAGGAGGGGAGAAGCGGAAAGGCATGGTGACCCTGTCACTTCATCAGGGCTAGTTCTGAGCTCAGGCTAGCTCTGCTGCCGTGCCTCACCCCCTCCCAGTCACCTTCAGTACTCTCTCACACTGTGGGTCTATCCCAGGTCTCCACTCTAGGATTCCAGCTTCAAAGAAATAGGAGCTAGACAGATCCCTGAAAGGGGACAGATAAAGAAAGGGGCCATAAATTAACAAGATGGCATACTTCCTCCTCCTCCATCCAGGACAAAAGACTTGGCAGGCTGCCCCTCCCCTCCGACCCCCAGTGGCTTCCCTTAGAAAATTACACTGTAGCTCTCTCTCTTCACCTCCATCCTCAGCATGCACACACACCCTGCCTCTTCCACTTTTCTCCCAGTAGAATGCTATGTTTTACACATAATTTTGATCCCATCATTAAAGTAAAGTAAAGCCTTGTCACTTAATATGGTTTATGCTTTCTATTCCCCAACTGTTTTTAACTGCTTCTTGTCTTTTTCAGTGCTGGTATTGTTTCTCCTGAGCTTTCTACATATCTGTATGTAATTCTTCACAAAATTTACTCAGTTCCGCAAATCTTTTTATTCACCAATACACAATAAGCATCAATTTCATGCACCGATGAAAACCTGCAAGAGGTGCCTGAGCAGTTCTGCTCAGAATCCACCAAGGTTCACCCACCGCTGCTTCAGAGTCCCTTCCACAAGTCTGCCAGGATTACTTTTTCATGTTTTGTGGAATTTCTTCGTTTTTTAAACTTTCATAATAGTGTATAGCATACATTGAGCATGTTCCTCCTGCCTCCCTTATCCTCCTCCTCATCCCTATTAATGCCCTGTGTTTCCCTAAACAAGTGTGTTTCAGCTTTTATGTCACATAGCAGGATACCCCTACAGGCCACAGGGGAGAGGGATGATCAGGTCCTCAAAGTGCGGAGCAGGCCTGGGCCTGAGGACTCGGCTGCTGAAACTCCGAATTCCAGTTTAGAGTCCAGCTCTTTTTTATCTATGGTGTACCTGTGTGTGTCACACTGCTCTTGTTCTTGTGGGCCTGGTGTGTGCACATTTCCCCCGAACAGTCACTTCACTTCAGTGGACTGACTCTCTCTCTCTCTCTCTCTCTCTCTCTCTCTCTCTCTCTCTCTCTCTCTCTCTCTCTCTGTGTGTGTGTGTGTTGTGTGTTGTGCATGTGCATGTGTATGTGTGTGTGTGTAGGGGGTTAAAAGCCTGCCATTCCTAGTGAGTATCTCTTCCCTCAGCACAGTAAGCTTCAGTCTCCACAGACGTTGTGGGATTAATTATAAGGACTAAACGACATTTAATGAGATGAGCAAATGCAGAACACCTGGCGTGAGGTCGAGCCACAGCAAGGTAGTCATTAGTGATCCACACTAGTATGATGTCTGAGGAACAGAAGTGTGCTGTAATTAAGCTGAAGTAAAATCTGTATTTAGATCATTCCACAGTCTCCTATTATATGAACCTGGACGAGTCTGTGTTAATCTCCATCTACTGCAAAAAGAAGCTTCTCTGATGACAGTTGAATGCGGCACTGATCTATGGGTAGCAATAAGTCACTAGGAGTCTAATACTATGTCCACTTAGCAGAACAATAGTCTAGCCACAGGTCCTTGGTGGAAGGAAGATGGGGCAGATACTGAGAGAGCCAGAGGTGGTCAGTGGCTGCAATGGATCCACTTTCTGAACCCAACAGGTCAGCAGTTGTGATGTCATGCGTGAGACCTGTGTAAGCTCATGCCAGACAAAATCCCAGCGTGGAAAGGGAAGGTGGGCACAAAGCCCTATTCATAGCTGAGGAGCTGTGGGCAACTGATGGTTTCTGAGAGAGGGAGAGGATTTGAAGGTGCAGTCCCTGGCAGGTAGCCCATGGTCCAGTGGATGACTCTGCACCCAAAGGAAGGCGCAAATTGGACTCAGTAATGTAAAAACAAATAAGGGTACAGATTTGGGTAGGTAAGGAACATATGGGTGGACCTGGGAGGAGTTGGGGGAGTATGGTGGGAATAATCAAAACATATTATATAAAAATTTAAAAAGAATTAACGAAAATATTAAAATTATATATTTGGAGGAATAGAAACAGAGCTCTGTAAAGGGCATGCTGGAGAGATGATTTGGTAGTTAAAAAGCATTTGCTGCTCTTGCAAAAGACCCAGGTTCAGGTCCCAGGACCATATAATGGTTCACAACTGTCTAACTCTAGTTCCAGGGGATCTGATGCTCTCTTTTAGCCCTTCGGGCACCAGGCATGCACATGGTATGCATACGTATATGCAGGCAAACATTCACACACATAAATAAAAGTAAATAAATCCTTTAAAATATGTATATTTGGAGATGTCACAGAGAATTGGGGGTTCCATTTGGGTTGGAGGAAAACAGTAAGATCTCCGGCAAGATCTCTCATGAGTTGGAAAGTCTCCAGCAGCCCCGGCTCCCTGGTTCACATCTCATCCCTGGACACAGACCTGTTCAGTTTCCTGCTGTTTTCTCAGCTTATTTTCCTCATTATTACAAAAAACAGCAGGTGTCTTTTGTGAGTTTGGGAGTTTCTTGTTTGGGGTTTTGAGACAAAGTTTTGCTATGTGGCCAAGGCAGGCCTGGATCCCACTGTGTATCAAAGGCTGCCTTCCATCTTCCAACTTTAGTCTCGCAGGAGTCCACTACCACACCGGGCCTTCCTCGGCCCTTTTATTCCTTCCTCCAGCATCGTTTGGTGTCTTCTTAGGAAAGTGAAACTCAACCAGCTCAGACTGTGTCTGCTTACACGGATCTGTGTAAGGAATCTACATCACAGCCAGGTCTTTGCTTTTGGTAAAATTGGCACTGTGGTGCACACCTCAGGTCTCCTTTTGTGCTGATCTTTCTACAAGCTCAGAACGATCCCGGGTAGATTCTAGAAGGTTCCTTCAGCGTCATTCTTGTGTAACGACATTCCGTCGCATTCCGTCACCTGCTATCTGCCTGCCTTTATTTCCCTCTAAAGGGATTTCCTTGTATCACTTTCTCTGCTACTGCCTCATAAATCACCTGCAGCTTCCCCAGGAACACAGCAGCACATAAACCAGAAAGTGGAGTGATGCTTATGCATTTGGTTTTCAGGGTAGCCTTGGGATACATATAACATCTTTTTAAAGCCTGTTTTATTGTCTTGACAGGTAAGTTTGTTTGCAGCCCTGGGCCAGTGTCCATTGTAGGGAGCTCTATGTTACCCAGTGCTAGGTGGTGAGAATAAAACGAATTGGTTTGAAGACTTAGAAAAGTCCTCTGCTGAGTACACGGACATAGTTCTTGAGCCTTTTTCAGTTCAATTATATCATAAGCCATTTCTTCATGCAATTTGACAGATACTTGCAATTCGAAGTAGAATACACACACACACACACACACACACACACACACACACACACACACACTGTCCTGGTCGCCTTAAAGAGTGACCACACAATGTGAAGGAATCTTCTAGAGGATCCTGCTGTACCCTCCTTGTGTGTCTCCCCTACTGCAAAGATGTGAAGCAGAATTCCACAGAGGCCACGGGACTAGGCCACCCAGGGGAAAGCAGCAGATAGGCAACTCTAAGCGCCTAAGGATCAATACTGTGTCCTCAGACCTCAAAGGCCCTGGGCAGCTGACCTCATCCCGCTCTGCCTCTCTAAGCTGAGCATCAGTAGCTTGAGGCTGAGGGGCCCACAAGCTGTAGCCACTGGCCACTCATCTCCCCTGTACTTCTGGCTCATTCTTTCAGTCTGTGCACATAAATTGTCAGTTTGTATAAAGAGAAACTTTTTCAGAAAATTGTCTTTACACACCAATACAATTTGGAGAGGGTAGATTTAAAGCTAAGTAAAAAGTACAAACTACCTTGTTCATAAAAGAAAAACCCCCAACATATTATGTTGATAGCAACTTTCCTTTGAATTAGAGCACTAATGTTAAACTTATTAAAACGTCTATACTGTTTTGAATTTTCTAACCATCATCTCAAACATTACATCTATCAGAACCCTTAAACTTGCTCCCTCCCAGCCTTCAGAACCATCTACACTTCCTCCTTTGTCCAGAGGCCTTAGAACTTGGACTTGTTCTTAGCTTCGTCCCTCCCCCACTGCAGCTTAGAGCCAGATTCGGAGTCCACCCTTCGGCTCTGGATCCCACCAAGATGTTTCTTCAGGGCTTGTGGATTTTTCCCTCACTCATAGCCACTCCATCCATCTTTTGTGCAGCTTCGGTAATCGTCCTGCAGCTTAGCTCTCAGACAATCCCCTGCCCAGCCTTCTCTGAGGCTTCACCAGAGCCTTTCCTGGCTGTGCATCATCTGGCCAGACCCAGCACCCCAACTCTCTACCACTGCTCCCAGTTCTCTTCCCCACCATTTCTGCAGTCTCAGTGACACCCCTGTGTCTCTTTGAAATGACCACACTGTCCTGGCCCCGCCCCCACCTTTGTGATGACTGCTTCCTCTGCCCAACATGGCCTTTGCTCTAGTGTTTGTTAACTTTGCTCTCCAGTTCCTTCCCATCTCTGCTTAGATTTGAATCCTTAGAGGGGAACCCCACTCTGTGGAAGTATGGCTTCTTCACCCCTCTGCTTCTTACCTTGGGCACTACCTCTGTTTTGCTGCCCCCCCCCCCACATCCAGTTCTAATCTCCGAGGACAGCAGCAGCTCCACCTGGGTAGGGAAATTGCTGCTGGCTGCCGCTTTCCTAAAACTCCCAGGAGTTCCTGCACAGTATGTGTCTTCCTTCTAGTCTTTTGAGTACTAGTCTATCTCCTTTTTTGTAAACCAAAACTGCACCTCCAGTCTGAGACATTCTTCAAAGTGCATCCTTCACAAAGGAAAAGAATGAGCTGTCAGGAGAACTGAGAAGTTAAATGAAGAAAGGGAAAGTCAGGCTAAGCTTGACCTAAAACAGGGCACACTGAAGCTGAGAGGAGAGGAAAGCCAGGAGAAGGAAAATTAGCCTGAAATTAAAAATCCAAAGGTCAATGGAACCCAGCCTCCAGGTTCTGAATGATGAGGTGCCAGAGAAGAGCAAACCTTGTCACTGTCTGTGGAGCGGGACTTGGCACCAGGCACAGAGATGTCAAGGTCATCATTCTGTAATGGGCTCTGGGAACCCTTTAATGGCAGTGGCAGGCTGGCTGCTGGAAGGTTAGTGGCAGAGGGCACCTGAGAGGGGAAGTGAGCAGCCAAATGCATTCAGTGATACAGCCAGTGATAGCTGGTAGCTGCTGGTAGAAGATGGAATCGTTCTCTGCACAGGGATTAAAAATAGAACAAAACACGTGGACAGGAACACGAGCTCTTTTCAGAATTGGATTTATTAGAGTCTAAAATGAGGTTCATTCTAGAATTTCCACAAAAAGAAAGCGTTCCAATACTAGGTGAGCTACTGAACAAGGAGGGCAAGATGGGGGTTTACGTACCTCAGCAACCAGGCTGACCCTCCCCGTGAACACATTGCTGTGACAGACAAGAAGAAGGCTGAGACAGCACACACAGGTGCACATACTCGCACGTGCAACGGAACACAGGTGAACCTCTTATTTGATAGCTTCTAAATTCAAAGCCGGATCTGTGTGTCAAGAACGGGTCATATCACCTTCATCAAATACTTGGATGATCTTCTGTGATTCATTTCTCCTTTAGCCTTACATTTTCTCCTGAGTGAAATGTAAAGTCTAACCATACTGGAACAATGCCTGTAAGACCTGTCATAGATCTGAGGTAGGTGAAGATCAGAACATGCATCCTGCTGGTCAAGGGTTGATTCTGTCCTTGAATTTGGTTGAAGTTAATCAAATGTCTCTCATCCCTCATCATCTATCATTCAGTCCACAAATGTTTCTCTAATAACTGTTGTAAGCCAAGTGCTACTGTGGAATTTCAACAAGATATGTGATATGTCTCCAACCTTAAAGAGTCCACTCACAACCTTTGTTGAAAAGTTTTCACACTGTACTTTTAAAGATCAATTTGTTTTCAGGTTTTGGAAATGGATATAGGTTTGTTTGTGGACATGCAGAGTCTGTGGATGGGTGTGCATCTGTGTTTTCTTGTGAATGAAACACATTGGAATTTTCAGCAATATGTACACACATGTCTATAAAGCATATCTAGGCATACCTGTGCTTTCACAAGCAGGGCACTGTCAGTGTCTCAGATAGAGACAAGCATCATTTGCATATAGCTCATTGCTACCTGCTGGTTCACAGAACTCTGTCTCCTAACTGGTTCCATGCTTGGACAGAGAGATACTACTTACTGTTTTTGCAGACCACCACAGGAAGACTCAGTGTGGCCCATGCTGAGCAGAGTTGAACAGTGGTCTAATCCTTTTTAACATCCACTTCATTTTGCCTCCATTGTCCATTGATTGGATAAATAATTCCTCACACCTCTCCTCCCCTGGAGAGAGTGCGTTGTATTCTCATCTCCTGCCCTCCCATCAATTCCCAGCATTCACTTAGCCTAACTTTTCAGACTTTATGATGGGTTTGCTTAAGGCTATTATTTCATTTCTTTTCTAAGGAGTGGACAGGGAGCCCAGTTTCTTCCAGAGGATGTGTGTTCAGTCCACAGCATCACATCAGGTGGCTCACAACCACTAGAACTCTAGCTCCAGGGGAATCTGATCCCTCTTCTAGCAGCTGCAGGTACAAGCGCATGTGTGTCATGCACACACATTTACATAAATAAAATTAAAAATAAACCTTAAAGTGAAAATTTACGGCACTAAAAAGTATCTGTGTCCTTTAACTCAACAGCCTCCTGTGGAGGCAAAGACTCAGACTGCTGCCCGATGGCCAAGAATTTCTGTTCTGTTCTACCCAGGAAATGAGATTTGTGGTTTTAACGGGGACTTAAAATTCACTACAGTTTATGCCTCTTAAAAAATACACAAAACTGAATAATGGACCATTTTTATTCCAGTATAATTGTGTTTCCTTATTCTGTGAATGGTTCTTTGTGTAGCATTTCTCCATGGCAAAAATGGAAAGTTCTGCCAGGGTCTACCTGTGAGGATGGAGTCAGGGTCTGTCCTCACGAACGTGGTCATCAGACCATGCCAACCATTGCCCCTCCAGGATCTGCCTTTTGTAGACAAGGTGACAGAATCTCCGAGGCTTTGTGACTGAACAGGGAAGGAGAGTGAGAAGAAAGGCCCCAGAGGAATGCTCACACGGGCTCCAACTCAAGAGCAAGGGTCACACTGTGCCTCCTGGTGTACTGTGGAGGATGCCAGAGGCAGAGCTAAGGATAAGGAACTCTGCAAAGTGGAGGAAGAGAGGGATCAGTGCTAGCTGTTGCCTGAGATCAACCTTAGGACTGACTGTGGCAAGCTGTCTGCCAACCTTCTTTATCTAAGCTCCCTCAAAACAAAGAGGCCCATCAGCACCCCAGAGGACCAGATAAAAATGGCAGAGGCAGCCAGGAGGACAGGGGTGGGCTGTTCCAGACACAGCAGCATGCTGCTGGAGGCTCCCACTTTAGGAAATAAACATCTTTCTGGATGAACAAGACAGCTGCCATAGGGAAGCCTGTCACCCCGGTCTCTTCCTAGCTTTCCTGGATTATAGAGAACTGGGACACATCATTCCGGAGTGGCTGGCATCCACCAATCATGATAGAGCTCAGAATTCCCATCCATTTTGGCCCAAGGCAGGCCAGTACTTTCTGTCAGGCTCCCATCAAGGTGACAGAGGCCTTCACAAGACTGCATCATGGCCTGAAACATCGATTGGCCCAATCTGGCTCCCTCACCTTCTCTTTCCTTCTCCGCTCAGCACCTGCTTCTAAAATCCATGCAGCTCTCCGCCCCACGTCCACTCGTGGAGAACACAGTTTCTTACTTTGCCACCTCTCTTCTATGTCAGAGAGACACAGAAAGGTCAGGTGTCAGCAGCAGGTGGCGGTGTGTGTGTGTGTGTGTGTGTGTGTGTGTGTGTGTGTGTGTGTGTGTGTGGGCAGTACTGAGTGCAAAGGGCAGCAATAAAATCTCCCTGGTTTCATCACTTCCCTCTTCAGTCTCTGGCTGAGGGTGACAGGCAAGGGCGCGGGAGACTTCCAGGGTTGATGTATACCTTCCTGTTCAGGGCAGTAAATCTCTGTGAAATAAATCCAATTCCAAACATTCTGACAGCAGTGTGCCTGGTTAAAAGTAAGTTGCAGTGAGCCATTTTATGAAGAAAAGCAATAGTTCTTCATCTGTTTCTCAAGTACAGATTTCTCACACATGTATACACTATATTTTGAACCACTGAATTAAAGCAGCTATTCTGATCAATGCTACACCTCAGCTTGGGAAAAGAGAGGGAAAACACATAAATCTTATCATTAACACATTTTTATACATCGGGACTCCCGTTTCCATTCTCTTCACGTTGAGCTGACAGACCAATCTACTTCAAGCCTTCCCCAGCCCCAGTTGTTCTGGTTCCAAGCTCTAACTTTTTTCCCCCATTTAGTCTTAACCCTGTCTTCCTCTGTCACATGAAGAGATGACTCAAGAATTCCCTCAGAAGAGCTGGAAAGAGAGCCCAGCCATCAAATGTGCAGACTTACAACCAAATGGACAAGAACATCCTCAAAACAGAAAGCTAGGCGTAGCATATAGAAGGGGCCATAGGCTATGATGCTAGCAGGTGGTCTGTATAAGTATTAGTCTTCTGTGTATAAAGATGTTGGTGTTTATTAACTTTTAAAGTTTAATAGCATCCACTAGGACTTTTTTCTCTTCCTTAATAAAAATTTCACATCTGTTTCGTATTTTGGTACCCTCCCCCAATTTTAGTTTTGTATCTTTTATTGTCTTTCTTAAAGTCTCTAATGTTGTATTAGTGCACGGCACAGGCAGGGTTAAACCTAAGTCTGTCCGAGTTCAAGCCTGTGCTTAGCTTTGCTCTGATTTCCAAGATTCATTCATTTTACCCGATGATGATTATGACATTTATGGGGTGCAGTGTCAGGTGGCTAACTATTACGGCTTCTCTTCAGATTGTAGGGACCCTGCTGTGACATTGCTGTCCCCTCTCTTACTACTGAGCTCTGTCATCCTCCCTGAAGCTCTCTGACCCCTCTCCCTGGAAGACCCTTCCTAGTGCCGCCTCTTTTCATTTTTCAAAATATAAAGTGTGTTTTATTGACCACAATTTCCTCTCTGTGAAAATGCTCTCTGTTGGAGGTCATTCTGTATGGCATGTTTCAAAATTCTTTTTTTTTTTAAACATAGTTTACATTTATTTACTGTGTATACATGGAGGGAGAAGAGTGCATGCATGAAAAGACACATGTGTTGAGGCCAGAGGACAACCTTAAAGAGTGGGGGTTCTCTTTCCGCCTTGTGGATTCTGAGGAGATTTAAATCATCATGTTTAGTTAGTGGCAAGTACCTTTTGCCACTGTGCCATCTAGCTGGCCTTGTCAAAAATCTTACTTGAAGATACCAAATTCCTTGTTCATTGAACCAGTCCCAGACAAGACTAACTTCTGGAATCATCTGTCTCAACAGTGACCTTCACACTATGTTTTTTGTTATTTTTAGCATCCTCCCCTGGTGGCATGTATCCTTGGCCTTCTCCATGGATACAGCCTCTCTTTGTGCACCTCTGGAGTCAGATGGCAGGACCACTTTGCACCCAGTGTATTCCAGCAGCTCTGTATCCTGGATTCATGAACTGAAAATCTGTCTTCTACCCTGGCTGTTTTCATGCTTTGGTTGTTCTGAAGTTGCTATTTTCCTTCCAAAGAAGGTCATCAAGCCAGCTCCTCTAGTTCCAAGGAGGGATCTTGCTATCTCCAATCTAATAAATCTTAAGTCTCCCTGGCATTTTGAAAAAAAAAAAATCGTCCAACCTTGTCAGGTACCAAAGAACTTTCTCAAATTTTTCTGCCCTACTCAAAAATTACTATTATTCACTTTCTGAACAAAATGTTGGCTCTTACTTTACAGGAAAAACCAAAGTCAATACCATCTGGTCTTCTCCGTCCTTCTTAACACTTGTTTCTCAGAAAGGGATTTCTTTTCACGGCATCCCTTCAAGTGTGACCCCACCCTCCCTGAGTCATTCTCCCCTTCCTGACAACTTGCTCCATCTGTTTGTGTTTCATATTGCTCCTTCCCTGCTGAGTCCTTCTCCTATGTTTTTCTTTCCTTCTTTCTTTCTTTCTTTCTTTCTTTCTTTCTTTCTTTCTTTCTTTCTTTCTTTCTTTCTTTCTTTCTTTCTTTCTTTCTTCTCTCTCTCTCTCTCTCTCTCTCTCTCTCTCTCTCTCTCTCTCTCTTTCTTTCTTTCTTTCTTTTCCCCTGTATAGCTGTTGTTTCTTGTAGTGTTTCTTACAGCCCAGGCTGGCCTAGTAGAACTTTCAATGAGGCTGAGGATGACCTTCTATTCCAGATCTCTTTCCCCAACTTTCAAGTGCTGGAATTACAGGTGCTCAGAAACATGCCTGCTCCTTCACCTGTTTTGACTGTGTTTCCTCCCACTCACATGAAGCAATTAAGCAACTTGTAGCATCTTCTAGGATAGAAAGTCTAAGTCAGACATCAAAGATGTCAGACTCTTCAATCCCAAATAGAGTGTAGAGTTGACACAAAGATGATGGAGGGACTTCAACAAGTTTCCACAGTGCAGAGAAATATACCTCCAGCTCCAAGGTGACCTATATTATGATAAGTAGTAGGATATTCCCCAAGGTGGGGATGGGTTACCATGGCCTTATGTTTTGCACTTCAAGGGCAGATCAAAGGTGGTACTTCAAGGGTAGATTAATGGTCATTTGGGAAGGGAGCCCAAAGTCCTGTGCAGCTTTCTCCTCAGAAAAGCTTACCTATTGGAGTCTGTTTAGTCCACCTACGTGGGCAACTTTGGGGAGGTGGAGAAGGGGGTGACACTGCTGGATGACTGGACACTTAGAGACTGCTTTTGTCTCTGTCATGCTGAGACACTGAGAATTCAGAAGAACGTCTGAGATTAACCTTGTCTAGTGGTGACAGAAAACTTGTGGACTCACAGATAACTATTCAGTGCTTTGCAATAACAATAACCACAACCCCATAAACGTCTAAGGAATTGAAGGAAATGTCAGCTTTTGTGTATTGAGAGGTATTGAGGGACAAGGCAGCCCAAAATTCATTGGCAGCCCTGGGTTGGAGCTGAGCAATGCTCCTGGGGTGACATTGTTTTTCAGGTCATCAGCACTGAGCAGACACAACCCTGAGCTTCCGACTTATCCCTTTTAACGTGCCAAATGTAATACCAAGATGTAACACACTAATATGAACGACAGAAATTATATCCACGGAGTTGCCATGGTGACTCCATGCTCATGTGGATAGTCAGGTGATGCAGGACTCCACGTACCACATTGCTCCTCAAAGGTGCTTGAATCTGACATTTTTAATATGCAAAAGCAGCAAGCCAGATACTAATGAAGGCACAAAACTCAAGCAAAGGTTTCTGGCGTTATTAGCATTGAAGTATCTTCTTGGGATAATGCAATTCACTCAAGAAGTCTTGTTGTTGAGCAGATCAATAGCTCTGACCTACTTGATTATATAAGTTGTGATCGTGTCCCATTATGAAACTCATTACCTGGTACTGCCAGAAAAAAAAATTCTCACTTATATTTTTTCTACTTTCTTCTTAGACTACACATGCTGAGGGCCAGGCCTTGTCATCCTGCATAACGACAGTTTGTTTTCTTCATTTGATCATGTAAGGAATATATAAAGAAGCCAGAGCCTTGGTTCAGTAATTTATCCTCTCATTAAAAACCCAGGACCGATGTTTCAACAGCCTTCTGTGTGCCATTCTGGGAGGTTGTTATTTCTTCAGCATCTGCTTACATTTTATTTGTTACTGCCTTGACAGATGATAAAGCTGGGGGGAGGCATCTACATTCCAAACCCTGTCCTTCCCTGTTTTGAAACTTGGACTAAGCTGGCAAAATGTATGCTTTCTAGAGCATCCCTTCAAATGGAGAACAGATATTTGAATAATTATAAGACTAAAGTCACATAGAAACTTAGGAGAAAGCAGCCTGAGCTGGCAGAGTAGATGAGGTGTCCACTTAGAAGGCAACATTAAAACTGGGTCTTATAGCACAAGCAAGAGTCTGCCATCCAGAGATGATGAGGATTCAATGATGCTGGCAGCCATATGTTATGTCTCTTTTCTCATTTGATTCTTGTGTGAGTTTTATGAACTAATTGCTTTCTGATATAGCACTCTGCACAAAAATCACCTGCCTGTAAGTTGTGGGTGCATACACCTGGCAGCACATACCCTGTACTCACAGCTTTTCATGATTACACCATGTAGATAGAGGAAAACAGGCTTCCGAGGCAGATAAATCCAAGCTCAAATTGTCCCTTGAATCAGCTGTGGTTCCCTAAGTGTAAATTAACATCTAAATCTGTGACGTCAACTGAAATTGGAGATAATTATTCAAAATAAGACATTTTACATGATTTAATTGAAACAACACGTGATGTATCTAGTTCAATGTTTACCATAGACACTCAGTAGACAGAGCAACACTTATAAAACTATCTTGAAGATCACTGTTGTCAGTTGGTCTTTGGCTGTTTAGGGGGGCCCGCCACACAGCTCCCAAATAAATCACACATGGAGGCTTATTCTTACTTATAAACGTCCAGCCTTAGCTTGGCTTGTTGCTTGCCAGCTTTCCTTAACTTATCCCATGTACCTTTTGCCTCTAGATTTTCTCCATTTTCTTACTTCTGTAAATCTTACTCTCACTCTTGCTCCGTGGTTTGTAACTGGGTGACTGGCTCCTGGAGTCCTCCTCCTTCTCTGGCTCCTTCTTTTTAGTCTCTCCACCCTTCTCCGAGATTTCTCCTATTTATCTTCTCTGCCTGCCAGCCCTGCCTATTTCTCTCTCCTGCCTCACTATTGGCTCTTCAGCTCTTTATTAGAACATCAGGTGTTTTAGACAGGCAAAGTAACACAGCTTCACAGAGTTAAACAAATGCAACATAAACAAAAATAACACACCTTAAAATAATATTCTACAACAGATTACTATGGGCAAGGAAAAGTCTGTGCATTCTGTAACTCCACCCTGTCTTCAACACACACACACACACACACACACACACACACACACACACACACACACACACACCCCGCTGTAGGGGGGATTTGTGGGCCTGGGGAAAGGAATAGCTTTCAGAAAGCCATATGATTTTATTTGTTCTCCTTGGTTTCTAGCATTTTCCAAGTACTAAAACCAACTAAATTGAGTGATTTTAGAGATTCTGATTGGAGGGGGGGGGAGCAGTGAGAGGAGGTTGGTCTTAACTAGCCAGAAAAGGAAAGTATCATTGGACTAGTTACTTCTGTGTCACCTTGACATAGGAGAGTCACCTTGGAAAAAGGAATCTCATTGAAGAAAAAGCCTCCATTGGGTTGGCCTGCAGGCAAGTTTTGATTGATGATTGATGTGAGTTGCATAAGAAAGAAAACTGAACAAGCTGTGGAGAGTTAGCCGCCAGTAGGTAGTGTTTATTGTTTTACTCTGGATTCATGCTTTGAGTTCCTGCCCTGACTTTCCTTCCTGGCAGACTGGGAATGGTAAAATGAAGGAAACCATTTTCTCCTCCAGTTGCCTTTGGTAATGGAATTTATTACAGTAACAGGAAGTAGCTAGGACAACAGACACTGTGGATGAGGACTCCTGAAAAGAAGCCCTGTCTGAAGAGATTATGAGACTTCAGTGATGTGGACTCGTTGGGATGTTGCAGGTTCAGAACCTAATTACCTCATCTGGGCTAGCTGTGGCCCATATATAGCCACTCCTTGCCCACCTCTGTGCCAGAACTACCACCTGTGACTAATCAATACTATCCTTTTAGAGTCTATTATCTTAGCAGGCTACAAGCTTCCTCAGAGCCCAAAACATCAAATATAACCCGAGGTCTTTTGGGAAGCTTTTGTTGTTGCTGTGGCCACCTCTCTAATGTCCCCACCAATGTATTTCAAAGGTGTCTGGGTTTATTCCTTTCTTTGTTCTGTTACAATAAAAACTTCTTGAAACTGTTTCCATGTTGTAACATGGAATTTCAGCTTACCTAAATCTGTGTTCTCAGGCCATGTATACTCAAATGTGACTCTAGGATAAACTAACTCTTATTCCCTTTCCCTTAAAGGTGAGAGCTGTGTCTTTTTTTTTTATCTATAACACTGAAGTAGGGAATTTTAAAAACGTATTCTCTTATAATTTTATGTATGAATATAATGTGTTTAGATCCTGCCCGCCCACTGTTCTCCAACTCCAGCTGAGCTTCCAAAAGGATTCTTTTTATACCTAATCTTTTGACATAGATTCACTTAATTTCATTTTACAGATTTGTTTAAAAATCCAAAGAACAGTTAATCTAGACTACCTATTTATTGGTGACCATGTTTTAAAGCCATCCAATGGCACCCCAGTGTTACTTCACCAGATAAGCTTAGACTGGTGAAGGACAGGCTGTAAGGTAGACATGGATAGACTGTACTTGAAGGACTCTGTGAACCACTGTCTTTTGGAGTGTGGCAAGTGGGATGGAGAGATAGATAAGATGAGGAGAGATGAAGAAAGCCTGGTAAAGGAGGAAGGGACTTGGAAAGAGAGAATAGAAATGAAGGAAGATTCGCCCTGAGAGGCCGCTGAGTCTCACCTACTGGCTTAATGCTCAGGACTCTGAAATGTCCAGCTACTTTGTGTAATGGTTCAGGCACCCAGAATACAGGGTTATTGTTAGATTAATCCAGAAGGAAAGGAAGCTGACAATGGACCTGTCATGTCTTGACCATGACTGAGCCTCTTATCTCTGTTCTAAAGAAATCGGTTTAGTACAATTAGGAATTTATTCCTTCTTCTAAGTTTTGCTGAAAGGACTCTCTCTGCCTTTCTTTACTAAGA
The DNA here is from genome assembly GCF_049852395.1 of Peromyscus maniculatus bairdii. NCBI lineage: Eukaryota > Metazoa > Chordata > Mammalia > Rodentia > Cricetidae > Peromyscus > Peromyscus maniculatus. Next base: position 6,980,293 of record NC_134857.1, on the reverse strand, counting down.
ATTCTCATTCACATCACTTGTAAACCTCAGGGGGTTCATGAATATTTACATACACAAATTGAGTGCTGATAGAGTCACAGAACTGCATGCATGAGTCAACACCTTAGAATTTATTTCCATAACCTTTAATTTGTAAACCCAGGAACAGTTTGTTTTCTCATTGGCATGGTACAGTTTTAGAACTATGATTGATTAACTCCTTATAAGAGAATCTTGGTTTGGAACCAATAACACACATTCAAATGAAAATTATAGAATTGGGGAATAAATGGGTCTTGTATTGAGAAATGCACTGTAAGCCATGATTGCATCTCTAGAAGAATCTATGACCTTCTTCAGCCAGAGCATATCTGAAGACTTCACGTGGCCCTGAGAAGGTTCCAATGTATATTTCACCATTTAAAGGGCAGATCATGTGAAAATGGTCTCTGGACTGGGGAGAGCCACTTCTCTGAGAAGTGTTTTAATTTAGCAGATCATTTGGGGCTGGAGATTGGAGCCTTGGAATTAGCATAATGAATTTGTTTTATCTTTATTTCCTTTATAATATATGCCCACAATTTAAAATTTCATTGCTAACTCACCTAAAAAGTTATCAGTGCACAGAAAGACTTAAATGTTCCACCAGAAGGCTCTTAGCTCTGGTGGTTATGTAACACTCAATGGAAACAGAATTTCCCCACTTGGGAATTATGGTTGGAAAGTTAGATACAGAGTAAAGTGTATAAAATGATGAGATTAAAAACACTTTGAAACTTCTTGGCACTTTCTAATGAAAAACCTGGGGACAGAACCAAGACTCTTTGATTTCTAAGCAGGAAGTTGAACCTGTTGAATGGATCAAGGTGATACCAAACAATATGAGAAACAAGTCCCCCTTCCAGAGACTAGACAAAGGACATTTGTTTCTCACACAGCCCAACCCTGAAGGCATGGTTTCCCACCAAAGGGCTCAAATACTGATTTCTTCCATCCTATCGCCCAGGCTGATTTCAAGGTCTCTGTTTTTACTTGTGTTTATCTGGAAGGGAAACAAAGATTCGAACTGTACTCAGGGGCTTTTCTGAGTTCATCCTGGAAGGAGAGACATAACCTTTTACTTTCATTCTCTCAACAGAAGTTCAGTTACCTTTAACTCTGAAGGGGTTTGGAGGCTAGATTAGATGTAAGTGTCCTGAAAGAAGAGAAAAACACTGGTGACATCAGTAAAGAATTCCTGCCATCGGGGAACTGCCTGGCACTTATGAGCAGGGAGGTGTTATTTATCAATATCTTGTGAGAATATTTCAAACAAGGATCCACTTCCTCCAAACTCTAATTTGTCATTGATCAGTTCAGGGCATTTAGAGAGACTGTTTCTCCAACTTTATATTATTATTGGCAATTATTTGGACTTTATATTTTAAAGTTTGTCTTAGCTGCAGAGACATGAATTCTTAACCGGGAGACTTCATTCAGCCCACCTTATCATGATTGAGCTAATTAGAGGTCATTAGGGGGTGTGTGATTCTAAACTGTTTTACCACATATGATGGTTAGTCTTGGTTGTCAACTTGACTACATTTAGAATGAACTAAAACTACAAAATGGAGGGCACGCCTATGAGAGATTTTTTGCTTAATTTGAAGTAGGAAGATCCACTTCTAATCTAGATCTCTGAGGTAGGAATGAATGCTCTAATTTAGATCCTTTGTGTTGGGAAAAGACATGTCTTTAATCCAGATCTAATCTGGGCCTTGCCTTCTGCCCGAAACCTGTATAAGGACATGGAAAAAGGAAGCTTTTGCTCTTTGCCTGCTTGCCCTTGTCTGGCTAGCAGGTCCATTCCTTCACTGGTATTAGAGCCTGCTTCTTTAGGATTCCAGTCTGTATAAAGACCAGCTGAGACATTCGTGCTTGTGGACTGAGCAACTTATGAATTCTTGAACTTTCCGTTCACAGCTAGCCATTATTGGATTAGCTGAACCGAAGCCTGTAAGTCACTCCAATAAATCCCTTTTCTATATATAGAGAGATTCATTCTATAAGTTCTATTACTCTAGAGAATCATGACTAATACACCATGGTTGGTCCAGCTCTGACTTCCATCACCATGGCACTTACACATGACCAGCTCATTCTCTAGCCCTGCCTTAAAAAATACCTTGGCAGTTTTTTTTTTCCTTATTCCCCTCCCCCTGTTTTTCTTCAAAATAACACTCTGGAAATTTGTGCTATAATTAAAAGCAGCAGCTTCTCTGGTGATGGGAATCATGGGAGTGTTCCCAGCTCAATTTGTTTCTCAGCTCAAGTTTACCATAAGAGCTGTTTTTGGTACATAGATTCTCAGGGGAAATCAAAGGAGCCTCGGAAACTGGCTGAGGATTTCCAGGTTATGCAGCCTGGAGAGGCTCTGATAGAGCTGAGACACCTGCTGTTTGCTGAGCAGCCCAAGGCCCTGACACCACGATCATCTGCCCACCGCGTTGTGCCAACTGCCTCCTCACCTCTGACTTCAGCTCATGCTATCAGAGGCATTGTTTTGGAAAGTCCTATTTTGTGAAAATGTAAACACAGTTATGATGTTAAATTTTCATAGACTGAATATTGGGGAATACATGAGAGAAAAGTATTCATTATTACCATATCAAGCAGTTGTCTACTAAGTGATGTGTGTAACAGAAGTGGATCTTCTCAGCCCAGGGTAGTAGTAAGGCTTCTTGCTTCTCAGTGTGGCTGAAGAGAGTTTGGCCAGCACAGTTTTCATTCATTGTTTATATGGAGATATTTCCCCCTTCCTTGTCTTAATGATAATGAAAAGATTAAATATTAAAAATTGAAGACAAAAGTATCATCTTAATAAGTTAGCTTTATTCAAGTGTCTAGATTTGTTTTCCATCCTTACCTATATGCATCCAAGGTCTTTTTGTTAATATTCATGTTGTATATTTTAACCTTTATAGCTGTCCAAAAAAGCCTAATTTTAAATAGAGCTCAAAATTTTATTGAGAACTTATTATGTGCTAGACACCACCTTAGGATCTATGTAACAGGTGAGACATGAATTCTGCATTAAGTAACATATCCTAGGAGTAGGGCCAGATAATAAGATGTAAAAATATAAACCAAGTGATGAGCTAAGTGTGGTGAGTTGATACATGATGATAAAAATGATATAGCTACACAAAGACCCAGAGGAAGAGGAAGCCTCTCATACATCTTTTCCTCCTAATTAAAATCCTCCCTCATAATGGGAGGATAGAGGCTCATGAGACTAGAAAACTAATGAAGGATATGAAACTTGGAATATTGCAAAATCCCTGAGCTGGGGAGAGAAGACCAGAGTGAAGCTGTCTACAGGTTGCTCAGGGAGTGCCAGGGCTGGGGTGGGCATTGGACCACTGAGTCACCCACACTCCTGCAAGTAAATCCCGTAAACTGGGTTACTGGGCTGGATTTGTGTAGAATCGTCTGTCTGCTGGTGGTGTCCTCTGTGGGGTGAATAGATATCTCTTCATTTTTACACAGGAAATGTCATACAACAGGTCCACAAGAGGAAACAATTGATACCAAAACACAGGTTTGGCATGCTCCAACACAAAGTTCATTTTTACCAAAACAGAATAAGAAAAGGGACAGGTGGGAAAAGATAAGGAGGCAAACATTAACAAAAGATTTCAAAGTCCTGAGGACATTTATCAAGAATTTATCTAAAAGCCACAGGAGACTGGTGAAATAGTTCAGTGGGTAAGGACACTTGCCACCAAGTCTGACAACATGAATTTGATCCCTGGGACCAACATGTTAAAAGGTTCCACTCCAGCAGGTTGTCCTCTGATCTCTGAATATCACACACACACACACACACACACACACACACACACACACACACACACACACACCCTGCGGGTGGAGGTGAAAGAACAATAAATATCCAAGTGTACTGTGTACTTTTAAAAACTAAGAACCATAGGAAGGTAAAAAGAACAGGCGTGGTGAGATCTAATTCATGCTCAAAGGTCAGAGGAGGAGCATTTTCCTGGGGATGAGAATCTTAGGATTAGACCTCCAGTGGAGGAGGTGCTAAGGAAATCTTAGGCCCAGGGTTCAGTGTACAGAAGAAGGTACCAGGATAGTTGTGATTGGATGTGTGCAGTGTAGGAAAATGTGAAATCAAGGACAGTTTGGCACCTAGGAAAACTATGGTGCCATTGATGATGATGGGGATGCTTTGCTGATAGTTAAGCTGTTCAAATGTTTGTTAATTGTTTCCTGTTAGACACCATGCTTGGTACTGCATACAGTAAGAACACTCTAAGGAAATACTAAGTCAGAAAGTATGAGAGCTGGCAGTAGGCAGAGGAGGAAGGATGAAGAAGAAATAACAAATTTAAGAAAAACGTGGGAGTTAGGGTTGGCAGAATACGGTGCCTGATGTTGAGAGTGAGAAAGATTCTGGGGTGGTTTTAAATTTTATGATACAAGTGGGTTGACAGCAGTGCCTTGAACAGAGACAGGGAATGCAAGGTGGTTTGTGGGTCAGGTCATGATCCTGTTAACAGTGACAGCAGATGACTGAGTGCTGGCCATTTCATGGGACCAGCTATGATGTTTGCTGTGTCACATAAACAACTCCAACTTAAATCCATGGCACTATTATCGTTCTTGTCCTTATGGAAGGGTTATCTAGAGCTCAGAGATGTTGTGAAATAACTCAGTGTCACACGTGCAGGGACTGGGAGAGATGGGCTTGATATATACATAGCTTCTGGGTTTGAGTTGACACAGATATTTGGTAAGAAGCACAGATTTACTAGAATGGGCTTAGAAGTGGATTCAGATTTGAGAATCACTGGCATGATTGGCTTCCCCTGCACTGATTTCCTTCTCTTTCCTTTATCACTCTCCACACCCTAAAGTGTTTCCTGGGGTTGTCACTCAGGCTAGCTGCTTGCTCTTGGATCCTGTGCCAGAGTCTGCTTCTGAGACAGCCCAACCAAGAGGCTCATAGAAAGTGAGAAGCACAGAGCAGCAAACAACTATCGTAGAAGCTGGCTGTGAAAAAGAACAAAATAAATTGAGAAATAACCACAGGAAACCCAGGGCTGCTTTTTAAGAGGAGAAATTACTAGAAAGGAAAAGACTGAAGAGGTCCTGATGAAGACTTGTGGCATGAGAGTTCAACAAACCATGCACAGAAATGCAGATGATTGCATGTTATTGGGTTGCTTTTGCTCTTTACTCTCTGATCTTTTAGGGACCCACCACCCGACTCCCAAATCACACACAGAGGCATATCCCTAGTTATAAATGCCCGGCCTTAGCTCGTTTCTTGTCAGCTTGTTTCTTGCCAGCTTTTCTTAACTTTAAATTATCCCATCTACCTTTTTCCTCTGGGCTTTTTCCTTTTCTTACTTCTGTATATTGTTACTTTCACTCTTACACCATGGCTGGCTAGGTGGCTGGCCCCTTCTTTTCTCACTACTTGATCTCTGTTGCTTTTTCTTCTTTCCCAGATTTCTCCTTGTGTTTATTCTCCCTGCCTGCCAGCCCTGCCTATCCTTTCTCCTGCCTTGCTACTGGCTGTTCAGCTCTTTATTAAACCATTAGGCACAGTAACACAAGCTTCCAAGTTAAACAAATGCAACATAAACAAATGCAACACATCTTTGCATCACTAAACAAATGTTCCACAGTCTAAACAAATGTAACACACCTTATAATACTGTTCTACAACAATTGCAGATGTGTGATATTGGTTTAAAACATTCTGGAGCCTAAGAAATGACTCAACAGATAAGCCTGATGGTCTAGGTTTGATCCCAGAATGCATGTAAAAGATGATGCAGTGGTTCCCATCTGTACTCCCAGCACTCCTGTGGTAGGTTGGGGACCACATCATTATTCTGTTACCAATGGCAACTAATGATTGAGTGCTGGCCGTGGCATGTGCTCAGCCATGCTGTTGCTTTACACAAACATCTCCAGGAGACAGAAGGAGTCAGCTCAAGGCTAGTGGGACAGTTAGCCTGGAGTAGGCAGCACAGGAACAAGAAAAGCACTTCAACAAGGTGGAAGGTGAGAATCAACTGACTCCCCAAAGCTGGCGTCTGACCTTTGCATGCCACCATAAGATGCACCTCTCCCCCTGACAAGCCCAAGTCTAGTGAAAGGATGTAGTGGCAGGTGAATGTGTGGACAGCCCAAATTAGCCTCAGCTCTTCAGGGTCCTGCTGGCCTGGCCACAGGCCACCCAGTTAAGACTTCTGACCCCTGAGTGACCTCCGTGATGTCTTCTTAAATCCTCTGCTCTTGACCCGTTCCTGACTGTCAACTCTGACCTTGAGACTTCCTTGAATATATTTTGTCTTCTTTTTGCAGCAAAATTACAGATTACAGAGTCACTGTGTTGAATTTTTAAAGCTAGAAATGCTTTTTATACAAAATCATGGAGTCTCAGAGATGGTCTCATGGTTATAAAAGAAGATCACATGATGTCAGAGGAACATCAACCCCCCCCCCCAAAAAAAAGAGAAAAAAAGCAGAGGAAGAAATGTGAAAAAAAGAATTTGCATAGACCCCACCCTTTGGAATAAAAACTAGTATGTGGTTTGCATGTTTTTATTAACTCTTACTCTGTATTTCCCCTTCCATAGTGTTAGTCATGGAGTCTGTGACCTAACTACCTGGCTTGTGTCATTGGGTCTACTATCACTATTATTCAAGGGACAGCCTTCCTTCAGCTTTAAGATGGAGCGGGGAGGAGAGAGGCCACTGTGGTCAGGTGAAGAATGTGGCATATGTGATTGATGTCTCTTCCCTGTCCCACAAGGAATCATGTCAGCAGCCAGTTCCACCTCAAGAGACAGGAGCAGCCACAGATCAGGCAGGCCAATTAATGACCATCTCTCCCTGTGGCTGCAAAAATCATTAATCATAGAACTACCAGGCAGTCACTGGTCTTTTAATGATGATTTTAATTTGCATACTAGTCAAATGGTCTCGAGAACGCTGCTTTGGATGGAGGTTGTGAGGCATGTCCAGGCAGGATGCTTCAAGGTCAATTGCACTTTAATACTCTTCATCTGAAAAGTCACTCTTTCATTTTGACAGCTTCATTTTATGAACCCTCTTCCTGGGTTAGGTAAATGAATCCTAGCCAAGCATTTGTACTTCCAATAAAAGGAAAAAATAAAGAAAAAGAAAACTTGCTTTCAAAATTGTAATGAATCCAAAATGGTCTGAATTTTAGAACTATAAGGCACTTAATCTATTAATTTGTGTGTGTGTGTGTGTGTGTGTGTGTGTGTGTGTGTGTGTGCAGGTGTACATGTGTGCATACCTGTGAAGGCCAGAGGACAACCTTGACTGTCATCATTTAGGTGCTATTCACCTTGTTTTGGAGACAGGGTCTCTTGTTGGCCTGGGGTTTGCCAGTGAGCCAGGGGTTTGCTTATCCCTAAGGTTACAAGTGTATGCCACCACCCCTGGAATTTTTCAGTGGGTCTTAGGAATTTGAACCCAGGTTTTCACATTTACACTTTAAGACTGACTCATCTCTCTAGCCCTAGACTGGACCTTAGACTCCTCCAAGTGATTTGCAAATAAAATTAGAACCCAGGGATATTAAATGACTGTCGGGGGTTACAGAGCAATTGATCACAGAGAGCAGAAGTCTGGCATTTTTCTCTCAAACTTCTTATGAGATTAGATACCTTAAGAGACTTCATAGTGCATCCAAAAACGCAGGTTTGTCCAGAATCAATTCAATGCTCTACAGCTCCCAAGTCGGACAGACTGGCTTGCAGCCTCACCTCACTGTCATCCAAAGCTGTGTCATCCTAATGAATTTCCTTAATTTGAAAAGCCAAGTCTATTTACTTGTTTTTCATTAAGTAATAATACTTGTCTTGAGGTGAAGTGGCCAAAAAATTGCAGTCACAAAAAGAAACAGCTCAGCTGCACTTGAACGGTATTTAAAGAAGCAGTTAAATATGCCAGGGCATAATGCATAGGAAAGAAAACTGTCTGATTTGGTGAAAGCCTCAGGGCTTCCGAGTGCTTCATAGCTTTGAGACAGCTTCATATTGCCCTTTGGGTCCTCCCTATGATGAAGTGTTCAGTTACTGTTACTGTCTGGCTAGTTTTTGTTGTTTTGTTTCTTCATGGCCATGTGCACACTAAGCAAGTTGTCACTGAACTCAGCCCCACCCATTCTTGCCCTTTGTACCTCAAGACACAGGTTGATATGATTCGTGTTTAAAGTCACACACTGCATGATGTCCTAGCCTGAGTGTTTCCCCAAGGCTCTGGCTCTCCTGGCTCTCTTCTGAGTTTCTTCTAGGTGGCTCAGTGGTTGTTTACAGAACCACTGTGAGATGGTTATCATGTGGCCCTGCTACACACTGCCTGGTTACCAAGTGTTTGGGTACTCACCCATAGGTGCAGAGAAAGCACTCAGCTCCTAGACTGTGACCCCGCCCCTGAGATAACTAGTAAGAAATGTGTTGTCTTCTATCAGAGTCCTCTGATGCCTGTGTGGCTCCTGTGGCATGTCTGATGGTGGCATTCCCTGCCCTACTGCACAGGGCCACCGTTATGAAATCACACAGTCCTATCAGGAAAACACCCCTACTTTACATACTGAGAGCTATACCTCTGTGAGAATATAGAGTAGATGGAGGGTAGAATCAAACACCTTAAAAATAGCCACTCCAAGACAAGGAGAGATGAGGGTAGAAACACAGATGTAGCAACATGAAGGCCCAGCCTGGGGAGTTCTGGGCTGAGACCAGAGAGTCAAGGCAGGGGTGGGTCTTCCTCTTCAGAGGCAGCACATGCCTGAGCCTCACAGCAGGCCCCTCCCACACCCTGTGCCTCACAGCAGTAGGGAAGGCTACTCTGCACCATACTCAACTTGGGTCAAATCTTGATGGAATGATCTTCTACTTGAGTGGTCATGGATTCCGGTAAGAATCCTTTGGGACCCTCTGCAGGACCCTCCTGTAGCAGGAACTTAAAAGTTCTTATTAATAAAATCAAATCCGAGGCCAGTTATTGGGGTCAATGCTGGCCAATCAAAGAGACAGAACAAGCCACAGCTATCTCACCTCGCCGGATCCTCAGCTGGTCTTGTTTCCTCAGACTGGAAGCTTCTGTGTCTTCATCCCAATGGCTCTCAGCTGAACTGCTGCTCAAAAGCCTGAAGCTTAACCAGCCACATGCTTAACCAGCCAAATGCTTCTAGTTTCTAGTCCTCACGCCTTATATACCTTTCTGCTTTCTATCATCACTCCCTAGGATTAAAGGCTTGCTTCCTGGGATTAAAGGCATGAATCACCATGCCTGGCTGTTTCCAATGTGGCCTTGAACTCACAGAGATCCCAGATGGATTGGATTTCAGCCTCTGGAATGCTAGGATTAAAGGTGTGTACTATCACTGCCTAACTAGTGGCTTTTCTGTTCTCTGACCCCAGATAAGTTTATTAAGGTACCCAATATTTTGGGGAACACAATACCACCACATTTCCTCTCTTTTTGTCTAAAATTAAAGAAAGCTTATAACTAATACAAGAAAAACTATCCAAAGTATATACAATATATACAGCCAAAAATTACATTAATGATGTCAAGTCCATTAACATTTGACAGATTCAGATAAAAACTCCATTATATATATTAACAATGTCCAGTCCAGTAACATCCCTAACCCTGGCGGCCACGACTGAACAACAGACACACTGTGTGATTATCTCACTTAACTTGTCAAATGAGTTCGCACTTTACCCACACCCATCATTTGTGCTGCCTTCCTATGTCCTACTGTCAACGCCCCCCCATACACACAACACAACTACTTACTGAGTTCTTGTTATGAACAAAACATTACTGTGGACGCTCGGGTGTGCTGAAACCTCCTTAGATTCTATTCTTATGTTTATTCTTCTATAATAAAAATAGGAAATGGACCTGGAAGGGAAGACTTGAGCAAGCACTGTACACAGAGACAGAAAGTCATCATTCCACCACCAGAAGCAATAGGCCAGAGAATGGGCCCTTGTCTACCTTCAGCACAATGCTTTACAGTTAGCATTTCTAACCACATCCAGTTCAGTCACGTCCTCATTTCTACTAGTTGATGGTGTTGGGATTCGGGAAGAACACATGACTGGAGAGGTTGGGAGATATTGTGCCCTTCGGGAAACCCAACAGAGGGGCTGAACACAAGCTTCAGACCACAGATACCTCCTCAGGTTTTCCTTCATGGGAGGATGTGATGCCACAGCAGCTGAGGAAGTTGCAGGGACATGTCACCAACATGAATGGCAGCAGGCGGGGCAGACACCATGGAGACCTAGGGATACATTTGAGACCATTGGTAGGAATAATGGGACTCTGGGCTTTTAAGTTAGTAAGAGCCTGTTTTATCTGACTAAGCTGTAAACCTTACTACATTTCTAGGTTTTAGGATTGATCGGTGGTGGGTGTGGAAGGAGGGGGAGTTTTATTTGAAATTGATCTGTGCTTACCTCTTTTTCCAGTTTCACACATGCTTGGCCCATGTGTTTCAAATCACCTTTATCTCACTAGACACTTCAATTAACTTCTAGAGAAGAAATGTTCTTATTTGTAAATGGTTTATCTTTTGTTCTTTAAAAAATACTCCTTTAAACTTTGTGCAGTATCATGTACACAGAACTGGGAACAAGCTGACAAATGTGGATTTATTTACTATAAAATACAAAATGAATGAGCACGGAGGAAGGCGCCTGGCTTGCTGGTGAACTCTGCTTAGCCAGGCAACACCAATGGGCATGCTGGGGGAAATCCATTTGGAATGTTCTTCTAGTTTGGGCACTAACTGCTAATAACTCATTTTGTTCTTCCAACTAGTTCCTTGATCAAACTTCTCAATTTAATGTAATGATTTTTCAAAATCTGTTGGCTAAACTAAATTTAAGATGATAAAGTATATACTGTTTCAATTATTCTAAGTTATCAAGGTATCGCTTACCCTGCCAATAATGAAACAATTAGACTTTAAAAAATTCTGGGAATCTGTCTTTAGTTTAAGATAAGTAAGGGGATTTGCAAAATCTATATTCTGCCTTAAAATTATCCAGTGTAAACTTGGGGTTGGCATTTAAGTTCTGCCAGCCACACAGCCCCCCTTGCTCCTCCCTCTCAGAAAAGAGGTTATAACATACAACAAAGTGTTCTTGAATAATGTTAGCTGCAAACAAGTCTAAGTACTCATAATTTGTGAAGAACCTCTGTGAATTATGGGTTCATCTCAAATTGAAAATAGATCCACAAATCATTTAACAGTAGGTATTTTCTACCACAATGTGTAAAAAATGTATTATCTGTTATTTTAGGGATCAGTTATTTTCTATAGAGGTCTCACTAATTGGCATCTCTGGTGTGGCTTCCCAGGAAATATCCACCCAGGAATATCTGTGTGCCTTGTGCTTCCATCCTGGACATGGCTTTGATTTTAATTCTATCATTTCAGTTTCTTAGCAGAAAGAACAAACTGCTGGGTTTGGGTTAAATAAACACAGCACAGCCATTGAAACAGATCTGAGCAGTGTCTCCCAGAAATGAGAATTTCAGAGAGGCCTCTATTCTCATGAAATTGGTTTTCCTAGGAGCCTTTACAAATTAACAGTGGTGAGAGACAGTGTGAGAGAAAGACAGAGAATGAGACAGAGAGACAGGGAGACAGAGACAAACACACATGGAGGGAGGAGAAGGGAGCATTTGCATTTTATATCATGCTTCACAATGCACTCTCATGAACAATTCTTTATTATGCTTATCTAATACTATATACTTATTTATTATTATATTTATACTCAATCCTTAGAAAGGAGACCATGGGCTAAGGAAATGGCTCAGCCTTGCAGGTATGAGGACCTGAGTTCAGATGCCCAGAACCCATGTCAAAAGCCAGGTGTAGTGGATCCCTGCAGCTTCCTGACTTGCCAGCCTGCTTGTTAAGGTTCCAGATCAGTGAAAGATCCTGTCTCAGACAAAGGGTTGAAGGTTCCTAAGGACCAACACCTGAGGTTATCCTGTGCCTGTCACATGCACAGTATGCACTGTGAGCCCATTATACACATGAATGTATCCCCCCCCCGACGCACACACATGTACAAGAGGAGGGGAGGAAAGGGAGAGGGAGGGAGATAGAGAGAAACTAAGGCTAGTATTAAACAGGGGCAATGGGGCTCAGAGAGATAAGGATCATTTGCATGAGGTGCTGGGATGGAGCCAGTTTTAAATACTGGTCTGTGTATAGTGTGCTTCACACTGTAGCCCAAGGAAAGTGTTTGTGTGACTACCAAAGAATGGCAGAATGATGGTTTATGGGGTGCCAGGTGATTATTACGCAAAAAGAGAAGTCTGGCTTTGCTCGTTGAGAGCAAGGTCTGTGCTGTTGGCGAAGGCGGCTGCCCATGGCTTGTGTAGAAGGCTTCTGCCACAGAAGTACAGGTGGCATGCCGTATCTCAGTGCATGTTGAACCCATCCCCTCTGCATGGTTCACATGCTGAGCAGGAATTTGAGCAAGTTTACATACATGATCTGACCACTTCATCCAACCCAGGACCTGCCACCCACCAATTTCAAGGTCCACCCCGAGTTGAGCAAACCACATCCAAAACTTTGCCGGCAGTCTGGATTCTATCAGGTCAGCTTTTCTTGAGGCATGAGTGCTTCCTTCTTGTTTCAGGTAGCTGGAGGAAATACACATTGGAGAGGAGTCTACTTCAGCTAGCTCAGCCATGTGGCCATATCTACTGTCTAGCCTTGGCTCAGCTGAGACACCTTGACATTAAACAGCAGCAAGTAACAGCGGATGAAGGATACGATATGGAGGACCACGTGCCCTGCTCTTAAAATTTGCACAAGATTCACAAGGTTTGCTGTAGAGGCTGTGCCAAGATTTGAAGGATGGCATTTATGCAGAACAGCAGAGTCCTTAGCGCCTCAGAGGCAAATATTGGCCTTTTGCAAGTTTGCAGTGAGGAACATGGCAGAGAGATATGCCCTCCTCTTCCTGTAGGCTCCCGTGTCTGCTTGCTTTCCACTGGGCTATTCACAAGCATGAGGGGCTGCATAGTCCTTACTATTTCCAGTCCAGGTCATTTAATTTTTAGTACATAATAGATGCAGACTACATAGTTATTTTCATATAATTTTATTGTATTTCACTAATTTCTAGCATTTAAAATATAACATTTAAAATTTCATACTTAATACTTTTAGAAAATGACTATATAAGTAGAACATAAGGACTGTAACCTTTATATCTCCCCCGCCCCCCCCCCCCTTTTTTTTTTGATTTTTCGAGACAGGGTTTCTCTGTGTAGCTTTGTGCCTTTCCTGGGACTCACTTGGTAGCCCAGGCTGGCCTCGAACTCACAGAGATCTGCCTGCCTCTGCCTCCCGAGTGCTGGGATTAAAGGCGTGCGCCACCACCGCCAGGCAATATCTCCCCTTTTTATACATTTTATTTTCAAAAATTTCACGCATGTACACAATGTACTGTGGCCCCTACCCTCTCTCGTCTCTACCTCACATCTTTTGACCCCTGTGTCTTCCCGCCTAACCCCCCGCCCCACACACACACTTCAAGCCGTTTTGTGTGTAAATCCATGCAGACGGCCACAGCTGCTGTGTATTCATACGTGCTGTGTCGTGTCCCAAGTCCAGCATTTCAGAGCTCCCCTCCCTGTCCTCTGGCTCTTTCATGTTGTTCCCCAGACCTTGGAGGTGGTAGTACACATAACCTGTTTAGGGAAGAGTCTCTAACAATCACTTTTTCTTAGCACTTTGACATGTTATGAGTCTCTACATTAACCACTACCCTCTGCAAAACAGACAAAGTCTGAGAACAGCACTATGGCTGTAAATATCTATCATTATCATTATAAATGCAAATACTAGAAGGCAGTTTGACAACATGTCCACCCAGCAAAATGTCAGTAGCAGGGGGAAATTTAACTTTTTTTTCTATTAGCATTTTCATTTTCTCAAATTTACCAACTTGCTAACATAGGGAAATCTGGAATGCTATAAAGACATTTTAATAGTGCCTTAATTTGAAATAACTAAAGACTCTGGCTTACAATAGGCTTTTGCGGTGAGAGTTCATACTGCTGGTGACGGCGCCCTGGCAAGCATGGAACTGTTGTCTGCATCTGTAACAAGTCAGTGGTAGAGACATCTGGGAAAGCGAGGGTCTTTCTCTTTAGCTCAGAGTCATGGTGGGAAGTTGCTACCTAGCTGGTAACTGACAACTCGACGAGCCCTTCATAACTGGATAGGGGCAGACAAGAAGACTGGAAAATATCAGAACAGAAGTGTGGTGATTCATTCAACGCAAGGCCATCAAGGGGAAGTGTGCCTTCTGAACCAAGAGGACACGGACTTTCACTGTGATGAGCTGGAGTTCTTGAGTAATGGGGTAGAAAAGGCTGCCCTCCAGCCAGATCACAAATAGCACAGAACAACAGAGAATTAAACTGTGGAAATGTTGGGATCTGTTAGTTACATAGCTAGATTCTCATGTGGAAACAATGAACTCCAAATTAGAGAAAGTAGCCCTGGAACCATTTCTGGGACCCCTAAATGAAGTGGCCAGGAAACCCCTAAAGAGCAAGGGGACTATATATGAACTTCAGGAATGGGGGCGAGGATGGGAGAGAACTCCCAGGTACCAAAGCATCTTTTAGATCTGTGAAGGAACAGAAAAAACATATATACATTGATGGGTAAGTTTATCACACTCAGAGCTTTACCATTCATGAAACATAATAGTGAATGTAGCGTGGACTTGGTCTCTAGGGTTTGTTGCCAAAGGTATTCAACATATCTTAGGAAGCCGAGGTAGGAGGATTGCTGAGTTTGAGGGAGTTAATACTGGGCCAGCCAGCAATATACAGTAAGATTTCATCTAAAATAAATAGTAACTAAATAAATAAATTTTATAAGTAATTTAGGTTTTGGAGACTTTTCATATATTCTAATTTTTAAAAGGAAAATATAAAATTCTCTGTGTGGGCTTTTTTAGGGGAGGGGTCTGGTCTTACTTAATGACACTGTTCTATAAGGTAAAGATAGCTTGCTCTGGGGATGTGTATCGATCCATCCTATCCTGGTAGCTGAGTAGGCTCTCTTAGTTATTCCTAGGTCTAGCAAAGGCAATTCCCTTTGGATTCTTTCCAAAGGATATTACTACAATTGTATTCTTCTTTATTTTATTGTATTGTATTTATTGTTACTGTGTGTATACATGTGATATGGGAACAAATGCCATGGAGCCTGTGTGTCTTAGTTAAGGTTTCTATTGTTGCAATGAAACACCATGACCAAAAAGCAAGTTGGAAAGGAAAGGGTTTATTTGGCTTACACTTCAGCATTGCTGATCATCACTGAAGGAAGTCAGGACAGGAACTCAAACAGGGCAGGGTCCTGGAGGCAGGAGATGATACAGAAGCCATGGAGAGGGGCTGTTTACTGGCTTGCTTCGCAAGGCTTGCTCAGCCCACTTTCTGATAGAACCCAGGACCAGCAGCCCAGGGGCAGCACCACCCACCATGGGCTGGGCCCTTTCCCACTGATCACTAAATAAGAAAATGCCTTACAGCGGGATCTCAAGGGGGCCTTTCCTCAGCTGAGGCTCCTTTCTCTCTGATGACTCTACCTTATGTTGACACAACACCAGCCAGTACACCTTGTAAGGGTCAGAAGACCACATTGTGGAGTAGGTTCTCCCTTGTCTTTACATGAGTTGTGGGTATTGAACTCACATCATCAAGCCTTGTGGAAAATGCTTTACCTGATGAGCCACCTTACCAGCCTTGGGAGTGCACATTTCTTGCTGGGAGAAGTCAGGCCTCTCCTGTGATGCTACATTACAAAATCCCCTCCTTGATTCCATGTCAAAGAGGCAGTGGTGTCCCTGGGACAGATGCCTTTGTCTATGTGTGACAGCAATATTAGTGTTCTCAAGAAACTCTTCTTTGTAATCATTTTATGATGGAACCATCATTTCTTTCTGACTGACCCAATACAGTCTAAACTAATTTGGTAAAAATACATTTTTTTTTAAACCATGACTATAAATTTTACTAATTAAGTGACACCTCTCCAATTTTTGCTCAAGTTTAAAACTGTCTCTTATTTTTCTTTCCTTATAGTTAAATCAATTTTCTGAGGTCTAACACATGCATATCTGAGTGCCAAATGTCAGCAAGTTATAGGAAGTTGCTGGCATTTCACTGCTTAAAACATTATACATTATTTTTTACTTCTTCTGGGGCACATCATGGGCCCGAGTCCTGTTCATTCCCTGTGCTGCTGTCTAGAGGCTGTACAGGGTTCTATCACCAAATCTAAGATAAGCCAGTCAGCGGGTAGAATAGCAGCTAAAGCATGTCTACTTTGTGTTCAATGATGTTGTCATTGTTTTACAGTCAACAGGATTCTGTCGACATTCAGAGATCACCATGTTCTCTTTAGTTTTAGTGCCCTGGTGATTCACTTGGTAACTGTGAGAGATGTGCTCTGTAGTATTTATGGTTTTCATAACAGTGACCAGTATGCAACAGAATCCAAAAAATGCATTTAGTGATTTTAGTTTGTTTATGAAGCAGAGTAGAGGAGAAATAGAAATGTTATTTTGCTGTCGACTTACTTTGAAGATCATAATTTTATTCTAACTAGCCCAAGTCAGCTCATACTTCTTGGGGATGATGAATTCTGTTGGAAATTGTGCCCATTCCCTTCAGACAGGAGCACCCACGTGGAGGAGCTTGACACCTGCCCTCTTCTGGATCCTCTCTGGGCAGTGTTGATGCCCTCGCTGCTCCTGCTTCTGCCCCTGCAAGCATGACTATAATTATGTTAAGAGGCACGCCAACCAGACCAGCACCCAGGACACCAGCAGCCTTTCTGAAGGGTTGGGGAAATGACAGACAAATTAGGAACAGGTGCTGGTAAGGGGTTGCTACCTATACTCTGTTTTGCCAAGAGGAAGTGAAAATAACCCTGCTCAGTGGTGCCTGTCTTTCCCATGGAATGTTCTGTGGAATCTGAACTCAACAATTAGAGTACAAATTTCTAAAATAGAAGGTTTGACACATGACTATTTAGAAGGAACATATGATACGATCACCCAAATGTTAAATCTTTTTATATAGTTGCAGAATTTTTTTCTGTTTCAGAAAATAGATGAAATAAATGGAAGAAGCAAGGAGAAGGGGAAGGAGGAAATCCAAAGACTATAGAAAAGGAGAAAATATTTTTTCTTATTTTTCTTGTTAAAATGATTGAATCTGTTTTAGTCAGTAGAACTGAGTCCAGTGGGTTACCTCTTTCCATATTTAACTTTTAGTAACAGCAAATCAGTTTCTTATTCTCTCTTCTCAGTTGGTACTGAACACATGGATATTGTTACCTGGAGGGGGCACAACCTAGTAGTAGATCTTAGTCTAGTTCCAAGTTGTTTCTGGCCATTGATACTCCATTTTCACAGGTGTAATAGTCAGCCTTCATTATCAATGTGACTGGATTGAGAATCCCCTGGGAGATTGGCGAAGTACACCTCTGAGCATGCTTGTGAAGGTATAGAAGTGATTGACTGAGTGGCACAATCCCATGGACTGGTGATGGTGATGGAATGGAAGAGATAATAACACATGACCAGTGAGTACTGCTATTCTTACCACTGCTTCCTGTACCATGAAGAACATCTCATGTCACATGGTCCAGCAGCCATGACCATCTGCCTAAGTGTATGTAGCCAAGCAGCCACGAAGCAAATCCTTTTAAACCATGAATGAAAATAAATAATTCCTTATTTTAAATTTTCTTATTGAGCATTTTGTCTCAGTGAATGATGAGAAGAGCATCCTATGAAATGGGTCTCATTCCATGACCATCTTAGTCATTCTTGTCCTCTCAGTCCAGATTCACTCTGACCTTGAAGACACTCTTGTTAGTGACTGGTGTTTAGCATCATAGGCTCAACTGTACTTCACTGAGACCATTACAACAAATAGCTGATGTCCAGTGGTGATGACAGACAGGCTCAAAGACAGTGGTACATAGTGGGCACAGGGCCACCCACAGTTGGCATTAGTGACCTGCAGAAATGGAGGCATCCAATGTGAGGTGTGGAAAGAGCCTTCTGACAGGCTTATAAGCAGAAAAAACCCAAATGATACATGGGTATTGCTATTCTGGTTGCAAATTAGAAATGTTTGATTAAACAGTTACTTCTTAGTTTTTAATATGTCAGTGAGTGTGGAGTCAGCCAACTTCATACCAGCTCAACTACTCAGCAGTGACAGCAGAGGTTCAGTGTTCAGTCTTCTTGTAGTGATGCAATGTTGGCTTTTGTCTTCATGCCCATAGCGTAAGACGGCAATATCCCATAGCTCTTCAGGTTATGAATTCATGACTAAGCCAAGATAATGAGAGACCATCCCAGAGTATATCTCCTTCTCACTAAGAGCAAATGTTTTCTCATAACCTCCTAGGTCACATGGGCACTTAGGTCTCAGTAGTCACAACAACCACATGTCTGCCTCTAGTTTTTACAGAGCAAAGACAACAGGAAGAAATTTGTTGTGAATAGCTTAGAATAACCAACTACCCATTCTTAAGATTCTGATAGTGAGTGTCAGAGGGAAATCAGAGCCCATGGAGTATGAAGAAGGATCTGCTGGTGCCAAGTGCCATATGTGGGGGTCCCTGCAAATACTAAGACCAGCGGGTTGATGATCTGTGTGAGGCAAGAAGGAAATCTGGTACAGCATGACTTAGTTATCCAGTGTTGGATCACACTTCTAGGGGCTGACACTAGGCAGTTTATGTTTTAGACATTTACATGCAGTACAATTATGGAAAAAAGTTTCCTAGTAACAATTATCTCAATCCCAAGTGCATACTAAGGCTTAGGGAAGCTTAAGGGTTTATGGGAAGATCAGGTATAGTCATACATATAATGTTGAGGTCAGCAAGCTACAAAGCGAATGTGACATCTCCCCTAAGGATGGGTTCTATTGACTGAGAAACAATGCTGGGGTTGGGGCACATGCCTTTAATCACAGCACTTTGGAGGCAGAGGCAGGGGGATCTCTAAGTTCCTGCCTAGCCTGGTCTACAGAGCTAGTTCCAGGATAGTTAGGGCTGTTACACAAACAAACCCTGTCTTGGAAAAAGAAAGGAAGAAAGGAAGAAAGGAAGGAAGGAAGGAAGGAAGGAAGGAAGGAAGGAAGGAAGGAAGGAAGGAAGGAAGGAACAATGCTCAAAATAAAGGTCTAGGGAGGAATGGTGTGGGATAAATATTCTGGGGAGTTCAGGTGAAGCCTGGTCCTACAGAGAACAAAGGTCACCAAGTTATTATTAACTACATCTACTCCCAGCCTTCTGGGTGAAAAACAGGTATGCATGTTCCCCCCTGTTGAGGAGATAAACCTCCATGCTTAACTTTGCTGGATTCCCTGGTGCTTATCTGTGAGCACAAAGACTGCATGCTCTCTACACCATGAGGGTAGAGAGCAAGTGGCCAACAAGACAAGAGGTAAGCAGCTGTTGTCTCCTTGAAGTTGAGACCTGCCTCTGCACACATGCTTATGGACCCATTGGAAATATCTCACACTATGTGCAGTATTGGAAGTTATGGGATCATAAAATCCTTTGATGAAAGTTTGTACAAAACTCTTGAACGCATTAGTGCTGTGCTGCATTTTAACTTGTGCAGATAAGGCTACTACACATGATGCAATTCATGAGAAGAGGCTGCTGTGACCAGAGAACAGCTACATTTTCCTCCTCCCTCAACAGTTCCTCTTGAGAATTTTCAGGTTCCATTTGGCTTTGAACCCTGGATCTAAACACTGCTGGTCATTTTAGGATATTCAATCTGACACTCCTTTGAGGTCATGGGCTCTTCTGAGATCATTTGTAAATTTAGAATAGGAAATACTAAATTTAGAAGGTAAAGAATGAGGTCAACATTACCTATAAATATCTTTCATAGCTTGAAATTAATAACAAAAAGAATAGATATTTGTGAATGTTTGTTCTCTAGGGTAGTAAAGCCTAGTTATTTGAGTTATTTATCAAGATGAATGTTGTTCTAAACTACCAGCATTGGATCACAAGCAGCCGTACTGACCAGCAGGTCTGAGTTTAGTTTTTTGTCCCACTGCCTCAGTTCCTTACCACTATGAGATGTTTTATTGCATGCCACAGAACATAGAAGTACTGTTCCCTAGAAACATAATGTCTGAGTCTTCCCACAAGATTTATCTTCATTTATCTATCACTCACCTCTGTCTTCTTTGTGTTTTGAGTTCATTTTATTCTCTTCCAAAAAAACCCTTTCACATATCCAGAAAAGGTGTCTTTTAGCAGCCTTGTAGTTCACTGGCAGCCTTGTAGCTCTTGGGATGAGGAGAGGACACTTCTGCTCTCATGGCAGAGAAGGCTCTGTGGTCCTGTTTGGATTAGCTCAGAATCCATCACGGACCTAAGGGAGAGTGGGGTGGAGTCTTCTTGTTGAGTGAATCTGGATAGTGATCGTACACCTCTGGATGAAATGAGCTGGAATGGAGAAAAAAAGAAGTTGACCAAGGGGAGACCACCTATGTGACACAACACAAAGCAAGAACATCAGTGTCAGATGTCTGCCCAGCAGCAAATCAGCATGCCATAAAACCCAGCACTGAGAAGTGGGAAATCCTGTAGTGCATTCCTGTACTACTGTAAGTGGGATATAGCTGCACTCATATGTAGGAATAGCAGAGAAACACAAGATGCCTACTAACTTAGATCAGCTTAGCATTACAATAATATCTGCTAGCTCAGAGTAGCATTTGTGCTTATACTGGGTGTACTATTTGTCTGGGGAATTCTTCATAAACCTTTAGGAAAATTGCATTTTTCTAATGAGGAATTTGGTGCTTAGAGTTGCCTGCTGTCCTTCAGGTGAGTGTGGTAGGGCACCTCTGAAGTAAAGGGTAATTCTTTATAGTGGGATTCATTGCAGTGACCTCTGAGATGTTCTAGTATGTCCTAGAATCACTTTGTAGTTCCCTAAGATACACACCGATACCTAGGGAAGATCATTTAACAGAATACATTGGTTTCCTTCCTTACTCTGCAAATTTTATTTTACAGCCATGTTTTATAATTTAAGTAATGTGTAAAACGGATGATAATTATCCTAGGATTTTTTTTTATGCATTAACACTAAAGGGCTGGAGAGATGGCTCAGCAGTTAAAAGCAAGTACTGGTTTTACAGAGGACCAGGTTCCTAGCTCTCACACTGGGTGGCTCACAATTCCATCCAGGGAATCCATTGTCCTCTTCTGGCCTCCACAGGTACTACACACATGTGCACATATCCACACACATAATTAAAATTAAAGTAAGTCTTTAATAGTAAAATAGTGCTAAATGTATTTATTTCCTGAATAATTTAAAAATTCTAATTGACAATAGTGTTTTGCCATCTTCAGTAAATATTTACAACCTTGAACTAGTCTTTGCCTACATTGTCATAAATTTGAAATCAGTGGGGAAAAAAGTTAATGTACTTTTCTCTACTGAAAATGTGAAAGTAAATCTACTCTTTTCTTCTGTTGTGGTGTAGAGATAGAAGTGTTGGGAGAATATTGGCCAGGGAGAGACATTTGAAAAGATCCAAGATAAAATCACAAATCAATTACAAAGAATCCAAAATTAATTCTCCTTTCAGCTACAGTTCGTCAGTCAACAAATATATTTGTGGTGTTGGTTGAGTGTTGGGAATTAGAAGAGAAGCTGGGAATACCAACAAATAAAAATATGGGATGTCTGATTTCAAAGTCTGGAAGTCAGGAAGACAAGCACAGTGAAGCAATGTGAGGAGTGCCAGGCTAAAAGCCCTGAGACAACATAGAATTGGCATGGAAGAGTAACTAACAGCCCTTATGGAAGGTTTGATGCTGGAGTTATAAAGGATAAGGACAGCCAGAAGATGATAATGAGGAGAAACTAAAAGGGGTCCCAAACTGAAGAGACAGTATGGATTTTGACCAACATCATCTGAAAAACAGGATTGGGATAAAGACAAGAGTTAGGTATTTGAAATAGTTCAGTATAATTTAGGGTACAGTACAATATGATCAGAAAGAGTAAGTGATGGGGGGTAAAATCATTTTTGTTCTCTCTCACTATGACAACATTTTAGGGCCCCACCTTCAAATAAGTAGAACTAACTATTCTACTGTCCACAAAGGCCATTGGCAGTGTAACCTTTGCCCCAAAGTTGCAGCTACATCAAAAGTCCATAGCTGGAGGATACTGACTATGTGAAGAGGTGACAAAGCCATGTTTGGACACTGGAAGTGATTGAAAACTGTATGAAAGTAAAGAGAGTGGAATGAGGCATGTGTGGGTCAGTAAACTAAGCATTTAGACAGCTCATGGATGTGTCTTGTGCCTGATTAAAGAGCACAAAGGGCATTCATACTTGGCTACCAATGTAGACTTTTAACTACATCCTGGAAAAATGACAGGGCCACACTTTTGAAATGGGGTAACTGCTCTGGATAAGGGGGGATGCAAAAAAAAGGCAGAATTACTTTAGACTCCTCAGCCTTCTCTCTGACAAGAAATAGTGAAGGCATCCTATAAGGCTAAAAAGCAATCTCCAACGAAGAAAGGAAAAACACAGAATCACAGATTCTACTGTGCACAAAGGAAACAATTTAGTGCCTTCCTGATAGAAACAGAACACTCAGAAATATGTTCTCCTGTTTATGGGAGATTTTAAAAGAGCTTTATTTCTTTAAAATTGTGGTCATTTTGCAATGTGTATATTCAATGTTGAGACGGTTTATTTATATAGGCATTGCGTAATGTGAGAAGAAAACATGTGAATAGAAAACTGTGTGACAATGAATATTTCTAGACTAGTCTATCTGTCCACTCCTGTGATTTGCTCAGGACACATATGTGAGCCCAACCATGGGAAATCAAAGCTGCTTCCATGTGGCTGCTCTCTATCACCTTCCAAATCTTCATCAAGCTTTCTGATTCTCAACACAAACCTACCTTTTAATGAAATACTAGTTAACTGTCCCTGCTCCTGAACTGAAAATACCAGTGTTCTTTCTTGCATTTTGAAACTTGAGGTTTTCTCGAATAACTAAAGACTGGTGAAATGATAAAGGAGGACTTTAATGTGAGAATGGCATCTTCTTCTCCTCTTCCTCCTCCTCATTCTCCTCCTTTCCTCCTTCCTCTTCCTTTGTTCCTCTCCCACTCCTCCTTCTTCTCTCTTCTCCCTCTTCCTCTTCCTCCTCCTCCTCCTTCTTTTAACTTTTCTGTTCTGTGTATGGGAGTTTTGCTTGCATATGTGTGTGCACCACTGTTTGAAAACGCCACAATGAAACTCCAAAGTTAAGCTGCAAGGTTAAAAAATGATTCGAAAAAAGAAGAGTAACAAACCTTCACACTCCTAACCGTGGGCTAAAACATAAAGACATAAAAACACCATGTGTCGGATAAAAGCAAAACATTGTTGAGTGCTGCTGATTGAGAGCCAAATTGTACAAGCACTTGGAAGGTCATTTGTCAGTATCTACCACACACACACACACACACACACACACACACACACACACAAAATGTATTATCTAGCAGCCATATTTATGAGGCCTCTAAAATGCCCACCTATGCATAAATATACCAGTATTATACAAAACCCTAAACAGAAAATATACTGTTTTAGTTAGAGTTTCTATTGCTGTGAGGAGACACCATGGCCATAGTAACTCTTAAAAAGGAGAATGTTTAATTGGGGCTAGTTTATAGTTTCAGAGCTTTAGTCCATTATCATAATAGTGGGACATGGCAGCATGCAGGCAGACATGGTGCTGGAGAGGCAGCTGAGAGATCTACATCTTGATTTGCAGGCAACAGGAAGTGAACTGTGTACTAGGCCTGACTTGGGCAAATATGGCCTCAAAGTCTGCCTCTACAGTGACACACTTCCTCCAACAAGAACACATCTATTCCAATAAGGTCACACCTCTGAATAGTGCTGTTTCCTATGGGCCAAGCATTCAAACACATGAGTCTATGAGGGGCCATTCCTTTTCAAACCACCACATATTTATTTGCAACAACATGAATACTTGGGAAGAAAGTGTTGAGAAGGTAGATACAGAACAGCAATACTAAAATAACTGAAAGTGCAGGGCAATCTTCGGTGACAGAAGTTAGAATGGCAATATCTTGAGCAGAAAGAAGGGAGTGATTGGAACTAGAAATGTGTGAGTGTAGCTTGTCTGGAATCACGAATATTTTATTTTGTAACATGGCTGGTGGTTACACAGTTTTTTTTAGTCAGGGTTCTTATATTTCTCCCCCCTCTCTATATATACACATATATATGCAGAAATATGTATATGAATCTCTCTCTACATATGTACACACATATGTATACATGTATGTATGTATGCATTTATGGGATTTATTAGAATGATTTATGAGCCATGGTACAGTTAATTCAACAATGGCTGCTTATGAATGGAAGGTTCAAGAACCCAGTAGTAATTCAGTCCACAAGGCTGGATGTCTCAGCTGGTCTTCAGTATATGCTAGAGTCCCATAGAAGTAGGCTCTATTGACAGTTAAGAAATGGACTGGCTAGCAAGGCAAGAGCAAGCAGGCAAAGAACAAAAGCTTCCTTTTTTCATCTCTTATATAGGCTTTTAGCAGAAGGTATGGACCAAACTCAAAAGATCTGGATTAAAGGTGTATCTTCCTACCTCAAGATAGGATTTGAATGTGTGTCTTCTTACCTCAAAGATCCAGATTAGAAGTGGATCTTCCCACTTCAAGTAAAGCAAAATCCCTCACAGGTGTGCCACTCCTCTTTGGGGTTTCAGTTAATTCCAGACGTAGTCAAGTTGACAACCAAGAGTAGCCATCATACATGAGGTATTTATTTTGTGATAATTCATCTATGCATATACTTATTTGTATTTTTCTGTAAATATGGTGTGGTGCGTGCGTGCATGCCTGCGTGCATGTGTGTGTGCGTGTGTGCGTGTGAGTGTGTGTGTGTGTGTGTGTTTGTACATTCACAAAAAAGGTTTATTTTGAAGATGTGCATGGAAGGAACGTGGCCCCAGCTCTTATTTAAGCAGTTCCCTGTACTTGTGGCATTCAGAGCTCATCTGTCAAATAGGCTGATTTTACTGTTGACAGAACCTGAGCAGGAGAGAGTGCCCCCCTTGACCTTTGTGGGGAAAGGGTGATTTGCTATGAAATTAACATCTGTATTTTTAAATCCTAACAATGAAAAGGTCAGTATGGTGTAGCTGCAGGCCTAAATTGAATGGCATGCAATCACTTGGTAAAGTCATGGTAGTCAAATCTGTATAAGATGAATAATTTTTGACAGGGTTAATACATACATAATTTGACTGCGGCTAGAATAGTGTCACAGCATCCTTGAACTGAGTAGATAAAGAATGGATGTGCTAACAGAGAAATAATTGGGCCCTGGTGGGATTGAGCAATGGGCCAGGCACTCTGCTTCCTAAAATAATTTCCATGTCTCCAAGGTAACGCCTAGTAATCAGTGATGGGTTTTCCATAGCACATTTAGCACAGCACAAGTATAAACAGATTGCTCCGGCTTACAGATGAGACACTTACAAAGCTAAATTACACCTAGTTATTCATCTCTGAAATCAGAAGTTATTAGATCTGAGGGATGACTTAAGGTACATCTTCAGGACCAAGTCACGCTGCTCAGTGTCAATGCAAGGTGTACCACCATCTGGTTCTTTCATACGTTGTCTTCTTGCCTCATACTTTTCTGGTCTTTTCTAATACACTTTGTAGCTTAGCAATCACTCCCACATGTTGTATATCTGCCCCTCAAAACTTCCAGACTTGTGTGTACATGCTTCCCACTTTCTATACTGCAAAGCATTTCCTTAGTCACCTCCCTGGGAAGTCCCATCCTTTTTTCTAGAACTACTTGTTCTGTCTCAGATTGCTGTGCATTGCTGCAAACCACTTTGTGTTTCCATGGCTGAACTTGTGATTCCATATGTCCCTTATGTCTGGAAATCCTTGAACCTGGAGATGTTGTTTAACACACCTCTATGAAAACAACCCTATTCTAGTGCATATTCTCTACAGAATGCTCAGGAAATAGTGACTGAAAAGATGTAGAAAAACTTTCTTTTTAGACAAATTGCCAAAGAAAACATCTAAATGGCCAGCAAGCATATGAAAAACTCCCCAATCTCATTGTGACTGGGACAACTGAAAGTCTGTATAATATACATTAGTTTATTGCTTAGATGTAAATATTTTAAAAACTGTAATATTCAGGATGGTATGCTACATTTGAGGCATCTTACCATATACTCTCAAAAGTAAACTTTGACCTAGAAACATACAACTGTTTCTTCTCAAAATAAGCCCCAAAATATGTCTGTGTATGAATGACCAAGATACGTTTAGTGTTATTCAAAATAAGTAAAATTTAATTTCATCACAGGATTCCACAACAATGGAATATTTATATAATTGTGTAATATTTCTCTATAATGGAGCAACATACTTCAGAGAAGGCTTAATGAAATAGGAAAGGCCTTAAAAACAAAACAACTTAATAAGTAGGATAACAAAATGCACATCAAATTTAGTATGAATTTAAATATTTTTTGCAAAGATCATTATTGAAAAATCAGTCATTTTCATATGTTGATTTTATATCCTGCTACTTTGACAACAATGTTTATCAGGCTTACCAGTCATCTCATGAGGTCTTTAGGGTCTTTTAAGTACAGGATCCTGTTATCTACAAATAGTCATAATTTGATATTTTCCTGTAATATTTGCATCACTTTTATATCTTCCTCTTGTTTTATTTTTAGTACTATATTGCTAGAAGAAAGTGGGAACTTTTGTCTCCTTCCAGATTTTAGAAGAAATACTCTTCATTTTTCCAATTTAGCATAAGCAAGCTATGGTTTTGTTCTATGTGGTCTTCTTTATACTAAGATAAGTTTCTTCTACTTTTAGCTTCTTCAGGAATTTTACCCTAAAATGTTGTTGAAGTTCACTGAAGGACTTTTCTGCATTGATTCAGGTGGTCATGTGAATTTTTGTCCCCATGTCCATTTGTGTGATGAATTATACTTAATGATTTGCGTATGTTGAAACAAACTTATATACCTGGAATGAATCCAAACTGGTCACATCATGTGATCTTCTCAATGTATCCTTGAAAATAACCTGCCAGAATTTGAGGACTTTTGTCTCTCTGTTCAGCAGGGGAATTAATCTATATTTCTCTTCCTATGTTGGAGCCTTATCTAGTTTTGGGATCAAGGCAGCACTGATTCTTGTGACTGAGTTTGGGATCAGCCTGCCATTCAGTGAAGCAGCTTGAGGAGCACTGATGTTAGCTCTTCCTTACACAGTTGGTAGAATTCATCAGTGGTCCACCCAGTCCCAAGCTTTTCTGTTTTATAAGGTTCTTTATTATTGCTTCAATCTCATTGTTTTTTTTTTTTTATGGATCTGTAACCACAAAGCCATCACTCTAGCCCCTTATCTGATTTTTTTAATGTGAACAGTCAAGCTAAAAACTTTCCTCTTAGAACTTCCTTAATAATACCTCAAAAATTCTGGTAAATTACACTCTTGTTTTTCATTTAATATTAGAAGTTTTCAAATTTCTTCCCTGATTTCATCAATGACCCACTGGTCATTCAAGCATATTGTTCAGGCTGCATGTTTTTTGTATATTTTCTCCAGTTTTTCTTGATAATAAATGCCAAAGTTCATTCTATTATATTAATCAATTATATGATAATTTCATTAGATATCAGAATTTTTTTAAATTTCATAAAATGCGGTTTGTTCTTTGGATGTGGCCTACTTTGAGAAGATTCTCTGGGATGCTAAGAATTTTTATTATGCAATAATGTTTAGTCTATTTTATCCATTTTGTGCTTTAAGGGTTTTATTGATTTTTATTTTGGATGGCCTATCTAGAGATGAGAGTGGGATATTGAAGTCACCCACTGCTTTTGTATCAGAATCTATCTCAAGTTTCTGTCTGTTGGTATTTGTATTCTGAAAAATGGATCCTGAGGCTAGATGCATATATATTTACAGTTGTTATATCTTCTTTGTATACCATTTCATTGATATGTAATGGCCCGCTTTATCTCTTTAGATGAATTTTGGTTTGAAGTCTACTTTTTAACTTATGAAAATAGGTTGCCAGCTTGTTGGCAGCTTCTGCTTGATACATTGCCTTCCATCCTCAGATTCTTACTCCTTACCCATGTGTGTGTGTGTTTTTGCCTTTGAGGTGTGTTTCTTGTAAACAGTAAGCAGTTGGACCTATTTTTTTAATCCAGTCAGTTAGCCTGTGTCTCTTTGTTGGTACTTGTCCTAGTATACACACACACACACACACACACACACACACACACACACACACACACACACACATATATATACCAACAATTTTATAAGATAGATTTCCTGGGCTAACATTCAACCAAGTTGGCAGATATTTATTTTCAGGGCTTGAAATCTACCATTCCATGTTTCCAGTATCTTAGGATTGCTGACAAGAGATCTGATGTTATTTCAATGTTTCTGCCTTTGTAGGTGAGTAGACATTTTTCTTTTTAGAGCTTTGTATCTTTGCTTGGTACTTTTCACATCTTGGCTATAATGTTTTAGCTTTTTCCCTTCACATACTTATTTGTAGTTCTAAATGCCTCTTGTGTTTGCTTGTCCAGTTCTCTCATTAGATTTGGGGACTTTTCTGCTATAATTGCATTGAAAAGATTCATAATGACTTCAGTTTTATCTCAGCTCCTTTGCACCCCAGAGCTCTTGGACACCATGGTTATGCGCCTTTGCTTTCATTTCCTTTTTGATGTTCAAATGGAGTATTTTGTCACTGTGTTCTTTATCTGACATTCTTTGTCAGCCTTGCTTGAATCTATTGGTGCTACTCTTCCCTCTGTATATTTGACGCACTATGTTTTTTCATTACAACATTTCTATATTTTTTAAAACTGCCAAATTCCTTTCTTAAATTTTCATCCATGTTGCTGATGTTTTCATCTATATTGCTCATTTTCTCATTCTTTTTGATGATTGATGTTAAGAAAATACCTGACAAAAATGTCTTGATGCAGAGGGTGGGGCTTATTTGGGGTCATGGTTTGAGGAATACAGTCCATCATGGAAGAGAAGGCATCTTTTGAAGAAGTCATCTTTTGGAGAAGTCATGTTGCCTTGCCCCTTGTTTCTGTTGTGACTTGTGCATCTGTTGATTTGGACAATATCATCTAGATTTTTAGGGAGGACCTGTGGCTATAGGTTCCTATGGAACAGTTTACCCTTGAAGGGTCAATCAGCAGATCAATTCAACAAGGAAAAACAAACCATACATATGCTTCCTCCAAACACTTTTTTTAAACATTATCAACAATGCTTAGATTGAAAATTGAGAGTCTCCTCTCTGCAGTGCCCCTTGATTAATCCACAGCAGTTTCAGTTTGTAGTCTGCAGAGACAAGAAGTGACATAGAAGTCCTGTAGAACTTCTTTCCCATATCTAGAAGGCTTGTTCATATTTTTTAAAGAGTATTTTATTTACTTTCTAGTAACTGGGTAACTAAAATATGTTGGTAAAAGAGCAATTCTTTTTAAAAGATGGGAAGAAAGGAATCACAATGCTTCTTGAGAATGTGGAACCAAGAAGTGGACCAAACCTTCTCACATATATCTATAGTTACCATGGGAATACTAGAGCACAGGTGATGTTATCCACAGCTGGTAGCCTTTCCAAAGTCACTGTAGTAAATAGTAAAGTCATATTTTTATTTTAGGCCTGATTGTTAAATTTTTCATGTTTTTTTAATTTCAATTAAATATCCTTCTAAGCAAAATTTGAGTTCTGTATAGTCTGCTTTAATTAGGGGATAAAAATATTTACTGTGAGTCATATGATTCATTGCTTCTTTAAGTATTTTTTGCTTCCTAAATCATAATTTACACAAACAATGAGCAAACCCCTTGAAAGCAGCAATGATGTTAAAAGCATCCTGAGTCTCATCCTGGGACCAGCTCTGGGTCAAAGCCAAGAACAGGAGCTCAGTGGGAGATGCTGAGCTCAATTAATTAGATCCTACAGCAGGAGCTCAAATCATCCTAGTACCAAGGTACCTCAAATTTCCAATTATCTCAAACTA
Source organism: Peromyscus maniculatus bairdii (assembly GCF_049852395.1). Lineage (NCBI taxonomy): Eukaryota > Metazoa > Chordata > Mammalia > Rodentia > Cricetidae > Peromyscus > Peromyscus maniculatus. The sequence continues at coordinate 6,949,993 of NC_134857.1, read as the reverse complement.
ACAAAATAAAAGGATGTTGCTTTTTCTTGTGTCCACGCCTGTGAGCCCTTTTCCTAACCTTGAGATCAGGTTTCATTGTCAAGAAACATGTCCTCTTAAGACTGGTGCAACCATCAGAAATACCTTTTCCTAGGTCTGTGAAAACTCACAGCATACAGATTTAGACTTAAGGATTAAGGGCTACTCAGTTTTATCTCTTTATCTCTTCTAAAAACACTTGCTCATTTGTCTATGGCCATTGCTACAAACACTGCCTTCTTGGAGAGCCCTGGAAGTGATGGACAGTTCACAGAAACACTTCAGGTTCATATGAATTTTTAATATTGTCCCTTTAAGTCTGTTTGGGAATTTTTATTGTTTCTGATGAAAGTCACCAAAATGAAAGCTTTGACAAATACAAGATCTGGTAGCCAGATTCCCTTTTGAATAATCCATTTCCTCATCTCTCTGAGAAAGCAATGATTCAAAGAAAGTCTGTAAAAGAGAAAATTAAGAACAGCATGCTGTGAGCTCACATTATGGACCTGGAGCTGCACACCCTAGTGCATTTGGAATCATACATCCATGCCATCCCAATTGACTTTCTGCTGCCATATGAAACACTCTCCAAAAGTAACTTGGGGAGGAAAGGGTTTATTTCATCTTATAGCTTCCAGGACACTCTCCATCACCAAAGGAAGTCAGGACAGGAACTGAAGTCAGAAACTTGTAATCAGGAACTGAATTAAAAACCATGGAGGAACACTGCTTACTGGCTGGCTCAGTTATCTTTCTTATATAGCGCAAGCCTACTACCCAACGATGATACTGCCCACATCAATCAGTAATCAAGAAAATGTCTTACAGGCCAGTCAAACGGGGACCATTCCTCAGTTAAGTTTCCCTCCTCTTTAATGTCCAGTTGGGCCAACTTGACAGGACAAATCAGCACAATATGACTCAAACCTCTCTTTTAGGAAGTTGTAGATGAAGAGCTGTGAAAATCATTTCCTGCAACAAGCTCTCTAAGATTATAATCATGCCCGGATCAGTGCCTCTGGTCCCAACCTTCCCAACAAACACAGATTCAAATATTTGTGTGTTAGAGTCCTGTGCCTATGTCTTTATTGATCTGTGAAAGCACATTGACCATGAAAAGGTGAGAGTCAGTTTATAAGGATGAATTAGTGAGTAGTAACACTTTAACACATGACAAGAAGCTGGACGTGGTACTTGAACCTAAGATAGTAGGATTCCAAATATGAGGAAATTTCAGGCTACATAGCATTACACTGTCTCAGAAACAAGAACCTAAGATTAAAAAGGAGAGATAAGAATTTCTGCATCTATTTTAACTCTATCACTTGATAAATTTTTTTAAATAAAAATGAAAATCTAGTTTTATACATTTGGAAACTTATTGACACAGCTATCTTCAAGACATGTTTGTATGTAAGTTAGTTCCTGGCGTGGGCTGGATCTTGGCAGAAAAGCATATGGAGTCTGAACAGGATGCTGCACAACCACAGATCTCCATCTTTTACCAGGATTTGTTTCTCTTCAGGCTCTAGCCCTGCAGTCTTTCATCCTGTGAGCTCCTGAACTCGAATCTTTCCCTGCTGGTAAGAAGGAAGCTGACTGAGCATTTGCGGCTGACATACACAGTCTGAAACTATTTCCTGAAGCTTCCACACTTTAATATGTGAGGGGGCTCCTTTCCTGGAAGCTTATGGGTTATTATAAGTCACTTGCTGAATCAGCCTCAGGAGGGTTTCCATGGAAACTAACTTTATTTTCCTTCTAATCCAGGAAGCAGCTGAGTCAATTCCAGCTCCTGAACAATGCATCCCTGAAGTCCTACTCTCTTTCCACACTCGTGTGATTTAGACCCTTCTTTATTGTTATTATCTTGAAATTTAAAGGACTTCAAAAAAACCTCAAAATGCTTACAGAGAGCACAAAATGCTTCTTTGAGTTAGTTTATTAAACACTGAATACTTCCTTGCCTCTCTGTTTTCTAGGTTTGGGGTTACAGAAGTAAGAACATGAACCTTATCCTCAGGAAGCTCCCACGACAGCAAACTTGACAAGTAATTAAATCAAAGGTTGTTAGTGGTGAATGCTAAGCAGGCAGCCTTTTAGGCAGTTTGATGAGAGAAAAGGAAAACCCACTAAGAAGGTTGGCCCAAGTCCACCGGTGTGCCTTGCCTTCAATGTCCCCTAACCACACTGAGCAGAACTCCTAGCTGCTCCCACCATGCCACCCCTGGCCTGCAGGACTGCTGAGCCACAGGCTCTAACTCCTCTCAAGGGTTCTAAAGGGTTCTCCATGCTCTCAGATAACCCAGCCTTTCCACTTGCCCACACTTGCTCATTTCAGAACATTCCTTTGGCCTCTTCCTTTTTTCTTGCCTGTCATTAATTTTCTCTTGTTTGTGGACATATAGACATGCCCCACCTTGAGAGCAGATTCTGAAATCAGGGTACACTCTGCCTCTAGCAACTCCCACTTCTTATCACTTTTCAGGGGAAAATTTTGCCCACCATTCATCCCCAACAACCATCAGATCCCTCTAGAGTCTGTTCAAATCTGAATTGTCTTCTACATTCTACTGAAATTGAGACGTCACCAGGCACTTTCCTGTCACCGATAAAATGATGGGCTGCTTGGTCCTCACCCTCCTTCCTCTGCACCACAGAGCCCATGGGTCTGCCTCCTTCCTCTTCACCACAGCGCCCATGGGTCTGCCTCCTTCCTCTTCACCACAGCGCCCATGGGTCTGCCTCCTTCCTCTTCACCATAGAGCCCATGGGCCTGCCTCCTTCCTCTTCACCACAGAGCCCATGGGTCTACCTCCTTCATCTTCACCACAGAGCCCATGGGTCTGCCTCCTTCCTCTGCACCACAGAGCCCATGGGTCTGCCTCCTTCCTCTGCACCACAGAGCCCATGGGTCTGCCTCCTTCCTCTTCACCATAGAGCCCATGGGTCTGCCTCCTTCCTCTTCACCACAGAGCCCATGGGTCTGCCTCCTTCCTCTTCACCATAGAGCCCATGGGTCTGCCTCCTTCCTCTGCACCACAGAGCCCATGGGTCTGCCTCCTTCCTCTTCACCACAGAGCCCATGGGCCTGCCTCCTTCATCTTCACCACAGAGCCCATGGGCCTGCCTCCTTCATCGACTGGCTCCCAGGACCACATTAGCAGGGCTGCCTTGCACTGCTCTGGACCCTCCTATTCAGCCTCACAGCTTGTGTGTGTGCATGGTCATGTGCACACAAGTGCATATGTGTGTACACGTGCCAGTGGAGACTACAGAGCTTCTAGAGGTGTCAGTCCTTAGGTGCTGTGATCTTTTCTTTCCTTTCTTTTTTTTTTTTTTTTTTTTTTTAGACAGTATCTCCAGCTAGCCCGGATTTTATCACACAAGCTAGGCTAGCTTCTCACCAGGGCCCAGTAATCCAGTTCTCTGACTCCCTACTACTAAGAGTACAAGCACACACCACCACCACACCCCCCCTCCTTTTGCACTTGGGTTCTGGAGCTGTAACACAGTCCTCATGATTGTAAGGCAAACATCTCACTGACTGAGCTTTCTTCCCAGTGCCAGTCTCATTCCGCATTTTTTTCTCATCCTCTAAACACTGGAAGGCTCTGCATCTGTCTTTGAACCTCTCGCTTCTTTCTATTTTTACTCACCCTTTTGTGACCTCCAGTTCCACACATCAATCACAGCTCCTCTGCCCTAGCCCTAAATACTCCAATCAAGGTTTTCCACTCCTCAGCATGGGCATGCACCAGGACTGAACAGAACAAAGGAGGCAGTGCTATCAGAAAGGACCTCCCTGGACCACCATGGGACTCACTTTCTGTTTTATGGACATGGCAGAGCATCTCATGACACATTTTCAAAAAGAAGATCAGAGTGGAAGACAAGAACATAAAAATATCAGCTAAGAGAGTGTGTCCGTGATTGATGTGAGAAACAATGGTGGCCTGAGTCAAGGCTATGGTGAGCAGAATGTAACGATGAATGTGGTAGGGTAGTGACATTTCCAGGTGGCAGGTTAGGTGGGAGCGATGCTTCAACGGATGTATGGAGAAGGAAAGTCAGACGTTAGGGTGTGGTGCTGGCAGCACTGGGACAGGGGAGGCATAGAAGAAATATAACTTGGAAGAGAAGGGAAACCAGAGGTTTAATTTAATCATCCCACAAGTTCTTTGCTACTGGACATCAAAAGGAAGACGGAATGAGCATTTATGCGACATGAGTATAGATGACCCTTTAAGATGTAGAAAAAAGCATGAGTCAGTGAGAACACTGATGTCTACAGCAATGACTGAAAGGCCCCAGCTTTGCATGGAACAAACTAAGGATCATTAACCATGAATTGCCTCTACTTATGGAAAAACATCCATTAAGCAAAAAACATGATGTTCTCACATCATCTTCATGCATCTGATGAAAAAGGGAATGGAGTGGTCTTTATTCTGCTGTGAAATGAAGAAGTAGGAGCCAACCACAGTCATTACTTGAAAACCTACTTGAAGATTCCATGCATCATCCACGCTTTCCCCCAAACCTGGACACTCCTTATAAGTCCTCCCACTCCAACCTCATCGCTCACAACTAGCTTTCACAGGAAACACGTGGTCAGAGACTGGGTGAGTAACTAACAACAGTACCACTGTGTCTTTCCAACAACAGCAGGTCTGGAGGCTGCAGGGCCAGCGAAGCCACAGGGAAGCTGGGCTCAAAGTGATTTTGCATCATGAATCATTACCAAAATTGAAAGCAAATTCTGATTGCAAAATCTTTATCACTGTGATGTGACAATAATCCAAAAGAACACAGCTGGATCTTTGGATGATAGATGGAGCACGCAATTTCCCGCTGAAGACAACTCAATTTTGCAGCTATAAATTGCGCAAATTTGATATGAGCCTTAAGAGGATGTGTGAGGAACACTACCGGGTTCGAGTTACAAGGATGTTTTGATTAGAACTTAGCCACATACAGAGAACCCCTATAGGGAGTCCTTACCATACAGAAAAGTTCTGAGACTTGATCAGGTTAAATTCCCTGAAAATTTATCTATTGGCTTTATGGAAAACAATGGCAGAATGCTTTCAGAATTATCCTTTATCTTCCTCAAATTCATACTTCAACTAAAACTTTCCACTTGTTGACCTCTTTCCATAGGCTGCTGTGTCCTCAACCCTCTCTTGAGTCTTTGAGCTCCCACTAACACTCAGACTCTCCTTCCACAAGACCTGTCTGAAAATCCATAGCATAAAGTGATTTATGAGCTTCTATAGCAAATTGGATGAATTCTGGAAATGTTTTGTACATGTTAAATTGCTTAATGACTGTTGGAAATATTCTTGTAGCACTTCACATCTCATAATCCTACTTCAACATATTTTGCTTATGAGCCCGTGAATTCCAGGACCTACAGCAGGTACCCTTGGGTTCCTTGGTTTGCTAGAAGGAATTGCTGAAGAGGAAAGCTTGAGTTTGTGGCAATGGGAAGTTGTCAATTGGAGGTAGTAAAGCAGGTGTGGAGAGAAAAAAGGCAGGTGACAGCCCTCCCAGCTTTCTGCACTGATACAGTGATACGGGCAACACTGGCAAGAAAGTGTGACAATGTGCCCACTGGACAGTGGCAAACAGAGAAGTTCAGTAGAGTTGGCACCCCAGGTTTTTACTGTAGGACAACTCCTTGAGGTAGAGACACAGCACTTCAAGTGACTGATCTAAACTACTCAGTCTCCTAAGTCCCCTGCCTCCACATCAGGAGGTCAAGTGGATGCAGCAGTGTCTAGAATAACAAAGCAGACATCTACAGCCATTCACTGTTTAGCCTGAACTAGCTGGTGTCACCCAAAGTCTCATGCTAGTCAGGCAGATTTTCTAGGTTCTCAGAAGCCATCTTGCAGTAGCCAGAAACTTCTCTACAATGGCCATGGTTTGATCACCTCATGGCTACTGAGTCAACCCTTTCTTGTGTATTTTCTTTTGGAATATTTAGCTATTCAACCACTTCTGATCTATATGTATCAATATGGAGGAAGGTATCCATTTTATTAAGTTATTTCCCAATAAATACTTCAATTTTCCCATATATATTCACTATTCTTCATATATGTTAAAATATACACATATATGTATACATATATCTGGTGTTGCAGCCTTTCAATGTAGAGCAATACAAAGAGTATCAATTCTTGGCCTAATTCTAATCTTTCTTACAGTGGCATACTTCCATATTAGTTCATCAGATGTAGAGGGCATGAGGTCCTTGAGCTCACAGTAAAGGACTTGGAAGACCAGGAATGTTAAACATCCAGGATTGTCTCTTCAACCGAAGAGATGTATACCTGTTTTCTACCTAGAAAACTGGGAATGGATGTAGTTAATAGCTTCATGATCTCCACTATCTGTAGGAGCAGGCCACACCTGAATCTTCAAGACTATTACGTTTATCCCAGACTTCCTCCCTAAACCTTTATCTTGAGCATTTTCTCAAGTTTAGTTTCTTAGTCAGTAGGACCCATCCTTATGGACAATGTCACTTTTACTTTATAATAACCTAGGTAACTTCTGTGCTATCTTGTAGGGCCAGGCCACTCCTGACTCCCGTGGACTCTTATGTTTATCTCAGTCATTATCTATAAATGTTTATCTTGAACATTGTTTTCTCAGCCAATTGAACACATCTTTCTGGAAGAGGTCATATGTACTTTGTAAAGAGTTTCAATGTAAACATGTCTTAAGCTTTGCTGCACACATGGATTTGAGTTATCACCAAGAAACTTTCTTCTAAATATCCTTAAATATGCCTAATATAAACTGCCCAGTGTCAGACTCTAGAAGTTTTAACCAACTCCAGCTTCTGAGTTGTGTTGAATCAAATTTCCTTCTTGCCTTACATGGATTGAATCATTACTCTGCTGGGCATGGTTTTTTCAGGGACCCCCTTATAGGGCCAGAAAAATATCATGACAGCCCATCCTAATAACTCAGTTATGAACTAGGCCTCAGTCTCTGCTTCATGAAACTGAGCAGGTAGTTTCTGAGGAAACCACAAACAAAGGGCAATTAATCATTGGTGCCCCTGGCAACAGTGACACATACTAGGCCTGAGCTTCCTACCCCCCAACAACTCAAGATGGTAACCAAACAAGGACAAAGCCTGGGACTTGTCCAGGCCTGCGCCAAAATGGAAAAGCTGTAGCCTTAACCAGCCCCTGACTAGCCCTAGCCAATTAGACTGTACTAATATGATTGCCACTTGTTTAAGCCAATCATATCTGAGATGGCCTAACTGCCCTAGGAACTCCCCTTAGCTGTGCTTAAAATTTTGCCTTTGTATGGAATGTTTGGCCCCAGCATGTTGAAATAATAAATGCCCTTGCTGATTACATTCATGGATGATAGTCTTTTGTGAGATTTCTCCAGGACCCTAACAACCCCCACAATCAAAAACAGTGAAGTTATAACTAAAAATAAAAGGTGTTAGAAGAGAGTATGCATAGAGTATACATAGAGTATGTATATAGTACCTGTTTGCATTACAAAACTAGAATAAATTTGAAAACTGAACTGTTTCTATGAGATCTGTTAAGTTCCCCATCTATTTTGAATAAGAGATTGTTTGTGTTGACTATTACATTACATGTCTTGTTATTTGTGTGAAGTACAACTTTGTTATTCTGGTTAGCTTTGATTGTCAACTTGACAAAGACTAGAGTCATCTGAGAGGAAAGTCTGATGGAAAACTACCTAGATTAGATGATCTGCAGACTTGTCTGGATAGGGACTGTCTCCGTGGTTAATTAACGTGGCAGGGCCCATCCTTCTGTGGGTGGCACTACTTCCTAGTCAGGAGGTCTTGGGCTGTATAAGCAAGCTAGCTAAGCATGAGCCTGTGGGTGAGCTCACAAGCTGCACTCTCTCTTCTCTCGTGGTTTCTGCTATGAGCTTCTGTTTGAGTTTCTTCCCTAACTTCCCTCAATGAGAGAACATGACCTGGAAGTCTAAGCCAAATAAAAGCTATCCTCCCGTGAGTTGCTTTTGGTCAGGTCACAGCAACAGAAATGTAGCTAGAATATTTGTGCTAAGAAAACAAAACAAACTCCTCCTCAAACCCTTTGTTGAAAGGAAGGAAAACAGGGAGGGAAGCAAAAAAGGGAGAGGACGAAGAGGGGAAACCCAGCACGTTATAAGCAGCTATAGTGTCTTCAAAATAAGAAAAACAGTTTCAGAATGAGTAACTTTGTAGATACTAATAAACCTTGAAATATATCAGAACAGCGACACAGCTCAGAGCATCTAAGGTAAGAAACAAATTAATGTCATGATAGCAGAAGGAGCTTAGAGTCAGGAATCCTACACTGAGACAATGCTGGATTGACCTCATCTATAAGAAATCCACATTTTCCCAGCTACTTTATTAGTGGACTGAGGTACTTTGACTAATTCAGTCCAGTGGATTCTGAGGTGTGCTTTCCAACCTGGCTGTTTACAGTCAGTGGGGGTACCTGCTTATAGTCAATGGGGTTACCTGGTTTACAAGGTGAAACTGATTGAGTCTCCAGTCTTTACAAAACAGTAGAGCTGGCCTTTGGTGTGTTTAAGGCTCTGAGAGTCCAGGGTTCCCCGGACTGCAACCTCGCTTAGCCTAGCCTGGCTTGCCTGAGCAGAGTTCAGTCGAGGCATTAGTATAAACACAGGCAAAATACTTTGGTGCCCTTCTTCTTTGTTTTTGAAGTAAAAAAGAAAAAAAAAAAAACGCATTAGTCAGCTCCGTAACTTTACTTTGAACAATAAACACAAATTCAGTTTAAAACAGGAACTCTTGGGGTTCAGTCCCCACACACATCATGGCTGGCCTATTAGCCTCAATTTCATCTACAAAATGAAATATTTGGTGTCTGCTATACAACTTCATGTTTTGGAAGTTATACACATGGATCTAGAGAGACAAAGCTAGAATCCACATAGGAGAGAGAACACACAGTGTTTGTCTTTCTGGGTCTGGGTCACTTTACTCTGTATGATTTTTTTTTTCCAGTTCCATCCACTTACCTGTGAATTTAACTTGGAGCAACTGCAGAAGCCAGGGGACTGGAAAGGGACCACTGGGGGGACTCGAAGGGCGGGAAGATATTAAAACACAGGTGCTATAACGAGGGAAAGGGGAACAACGGGTTGGGGGAGTTTACATGGACGAAGAAGACAGACGATGGGGTAGGAGAGGTGTAACTAACCTGAGAGCTGCTTGAAATGGCCACACAGAAACCTAACTACTGTGTTATAAGATTCCTAAGAATGGCTTGAAATGGCCATACAGAAACCTAACTATTGTGTTATAAGACTCCTAAGAATGGCAGAGGATCCAGGCTGAAGTGATGGCTCATCAGTTAGAATCCTGCTCTTGCAGAGGACCTGAATTTGGTTCTCAGCACCCATGTCAAGTGCTTCACAACTGCCTATAACATCTGCTTTATGGGGATCTAATGCATCTTGCTTCAGCTGGCACATGGACTATGCACACATACCCACCCATGTGCACACACACACACATATATGCACATAAAATAAATTAATTCTTTAAAAATATATACATAATCTTCTTTAAAAAATAATGTTCAAATGGATTTAACCTATGCAAGGATAATTCTCCTCCCAAAGGCTATAGGTTGCCAAGTAAAATACCTGGTACAGATATGGGATACTCTCCCTTGAATTGTGATCACAGGGGTCCTGGGTACACACAAAACAAAACAGATTATTGTCTCTGCCCTTGGTTGCTAAACAGAACTTGATGGTAAGCCCCTACTGCTAAAGACACCACACATTTTGTCACATGACATGGGGAAATCAAGCTGGAACCAAATGGAAGCTTCCTCCCTGCTGGCTAGCTTTCACAGTGCTGGAAGGTTCTATGAAGGCTGCCAGGGTAGAAAAGCCATCAGCAGTCTTACACAACTGTGAAAGTGGCAAGATTTGTCCATGAGTGCAATGGTGGTGCCAATGCTATAAAAGTAACAAACTGCTTTCTAGCTGACGTTCAGGCCCAGTCCACATGAGTGAACTCATGCCTGCTACTGAGACCTAGATATTGTAGCTAAGGCTCTCATATGCTTCAAGGGTGAATCTACTACTAATATTTTGCTAAATGTCCACAGTACTAAATAATACTCTAAATTCACATATCTATGACCATAAATTAGTGTAGCTCTTAGACTTCATTAGAGATGTTTCTTCAGACAGTGGACAGTGGTTAATGAAGAAAGTCACAACTGCCAAAATGCAGAAAACATGTATGTAAAGAGTTCTAAACCACAAACAGGACATTTGTATCGTACTTCTACCCCCAGGACTCAGGAAACATCATGAAAGAGAGAGCTGAAAGGTTGTAAGATGCAGAGGTCAGGAAGGACGGGATGAAACGGTGTCTTCAGGACGTCACAGAGCTGTTGCACTCATAAACATATAGCAGCTGTGGTTGCTTGCCCAGACCTGTGTGCGACCAGCCTGGATGGAGCAGATTCACGTGACCCTCCGACCCTACATGAGGAGCTATTGGCAATTGATGGTTGCTAAGGAAAAGCAGGCGAGTTTTCTTAGAAGGTGTGTGAAGAGACTCTGGCCAGCTCAAGCCTAGCAAACATGGCTGGCTCTGCTAGGCCTTGCCCTTCTCCCCCATTCCCTCTGCCTTGCTAAAATTTTTAGATTACATTCCTAAAACTGGCCACCAGGGCTAGTCCATTATTTGGCCACTTCCTCCACCAAGATGCAGCTATCAAAGTATTGAAGACTAGAAATCAAAAGCTCCCTTTGGCTCGCCTAATTAACATGCCCAGTTAAAATTAAACACCTCATCCTAACGCGGGGTTTTCCCCATTCCCTTTATAAACTGACATTTTACTACTCACCACATCTGTCTCCTCTCTGTCTTTTCCAGGACAAATTATTGTGCCCAAGTCCAGACCCCCAAAAGACCACCAAGAGACGATTTTGGTTGCAAAAACAACACACCTTTATTGTGAGTTAACTCGGGCCTCTCCATCCACCAGACACGGCAGCAGAGCAGGAGAGACCTCGAGTAGCACAGGGTGAGGGCTTTTATTGTGGTTAGGCAAGGGGGTCTTGGGGAATTCCAAAACTGCAGGGTTACAGACTTGGGATTGGCTCAAGCCCTGGTTATGGGTCTCTGGAATGAGCTGATTGGCTATTTTGAGTCTAGGGGAGTTGCAACATTTTAGTCTCAGCAGAAGGACATCTGGAGTTGTTTGTCCATTTCTGACTGGCCTCTCCCTGTAAGGGAGGCATCTATGGTTCTCCTTGTAACTAGGGCTAAGGTCAGAGGCAGTAGGGGGACATCATGCTCAGGTCTTTTTGCTATGGCTGCAATTCTGCTGAGGTCTAGGTCTCTCAAAATATTCCTGTCCCCTCTCTCATGTTTCCTTCCCCTTCTCCCTTGTCCTCTGTCTCCTGTCTTTGTGTCTTATTCTCTGCCCTTTGTCCTCTGGGAGCAAGAGAATCTCCTTTGTGCTGAGAACTTGATCTTGGGGTGTTCTGAGCCAATACCGATCCTTGTGGTGTGACTCCTCATAGATCCCACATGTACGAGTATATGGACAGCATATTAATTGGACCTAGTGGGTTTTTTTTTTTTTTTAAGAAAATACGAAATAGCCTGTGGGATATGTGGTATGGATACAGGAGTTGGAGGTGGGTAGTGGAGTGTGAATGTGATCAAAATTCATTGTATACACTTACAAAATTCTCAATAGTTACCTATAATTTTAAAATTATATACCTAAAAGTCTTGTCTGGCATATAAAACTCAATACTCATAAATACATCAGGGTTGATATCAAGCCTGTGTGGAAAGAAACTCACAGATGCTAAGTCTGTTTTTAAGCATCCTCAACTTAACAGTGGTGCCGCAAACTGTAGCAAGTACACGCTTATATTCTTCACTCAAAAGTTTTTTCCTAACTAAGCAAAGGTCAGAGGTCTGGCCCCTCTCTGATTGTCCTACATCCATAAAATACACTGTTGTATGACAAGACTTCCAGAGGATCATAACACGCATATCTGTTCGCCCCAGATAGGGATCCCACTGAAAGGGCCGGAATGTGTATCTATCTTTGACACGGAACAATCCCCAGTATAAATAATGACCTAAGCTGGAGTCCAGGAAGTCCTCCAGCAAGTTTGGCCAACCAGCCAAACAGTTTAAAAACCTAGCCTCATAAAGCAGAAAGACCCAAAAGTTACAGGATATGGCTGTTATTGACCACACATGACTAAAAAGCCCACAATGGGTGGAGCTTTGCTAGCTCCATCTATCCCCGTCCAATCAACATGCCCCCCTCCATATAGCTGCTTCCCAGCTGCCCAATTAGAACAGAGATACTTAGAATTCCCGAAGTCTCCTTTAAAAGGGCCTGTCTGTCTTTGTCTCGGGTCATCATCGCCATTTTCTGTGGATAATCGACCCTGCCTGCCTGCTGTCTTCTCCTGCAGAATAAACGCTCTTTGTGTTTTCACGCTGTATGAGTCTGGAGTCTTTTTCAGTGATTGTGGGACCCTTACACTACAACAGATCAAAGTATGGATACCACTAAGTCTGACTTGCTGAACCAATGAGTTTTATTGGGTTTACTTTCAGGAACAGAAAATTATTCAAAGACAGAAATGACTGAAAACCAGAAATGACTCAAAGACAGCTATATCACCAAAGCCAACCCCACAAAAGCTGGGAACCTAGGGCACAATGCATAGCCTTCGGCCAGCTCAAGAGGTTGGAGAGCGGTCTTTGCAAGTGACTCTGTTGGTCTGAGCCTGTTCTGAGCTGCTGCAGCTGTTTCTGGGTAGCTAGACTCTGAGAGTGTCTCTCAGCAATCTTTATTGTTTACTCTTGGGAGGGAGGGGACTGGAGAATCTGGTCAGGTTCAGGGACTTCGTGAAGCTTCCTTGAGTTCTTTACTTTCGGTCTTAAGGAGCATCCCTGTAGGATGGAATGTTTCAATCTGAGGAAATTGCTACACAATACACACCCCAACAAACTCCTGGGTCATGAAGCAGAGTGGGCGTGCTCTGATAAGTCATCACTGGCCTGGAGACTGAAGAGAAGCAACAAAGTCTCCTAGCATGTTACTTCCAACTCTGAAACAGTCATTTTGAGTCTTCTTTGAAAAGCTTGGTTTCCATCTGAAGAGCATGTTCATCAGGTTTTTGAGGCAAATGTGTAAATAGGAAGCATATACATTTGGATTTACAACTGCTTTGAATAGGATTTCAACACTCCAGGTAGTGTGGTGATGGCCTGCCTTTTAGATTTTAGGTCTGCCTCACAGATAGGAGATCAGAGCTGTGATTCCCAGGATTTATTAATCTGGGTCAGAGTGTGATGACCTCATGGATGGACTTGGAGGGTGGGAGGGGAAAGCCCAGGGGGCACTGCAGGAGAAGGAACAGATGAGAACATCTGCAGAGGCTTCTGCCGCGACTCCTGATGAGAGAGAACCACCTGGGCTATCTACAGCAAAAACTGTTTTCCATGTTGAATTCTGACCAATGTAGGAAGAAATCACATTGTCAGTGAAAAGGCTAAGATTTTCTTTAGATTTTTAACAGCTTAGAAATACAAAATTAAAGCGTATTAAATAATCTGTGAGTTTTCAGACATTTCTCTAAAAAGCTATTTCAAACTGCACTTAAGAACCTTTATTTGAATTCAGTTTAATTCTGTTTCAATGACATGCAATTGTGATGGTATTGTGTTCCCCAAATTACTGTGCACTCTAATAAACTTATCTGGCATCAGAGAACAGAACAGCCACAATATTAAACATAGAGGTTAGGCAGTGGTAGCACATGCCTTTAATCCTAACATTCCAGAGGCAGAGATCCACCTGGATCTCTGTGAGTTCAAGGCCACACTGGAAACAGCCAAGCATGGTGACTCATGCCTTTAATCTCAGAAAGTAATGGCAGGAGGCAGAAAAATACTTAAGGCATGAGGACGAGGAACTATAGTTGGTTGAGCTTTTGAGCAACAGTTCAGCTGAGATCTATTCGGATGAGGACACAGAGGCTTCCAGTTTGAGGAAACAAGATTAACTAAGGAATTGGTGAGGTGAGGAAGCTGTGGCTTGTTCAGCTTCTCTGATCTTCCAGCATTCACCCTAATACCTTGTTCCAGGTTTGATTTTATTAATAAGACCTTTTAAGATCGTGCTACATGCAATATTAATTCTCTTTGTTTCTAAGTCTAGTGTTCTTTTTAAACTACTGGAGAGTATCCCAAGCTAAAGGTGAAATAATAAATAATGAGTGCAGACTTATATGTGGCTGTTAGCAGAGATGAGACATGAGAAATACTTTTCCAAAGTCCCTTGGATTTGCACATGAAGAAACATGTGTTGAATAACAAAACAATTTGTGTACTCTTAAAACTTAAAATTCATTTGGAAGATAAAAAAGTTAAAGACAGGGAGAAAACAATAGAGTTGATTTGTATGCTGCATAGCAGCAGGAGAGAAGATGTTTTCAGGTAGCAGATGACTCACTGCTCACAGAATTTGCCTAGAGACTGGATTGCTAGCTCCTTCTCTGCCGATATCCTGGCTTCCCAGACTTGATCCTGTAACTCCAACTCACTCATCCTGTCATGTTCTGCCCTCCATTCAACATCTGTGGTTGGTTTCTCCCTACTTCACTGTGAAGAGTAAACCTAGTTCAGCTTTCCTGACCTGCCCTCTCATGCCCTAGTACACACCAGGAAGAGCATCTAAGTGTTGATTATAGCTCATGGCCCACAAAGCACATCACTGATACTCAGGACCAGCCTGAGGTTAGAGAGGATGTAAGGAACCCAGGCAACAGCGACACATCTCTTCTGCTCACGATGCATCAAGTCTAGTGTGGGAGCCTTATTACCCATAATTTTAAGTCCCCAAATCTACCCTGAAAATGTTCCATCATTGCCCGGATGAAGATAGTGATACTTACACACTTTTCACCATCGCACTGTTCACAACAGGCAAGACATGGGCAACCTAGGTGCCCCGCAATGGATGGATAAAGAAAATGTGGTGTACACAACACATATTTTCCTATACAATGTCATCTTATTCAGGCATTAAGAAGAAAGAAATTTGGTCATTTTGAGGAAAATGGATGGAACTGAGAATCACTGTGCAAAATGATTCTCCACTCAAAAAGACAAACATTGCCTGTTTTCTCTCAGATGAGTCAAACTGGAAAGTATAAGTAAGTGAGTATAACTTGTACATGGATGAAAATAGTGAAACCCACCATCTCCCACTAACAAAGAGAAAGAAAACAAGATGCAAATGTTGGCTTTACCCCAGGCATTCCTTTCAGGAGAGCTCTGAGGCAGAGAGGGGCCTTCCAGGGCTGGGCCCACACTTTCTGGTACAGCACTGCTTTCCTTCTGCATTCTTTATTTGTGACCTAGTTCCCCCGCCATGGGTTGAGGTAAAATAAAGGAGTTTTATCAAGGGAATGATGATAATTGACCCTAACAGGAGCGGCTCTGACCCTGGATGCAAAGACAGACGGTGCAGGACTTACAGACACCAGGCACAGAAAGAAAAAGTACATGGCAAAGCACGTGGTGATTGTTTTCCTGCTGCAAGTTCTGTGAAAAGGCAGCCACTGCTGTTCACATGGTTTTGTTTTCTCTTTAGTGTTGCCCAGCACATAATGAAAAAAAAAGATATCATCTCTGGTCACATGACTTTCATTCAGATGGCCTGGATTAGGGGGTCACAGAGCTCCAGACCCTCCTTAAAATGATTTGCAGTTATTTACACTATGAGCTGACAGTAATGGATTTTCACACACCTAACACAGTTTCCTCAAGTGAGAAATTTGGTTTTTGAATTTAGCTACCAAAGAGAAGGCGGACCTCATCAGAGATATCTTTTAAAGTGGGCATGGATATGCACTGCTCATCACTAGAGAACATCTATCTGGTAAAGTAGATGGATGCAGAAGCCCATCCATTCAGCCCCCGCTGTGGCATGGAGTGAACAGTAAATTCCTGTGTTGCTGAATGGTCTGTTCTGTACTGGGTCTTACATCCATGAATGAGCTCTGTATATCAGCACCCAGGAAACACATAGTGAGTGCCTATTAAATGTGTATAAGCAGATCTCAGCTAACTAGAAACATCTTCTGGTGAAGTTGAAAAGGGTGGGGCAGACTGGAAAGGTGCCAAGCAAGTGAACTCTCCATGATTTCTCCTTTGCCTAACTACCTAAAACAACTACTGAACACAATTCATTCATTCAGTAAACATCTGTCTGTCCAGTGATGACTGCTTGTTTAGAGGGCAACAAGAGGTGTTGACAAAGATTAAAATGAAAACATTCTGCATTGAGAAAGAAGGGCTGTCATGAGACTGCCTAATGAGAGACTTACCTAAAATGGAGAGTTAGAAGAACACTAAGAAGAGATATAGCAGTTGAGGAATGTGGGAATCAGTGAGACCTCAACAGTTGCCAATGACTCTGAAGGAGGGGTAAGCCAACAGAACCAACTCAACTAAGCAAGCTGTGAACAGTAGGCTCACTGTATATGCTCTTCTAGAGAAAACAAAGACCAGAATAAGTATTGGACTCTTTGGAGTTCTTAATGAAAGTATAGGAATTTGGGGTCTTATTTTTAATCTTGTAGGACTGAATTATTAAGTCAGTGTATTGCTGTTAGACACCAGGATTCCGGGAGCAACTGAGTGACACCTACTGAAGAAGCCAGTAGAGTTTGGTTTGTTCTGAGAAGACTGTCTGTAGGCTGGGGTGATGGCTGTTTACCAGCTTCATTTGTCTAGAGAAGGCAATGTGATCTACCAGAAAAGAATGCAGCTAACCCCGAAGTCTTCTAACCCTTCCATAGGAAAAGGATTAAGAGCTCTTTTGATAGGAGGACAAATGACAGAGGGACCTGAGAGCCACCCTGAAGGAATCCCCCACCAATATCTGAAAAAGGTAGAGCATTTAAATGGACAGTAACTCACAGAGTCAAAGAAGAATTCATGATTGTATATGATTTAAATTGATGATAGATTGACAGATGGTTGGATAATACTTGGATAAATGATAGATAAGTAGCTGGTAGATGATAAATAGTACAGATAATATATAAGAAGGAAATATATAGTAAGAAAATGGTAAAAAAAAAAAAAAACAAGGTTAGAAATTCTCTATCTTAATATCCATAATAAATATAAAATGTTTCAAGAAAAAGTAAGAACTGGCTGCTAAATGTGAAGCCTTGAAGGTCAGGGCCACTGTGAAAGGCAAACAGCAGCTCAGGCTCTTGCACTTGGTAAAACACAGGTATTATGTGTAGAATTTAAATGGTTCTCTCAAAGTTACTGCAAGAGCTTCTGGCTCCCAGCCATGGTTCCACCTGAGCACTAACACAGGAAGCAGAAGTATCATTTTTATAGTCCATGCTTCAACCAAAACCCAACACCACGCATAGAGTAGAACCATTCATCTTGTCATCCAGGAGCGCTAACACTAGTGCCTTGTGAACCCCCAGCCTCAGGTAATCACTGAAATCATGATGCAGAAAGACTACTTTCAAAATGGGAAAAGGACCAAGGTCGGAATCTACGAATATCTAACTAAATATCTAGATAAATTAGCATATCAACTACATTCTTAACATTTAAAACATTGTTTTAATGCTAGAAACCCATTTTTAGGTAGACCATCTCTCTTGACTAATAATTAACTGGCTATTGTATAAAATTATTAGTAGAACTCAAAACTGATCTTACTAGCTGGGTGGGTGGTAGTGGCACACACCTTTAATCTCAGCACTTGGGAGGCAGAGGCAGGTGGATCTCTGTGAGTTCAAGGCCAGCCTGGTCTACACAGTGAGTTCTTGGACAATCAAGGCTATACAAAGAGAAACCCTGTCTTGAAAAACAAAAACAAAACACAACACAACAAAATCCCTGATCTTATTTAACGGAATGGCTTAGAAATCCTGACTATCTAGCATCTCTCTGGGTCCCTGCTATACAAGGGTGGGATATGCCAAGGAACTGTGGGTGGAGAGCATTTTCATCTATGCACAGCTGAGTTAGTATAGAACATGTGCCTTTGGAGGCTACAGATTTCCAGTACACAGGCCTACACTAAGCCCTGTAAACCACTGCAAATCCCTTCCCTATCCTTGGCTGTGTAAGCACCTTCCCCAAGGCCAAAACCTTTCCTCAGGTTGGAGTTGAGAGTTGGTTCACAAGAGTTTCTGTGACTGATAATTAACTTGACATTTTCATGGGGTCATTCCTTGTTACCCTAACAAGATGATGAAGGGTTTAGTTACCATGGCGACCAGAGGTTATTTCTGTAGCTTCTTAGATCTTCCCCTCCTTCTCCTTATCCTTCTGCTGGAGCTGGTTACTTGCCCACACTTTGCTGCTAGCCCTGCCACTTTCCAGCTTTCCTCTTCCCTGTCTTCTCTTGTCATCCCTGTGGATGTACATGTTCTCACTTCATTTTGCTTTCTCTTTAGCCTCAGTGTTCCCACCCTAAACATTAACTCCAAATATTGCAAATAATGCAAATACAAAAATGTCTTTTCTGTCTTTTGACATTAACAGCTTCAGATTTTACAGTCATCTTTCTATGCATAGGATGTTGTATGAGTTACACATCATTTTCATCTGTTCTCAACTGTTAAAACAAACCCTATAGGACACAAAAAGTTTGTTCACATAGATCTTAAAAACAAACACTTATTGAACATTGGTTGTCTGTTGTTTGCCAACCTAAGGGACATCTTTAAGTTATGTCTGAGAACATGTACTTCTTGGTACCATTTATGTGGGGTCTGGATGCCTGCTGTCACTTACTGTGTAATTTTGGATAGATCACTGAAACTTTTATATTGTTACAAAACATGCTTCAGAGTTGGCAGAGGCTAAGCAGCTCTGGTCTGGAAATCTGAAGTCCAGAACATTCAAAGCCCAACACTTCTTGAGACTGACATGACACCACAGGGAAAAACCTCCACACGTCCCATTCTGTGATCGTCTGTAATTGGAACACAGATGCTTGTAGTGTGTGAAATTAACTTCATACCACATGTCTGCTGCATACATGAAAGAGGCATGAACTGTGTGCTTAGACTGTGGGCCCACCCATCAAGAGATAGGTGTGTGTGTGTGTGTGTGTGTGTGTGTGTGTGTGTGTGTGTGTTTGTGTGGTTTTAAAATACACACACACATACACACACACACACACACATTTCAAAATCACACAGTCTGGGATCTAAAACGCTCTGGCCACAAGCATTTCAGACAAGGGATAATCAGTCTATGTTCCTAAATGGGTTAAATGAGCTAGAAGAAAGAAACATCAGGTTTACAGTGGGGCTTACACAGTAACCACCTTCACCATTGTTAGTTGTATAGTCCTAGTTCATATCAACGTGTCTAAGCTTTTGAACCCCCACTCTCAGGAGCCCAGCAGCTGTAACAAGTTCCACAGCTGTTTACTGGGCCATCATCGGAGAAACATCAGAGTTCAATTATCAACTAATCATTATTACACATAATCCTCTGGAAGTTCTCTGAAGTCTCATAGCAGATCAATCAAGCTGAGGCAATTTGTTTTCCTAACCAATTCTATTTCTTTCAAGTCTATAATTTTGAAATATCTTTTGTAGCTTTGAGCCATTATATTCTTTTTCTTCTGGTGACACTGTGATTTCAAATGAAGTATCACATTGAAATGACATTTGTCATCATTGTCTTTGTTTTGTGGAAAGTAAATATAATAGGCAGAGATGAATTAATATTACAGTTTGCTTACAAGTGCTTAACTCAGAATCTATCAATCACTTTTGCTGTTCTGGCCAGAAGCATGGGGAAAATTATCTATTGATTCTAAATATTAATTAAAATTTCCATCATAATGATAAAGCTGGCCTACTTGCCATTTCTAAGCCATCCTTTACCCTACATTCTTAGATCTGTGTATGTGTGCATGTATGTGTAGATGGTGGTAAATGTGCATGTATGTACTAGTGTAGAGATTAGGGGTCTATGTTGGATGTCTTCCTCAATTACTCTCCACTTTAGTTTCTTAGACAGAGTCTATGAGTGAACCTGAAACACATTGATTGATTCAGCTAAGCTGGCTGGCCAGTAAGCCCCAGAGATCTGGCTCCCGCAATGCTGAGATTTTAAGTGCATGTCACCACAGCCAAAGATCTGCATCCCCAGTGCTGAAATTTTTAAGTGCATGTCACCACACCCAACTTCTTTACTTGTGGTCTACAGATTGAACTCAGATCCTTGCTCAAATGGCAAGAGCTCTACCAGATGAATTATCTTCCCAGCCTTTTCAAGGCTTTTTAAAAGGAAGATCTGATCCCATGAATTGCTTACTTAACTTTTCCAGCTTTCTTAGCTAGGGTGACTATTGCTGTAATGAAACACTATGACCAGAAAGCAAGTTGGGGAGGAAAGGGTTTGCTTGGCTTACATTTCCACATCACTGTTCATCGCTGAAGGAAATCAGGACAGGAACCTGGAAGCAGAGGCCATGAAGTAGAGCAGTTTACTGGCTTGCTTCATGGCTTGCTCAGCCTGCTTTCTTGTAGAACCCAGGACCACCAGTCCATGGGTAGCCCTACAATGGGCAGGGCCCTCTCCCATCAATCACTGATTAAGAAAATGCCCTACTTGTTTGCCTGCCTAAAGCCCAGTCTTACAGAGGCATTTTCTCAGTTGAGGTTGCCCCCTCTCAGACGACTCTAGCTCGTGTCAGTTTTACATAAAACCTAGCCAGCATGCCAGCCTTTATTCTCGGGAAGTTCCCACACTTTCATCAGTAATGCAATGCCCTCCATCGGGCCATGTTGTATCCCTTTCCAGTTCTATCTCGGGCAGTCCCTCCTCATCTGCTCACTGCTTTGAGCAGGCAGAACGACATTCGGTTTCTGAGTATACAATGCTCTGTTGAGAGTGTTCCCCTGCCTAGAAGATCCCCTCATTTGTTTGGCAACCTCCTACGTGGGCAGCCAGACTGGACGGCTTTCTTTCTAAGCCCTTCCTGTGCACTTCCACTCTTTCCATTGATGGAATTGCTGCTCCTTGCACAGCTGCTTTCGAAAGTGCTTCACCGTGTTCGTGTTTACATTGTCTTGCTTATTAGGCCATTGACTCAGGGAGGACCATTGACTCTGTGAAGGCCACGTGGAAATATGCTTCAATGAAGGAGCCCTGTATATTCTGTCTAGATGTCATCTTATGGATCTCAACCATGCCACAACCTGCATGGCATTGGTATTGATCTGACTGGGGTGACAGGGGATGAAAAAAATGACAGATAGAAACGTTGGCATTGGGCATGACACACGTTGTGATGGAGATGCTCCAGCACCATGAAAATGCAGCACATGTGTCCAGCTGACACAGAGTTGGGTTAAGCGGTCTCTGTAGTGAAGCAGGCTCAGGCTGCTTCACGAGAAGGAAGCTGGGGTTGGTACACAGTCAACATCTGCACTCAAATCAGGGAAAAGTTTTGCCATTCCCCAAGGGAAGACCTTGCCATTGCCATGGGTCTGAAGTGTTGGGATCCTTGACATGGCCGTGCCCATGTCAACAATACACATTCACTCACACTTCATCCACTCCCCACTACCAAACTTCTCATGCTCAATGTGACTCAAGAGCTAGAGCTTGGCCATTAAGAAATGGCTTTGAGTCAGACCTCAGTTCCAAGTTATTATGTGAGTGACCTTTCCTAATTGTGTAGCTCTGTATACTTCATATTTTCTCTTATGTAAACTGGAGGTGTGGTATTGTAGGGAGCTAATGAAGTCCTGAAGTAAGGCAATTGGTATATGAGTACAAGTCAAGATGAATCACTCTATTCCAGTTTCTGCAAATTCACTGTTTCCTCTTGCAATACAGAACCCTTGCAGCACCCTCTCAATCACACACTTAAGGTTCCACAGAGCAAGGCCTGCTTCCCATAGCAATCACTGTTTTTACAATTTAGTAATTATTTCAAGTGGGGCATCTCTCCCACCATCTTGATCATTTGAACCTTTTTATCCCAGAACTTCATTCATTTCACTATCATAGAACTTGTCATGACATTGAAATTATCTAATGACTTTTCTGTCACCCTAGACACACCATATAGTCCCTGTGGCAGAGGCCATAATCATCCTATTCCCAGTACCAGGCATATTGATTTTTAACACAGATATTAATAAATATTGTTTAAACAAATGAACATGATCAAGGGTAAATAAATGACATTTTGAAAAGCTAGAAGCTAAGGTACAAAGATGGATAGTTCCAGGTCAATGTGGGTAGCATAGTAAGGCTCCATCTCATAAACATAATGTCCATTAGTGGCAAACACACATTACAGAAGGGGATGCTGCATGTACTCCACAGTGATGGTTCTCAGGATGTGTCCTATGACCAGTGGCAGCAGTATCAAACTTGAACCAGTCAGACATCACAGGATTTTGCCCCAGACCCATGAAACAAAAGCTCTGAGGGTGGAAATTAGGGGTCTGTTTTGTAAATCTTTGAGACATTTTCAAACACACTGAAAATCAGTACTCTGCAGTGAGAACAAGAAAATTCCAGACATAATATAGGGTAATCTGCTGAACATTATTGAGTAAAAGAAGCTAATTGTAAGAATCATACACAGTATATAAACAAGCACAATCAGACACGATTTTTTAAAGAATAGTCTGACTTAGTCATTACTGCTAGAGTATATGATTTTATCCTTGGTCACTCTGACCTTATACTTTGCAAATCACAATTTAAAAAAAAAAAATGATCAGAAGCAAAGACTCCAGCCTGGACCCGGGTTCAGACAGAAGTTCCGGGCCCCATGTCAAGTTGTGAAGTGTTTTGTTTGTTTCTCTGTAGAGCTGGTGACTTCTTTACAAAGAAAGCAAGCTTCTTGGAAGGTCTGGAAATGAGGGAGAGGGTATGGAGACAAGGGTAGTGGCGGGGAGCCCCATGGGCCTGTGTTGAGTGGTCTAGGTCACCTAGTTCCCTGGGTGGGAATCCTGAAGTGCCTCTCTCAAGTTTTTCCCAGCCCCCACCCTTTAAGAAAAGAAAAACATTGGTAAGCACTTGATAAGAGGTCCATAAGCAGAAAATCTTGTTTTATTTGAAACAGCAAAGCTAAGTCATTAGTTTGGAAATCCATGAGGGACTTATCGCTCCTTGGTTTTCTTCTCCTATCTCTTGAGTGTGGGATGTTATTTTACAAGGGGTGATAGACACAGTCTTGTCATTTTTGTGCCAGACACTTAGGATAAACAAAAACTTCAAGATTGGGAAGTTTGTGTGTGAGAGGCTGTAATAAATACAACCATGTGCTTGTGAAAAAGAAAGAAAGAAAAGAAGAAAGGAAGGAAGGAAGAAAGAAAGGAAGGAAGAAAAGAGAAAGAGAAAAAGAAAAAGAAAAAATGTGTCCAGATGCAGGAATTTCCAGAGAGCAGTGTTTTGGGAATAAACTGGGAAAGCAGGTTCCTGGGTTAAAACAAACAAATACTTCCTAAACTCCTAAAGAGCAAATGGCTCTTGGTCTTCAGACTTCACACAAGACCCATCTGGATTTGAGTGAGCCAGTGACCTCATTCATTTTTTTCTTCAGTATTTTAAAGCAAGTCCAAGACATCATGTCATTTTACCCTTAAATATTCCAGAATGTATTTAAAATGGAATAGCCTATACACCCACAATACCATTATCACAGCTAACATTAGTAATTCTTTATTGAAGTTAAATTTCAGCCTATGCTCAAAATCTTACTAACATTGTCTTATTTTAGTTTGTTCAATTAAGCATCAAAACAAACCTGGCCATTATATTTGTTGTGTTGTTTTCAAGTCTCCTTTAACCCAGAATAGTGTCTTCCTCTCTTTCTTTTTATTCTTTGGTGGGTAACCCATGGGTCCAGGCATAGGTCAGCCTGATCTCGTCCACTGTAAAGCTCTCCATCAATCTCTTGCCTAAAAGCTCCAGCAGCTGCTAGTAGTTATTAGTCATCAATATCTGAAAACTAGTGGTTCTGTAA
Organism: Peromyscus maniculatus bairdii; assembly: GCF_049852395.1. Classification (NCBI taxonomy): domain Eukaryota; kingdom Metazoa; phylum Chordata; class Mammalia; order Rodentia; family Cricetidae; genus Peromyscus; species Peromyscus maniculatus. The sequence continues at coordinate 6,925,880 of NC_134857.1, read as the reverse complement.
CTGCTACTGTTCTGTGTTCATTAGCTGGGGTTGAATTGGTCCTTTATAAACCAGGCCTCTGAGTTACCTAAAACAGCAGAGATAAGAGAGAGCAAGGTAAACTTCTTAATTCGTTCTCTTAACCACCAGTATTTAAAGTAATCAGTTGATTTCCTTCCCACCTCCAGTATGTTTTTGAGAGTGTTCTTTCTATCTCTGTCTGTCTTTCTCTCTCTGTTTGTCTGTCTCTCTCTCTCCCTTTCTTTCTTCCTTCAGTGTTCTTCCTAAAGTACATTAGAAACCATTTCTCAATATTCACTCTGCTGTAATCAACTATAACCCACACTGACTAAGGGGACTCTTTTTGTGGTGACACTCTGCTGCGATCAACTATAACCACACTGACTAAGAGGACTCTTTTTGTGGTGACACTCTGCTGTAATCAACTATAACCCACACTGACTAAGAGGACTCTTTTTGTGGTGACACTCTGCTGTGATCAACTATAACCCACTGACTAAGAGGACTCTTTTTGTGGTGACACTCTGCTGCAATCAACTATAACCCACACTGACTAAGAGGACTCTTTTTGTGGTGACACTCTGCTGTAATCAACTATAACCCACACTGACTAAGGGTACTCTTTTTGTGGTGACACTCTGCTGTGATCAACTATAACCACACTGACTAAGAGGACTCTTTTTGTGGTGACACTCTGCTGTGATCAACTATAACCCACTGACTAAGAGGACTCTTTTTGTGGTGACTCCTATTTCCCTTTGACATGACCCCATTTTTTCTTATTATAAATTTACATATTACCAAGATTTGTAGATGAAACATAAACATTTAATCATTTAAGTAAGTTCAGATCACCCAGTGTCCCAAATATCTAACATTTTTTTACATGTTACTTTTGTATGCAGGACTTGTAAAACTGTTAAATCTGGAATATCCTCATGAATGGATCATTCTTAAAGGGAGCTTTTATTCACAAGGGAGAAAGCCCAGAAGGAAACCTTCCACATTCCAGCTGTTGAGCTGAGGGAGCCATGAAGTCACAGAGCTTCATAATGTATCCACTGGTCTTGTTGGAAACATCCCAGTGAATATTTGGTTCTTATTAAAATTTTACTTTTATAACCCTTATAATGGATTCTCTCAGGGTATTTTGAATCCTAGCTTTAAGTTGAAATATAAATTGTGGAAAGAGAAGGAATCTTCTTCCGAGTCCTAGGGCAATGCTGGAGAGAAGTCATCCCTCCAGACTTGCTCTTAACTGCTATCATTTGTTTGTTAAATATCTTTTTGGATTTTGTATGCCAGTTTGTTAGGTTTTTAAAATACATTTTAATTAAAACATGATTATATAATCTTCTCCCTTCCCTTTTCTCCCTCCAGGCCTTCTCATGCCCCCCCCCCCTCCATCCTCTCCTGTACTTTCAGATTGCTAGTCTCTTTTTCTTTGAATATTATTCACACACACACACAGTCTAACACAATACACGGGGGTGGGGGGGTGGTACTGGCTGAATCCACTTTTGTAGTCTGTTGATCTGTACTTTCAGGACTAACCACTTCAAATTGGATAACACTTTCTGGCTCATAGAGCACGGGTTCATGGTCAGTATTCCCTTCCCTGACATGGAACCAGCCATTTTCCCAAAGGATCTCTGGCTTTTGTTAGCTGAGTGTTTTAAGAGACAGTGCAGATTTCTGGGTGTCTGTTGCTCCTGTTGGTCTCTCATGCTTTTTAGTGGATACAGCTTGAAATTATCAATTCTCACCAATGTTTTCAACTCAAGCTTAAAGTCACGGGGATTGTAGTCAATATCTTTTACTTTGCCTCTCTCTCTCTCCCTCAAATATGGATTTTAATAACATTAATATAATTTTCCTTTTCCTTTTCCTATGTTCAAAATGACATTACAGACTGTCGGCAGCAGTAAGTTTGCTGCCTTAATCTTAAATGCCCTTTTTTGTCCTGTCCCAGTTAAGTTGTTTGTGTGAAAAATGTGCAGTTGGGTTCCGGAGGGTGCTGGGGATCAGTTCCCCTGTGGTTTTTCCTGTTTGGAAAACAGTGTCACGCTTGCCTCCGGATACAGAGTAGCCATTCCTTGACTCCTGCTGTTAGAGGGGTATATAAGCCCATGTTGGTACGAATAAAGAGAGCTGCTTCCCTGACGAACTGAAACTTTGTGTCTAGAGTGCTGTTTAACCTCGGCGTCCCTGGCCAGATTTCATGCTCTTGCTGGACAGGCTGCAGCAACAGACATTTTACCAAGAATAAGAATACTGTGGACTGATTTCTTTGCTCCTCAGGTGTATAATCAAACATTGCATTCCAACTTCAATTGCAGTAATTATTTCTGTGAGTAATTATGTAGCAAGATGTACTCCCAAATTACCACAAGATTTACTTTAATTCATTGTGTGCCTTAAGACAGTGACTTGTGTTGCTAATGTTGTTATATTTTTTATAAGATTTATCTCTCATTAATAGGGGCATCTAGAGCTTGTCTCCCAGGAGGAGGGAGGTGCCTGAGTGACTTGGTTATCTAATCAGATCTTGAATGGCGTGGTGCACACTCCCTGAGTTCCTTGTCCTCTCAGTCTTTGGTGTAATCACCAGTGCTGATTCACAGTTCAATCCTCTTCTGGCCTGTCACTGAATGTGATCAGCGGTCCTGACTAGCCCTTCATTGCTATGGTCACTAGAGCTGTCCTCACAGTTCCATGTGACTGGGTGGAAATAATTGTCTAGATACACTTCCTAAACAGGTAGTTCGACATGAGTGACATTATATGCAAACATATTAACATTCTCATTTTCTACAATAAATAAAATTAAAACACCCCACTCTATTCTCTCTCCTTCTACTGTTCCATCATTAAACATTTCATACTAAAATGGACCTATTCCCACAAACCACAATTATCATCATTACTATTTTCCTTTTTAAGTTATCATTTTCCCTTGTAGCAGTCCCCCAATATCTATTTAAATGTCCTTGTTTTCTTTTTAAAAAAGACAAAAAAACTAACTACTAGGTCTTTTTTTTAAACTCTTAATACATGAATTGTCTTTTAAAAAAATATCTATTTATTTTGTGCATGTGGTGTGGGGTGGGAGGAGTGTGTGTGGGTGTGGATATGTGTATACACAGTACTGGGTGTGTGAATACACAGAACACACACAAACACAGAGCATGTGTGTGGAGGTCAGAAGACAGCTTGTGTGGAGTACACTCTTGCCTTCTGCCATGTAGGTTCAGATCGTCCTGCAGGCAGCATGCGACTTTTCATGCTGAGCCACCTCACTGGCCGGAGTTGTTCCTGCCTCAAGCCCTGGGATAAGTTGTCAGACTATTGGTTCTTTTAGAAGCTAATGAATGATACTCACACTCATTGTTGTCTCTGCCTCACCCCTTCCCTTTACATGTATGTTCTACTTCCAGGCTACAAGGTTGGGAGCTTTCAGGAACTACCAATGACCACAAGAAGGTGGGCGAGAAGACCTCAGCACAAAGGGGGAGTGCAGAGGTGTTCTGATCACACTGACTGGGGTGTGAGCGTCTCGAGTCTTCTGTCCTTCCTTCCTTGCTCCATCTTGGCTCTCTACCTTCTCCTGCACTGGAATCCTCCTCAATGTCAGCTTCAGAATCAATCTAGGGTGCAGAATTAAGCCTAGGCACTAGGCAGCCATCTCTGCTGTGGTATAAAAACCCATGAGGTCTCCATTGATGGGTGCACATTTGTTTTTTGGGTTTCATCTTTTATATCATGAGATTACTCTCTTACAGTATGTGCTTTAACCAGCCAGGCTTGCTCGTGAACACCTCACGGTACCATGAGGTGAAAAGGACAAGGGCAGCTCTCTGATGGAAAGGGCTGGACTTCGGCACAGAATTCCTTTCAGCTCCACTAGCATTGTTAGACACCAGTGTGTTCAGTGCAGGACAGAGAACTAGAACAGAAAGTGAGAAAGCCAACAATACATAAATTGTACATTTTCCTGTCAGAAAGCTGGAGAAGTAAAAAGGCCATATTTTGGCATTTATAGTCTTAAAAAGGTCACATATTCACATAAGAGTGGTTCTGATGTCTTTAAAAAAGATGCAGATTTAAGAGAAAGAAGTGGAGGTAATTTGGGGCAATGTCTAGGTATAAGTAATGTGAAGGATTTTCTTACTTTGCTGTCAATCATTTTTTAAAACATTCATGAGCCTTTTTTTTTTTTTTTTTTTTTTTTTTGGTTTTTTGAGACAGGGTTTCTCTGTGTAGCTTTGTGCCTTTCCTGGAACTCACTTGGTAGCCCAGGCTGGCCTCGAACTCACAGAGATCCGCCTGGCTCTGCCTCCCAAGTGCTGGGATTAAAGGCGTGCGCCACCACCGCCCGGCTTCATGAGCCTTACAACAAATATTTTATAGTAGATACAAAACCTAATCCACAACCAACCACACTGTATGGCTTCTATTAGCATTTTAAGTACATTAAATTCTGTTAAAAACACTCTCTTTACCTGAGAATTGCATCAATTTATTTTTTCCTTTGGAGATTGTTGAGAAGCATATTCTAGGTGTTAACTATACTAAACTAAGCAGTACACCAGGAATAAATTCGACATTTACTGTGCTTATTACACCAGAGGAAAGTATACACTTCTTCCAGCAAGCCTGTGGTGTGCAAAAAGAGCACACTCAGAATGTAGTGTCTGTGGAAACGGTCTGCTGTCAGTCTTCCAGTCTCAGGACATTGAACTTCCTTTCAACTTTACAGTCACGTCCTCTAATTCTTTAAATGTCCACTGTGTTTACTTTTCAGAGACCTTCACCCATTGCTGAAGCCATGTTGATTCCTGTGGATCTTCTGGTTCCGTGGGCACTCCTCTTTGGAACAAATTCCTGTCATTTCAGGACACGTTGAGAAAGGACACCTGTGTGATTTCTCACTACTGTGGTAAAGTGCTTGGCAGAAGAAGCAGGAGAGGAAAAACTTGCACTTTCTGGTCCAGGGGTACAGATACAGTCCATCATAGCAAGGAAGGCACGTTGACATAAGCAGCAGGCAGGTGAGGAGTGGGAAGCCTTGAGGGGCTGGTCATGCCTCTTCCGTAGTTTGGGAAGCAAAGAGCTCAGTTGAAATTGGAGATGTCCTCCAATCCTCCAGCACCTCACCTCTAGGTAAGTCCTATTTCCATGAGGTTTCACAACCTCCCCAAACAACAGCATCGTCTGGGGACTGAGCGTTCAAACATACGGGCCTGTGGGAGTATTTGACATATAAACCATATCAACATACTAGAAATGCCTTTTGTCCTTTATCTCTCCAAATGAAGCTTCAACCTGCCTGCTGGAGTAGCTAATATGTGGCAGGCTGCCTTGGCTGCAGCAGCAAGTTTACCTGCTGATGCTGGACCGCCTCTGCCAAACAGAGGCAGCCTTGTGTCTTCAGGCTGTGAACTAGCAATGAACAGTGGGGAGCCCTTAGTGTTTTCTGAGTTTGTCTGTTTTTATTTTTCATGGTGGCATCCTAGAGCCTCTATCTCGTGTTCTGGAAAGTACAGGACTTGGCCTGTGTTCTGTACGGAAGTGCAGAAACAGAGAAGGGGACATAATCAACTACTCACCAAATGTGAGTACCAGAGCCTTCCTTTTAATGCCTTTTCTTGTTTTCCTTTTCACTAGTTCTTCTGTCTTTCTACCAGGTCTAGGGGATTATCTCTTTATCTATCCTACCTCTAGTGAAACAAATGGAATATTCTATCTAAGCAGGAAGCCAATGAAATTAGGCTCAAAATAGAAGAAAAGAAAAATCCAAAATTTTAATTCAGACTTAATTTAAATCTGAACTGGTTTATAAACAAATGGTTCAGTCAGGTGTAGTGCTGTCTTGGCCCCAGGGCTCCACTTTCTTCAGCAGGGCTCACCTCCTAAAGATTCCACAGCTTTCCAAAAGAGAGATTTAGTTGGAGACCTAGTTGTCAGGCAAACTAGGATAAGTATGGTGGATGTCGTCCAAGGGTCCCTCAAGTGTCACAGAAATCTAGAAGGATCAGGAGTAGCAAAGCAAAAGGTTTCCCCTGCCTCATCTCAATTCTGAACTCTGGGGAGTGTTTCTAACTCAACTCGTCACCCTCACTTGCTGCTGTCCTGCCTTCAAGGTAACAGGCATAGCCAGTGTTCCTCCATGTTTACCTGTACATTTTGTTCTTGCTTTTATTTGATAAAGCTTTAATCCACTTTAAACTTCTTAACATTGGTGTGCACAGTACTGTAGCTTTGACTCTAGGCACAATGGTATGCAGCAGATCCCCAGAACTGACCCACCTAGCATAAAGGTTTCAGCAAATGGATTTTCTCTATTCTTCCAGGCCCCAATCTCAAATCTAGCTATGAGAGAGATAACCCAAAGAAATAGAATACTATGTCCTTCTGTTGTAAGCTCATTTCATTCAGCATCATGCCCTCCAGCTTCACTTTTTGTGGTGTATGGCAGAATTTCCTTTTTAAGGCTGAATATAAAATGCTCCTTAAGATATGAAATTTAAATGATTATGTACAACAAAGGAAAGAATGACCAGAGTGATAAGACAGCTTACAGATGGGAACAGAATATTCTCTAGCTACACACCAGACAGGGGATTACTATTTGGAATATATAAAGAACTGCAAAAATTGAATATTAAAGAACCCCTAACTCGTCCATTTAATAAGTGGGCTACTGAACTTAGTAGACAGTTCTCAAAACAATAAACACAAAAATAAATTGGAAATATGTTCACCATCTTAGCTATCAGGGACGTTTTTTTGGGATTTCATTTCACACCAGTCAGATAGGTCATCCTCAAGAAGACAAGTGACAATAAATGCCAGAGAGGATGTGGGGAAACAAGGGTCATCACCCACTGCCAGTGGGAATGTAAATTTGTGCAGCCACTATGGAAACATGAGTGGAGTTTTAAAAACAAACAAGCAAGACTGAACCCACCACAGATTTAGCATTGTGTGTGTGAGTTTATGAAACTAACCAGGAAGACAATCATGAGAGGGGAAGACGCTATCTTAGAGGAGGTGGGCAACAGGGAGGGTAATAGGGTGACAGAGAAAACCCTGACACAGTCTTAAGAAAAAGAAATGCTGAGTAACCGTATGTGTACAGTACCTTTAATTGATTAATTTTGTATCCAGGTCTTCAGTGGTTTCTGTATCTTGGCAAGCATGGATTGCACTGCATGGATACATACATACTTATGTTCATACATACATACATATATACATACATACATACATATATTTGAGGTCCTGGTTGTATCCTTTTAGATACATAATCACAAGTGGGGTTGCTGCATCCTGCAGCAGTTTTGTTCGTAATTTCACAGGGAACCTTTGTGCTGTTTCCATAGCTGCCATGTGACTTAACATTCCCACCAACCACACCAAGGTCCCAATCCCCCTTACTCTTGCCAGCCTTGCTAAGTTCTTATTTTCCCTCCCTTGTCTCCTTCCCTCCTTCCCTCCCTCCCTTCCTTCTCCTTCCCCTGCCCCCCGCCTCCTTTCTTGATGACAGCTTTCCCAGCAGGTATGAGAAGACGTCTCATGGTGGATTGCCTGCATTTCTCTAAGAGTTAGTACATATCTGTCTTCCATTCACTTATGCTAATGAAGAATTATCTGCTCAACTTCTTCGGTTATTTTTTTTATTGTGTGTGTGGTGGCTACTGGGTTGTGGATTCCTTTTATAAATTTCAAATTAATCATTGATCACATATATAGATGGATTCTTAATTCTCATCCGGAACTTATTTCAACAGAGAAATATGAGATACAAATAATTACAAAGCAGTTCACTTTCCTTGGTCTTGGTTTTGAAATTGTGCAATTGCTACAGTTATTTCATTAAAAACCTTCTGCATGTCTTTCTTGTCTTAATGTTATTAAGAAGTCAAAAGAGCTGTGATACCAAATTGGTATGAGCAGGGGATTTACTGAGAAAATGTATAGGTACCGGTTAAATTGCCCTTCACAACAAGCCGTGTAATGATCATGGATAATGTTATCTCAAGCCAAGTTTAAATCTCTGGGCACTGCAGATCACTCTGCACAGAGCTGAAGAGATGTTCCCATTTGGTCTTCACAGGTTTCTATGGAAACACCTTTTGAGATGGCCTTTACTAGAAGAGAAAATTTTGTTTTATTTTAATCAGAATGACAACACATTGTACTTATCTATGCAAAGCAAAAATGTTTGATGCATTTTTGAACACAGTATAAAATGTGATTTTATCATTTGTCCCTCAAAAGAGCCAGCATCATTAGCGACAACATCTCAGATTGCCACCTGAGAAGGAACTTCTTTCTCCTTGGATAAAGGGCATGAATAGTTTCTTTTATTACATTTGGAAGTTACTCTGTATTGCCGTGCCAAACTCAGGGGACACATACTTAATGACTTACAAAATTTCACAAACTTCAACTGAATTTTTAATTAAATTTTGTTTTAATTGTTCCTATTTATTATTAAAATGGTATTTTCTTAGGAAAAGGCCCCCAAAATACACAAATGTTCATCCTATCTATGAAAACAGAGCCTCCTAGGAATAAACTTGGAGCAATCATATAAAGTTCATTCAAATATTTACCTCCAAATTTTTAAGATTGAATTTAAATGTTTGTGTATCTTGTCTGTGACATTTAAAATTCTATATTTCAACTACACCTAGTGTCAGCTCTGGTGTGTCCTCCTCGAGGAATGTGTTGCCATGGCCTTTCCATATTCCTATGACCTTGACTCCTGATGTGAGGGGCATTTATTATACACACATCATACCTCAGGTGCAAAGTGACCAGTGCATCATCCAAGAATTATAGCATTTCCTTGGGGGAAATAACTGTGGCAAGAAACCCATACACCTTCATCTATGTTCTGCATTTCCACAAAATGATGCTCAAAACTATTTCATTAACTGAATCTATTAAAACAGCTAACTAGGTAAAGGTGCCCAACTCCTGAAACAGACCAAGAAGAGGAGGGAGGTTGAATGCTGTAGAATATTATTTTAAGGTGTGTTACTTTTGTTTATGTTGCATTTGTTTAACTCTGTGAAGCTGTGTTACTGTGCCTGTGTAAAACACCTGATGGTCTAATAAAGAGCTGAACGACCAATAGTGAGGCAGGAGATAGAATAGGTGGGGCTGACAGACAGAGAGAATACATAGGAGGAGAAATTAAGGAAAAAGAAGGAACCAGAGAAGGAAGGGGACTCCAGAAGCCAGCCACCTAGCTACACAACCAGCAATGGAGTAAGAAAGAAATGTATACAAGAATAGAGAAAAGGAAAAGCCTAGAGGCAAAAGGTAGACAGAAGAATTTTAAGTTAAGGAAAGCTGACAAGAAAGAAGCCAAGCTAAGGTTGAGCATTTATCAGTAATAATAAGCCTCCGTGTGTGATTTATTTGGGAGCTGGGTGATGAGTCCCCCAAAAGAGCAAAAACACCAACAAAAGTTGAATCTGAGAATGGCATCTTTGGAAATTGCTTTGTACTGTTGTGATTTTCAAACTGAATGCTGAGGATATATTCTACAGTTGTCATTGTATGAGCACCACAGAGAATTTACACAAACCTAGAAGGGTAAGTCAATCACTCAGTAAGGCCTCTTGACATAATCAAGAGCTGTAGTAAACATGAGATGAGTGAGGCTCATCCTGACATAGCCTGCTGTGCATTTATAGTAATGTTTAAAAAAATAAGTATGAGTGCACTCTAAAGTAATGATTAAAAGTAAATACACAAACTAATAACACAGATGCACACAAACAGGTATGTTACAGTAAATATTAGCTGACCAGGATATTAGCTCATGCATAATACAGGGTTGAGTCAAAATAGAGCTGCACCCTGTCTTCTTCTTCCCGTTACTATGTATCTCTCTGTCCATTCAAGAGAGAAGTTCATTGCAGATTCACAGACGAAAGCTTAAGAGGGACAGAAAGTGAGAGAGCCATGCAGCTTCGATTAGGCGTGGAGATCAGCCTCACGGTGGATAAGCAGCTACTGGGAATAAAGGAGGCAGGAGGCCTCAGAGAAAGAGTGGGGAAGCACAGACCACCAGGAAGAGTGTACCTCAGCTCTGGCCAGCTTCCTAAGAAAGATAGAAGAGGAGACGTACAGAACACCAGCCATGCTGTTTTTCTGAGTCAGGGCTTGGAAAGTCAGGCAGATTCAGCAGAGCTTTGTGGCAGCCCTGGAGTGACTGCACTAGGGGCAGGAACTCTGGGAAGGAAAAGATAATATCTCATTAAAAGGCACGATTTCTTCCCATTTCTTTAGTGTGACTTCAGGTGATTCCTGGAGTGAGGGGATCCTTAGCCAGGTGACTGACCTACCCAGCTGGATTAACTCTTATATTTCATGTAGCTTGGAATGCTAGTCCCTCTCCCCAAGGCCAGAGAATAGCTTCCTAATTGGACTTTTTCTCTTATTTTGAAAAGAGTAGGATAAATTTCCCTAGAAAGACATTCCACTATATCTCTTCTTATAGAGAAAAAATTTAATCTGAAATCTCCCCTCTTTGGATTATTGTCCTTTATCGCTGCAAATTTTTGTTGCCTACCCTAGATTTTATACTAATTCATATTCCATGGAACTCCATTGAGCTAGGCACAATTTCTCTTTGTGGCTACATGTATTTGAGTTGACTTAAAGTTATAGGTATTTAACATGTTCCCAATTGACTATATTTCTGTAGGCATCTTGAACATTCCCCTATGGTTGCTCCTACCACCTCATTACATTCGGCTCACTGGGCTCCTCATCACTTTTGTTTAACAGAGGTTCTTTGTGGAAATGGCCAGCATGGGCTTTGATCTCAGTACTCAGTGTCTGTTTGCTTTCTTTCAGGAGGCCTTGTCTGACCCTCTCTGAACATTTGGACTCAGCTACGGTGACAGCTTTTTACCCATCTGCTGAAAGCTTAGCCTCTGGATAATGTGAACTGTCACCATCCACTGAAACTTCACAGGAGGTAGCAATAAAGACTCAAAGGAAATTAATCCCAGCCTCTGTGTGCTGCAGTACATTGTTCTGAAGATGCCCCTAATTCCTTTTCATGAAATTTAAAGACGTCACGACACCAGACAGAGCAAACCGCTTCACCTTTGTCCCACAGCTAAAAATACATGCTCCATATATAGGTGTTCAGTTCAGAAAATGGGCTTCCCTTCAGCTGGGACAGTTTATCTTTTAAAGACATAATAACTGCACCTAAAAGTTATAAGCTCAAATGTGAAAATGGAGATGGAATCTTTTATGAAATGATGATTTTTGCAGTGGAACCAGTGGTCTCATATTTTATAGCATAGTATATGAAAAACAAACTTATGTATTATTCTTTTGCAATGACATTAATTTCCATTATTTGAAAATTTTTATTTCAAAGTTGTTCTAGAAGACCTGTTCCTTGTGGACTTAAGATTTCCCCAACATTGACAATTTTGGCTGCCTTCATCAAGAGGATGAAGGATGTCGACTTTAAAGTCACAGTATTATGAAGCACTGTTAGTTGAAGGCATTAAGAAACAATTACTGTCTAGAATAAATCTTCAGTGTTTAAAAGGAAAGAAAGAAATGAAAAGAGAAAAGAAACTGCCAATGGCCAATAGCACATTTCCACAGACTTTGAGGTGTTCACATAGCCACACACTGAGTATCATAATGTGTTTGTCCAAAAGCCGAAAACTAACCATTATTATTTTCACCTTTAGATACACTTGAAAGTTCAAGATTACTGCATGAAAATATAGATTATTTCTGTTGTTGACAAATAGGCAGTGTTGGGTAGCTGTGTCTCTTTTGGGTACACCAGGAGCCCCCAGTTCTGGAGAACCCCTTTACACTCTACTGTAAGTTGACTTCACCTGCATCCATTTATTGAAGTGACCTGCTTAGTGGACCAGCTACAGCAGTAATGCCACTATTTAACAGTTATAGGAGGTCCTCAAAGGTACAATTCAGATTCATGGCTAATTACCTCACATCGACTCATAGCCATTTTTGTATTTAAATTAATTGTGTCTCTAAATAGAATTTTTCCAGAGAATACAAATAATTTAGTTATTTGTGTGTGTGTGTGTGTGTGTGTGTGTGTGTGTGTGTGTGTGTGACTCAGTTGAAGACTGAAACTGAAGGAGCTGTTTTTGCTTGTTGAACTACATTGTTCTCCCACAAAACTTCCACAACCAAGGTCACTTTGAAACTTGGTTCTCTGGAAGTGTGGCAGCCCTGTGTGTGAAGTCATGGAGCCTGTAGGACCAGCCTCTCTGAGGGTCCATGGGAGAATCTTTCGGTCTCTTCTAGATTCCGCAGGTCCCTGGTCCTCATGGTTTGTGACAACCATAGCTCCATCTCTGCCTTCATCTTCGTGTGTCCTCCCCTCTGCCTGAGTTCAAATGGTTTTTCTGTTTTAAAGACGCTGCTCTCTGGATTTAGGGCTCACTGAATCGTATCATGTTTATTGAGATCTATAAACTGATTACATTTTCAAAGATGCTATTTCCAGCACAGGTAAGGGAAGAGAAGCAGAGCCAGAATTCAGACTTACCTTTGGAGGGATAATTGAACATGTGACACATTGATTTTTCCTAGTTTTCTGTGATAGACTTACAGCAATGTTAAGTATTTAAGCTCCAATCACATTACTATTTATATTCACATATTCAGTAAAAGCAAAACTATAAGATCTACTTTTGTCTCTAGATCTCAGCTTTTTGCTGAGCTGTGATCAATCACATCCAATAAGATGGTCTAAGCTGAGATAAAAAGAAATCTTTCCATTTAACCTGCATGCCTAGTCTGGAGGAGCCACTCTGTGTCTCCCCATGGACAGTTTTCAGATGAGATGCACATTTCCCTCAGTGGTATGCTGGCAGGTACCCTGCAAGAATCAGCTGTAAAGTATCCAAGAACCACAGAAGCAGAGGAAGCTGAAAAGTGGCTCTAGTGGGAGCATTTACACCACAAAGTTTTCTAAATGTTACAAACCAAGGGCTTCCTCTCAGCAGCCCAGATGCTGTACCCTCATCCACAGAGCTCTACACAGCTCAAAGCAGCTGCACATTGTCGATACACTGTGGGTGGTTTGGCAGTTTCAGAAGAAACCTAATTACTTAATCTTGCTCACCTACAAATACTGCTATTTCTTTTAATAATTATTCTCTTAAATAATGTTCAAGGGCAAGAAGGATAACCACAAAACTGAGACTGTGTGTTGGTCTTCAACCATGAACGTCAGGTAACACAAATAAGATGAGAATTTTAGAACTGTCACCAAATTATAGTCTACATGATATATGAATGTGACCCAGTTTCAGAAAGGCATAAAAGTAATAGGATGGGTTGTACAACCTACACTGGCAATCTGAAGAGTACCCATGAATCTGAACCCTGCAATGATCTCCTGTGACAATTAAATAGTGGCATTACTACCGTAGCTGGTCCACAAGCATCTGCCCATCATGTATGCAGACAGCATTGCAGTGCAAATGTAGAAATTGAATGTTTCCGTGTATTTTCGAATAAAAGTTCAATTTTAGAAATAGCTCAAGGTAGATGATGCTGAAAACAGATCCAGCCAGAACCATCCCTCTGGGTCTCGGGCACTTTCATTTGTAAAGCACTGCAACCCTTCTAGTAAACCAAACAGCTTTCTGGACTGAACGCAGTCTTCCCATTGTGAAACTGATTGAGGAGCCACAGTTGAGTCTCTTATAGGAGAGGTGTAATCTAACTAGGTCGACAAATGCCAAGTTCACGGAGTAAGAATGAGAGCCACAGGAAATTCCTTTATCACAGGGAACCACTGGCCATCGTTCACTACCATGCCTCCTGGAGAGACAGGCGGAACTTCAAGAGTTCACCTCTGTAAAAAGCTGCTGCCATGCATCTGTCCAAAGGCTGGGAGCTAATCATTATTCTTCTCACTTTTTTGAAAATTACTTCGGGAATATCATATGATTCATGGATTCTCCAAAAGTTCAGGGGGTGAGGCTATGAGAAAATGTGTGCTTGGGCTGCAACTGTGTGATCCTAGTGAGTACAGCACAGTGTCACTCTACAGGGGAGCTGACAGTCACTGCCTCCTTCACTAGGGACTTCTGGCTCTTCTTAGGAACTTATTTCATAGGTACATACAAAATGATGGGACTCACTGTGGCGTTTTCACACATACCTGTCTGCTTTGGGTTGTTCATGTGTTTCCCTCCCTGACTACCCTCCGGTCCCTCCTTCCCCCTTTCTTCAAAAACTGTCCCCCTTTCAGCTTCTATCGCATGTAGTCCAAGACCCTTTCTTCCCCATGTCCTTTGTAGGTTCTTTCTTCTCCTCTCATGGTCCTTTTCATGAGTTGTACACACATATGACCACACTCACACAGGTACATGGACACACACACACACACACACACACACACACACACACACACAGAGCAATTGACATTTAGATTCTACATGTGAGAGATAACCTGTGGTATTTGATCTCTGAGACTGGCTTATTTCATTCAACATAATAATCTCTAGTTCGACCAAGTTTTCCAAAAATATAATGCTTATATTTTTCTTTGTGGCTGTTGTGGGCATGTACCAGTTTTCTTTTTCTGCTTGTCTGTAGGTGAACATCTAGCCTGGTTTCAGTTAGCTATTGTGAGGAGGGCAGTATTAAGCATGATGTGCAAATATTAATATTGAAGGCCACGATCCTGATTAAACATTAGTCTTACCATTTTATCAAACATTTATTGTATATAAAGGCACTGGTTTGATGAAAATTGATAAAAAATACCTTGTCTTGTGGTGCTGGGTGGTGTATGGAGAGACACACATGATAAACCAAAGTAAGTGGTGTGCTAGACAGTTGAAATCTGACAGCTGTGGTCCTAGAAAATGACTATTTTGGATGGTTTGACTTAAATTTTACTCTTTTAAAAGATTGACCTATTTTATGTGTGTGAAAGTTTGCCTGTGTGTATGTATGTGTGCACCACATACACCCCGAAAGCCAGGAGAGAATGTTAAATTCCCTGGAACTGGAGTTAAAAGTTACTGGGAGCTATCATGTGGGTGTTGGGAACTGAAGCAGAAAGCAGGAAGTGATCTTTAAGGGCTGAGCCATCTCCAGCGCCATCATCCTGAGATTTTTGAAAATGACAAGCAGATAATCAATGCTCCCCACCATGATGATAATGGACTTATCCTCTGAAATTGTAAATGAGCCACCCTAAATTAAATGTTTTCCTTATGAGAGTTGCCATGATTATTGTGTCTCTTCACAGCAATAAAAACCCTAGCTAAGACAGATGTGTAAAAGAATTAAGAACTGGGGGGTGGGGCTAAGGAAATGGTAAAGTGCTTGCCATGTAAGCATGGGGACCTTAGTTGAGATCCCAGTACCGTGTGAAATCTAGCACAATATAGTAGTGTGTACTTGCAATTCTGATGCTGAGAAGACATAGATGGGAAGATCCCTAGGGCTCTCCAGCCAGTCGGTGTAGCTGAATTGCCAAGTTCTAGGGCCAATGAAAGATGCTGTCATAAAAAGTATGGAAGATAGATATTCAGTTCTGACCTCTGACCTCCCCACACACATACATAGAAGTGCATAAAAACTTTCTGGCATGTGCAGACACACACACACACACACACACACACACACACACACACACACACACAATTGAGAACTATTGAGTGCCTACTATGTGTGGTGATATTGTGTTCCCCAAAATATTGTGCACCCTAATAAACTTATCTGGGGTCAGAGAACAGAACAGCCACTAGATATAGAGGCCAGAAAATGGTGGCACACACACCTTTAATCCTAGCATTCCAGAGGCAGAGATCTGTCTGGTTCTCTGTGAGTTCAAAGCCACACTGGAAACAGCCAGGCATGGTGACTCACGCCTTTAATCTCAGGAAGAGATGCCAGGAAGGTATATAAGGCATGAGGACCAAGGACTAGAGCTGGTTAAGCTTTTAGGCCTTAGAGCAACAGTTCAGCTGAGATTCAGAGACTTCCAGTCTGAGGAAACACGATCAGCTGAGGAACTGGCAAGGTGAGGTGGCTGTGGCTTGTTCTGCTTCTCTGATCTTCCAGAATTCACCCCAATACCTTGCTACAAGTTTATTATTATTAATAAGACCTTTTAAGATTCGTGCTACAACTATGCAGCAAATTCTAAACAGGTATTGACATGTCACATGATGTTGTGATGATTTGACACATAGGCAACCCCCCTCCCCCAAGACCATACACATCATTCGGTGTGTATCTGCTTGATTTGGAGACTAATGCAGCCAGCTAAGCTAAAGAGAGCAAGTACCCAAGGGAAGCTTTATCAGACCAAAATAAAACAAATTGCCTAGAAACAGCTTGTTCTGTTCCCTCCTTGCCCCTGTTTCCCTCATGTATACTTTTCCTGCTCCTCATGAGCAAGCCACTTTGCAACCTCCATGAAGGCTTGCAAACTGCACTCTTGTGAAGTTGAAGTTTAGACTGTTTTATTAAGCACTCAAGCAGATCTAAAAGGCTTTATGGAGTTCAAGTAAGTTATCCTCACAGGTCCTGTGGTATGAAGCTCCTCCATGCCCAAATTCATGTAATCACCAATGTGGTCTTAGGGAGGGACCTTTGGGGAGGGAGAGGAGGTCATGAGGATGAGGCTTCACTTCATCAGGGACTGACAGCATCAGTTGGCAGGCACTTCCTTCCTCTTCCACCTTGTGAGGACAGCATGTGCTCCCTTCACAAGAGTGGTTCATTATCCAGGAGCCACAGAGCACCCTCAATAGAATTCCCAAACTCCATAACTATAAGAAGTGAATCTCTATTATTTATGCATTCTCATCCTGTGGTATTTTGTCATGGTAGCAAAATGAATTAAGAACCAAGGTCATATTGATCCATTAAAATTGGATGTTATTTTCACTTAGTCATGCATTCATAAGATGGCTTGATTGCTTGTTTGTTTATTGAGACAGTGTCTCCCATAGTTCACTCTAGCCTGAAATCTGCTACCTAGCCAGAAACGACCTTGAACTCCTGGTCCCCCTAATTGCTGGATGACAGGCCTACATCAGCATACTTTTTGATTGTAAGTTTGCAGGTCTATGTTTTGAGACTTAATCTTAATGCACAGCTCAGCCTGACCTAGAACTCAGTATGTAGCCCAGGCTTGCTTTAATTCATAGCAATCCTTCTGCCTCAGCCTCAGGTGCTAGGATTAAAGATGCGAACCAGAGAAACCAACTAATACATCTTACTTTAACAAAAATTTGTGTATAGGGTGTGCAGTGCAGTGTGGGGAAAACCAGCAAATCAGGCCTGCATTTGGACACTGAGCTCTACACCTCAGGGGATTTGAACAAAGCACTAAAGGCCTTAGACATCACCTTCCTCTGTAGTGAAAAAAGATAATGAAAAATTAGTGTAACAATATTTCATAAATGGAAAACACTATGAAAAGATTCAGGAATACATACTGGTCTGTAAGTCTTGTATGTGTGTACTCTATGTAAGAAAAGATCACAAATTATGAATAAAAACACAGCAGTATATATTAATTTAGAATGAGGAACAATAAGTCATAGATAAGATGTTAACTATTAATGACATTATGAGCTCACTAAACTAATGTGGCATATGACCTATTCACACAGTGCAATTACCGAGTATGGTAGCTTGCATTAAAATCACTTTTTTTTTTTTTGATTTTTTGAGACAGGGTTTCTCTGTGTAGCTTTGCGCCTTTCCTGGGACTCACTTGGTAGCCCAGGCTGGCCTCGAACTCATAGAGATCCGCCTGCCTCTGCCTCCCGAGTGCTGGGATTAAAGGCGTGCGCCGCCACCACCCGGCTAAAATCACTCTTGATGTTGAGCATTCAGTGTGTTTGGACAGGTGTGCAAAACATTCACCCAGTATCCCCACAGCATGCAGAATAGTTTTATTTCCCTAAAATTCCTCTGTGTTCCACACAGTCAATCCTTCCTTCTCCATAACGGTTAGTTATTTGTCAACTTGACACACCATATAGTCATCTGGGAAGAGTGGACCCCATTTGAGTAAATGCCTTCATTACACTGGCCTATAGGTACGACTGTGGGACATTCTCTTAATTAATGGTTGATAGAGGAGGGTGGGCCACCCCTGGGCAGGAGGTCCTGGTTGTACAAGAAAGCAATCTAAGCAAGTATCTTAGTTAAGGTTTCTCTTGCTGTGATAAAACACCATGATTGAAAGCAACTTAGGAAGGAAAGGGTTTATTCAGCCTACAGTTCCATATCACAGTCCAACAATGAGGAAATCAGGGCAGGAACTGATGCAGAGGGTATGGAAGAGTGCTGCTTACTGACTTGATCCATATAGCTTGCTCAGAGTGCTTTCTTATAGCGTCCAAGACCATCATCCGAGGGGTGGCATTCCCCACAGTTAAATGGGCCCTCTCACATCAATGATCAACCATGAAAAATGTCCCACAGGTTTGCCCACAGGCCAATTTGACAGAGGCTGTTTTCTCACTTAAGGCTCCCTCTTCTGAAATGACTCTAGCTTGTGTCAAATTGACATAAAATTAGCCAGCACAGCAAGCCACAGGGTGCAAGCCAGCAAGCAGCATTCCTGATGCCCTCTGCTTCAGTTCCTGCCTAAGTTCCTACCCTGACTACTGTCAATGATGGACCTGGGAGTTGTCAGCTGAAATAAGCCCTTTCTCCCCAGCTTGCTTTTGGTTGTGGTGTTTTATCACAATAGTGGAAACCCAAAGACAGAAGTTGGTACCAGGATCTTGGAGAGTTCTGTGACAAGCCTGACTATGTTGTTTCTGGAAGGATTTGGAAGGACTTTGGGCTAGAAAAGTTGTTGAGTACTTGGAACTTTTTGCACTTTTCTGTGAGAGCATGGAAGGAAAAAATATTGGGAGCAGAAGGTAGATTATGAAGTCTCATAGGGGAGTTTAGGAATCCCTTAAAGATACTGTCACATGGGGATGTTCACATGGTATTTTTGTATTACAAATAATTGTCTTCTGGTCAGTTGGGGCTGAAGAATCAGCTGTGAGTAAAAGGAGCCCAGAATCATCGAGGAGAAATCTTCTGGGATGTGTTTCCTCAGGGTCAGCTCACAGAAGCTGCGGTATTAAAGAAGGCCAATGTTGGTAGCCAAACTTGGTCAATGTGTAAGACCCCTTGGGCAGCCTGAGAGCTGTAGGGTTAAGTTATGGAGAGCAGCTGAAGCTTAGCATTGTGAGAGGCCAAAACAGGCCATTAGTGAAAGCACAGCCTCGGTTGCAGAATGAAGGGTTTGTGGAGAAAGCTGAGTCTTGTGGCATGTGGCAGGATCAGAGTCCCTGAAGAGAGGCCAGGAGTCCACTGGAGAAGGTGCAGCTGTGGAGATGATGCCAGTACTGCGGGATGCCAGCCAAGGACAGCAGCAGCTGTGGAGTAGGGTCTGCCGAGCCTGTGAACTAAGCTTTGTGTACTGTGGAGGGGGAAGCTGGAGGTGTGGGACTGCTTAGGCCATTTGGAACCCAGAGGGTTGTGAGTGAGTTCCAGACATCAAGTGCTGAGCCATTTGCATGGCTGGAGTTCGGTTTTGCTTGATTTGATTGTGACTGTGTTCTGGTTCTTCCCTCTTGGAGTAAGAAAATATTTAATTTTTTATTATTTTATAGCAGCCCACAGTTAAGAGACTTCTGATACTTTAAAGAGATTCAATTTTAAAGTATTTGGATTTTTAAAGACTAGGACTTTCAAAGTTATATTTTTTATATTGTGATATGAATATTAATAGGGCATCTTAGGGACAAATGAGAAAGCAAAGGTTATAGGTTAATAGCAATGTCACTGTGTGTCAAATTGATGAAAGGTCTATTGTTCGGGGTGGTTTATTATTGAATTGATATAACTAGGATCATCTGGGAAGTGGGAACATCATCTCAGTAAATGTGCCCATTACATCAGCCTATAGAAATGTCTGTTGAGGCATTTTTATGATTAATGATTGATTTAGGAGGTCCCAGCCTGCTACAATGGTGCCACCATTGAGTAGGTGGTCCTGAGTTGTATAGGAAAGGTAGCAGAGCCAGCTACCTCTGTGGGGAGCAAGTCAGCAAGCAGCACTCCTCCATGGCCTCTGCATCAGTTTCTGCCTCCAGCTTCCTGCCTTGAGTTCCTTCCATTACTTCCCTTCATGATGAACTACAACTGTATGTAGAATAAGCCCTTTCTTCCTAAGGTGGCTGTTGGTCATCACAGCAGAATGAACCCAACTAGGACACTCTCCCCACCCAAATCCCTGCTAACCACTGCTCTTCCTCTTCCACTGCAGCTTTTACTTTTCCTGGAGCTCGTGTGGTTGGAATCACACACGTATAGATTCCTGAAACTGGGTTCTTGCTTTTAGTAAGATGCGTTTAAAATTCCTCCACATCTGTCTGTCTAGATAGGTCATTCCTTCTGAGTGTTGGTATCTCATGTTGGAATATGACCTAGTTTACATGTGCAGCTACTAAGTGATATCTCATTTGCTTCCCAGTTTTGAGAATCATGGCCAAACCTTCTATGAACATCTCTGTAAAGATTTTGCATGGGTGTAAGATTTCACCACCTTGGCAGATACTGAAGAGCATAGTTGCTAGCCTGTGGTCAGAGCACTTTTAGTTTTATAATAACTTGCTGAGCCTCCCTGAATGGCTGCATCACTCTACATTCCCACCAGCACTGTGGGAGAGTCACTGTTACATCATACTCTTGCCTGCCTTTGATACTGCAGTTGTTCTGATTTTCCTCAGTCCAGTAAGAACAACCCACAGTGCAATGAGGTGTCATCATTTAATTTGCATTTCCCCACTGACATCTTTTCATATGGTTGTTAGTCATCTCTATACCTTCTCTGGTGTGGTGTCTGAGCTTGCTCATTGTGTTATTCTTGAACCCTTAGAGTTCACGGAACATTTTTATATCTGTGTTCATGTGCACGTTTGTACATGTATGTGCCTCTGTGTGTGGAGGCCAGAAGTTGACTTTTGGTTCTTTAATCACAGTTTTTGAGATAAGATCTCTCACTGAACCTGGAGCTCACTAAGCAGCTGGACTGGCAGGCTACCATGCCACTGTGATCTCCCTGTTTCTGCCACACCAACAATAGAATTATAGATGTGTGTCACTCCTTGAACATGAGTTGAGGGGATTAAACAGGTCCTCATGTCTGTGTGGAAAGCATGCTAATGACTAAGCCATCTCCCTGGCTTGCTTGTAGATTTTGATCTTTTATCAGATGTGTCTTTTCTGAGTGTTCTCTTCCTGTCTGTGGCAGGTCTTCCTATTCTTCTGGCAGCACCATTACAGACAAGAATCTTTTAATTTTAACAAATTTAGCTAGTCTGTTCCTATTTTCATGATCATACCTTTGTGTTTTATTTAGGAAGTCTCCATACCCATATTTAGGAAGACTCCATACCCAGACTCAGGTAAATCTTCTCTTGTTATCTTCTCAGAGTTTTGCAATTTTCCACTTAGGTCTATATTCCATTTTGAGTTAATTTTTGTGAAAGAGTTCAGCTCTGTGTCCAACTTTATTGTCTTGTGTATGGAGATCTAGAAAAAGCGCCTGTCTCCATCACTCTCCTTTGCTCTGTCTGTAATCAAAGATCTTGATGTTGTAGGAGGGGTTATTTAGAGACATCTGTTCTGGTCCACTGACTTCCAACTGCCTTGAGTACTGTGTGTGACCTTGTGCTGAGTCTTGAGTAAGTTCTCTCATCCTCCAACTTTGTTCTTCTCCTTCAGTGTTGTGTTGGCCTCTGTATCTCCCTGTTAACTATAGAATCGGTTTGGTGATTGTCACAAAACAAGTTTCTGAGCTTTGACTGGAGTTGCATTAGTTCTATACAAGAAGCAAGGCAGAAGTGAAATAGTGACACTATTGTCTTCCTCCTGAAGAACACGGATTCTCTCTCTACTTTAGTCCTTTCTTTTTATTAGAGATTTTTAACTTTTTCTCATATAGAACTAATATATATTTTCTTAGAGTAATATCTATATATTTTGGGGGTTGTGATAATATATATGTGTAGACGAATTGCTAAATGGTCTTATAAATGAAATACACAGAGCCAGGTATTGGGGTAAATTCTGAAAAATTGGAGAGACAGAACAAGGCACAACTAACCTCACCTCGCCAACTTCTCACCTGACCCTGCTTCCTCAAACTGGAAGCCTCTGAGTCCCCTCACCCGAATAGATCTCACCTGAACTGCTGCTAAAAGCCTAAAAGCTTAAAAGCTTAAAATCCTAAAAGCCTCTAATTCCTGGTCCTCATGCCTTATATACCTTTCTGCTTCCTGCCATCACTTCCTGGGATTAAAGGTGTGTGTCACCATGCCTGGCTGTTTCCAGTGTGACCTTGAGCTCACAGACATCTGGATGGATCTCTGCCTCCAGAATGCTAGGATTAAAGGCATGTGCTACCACTGCCTAACCTCTATGTTTAATATAGTGGCTGTTCTGTTCTCTGACCCCCAGATAAGTTTATTGGGGTGCACAAGATGAGGAGTTATTAAGATGAGGTTTGCTGTAGCTTGCTGTGCTTCTCTGATCTTTCAGAATTCTAGTACTTGGCTCTGGGTTTGTTTTTATCAATAAGATGTTTTAAGATTTGTGTTACATTTGGCATCCAACTTGTGGGGCAGGAATTCATGGAAAAAGCAGGCTTGCCTGTGGTCTTGCAGTTCCTGGCTCAGGCCCAAGCTGCATGTGGCCAGTTAAGGTGGCATAGGATTTGCTGAAGGAGGTGTAGACAGGAGGATCCCAGGTTAGAGGCCAGCCTGGGAGGCTTGCTGAGGAGAAGCTGTGGCCAAGGCCAGGCCAGGTAACAAACAGTGGCAGTATGACCATAGAGGTGGTGGCTTCTGCTCCGAGTTGCTGGCTGCTTCTCATCATGTTGGTGACTATGGTGATGTGCTACTGGGGATGAAGGGTTTACTGCTGCTTGTTCAGAGAACAATTGTCAGGACCATAGTATTACAAGAAAGCATTGGCAAAGGTCAATTTGAAGAAGTTTGGCAAGACAAGTTGTGGGGAGAAGAAATTTTTGTGAAGATTTTCTCTTCTAGGGAAGAATGTCTGTGGTTCTGAGAGGCAGACATTTATCAGACTGTGATTGCTCCAAACCACAGAGAAGGCATAAAAAAAATTCTTCAGGGAACCATGACCACTCCTAACAGTGACTTTGAAATCTCCAAAAGGATGACAATGATGGGATACCTCCACATAGACAATAATAATACCACTAAGCTAACAAACATCATCCAAAAATCAGCTTTGGGCTATAAAGTGCTCAGGACAATTTTGCGATGGCTAACTGAGATGATCCAGCCTCACAGACTATTCAATCAAGGACTTAGTATAAGCCCTGCACTTTTGCATTATGCAGAGTCTAGAAAACAAATGATACAGCTACTTCTTCAGGACTTGACAATTAACCCAAAATTTTTCTTTTCAGGATCCTCTAAAGATACCTTCACCGACAAACAGCAGGAAGTAAATTTAAGAACATGACACCCACATTCCCAAGAAGTGGGGTGGGTGGTTTTTGGTCATTTGAGTTATAGATATTGTCATTGTTTATGATGGTTGGTTACAAGTTGTTAATTGTTAATTGTCAGGGAAAAAAGCTAAACAAAGGAGATTAGATTCAGGGTTCTTGTTTAAAAAAAGAAAAAGAAAAAAGAGGATATAGGTAAGAGGTAGATTATTGAATCTACTCTGAAAAGAAAAAAGAGAAGATATAAAAATGATAAGATAAAAGATAGATTATTGAATCTACTATGAAAAGAAAAAAGAGGGAATATGGATATGATAAGATAAAAAGGTAAATTATTGAACCTACTTTTAAAAAGGAACTACTTGTTTTAAATATTTTACATTGGATTGGACTTTTGTATATTGCACACAAATTTTGGACTCACCAAAATAGGATAAGTAATGAAATTTTTTGTCTGAAGTTGTCAAATGTTAGTGGACTGAACATTGTTAATGTATATAATGGAGTTTTTTGCCTGAATCTGTAAAATGTTAATGGACTAGACATTGTTAATGTAATTCTTGACTGTATATATTGTATGTATTTATTGTATATACTTTTTTTTATATTAGTTACAACTTTTTTATTTTAAACAAAAAAAGGGGAAATGTGGTTGATAGGTTGTGTACCCCAATAAACTTATCAGGGGATCAGAGAACAGAACAGCCACTATATTAAACATAGAGGTTTAGGCAGTGGTAGCACATGCCTTTAATCCTAGCATTCTGGAGACATAGATCCATCCAGATCTCTGTGAGCTCAAGGTCACACTGGAAACTGCCAGGCATGTTGACACACACCTTTAATCCCAGGAAGTGATGGCAGGAAGCAGAAAGGTATATAAGGGATGAGGACCAGGAGCTAGAAACTTTTAAGGTTTTAGGCTTTTAGCAGCAGTTCAGTTGAGATCCATTTGGATGAAGACTCAGAAGCTTTCAGTCTGAGGATTTGTGGAAACAGGATCAGATGAGGAGTTGTCAAAGTGAGGTTTACTGTGGCTTATTCTGCTTCTCGGATCTTTCAGAATTCACCCCAAAGCTTGGCTCCAGGTTTGTTTTTATTAATAAGACCTTTTAAGATTCATGTTACATATATGCTATTGCATTTTTAATTTACAATTTTAAATGACATCTGTTCTTGTTGGCAATCAGAGAAGTGATCAACTTTTGCATAATAAATGTGTGTCTGCAGTTTTGCCATAATTGCTAGCATAGAAATTGTCAATTCATGTAACTTTTAACTAAACCTAGCTTTATCCTTTCTTCCTCCATGCCTTTTATTTCCCTTTGTCTTCCCATGCTTGTCATGACCTAGAGCTCAGTGCTGCCTAGTTCCCAATCTAGGGGAAAGACTTCTGCCTTCTCATGATTACATGGGACTTCACATGGCTCTGGTTGAGGAAATTACCATCTATGTCTAGGCTGCTGAAAGTTTTTATCTTGAATTGGATATTGAAGTTTAATCCAGTGCTTTTTCATTATCTTAGATATGATTCTGTGGTTTTATTTTATTTTTCTGCTTGGGGATGTGGTAGATTAGATACATTGATTTTTGAATAATAAACCAACCCAACCTTGTATAAATGGTAAAATTCCATGGCATATAATTATTTTTATTATTTTCTATTGTAAGATTCAATTTGAAAGTATCTGATTGAGGATTTCAAAATCTATGCTCATGAGATATTGCTTATGATACCTTATTCCTTATGTCTTTGTGTGGTCTTACACTTGTAAAGGTTTCCTGGTTCAGTTTTAGAATAGCTCTAACCTTACAGGATATTTTGAGGGCTGAAAGGATGACTCCAAGGTTAAGAGCACTGTCTGTTCTTCAGAGGACCCAGGTTCAATTCCCAGCCCCTACATGGCAGCTCACAACTGTCTGTAATTCCAGTCTCAGGAGATCTGACACCCTCTTCTGTATTCCACAGGAATTCCTGAATTCCAGATGGAATCGTCATTGTCGGGCCCCATCATCTTTCTGGAGACTTCAAATTTGCTGTTAGGTGTAGTCATGATTCCCTGAAAAAAAACTGATAGAGAAAAAAACATGAAAACATGTACAGGTAACTGGATGAAGCCTTTCTTTCCAGTTCTCTATAACTTATTATAGAATTAATTAAGATTCTCTATGACCATTAATATCATGAAAAAAGTTTAAATATATATCTATTAATCTTATAAATTTTAACATAAAATTTATACCTTAAGAAAAATTTTAAAGAAGTAAAATAGAACCAAAGAATTATGAGATTAGTGGCAATAGAGTAGCCCTTAATTTTTGTTTTCTTCTGTCATATCAGATGGCTCTTCTGACATGATACAGAGATTGTAGATTTTCTTTAAACAAGCATGTTTGGGTTTAGAGAAGGAGAGAGCCATTCTCCAACTCAAAGCCAGCTTTAACTTTTAATTGAGCTGGGACTACATAAAGACCATTTGTGTTAAATGTCTGTAAAGAAGAGCAGAAACAAACATTTAGAAAGACATGAAATTTTATATGTGGTATACAAATAGGCCAAACTCTTTTTCATAGGACATTTTTTTCTGGATGATTTGTCCTTTTTCCTTTCAGATGTCTCATTTGTCCAGTTTTCTTCAGATTCCTTAGCCTTCATTCTCCTGAAAACAAAAAAACAACAACAACAAAAAACTTTCCTTAAGACTAACTTTGGGGAGGTTCCCTTTTGACAAGTTATATCTGACCAAACAAAAAGCAATTATTAGTTGTATAATTAATTTAAATTGAACGATCATACTGGTTGATGAACTATCACCTCTTCAAATCAAGAGTTCTCTCTTGTTCAAATTGGACCTTTATCACTTTTGATGATACCCACAGCTTATCTTCTTCTGTAGAAACAAAAGCAAAATCTAGTCCCCAACGTAACACAAACCCTGGTTTCCATTCTGAGGTCAGCACATTTTTAAAATATATAGGATGATTTAATTCTGTAGTTTTTTCTATTATCCAATGTCTCTCTGCAGCTGTTATTCCTTTCTCATTAGCACTGAGAAAATTCAAAGTTAATAGAGCATTATGTAATCTATTTCTGGGGGGGGTTGTTACCCTTTTCTGTTTATTTAACATATCCTTTAGAGTTTGATTTGATCTTTCTATGACTGCTTGGCCTGTAGGATTGTGTGGTATACCTGTAATATGTTTATCTTGTAATAAGCAAAAAAATTGTTTCATTTTAACATCGACATATGCTGGAGCATTGTCAGTTTTAATTTGTACAGGTATATCCATGATGGCCATAACTTCAAGCAAATGTGTGATTACAGAGTCAACCTTTTCAGAACTCAGAGCAGTTACCGATTGAAATCCTGAATAGGTATAAATGGTATGGTACATATTTCAATTTTCAAATTCTGCAAAGTAAAACACATCCATCTGCCAGATTTCATTCCTCTGAGTACCCTTTGGGTTACATCCTGCTGGCAGTGGAGTATGATTGTAAAAAGAACAAGTAGGACATTTCCTTGGCTTGTTGCCAGGTTATGGAAAAATTCTTTTTTAAACCCTTACTATTGACATGATGTTTCTTATGAAATTCTGAGGCCTCCAGCACATCTCCTATCAATAGTTTATTGATCTCATCATTACCTTTTGCTAGAGGTCATGGCAGACATATATGGGATTAGATTGGGTTATATATAAAGGATGTTTCTTATTCCTGATTATATCTTGTAACTGAATAAATAACAAAGTTAATTCTGACTCACCAGTGATAAATTCTGCAAGTCTCAATATGTAAGACCGCTCTTTCAGCATATTGAGAGTCAGTAACTATGTTGAGGGCTTCCAAACATCTATTAATACCATCAGAATAGCATATAATTCTGATGTTCGAACTGAATTATAAGGACTTTGAACTACTTTACTTAAAATTTCTGATTTGTAACCTACCTTTCCTTGTTTGCTTGCATCTGTATAAAATGTACAAGCTCCAGATATTGGTGTTTCCCATACAATGCAATGCAGAATCCAATCAGATCTCTTTATAAGTTGAATTCTACCGATTTGGGGATATTTGCTGTTAATCTCTCCAAAAAAAATTACTGCAAGCTTTTTGCCAAGGTTC
Organism: Peromyscus maniculatus bairdii; assembly: GCF_049852395.1. Classification (NCBI taxonomy): domain Eukaryota; kingdom Metazoa; phylum Chordata; class Mammalia; order Rodentia; family Cricetidae; genus Peromyscus; species Peromyscus maniculatus. The sequence continues at coordinate 6,898,188 of NC_134857.1, read as the reverse complement.
ATTTTCTGCCCATAATTTATCAATGTCATCCTTAGTTAAAGGTACTAAAATTTCTGCTGGATCTATTTATGCTAATTGACAAAGTCTCAAATTTCATTTTGAAATCAAGTCAGAGATCTTTTCCACATAAGTTTTAAATGTTTTACTCTGTTTATTTGGTAGAAATATCCATTCCAATATACTCTCTTCCCTTTGCATTAAAATTCCTATAGGAGAATGCTTAGAGGGTAAAATAAACAAAATGCAGTTAAGCTTTGGATTAACACAATCCATGTGTGCATCCCATATTTTCTTTTCCACCAAGGACAATTCTCTCTCAGCTTCAGCTGATAATTCTGTTAGACTATTTAAGTCCTTATCACCTTCTAAGGTTTTGAACAAATTACTCAGTTCATCATTTTTTTACTCCAACAACAGTCTGTAGATGGGAAATGTCTCTGAATAATCTTTGAAAGTCATTAAGAGTCCATAATCAATATCTCCTAATTTGTACCTTTGGGGGTCTAATTTTTTGTAGACTTATTTTACATCCTAAATAATTAATAGAATCTCCTCTTTGTATCTTTTCAGGAGAAATTTATAATCCCCAACAAGGCAAAATTTTCTTTACTTCTTCAAACATTCTTTCTAAGGTATCTACCTTTAAATCGGCTAGTAAAATATTGTTCATGCAATGATAAATTATAGATTTAGAAAATTGTTCACATATTAATTCCAATGGCTGTCATATAAAATATTGGCACAGGGTTGGGCTATTTAAAATTTCCTGTGAGTAGACCCTCCATTGATATCTCTTACCCAGCCAAGAATTATTATAAGTAGGCACCATGAAGGCAAATCTTTCTCTGTCTTTTTCTTGTAAGGGTATTGAGAAGAAACAGTCTTTTAAGTCGATAACTATAAGAGGTCATTCTTTAGGTAACAAAGTAGGAAAGGAATTCCAGATTATAGAGAGATCACTGGCTGAATTACCTTGTTAATTGATCTTAGGTTTGTTACCATTCTCCATTTACCAGATTCTTTTTAATAACAAATACAGGAGAATTCCAAAAACTGTTGACTCTTCAATATGCTGAGCATTTAACTGGTCTTGTGCCAGCTCTTCCAAGGCATACAGTTTCTCTGTTGTTCAAGGCCATTGCTGAACCCATATAGGCTTGTCTGCTAACCATTTTAAAGGTAGAGCTGTTGGTGTCTTTGATAGATCAGCAGCTATTGTGCCCTGTTCTTGTACAATCTGGATGGCTGGTGACTATTCTTTATATCTTTTAATATTTCTCTCAGAAACATGTGCTAGTTTATGGTTTGTTTCTGAGGTTGGAGGAATGGTTGTTTTTTTTTTTTCATTTTTCTTTATTAAGAAATTTTCTACTCACTCTACATACCACCCACAGATCCCATCTCCTCCCTCCTCTCACCCCCAGACCTCTCTCCCAAGCCTCCCCACATTCCCACATCTTCCAAATCAAGGTCTCCCATGGGGAGTCAGCAGAGCCCAGCACACTGAGCCTAGGCGGGTGAGGTTAAAGGAATGTTAATCTGGGTATTCCATTGTTGTAATAATCATGGCCCCATAAATTCATAGCTGTATTAGCCACATATGGTTTTAATTTTCCTCTTTGTCCTTCTGGCCCTATACATTTGAGCCATCTGGTGCTCTGTTTCACTTGAAATAATGTTCTAATCCCTAACAGCTGAACATTTACCTCCTGAAGAGGCCAATTTGGATGCCAAGATTCTGGTGCAATTATTGTCACATCTTCACCTGTGTCTACAAGACCCTCCATGAGAATGTCATTTATTTGTATTTTTAATTTTGGTCTTTGTTCATTTATAGAAGTTTGCCAAAAAATTTGCATTATGGTTTTTCCTGAAATTTCTGTTCTCTCTGCTATAGCTGTTCTATTGTGAGACAAATTGCTATATGGTCTTAATAATAATTTTAAAAAACCCAGAGCCAGATGTTGGGGTGAAATCTGAAAGATCAGAGAAACAGAACAAGCCACAGCCAACATCACCTGGCCAACTCCTTAGATGATCTTGTTTCCTCAGACTGAAAGTCTCTGAGTTCTCACCCAAAGGGTCTCAGTTGATCTGCTTAAAGCCTCTAGTTCCTGGTCCTCACTCCTTATATAACATTCTCTACCCTGCCATGTTACTTCCTGGGATTAAAGGCATGTGTGCTTCCCAAGCAAAGACATGAGATTTCAAGTCCTGGGATTAAAGGTGTGTGCCACCATACCTGGCTCTGTTCCCAGTGTGGCCCTGAACTCACAGAGATCCAGACAGATCTCTGCCTCCCAGTGATAGGATTAAAGGCTTGTGTCACCACTGTCTGGCCTTCATGTCTAATCTAGTGGCTGGCTCTGTTCTCTAATCCACAGATTAGGGTGCACAATATATTGGGGGACATATATCACCACAGTTTCCCTTTATAAATTATATTGATTTTTGTTACAATTTTGATTTTTTTCTCTTGGTTTTGACTTAATGTGGGTAAAAATTCTTCTTGCAACAATTTACAAGTGGAGAGAGTTAGGTTCTTAATTGCCAGGCTAACTTTTTGTCCATTATACATCTTCAATGCTGTATAGCATGACTTACTATATCTCACCAATTTTGACAAAACCTGTTTTCGTTTTCACTCATTCATTCTGGACAGGTCACACTATTTTGAAATTTCTCCTGAGACTTTTTTAAAATCTGTGCTACTTGGAAGTGTATTATTTAGTATTTGGAAATCTTGAAATCTTGCAGGTATTTTAATTAACTTTAGCTTAGCTTGTGTCTAAGAGAAGATGCTCAAGGCTCTGTACTATAACTTTTGAACATGCTTATCTCCTACAATGTGCTATCTTGATGGAAGCCTCATGTGAGTTAGAAAATAATGTTTTCTCTTCTGTTGGTGGATAAACCATAGATATCAGTTATGTCCATTGACTGATGGTGTTGAGTTCAATTACATCCTTACTAATCTGCCTTTGGTTTAGTGACATCTCCACAAGGCTCAGGATTGTAGTTGGTTCTATTTCCCGTACACTTTAAATATTTCTTCATATTCTTTCCTGCCTGATTTCTGAGGAAAAATCTAATATAATCCTTGTCTTTGTCCCTCTGCAAGTTATACTATTTTTGTCTTCCTTCTTCCTTTGGGGATTTTCTTACCTTTGATTATGTGCTATTGGAAATGATATTCTGTTGTTTTCTGAGTTCTCACTCAGTCCCAGTTGACTGATGTCCCAGGGAAATCTTTGCTTTTGTCCATTTTGCATCAAAGTTGAGACTTGGACACTTTGTAATGCTCCAGCACTTCACCCTGGCAGTACTGTTACAAGATGGAAGGAGAGACCCTGCCAATGACATGGGACCCCTGACACAGTCATGCAGTCAGATGACTGGATAGCCAATAGTTTCTTCAGAGGCCATTCCAGAGCTTGTAGATTCTTTATCTCATTTTTGCATTGATATGGATTTGGGTATCAGAACTTCTGCAGAGTAACGTGAGCTGTTTTTGTAAGCAAAGATTTGGTTTAAGATTTATAAACATTGCATCTGAAGTTGCTATGAGAACTTGGACAGTCCCTCTGTGGTGTGATATCTGGAAAGTCCCCAATCTGACTGTCATGGAGATCTTGAAAGTCTGCTAAGCCTTGCTATCATATATCATTGAATGCCATACAGTTTCTTAATGACTAATGAATGAAGAACACTTAACAAAACGTTTTGACCTCAATTAATTTTATAGCCACAAAACATCACTTATAACGTAAGACAGATGCCTAGATATTTCATGTGTGTGTCCGGGGGAGATGGTTAATGGCTTTTCTTTTCGTGTGTGTGTGTGTGTGTGTGTGTGTGTGTGTGTGTGTGTGTGTGTTAGGGAGTTTGTTTAGTTGTGTTCGTGTATACCCCTCTTGGTATTCTCTGAGTTTCTTGAGTTTGTGGTTTTACCTGGCATTTATTTGAGGAAATTCTCAATCAGTGTTTCAAATAAAATTTTGTGGTCCCTTCTTTCTTCTCCATATGTTGTATCTTGTGGGAGGTGTCTTCTTTCCTCAGGTATTCCATTCTGCTGCTTTTTTAACTTTCTTTTTTATTTATTCCTTGTGTCTTTCTCATCATTCATATTGATTCCAGATTCCATTCATTTCCTGTACCTTCATATCCACCCTCTGCCCTTGTATCCTCCCTCACAAAATAAAATTTAAGAGAAAAAAGAAAATCAATCTCTTCATGGGAGCTGTAGTGTGACACAATGAGTCACATAGTAAACATGTATCTTTACTTGCAAGTGTGTTCATTTCAAAGAGTCATTGGTCTGGTTTGAGGCCTCTGGTTTCTACTACACTATCGATGCTGGGCACTATTGGGACTCCTCTGGGATTACTCTGGGATATCCTGTTGTTGCCCTGTGTTATGGAAATCCTATAGCTTTGGGTCTGCACGACCAGCCTGGCCCCTTCATGTGCTCCAGCAGATTATAGATGGGGTGAGCCAACTCATAACCCTGGTTCTGGGCCTGGGTAGTTGCAGGGTTGGTCAGCCTTCCAGCTCTCCCTCATCCTCACCACCAGGATAAGCTCTCCTGCATTGACCTGGCTAGTTCACCCCTTGCATCAATGAGCAAGGGGTGGGGTCAGTTCCGCTTTCACATCCTTAGGGTCAGTTCTCTCCACACCTACACTATCAGGGCCAGCTCTGCTGTGTTGCCCAGGTGAGGTCCAGGGGCTGCTCTCCCAAGTGCTGTAGCTGGTGAGGGGCAGGGACAGCTCTCCCACTTGAAGTGTGATCCTAATTAGTCTTAACAATAAAAACCTAGAGTCAGATGTTAGGGTGAAAGCTGAAAGATTAGAGAAGCAGAGCAGCAGTCACTAGAAACGTCTTACCTCTATGACTCCTCAGACCAAATGAGGGGCCAAGATCCTATCTCCACCTCCCTAATGCTGGGATTAAAGTTGTGTTTCACCAGCACTAGGCTCTGTTTCTCTTTCAGACTGGTTTAATCTAGTACATGTAGCCCAGTTGTCTTCCTCCTCCTGGGTACTGGAATTAAAGGTGTGTGCCACCACTGCCTGGCCTCTATGGTTACTGGTGGCTAGCTCCACCCTCTGATCTCCAGGCAAGCTCTATTTGTGAGAACACAAACACAATATCATACAATACCCACCTGCCACAGGTTGTGGGTGCTTTCTCCCCCTCCCACACCACCATATGGCAGATGAGGGGCAGGGGCAGAGCTCCCATCCTCATGTTCAACTGCACCGCTGTCAGTAGGGTCTGCTCTGCTGTGCTGCCCAGGCAAGGTGCAGGGCCCACTTTCCCAGTGCTACAGCTGGTGAGGAAGACAATCCATTCCCTTGTCCACCACAGGAGATAGGGGTAAGGGGGCACGTCATCTTTCCCTTGCCCTCATCACCATATGGCACACAAGGGGAGTGCGGCCAGCTATCCCTCTCTCTCACCCTTGTAAGGGGGAGCATTAGCTCTCTTGCCAGCTGGAGGTGGTAGGGGCAAGGGGGAGGGCATCTTTCCCTCACTCTCACCACCACACCACAGACCAGGGAGGTGGTACCAGCTATGCCCTCTCGTGCCCTCAGGACTGGCTCACCTGCTCCCCTGTCTACAAGGTCAATTCTACTGTGCTGCCCAGCTGAAATGCAGGGTCCATTCTTCACTAGTACTGCAGATGGTGAGGGGTTGGGTCAGGTCCCCCATCTGCTGCAGGTGGTAAGGAGCAAGAGGCAGCATCTTTTCCTGACCACATGGCAGGTATGGCCCTCTCTCCCATTCTCACACCCTCAGGGCCAGCTTGTTCATGCCCCTGCAAACAGGGTCATCTCTATTGTGCTGCCTAAGTGAGGTGTAGGACTCTCTCTCTCTCTCTCTCTCTCTCTCTCTCTCTCTCTCTCTCTCTCTCTCTCTCTCTCTCCTGAGTGCTTCAGCTCTCCAGGGATAGGACCAGTTCTCCTTAGTGTTGCAGCCAGTGAGAGGCGGGGCCAATTCTGTTCAGCCCTATCCTCTCGGCCATTGATGGTATCAGGAGCCATGTTCATCATCACAGACCATGACTGCATCAGAACCATGAACCCAGACATGGACTCCAGCAGTAGCCCAGGACCAGACATCACCATGGCCATGGGTGGCAATCAAGCCACCCACCTCAGCCCGTTCCTCACCTCTTTCACCTTTCCAGATATGCCTGTCCCCAGGACATGAACCATTCTGTCTCTGTGTCTCCAATATGACACCATACATTTGCTCACCAGAGTAGTGCCCATCTGCCTCAGGACCACATGACACTGGGCGGGCCATGTTTTCTCCTCAGAGGCTAGGTAGACTGCTAGGACCTGCATGTGAGTCTCATTGTCCCACTGTCTGTCATGACTCCATTCTGCTTTTTAGTCTTTACCCTTTGCTTCTTAGTTTTAGATTTTTTTTTACTGTTATATCCCCAAATTACAATATTTTTTATTTGTGTCCAGTCTACTAAAAGCCAGTCAAGGTTATCTTCATTTTCTGGTACAATGTCCTTAACCTCCAGCTCTGCAGGAGGGAGTTCTTAGAGGTTCCAGCTTTCTGTGTGTGTGTGTGTGTGTGTGTGTGTGTGTGTGTGTGTGTGTGTGTGTCTGTTCTATTTCACCTCTTGGAATTACCATATTGATCATGTTGTCTTGAGTTATTGCCTGGCATATCTGTTTCTGATGCTTGCTGTGTCTCTTCAAGCTCTATGTTTATTAGTTGGTTTTTGTTGTTTGTATATTAGTGTTTCTTAATTAGTTTTCTTAACAGAACAAGTTAAAAGGAGCTAGTGCAAATAGGCCTGGAGTAGTGTTGTGGAATTTATTAAAGGAGGAGTGTGTGTGTGTGTGTGTGTGTGTGTGTACACATGTGTGTGAGAATGTGTACCCATGTCAATGCATGTACGTGTGTATTTGTGGTATACAGATATGTGGTATAGGGGTGTATGAGGAATATGAGTGTGTATCATGTAGGTGTATGTGTGGTGTAGGAGTAAACATAGTATAAGACTATGTGATGTAGGGATGTAGGCATATGTTTGTGTAGTGTAGGGGTGTGTTTGGTATAAGGGTATGGGTGTGTGATATAAAGATGTGTGTGGTGCACACATGTACACATAGTGTAGACCTTTGTGCATAGGTGTATTCTGGTGCACTCACTTGTGTGAGGGTATACTGAGGCCAGAGTTTGACATTAGTCTGTCTTTCCTTAATCTCTTCCTCATCTTAATTTTGAACCCAAAGTTCATCAGTTTTGCTACACTGCCTGGCCAGTGAGCCCCAGGAATGCTCATGTCCCCCCACCCTGTATTGGAGTTGCAAGTGTATGTCATCACATTGTTTTTATGTGGATTGTAGGGATGGGCCAGGTCCTAATGCTGAACAGCAAGTACTTTAGTCATTGAGCATTTCCCCAATGCTTAGAACTTTTTAAAGAAAGTGTAAAAAATAACTCATGCCTTCCTCTGCCAAGTTCAACTGGAATTTCAGTTTTTTGCACTTTCAGACTTTGTTTCCTGTGCAACTTCTACAACGCCAGTCCACCTGATGTTTGCTTTGCAAAGATTGGCCCAATTCATTCCTTGACTCTGACACCATTGATCAAGTTTTCCTAGAATGACATTGCCTTTATCAACTTGGTTTTATTTCAATCAGCAAGAAAACAAAACACCTACTCAACATGGCACGTGACAAATTCCCCTTCATTAAGTGGCTCCTAAACAATCCTACAGCCTAATTCATTGTTGTTCTGAAACTCTGCTGGAGATGATTCTTGTAGGATGACTGCAACGCCTTATTGTGTAAGAATGAGCTTTCAAACCACACAGATGCATTCCAGAGTCAAATTGAAGATGCTCCCAATCATCTATTGCTTAGATCTCAAAAATATCCCTGGCAACTCCATAATAACACAGAAAATACAAAGAAGCAGGGGTGGTCTAGATAGAAAATAGTAACCAATTGAAGCTAAACACCATGCAAGAATTTGACTGTGCACACATGCTCAGTTCCTTCTTGGGATCTGGAAAATTCTTCTGCAGGTGGACCTTGACTGACTTCACAGCAATGATCTCTCTGCTGTACTTCCTCCAGAAAAATCTCTCACCATCCTGCTTGCTGCAGGCTTGGCAGGCTCTAGATATGTGCTTGGGAATAGATAGAAGAGCACATACCACAGTTAATACAGCCAGGGGATTTGGCTATCCCTGTGGTAAGAAGGAAATGGGGACGAAGACTATAAATGTACTAGACTAAACAGCAGAGTGTGGAGACAGTACTGTGTTAAGTCCCAAGAGCTCTGCAGCCAAGGTTCCTGGCTCCAGCTACATATCTCAACATTTTCTATGCCTCAGTTTCATCTTCAGTAAATGAAAATAGTACTTTTGGGTAATCCTGACAGGTTGTAAGAATTAAAGATATAGAATTTCAGTATATTGAAGGCATTTATAAAGTATAGCAATCTTTCTTTCTCAAATAAACACCTGACCTTCCTCAAAATGTTTGGAGGTAGTAAAAACAAAATGCAATTCCAAAAATTAAAATACAATTGATACGTGGAAAAAAAATGATGTCTGAGATAAAGACACGGAGAAAAAGCCAAGGATTGAAGCAGTGGATCTTTTTAAATGCCATCTGAGAAGTGAACCTGTTTTTATAGAAGTGGGGGCATGGCTTTGTGAACACCATCCAGCACACCGTCCCACTGAGCACACACCTTCAGAATGTCAAATCACAGGACTTTCTCCAAACTGACTATTTTTTGACAAAGATATTGGATAAAAATATTAGTGCTTACGTTTCAAAGCATCTTCATCATTCCTGTTCAGTTCAGATCTGATATTGGGAGAAACAGCTGAACTAGTGAAGTTTTCTTGGGAGAGTGGTGCTTGCTTGTTGGTGACTGGCCGAGGTTTATCAGACAGACACTGACAATGACAGGCTGGGGGACAGGGAGGAAGTGAAGACTTGGTTTCTATTGCTCCTAAGCATCCTCTTGAAAAAGCCAGGTGAGACGCATGGGGGGAGGGGGACATCTCACCCTCACATCTGAGACCCACAGGCACACGTGCAGGCCATAAATCAGAATCAGTTTTAAACTTTATTGCAACTCAAGATTTTTCACTGTGCTAATCCAAAGGATCTTCAAAAGCTGTAACGTGTTTTCTCTCAGAATCTTATTTTATGACCTGAAAATATAAAAGTGGGGCATTCCTTATGGTTTCCAATCTTCTTAAAAGTCACTAACATGTTTGTAAACACCACTGCCTTACTGCCTCCTCTGAGACAGATCACACTGAGTGCTGCTTCACCCTTGATGTTGTCCATCAGACCTATAGCTCCTGCCATGTGGATGGTGATTCTGTCAATCTTTTGTGTTATGCTATGGCATTCTAGAGCACATAGTTTTGCTAAGTATTATTTAAACAACAAAGAATATGAGCCCTTCTTCTAGGAAGTGCTCACTTAAAATCATCTCACTAGGTACAGGTGTGCACCCACAGCATGAACGTGCTCCTGTGGGCAGGACCCAGGGCCTTGTGCATTCAGGCAGAACTTCGCCAGCAGCTACTGACCCAGAAGCTTACATAGTGGGAATTAATCATGTCATTCACATGCTTTAGTGAGAATCAGCATCTTAACTGTGGATTTGTGGGTTATGTTGAGAAAATGATTATTAAAAGAAATTGCTTTTCTACATGTATGTGAGGTGGGGTGGAAGTGTGCATGTTACATCCATGCAAGTAAATGTGTATCTGTGTGTGTGTGTGTGTGTGTGTGTGTGTGTGTGTGCGCGCGCGCACGCGCGCACATGTACAGAGGCCAGAAGAGGGCACCATGTGTTATCTAACATTCTCTATTTCTTTCAGGCTGGGTCCCTCCTTGAACTTGGAACTTGAGTTTTGGCTATACTGGCAGTCAGCAAACTCCAATGATGCTAATGTATCTCTAACCCACACATTGCTGGGGTTCCAGGCACATGGCAGACCATTCCTGACTTGTTACGTAGGTGCTGGGATCTGAACTCAAGTCCACTGACAAGGCTCCTGGGAAAATGATTTCTTTTTTAAGATTTTGGGGATGATTTTCTTGTTTCAACCCTAGAGAAAGCTGTCTAGAGAACACAACATTGGAATTCTTTGGAAAAATAATGACTAGAATCATTTTAATTTTTATCAACACTTGGGAAATAAAGTGTGTCTTCAATGCAACTTTTGCCTGTTATAAAAATTTTAATTGTGTACATGGTACATGCTTTTACATTTCAGCTTTAACATGTGCAGTTCAATAACATATACACTTCTGATGGTCAATTATTACTAGTTATGTATTATTTTGTGCCTGGGGAAAGAAACACTTATACAACTAATTAATAATTTTTCATAACTGTCCTTTCCACTCTACCTCTGGACATCTCTACTTTCATTCTTTATTAATTTCCCTGTCTAGAAATTCCATCAGTGCAGCCACACAATGTTTGTCCTTTGGAGTCTGGCTTATTTCACTTAGAAAAATATTTTCCAGGTCTATTCATGTCATGGCACGTATAAGAACTTCATTCCTTCTTATGGCTTTATAATTCTCCATTCTACATGTATATACTAAAGAATGCAGTGACATTTTATTTATTTGCTTATTTGTTGATAAATATTTGGAATATTTTTCTCTGAGTACTGTGATTAAGGCTGCAATGACAATCAGAATACAAATATAGTTTTCAGTTATAGTTTATAGTTAGATAGTTTTCATTTCTATGAGATATATAAACAGTAAGATTGCTAGATAATGTTGCAATTTCATGCTTAAGTTTTTGAAGAACTATGTACACATTGCATTTCAAGTAGAATCTAAGAATTGAGTTCCATTTTCTCCACATCCTTAGAACAAATTTTCTAAACTTAAAAAATAAAGTAGACTCATTCTAGTGAGCATGTCATGGTACTACATTGAGATTTTGATTGTTTTTGCCTAGTGATTAGCGGTTTTGAGTATCTTCTGTTATTCACTGCCAATTTGTCTATCTTGTGAGAAATGTATCTTCTTTCACTATTTTAAAACTGAATTGTCTTCTGCTGTTGAATTTTAGAATTATTGTTTTAGGAGTTCTTTACATACTCTGAAATAATCAAACCTTATATAGTGATGTGTAGACACATTCTTCCATTCCACAGGATTCATTTTAGTTCCTTGATGATGAGTTTTTTTTTTTTAAGAATAGCATTCTCTTTGGGGTGGAAAGGAATACAAAGGTATTTAAAATATTAATCATGACAGTAATTGAAAATGCGGTACAGGAAATGGGTTATTCTTTCAACTGACTCACTTTGCTTAATGCAGACTAGATTAATTAACCATACTTCTGTGTGTTTCACTGGTTTTAATTGGTGTATCTCCATCTTAAAGAATTTTTGGATTAAAATAGATGAAATTGAGGGGGGGAAATGAACATTTGTTTCATTTATGGAGTAAGTTTTCACCCCAGCCTGTTACTGGAGTTAGGTAACCCTGAATGGGAAGAAGGAATTATACATAGCAGGAAAAAATTAAAAGATGCTGATTTGGTGAATTCAAGGAAATGTATACATGTTCACAATATGTTGTTGACAAAGGGGGTGAAATAGAATAATTGAAGAGTAGCTTTGCTTTGTAGACCATAAAATTTATAGGGGCCGAGAACCTGCTTAGAATTTACCCAATGCAGAGAGCACATAGCTTGGACCAAAGGTTCTACTACACCTTTTCTGCTATAATACTATGATGGAGAATATTCAAAGCCATGCAGAATAAGGGATGGGCCAAGATCTACCTCTTGACAAAGGCACAGGAGGATTTCTAGGTTTAACAACAACATAGGCTCTTGATGATTATGATAGGAAAGGGGATTGTATTGAGTTTGACTGTGATAGGAAAGGAGATTGTGTTGAGCTTGACTGTGGTAGGAAAAGGGGTTATGTTGAGCTTGACTGTGGTCAGAAAGGGGATTGTGTTGAACTTGACTGTGGTAGGAAAGGGGGTTATATTGAACTTGTATGGTAAAGGAGTCTCTTCTTTATTAGAAAAGTCTTTAATAGAAGCTTTCTGCAAGGACTTGAAGGATAGCTCAGTGTTGAACAGCACTGCTTGCTCTTCCTTTGTACCTGGGTCCAATTTCCAGAACCAACAAGGTAGGTAACTCAGAACTGTCTATAATTCCAGTTCTCAGGATTAAAAGTCTCCATAAGCTCTACACTACATACACCAGGCACGCATGTGCTGTACAGACTTGCATACTGGCAAAACACCCATGTGCATAAAAAAATAATTAAATAATAAAAAATTAGAAGATATTTTTATAAACAGGGATAAAATATACATATTTGTACATAGTAATTATGAAGTCTCATAAATTACATTAAGAAAATATATCCATGAAACAAAAGCCAATGAAGAGTTATTAAAGTCTTCATAAAGTTTAAAGGCTTTCTGGAATCAGGTTGTCTTAGTTACTTTTCTGTTGTTCAGACACCATGACCAAAGCAATTTATAAAAGGAAGAATCTATTGGGACTCATGGATCCAGAGGGTTAGAGTCCATGAACATCACGGTAGGGAGCATGGCAGCAGGCAGGTAGGCATGGCGCTAAGCAGTAACAGAGAGCTTACATCCTGATTGACAGGCACAAGTCAGAGGGGGCGGGGGAAGCTAACTGAGAATGGCATGGGCCTTTGAAATCTCAAAGCTTAACCTCAGTGACACAACTCCTCAAATCAGGTCACACATCCTAATCCTTCCAAAACAGTTCCACAAAGCTTGAGACCAAACATTTAAATATGTGTGCTTATGGAGATCATTCTTATTCAAACCACTACATTCTACCCCCTGACCCCGACAGTCCTGTGACCATATCAAAAGGCAAAATGCATTTAGTCAAACTTCAAAAGTCCCCATAGTCTTTTACAGTCTCAACACTATTTCAAAGTCCAAAGAGTCTTCTGAGACATGAGGCAATCTTTTAATTGTAACCCCCTATAAAAGCAAAAAGCAAATTATATACTTCCAGCATACAGATACAGTATCTTATAATACCCAATACCATTTCTAAATGAAAGAACCAGAGCTTACTGAGTAAATATTGGACCAAGCCAAGACCAAAACCCAGCAAAGAAAACTCCCACTCCTATACGTTTAATGTCAAAGGGCTTAGATAGGTCTACCCTTCCACCTTTGCTGATGAAAACACACTGCCCTCTATTAAGATCATTTTGCTCCCTGTGTGTAGCTCTTGGCAGATAATACATGACTCTAGCACCTCCAACACCTTGGGGTCTCCAACACAATCCAGACTTCACTTTCACACAATGACCTCTCCAGCCCTCCATGCAAGGACTCTCCTGCCACATGTCTGGGCTCAGCAGCTATCCTTAAATGTGGAGGAAGAGTCCATACCCCTTTATTCCTGTATACTTCATGACTCTAAAGTCAGAACCATGCAACTGAAGCTACCAAGTTCTGTTGACTGCTTGGGCTAGAATCCTGTCCTCTGCTTAGATTACATTTGGATAAGACTTCTTTGTTGTTGCTCGTTAGGAACAAGTAATTCCTTAGGCCTTCTATTTTTACAAGTTGTGGGACTAGCTGAGTAGGGTCTTGCTCTGAGGGGATCTTTCCCATTATTCTATTTTTCCTTCTCTCTTTTAGCAGAAACCATGGCTCCAACATTAAATTTCCTGGTGCTCTTTTTCTCCTCTGTGTATTTTGTATTTCTTTTTGCCCCACTTGCTCTTTTTCATTATAGGTCCACATAAGAGTGATCATTAATAACCACATGACACAGTCAACATCGGGCTGTCTTGAACTCTCCCCTGCCAATAAAATTAGTGTAAAACTCTTCAATTAAGTCCCAGGCAGATTCTTACTTAGTACAAGAGCAAAAATCAGCCACATTCTTTACCAGACCATGAGAATGGTTTAGTGTAGGTGTTACTACTGCTTCCTCTGAAGCCTCTTGAGCTGGGTCTCTATACTCTACATTGCTCTCAGCATTATTGTCTTCCAAGCTACTACTTAGGAGGGCCCATTAGGCCCTACTTACAGTATTCAATTGCTTACCTAGTCCAAAGTCCCAAAGTCTTCCATATTCTACTCTAAAACAGCACAATCAGGCCTATCATAGCAGTACCCTACTCCCTGGTACCAAATTTCGTCTTAGTTACTTTCCTATTGCTGTACCAACACCATGGCCCAGGCATCTTTAGAATGACAAGTTCACTAGGACTCATGGTTCCAGAGAGTTAGAGTCCATGACCATCATGACAGAGAATGTGGGCAGGCATGGTGCTGGAACAGTAACTGAGAGCTTACATCCTGAGCCACAATCAGGATGCAGGGAGAGAAAGAGGGAGAGGGAGAGGGAGAGGGAGAGGGAGAGGGAGAGGGAGAGGGAGAGGGAGAGGGAGAGCACACATTAACTGGGAAAGGCATGGGCTTTTGAAACCTCAAAGCCTTACCCCAGTGACACACCTCCTCCAACAAGGCCACACCTCCTAACTGGAGCATAAGCATTCAAATATATGAGCCTCTGGGGACCATTTTCATTCAAACCACTACACAAAGTCAAAATCAAAATCATAAGTCATTTTTCTCATTGTGATGACCAAACACAACAATAAAAAGTTCAAAAAAAGGAGGGTTCATTGTGGCTCACAGTTCAAAGGGATACTTTTCTTCATGGAAGGGAAGTGGTGTCTGGAAACAGTTGGTTACATTGTATCCACAAATGTGTATCAAGAAGCACAAAGTAAACAGGAAATGAGACTGGGAAATCAGACCTCAAGGCTTGCTTCCTGTAACCACCTTCCTCCCAGAGTTTCTAAACGCTCTGCAGCCTCTGAAACACCAGACAAGAGTTCAAACACATGAGCCTATGGTGCACAGTCATATTCACGCCACAACAGTCTCTTCTCGGTAAGTTTTAAGAAGATAGAAATGGAACCAGGTTTGACAAAAAAAAAAAAAGGAAGCCTAGAGATTTCCATGGTATCTCAATCCAGTGCACAGTGTGAATAGCCAAGAGGTGTGCTCCCTTGAAAACAAATGTAGTAGGGCCTGACAGTTTGCCATGGCACTTAAGATCAGAGAAGTATTTTCCAGGGAATGGATTTTAACACGTTCTTTTCTATATAAAAGAGATTTCTTATTAAATGATTCTCTCTCTCTCTCTCTCTCTCTCTCTATATATATATATATATATATATATGTGTGTGTGTGTGTGTGTGTGTGTGTGTGTGTGTGTGTGTGTGTATAATATGTCAAACAATACTTTAAGAAAAAGTAAAGTAAGAAATTATAACTGTAAATTATTCAGCAGGACCTGGGGCAAAAGAATGTTTGGACTTAAAGGCAGATGTACTTTCATTAGAAATGCTGGATATGGATAAAAGGTCTAAGTAGGGAGATAATTCTGCCTTAACATTAGGTCCTGGTAGCCACTTAAGGCATCTTACTGTAAAATGTGCATGCCTTCTATCATATCAATTCCTCCAAATATTCTAGAACACATGAATTTTCAAGTCAAGTTCTATGAGATAAAGACAATTTATACAATGCATAGCCACTCATAATCATTGATATAATAATATCACTATTAACTGTCATGCTTGTGTGTGTTTGCATGTGCATATGCATATAATTAAATACTCCCATACTCCCAACCTCCCAGTACTTAAGTTGGGTTTCCTGGATAGTTTTCCAATAACATCTGGAGTAGTGAGGAAAGACCACACCCCTACTGGCAGTTAAGTCCCTCCCTCTCCTTGGGAAGGAGAGAGAATACACTCAGGCCTATGCAACCATCTGCCTGACATCATAACACTAGACTTTGGGGCTGGTGGGACGTGAACCCTGATGAGTGAAGCTCTGGCTTGAGTACATCTATGTCACTGTGAGAGACCCCCACAGAGACAACATGAAGAAAGAAATGTGTGTTGACTCAGCTTAGGAAGTATCCATCCATCCCAGTGGGAAAAATAGAACAGAGCTGTCCTGTTCAGGTCAGGGTAAGCAGAGAACAGAAACACAGAGAGAGAGGCCAGAGCGAGATGCAGCCCCAGACCCCTCCTCCAGTGACCTGCTTCCTCCAGCTGGGCCTCATCTCCTCCCTTCACCAACTCCCAATAATGCCACCATAGAATGACTCCATCAGGGGATTAATCCTAATTGTCCCTAGAAATGTCATCATCAACACACTCAGAGGTGTGCTTTACTAATCCCAGAGGTGTTTCTTAATCCACCTAAATTGACAAGATGAACCACCTCAGGCTCCAAGCCCACGCTTTTCCATGGAAAAGAACTTAATTTAATTAATTACACCTTTACTTTCCTCGCCAGGATCTGCTGAATGGAGCACCTTCTGAAAACCAGCACACAGTCTCCCACCACACAGCAGAAACATAACTAGAAACCACTTGCAAATGTCTTGTTAGACCATCTTTGTTTGTGCTTTTTCATCTACTCAATCCAGTTGTGAATGTGCAAGGGACACTGTATATAAAGTGAATATGTTTATAAGGTGAACAAGTTCAAAAAGCCACAACACAATGAGCAACAGTATACTCAAGTTAAGACAAGGAACGTTCCCGGCACCTCCAGCACCCTTTGTAAACCTTATGACCACAACCTCCTCTTCCCCTTCAGAAGTCACTGTTGTCTTGTGTGCTCCCCATGGCTGTGCTTATTTATACTTTCAGCACCCAGGTAAGCACCCCTAAACTGAATTTCATTCCCCTTTGAACACACCAATCTCAGGAATAAATCAGGTTCCACAGGAAGGGTCAGTACAGCCGCATGTAGAGCACAGTTCCCAGGAGAAGATAAACTGAGCAGAGTTTCTGGGGCATAGCCTGATTTCAGCTTCACCAGAAGTTTACAGGAACCTTTGGGGAAATTAGTCGGCAGGGTGATGGATGAGCATGGAAAAGAGAGCCCATTTTCCTTGGACATCTGGTGAGCTGTGTCATCATCATCTGGAACAGAACAAATGGAGAAACATGGTTTTGTTTTTTCTGTTTTCAGTGGCAAGCCCACACTGCTCAGCAATAACTCTCAATAAATATATAAGAAAGTAAGTTCTGCGCTGGGAGGGGTAGCCTGTGTTTGTAATATAGCATTTGGGAGGGTGAGGCAGGAGGACTCCAGGTTTCAAGACAGCCTGGACTACAGATCAACACATTATCTACAAATACAAATAGCAGCAAACAACAACCACAAGCCCTTCTGTTGAGCAACCCAAGGGATTGTGACTGCCACAGGGAACAGAGAAACTTGGAAGGGTCCAACAAGACAAGTGCAGACCGAGCTAACTCCTGTCTGTCTGAACAGACACAGTGAGCACCCAAGCTGGGGCTTCAGTGTCTGCCCACTACACAGGGGACAATTTGGAATTTGAGTTGTCAGGTAGACCAGGTTAGACCATGCTAACTCCCATCTGTCTGAACACACAGTGAGCATCTGAGCTGGAGCTCCAGTGTCTGTCAACTGCACAGGAGACAGTTTGGAATTTGAGTTGTCATGTAGACCAGGTTAGACCACGCTGACTCCTGTCTTTCAGAACAGATACAGTGAACACCCAAGCTGGGGCTTCAGTGTCTGCCCACTGCCCAGGAGACAGTTTGGAATTTGAGTTGTCAGGTAGACTAAGTAAGCAAAGACCTTGGTTTTCAGCAGATATCTCAGTCTTACCACATATTAGAAACACAAATGAAGCTCTAGAACTATGGAATTTGCACTGGGATAAAGAACTTAGATAAACCTGCCCAAATAAAGCACAAAAACAAAGTTCCCTACACTCAGGGACAAAAGCCAACATTATTCTTATGATGAGATCAACAGTGTTTTACAATGTGTTGTGGTTGTGACAATTTATAAAATTATAAGTATATAAACATGGGAATTAATAAAAAGTTATGATACATAGAACAAAGAAAACCAGCAAGTAAAAAGAGACCTACCTAAAAACCAGATGTTATAATTCTGGACAAATTTGTTTTAAATAACCATGAGGAATGTGTTAAAGTGAAATGCAGGAAAAGAGCTGGGAGGTTTTAGATAAGATTAAGAGGTCACTTTAAAGAATAAAGGAAAACTACAAAACTGAAAATATAATACATAAACTTAGAAATGTATTGTATAGGCCCAATGGTAGAGTGGACACAACAGAAGAAAATAATGAGTTGAGTGTTTGTTGGTAGAAATTATCCGGCAGCATGGGAAAGAGGAGCCCAGTGATAACTGAGACATTACAAAATAATAATAATAATAATAATAATAATAATAATAGCCTGTACTTAGAGTCCCCACAAGGCAAAGAGGCTGAGAATGGCCAGAAGAAATGTTAACCAGAAATATCCCAACACTGATCACAAACCAACTAAATCCCAAGCAGCACTCTGATCCATTGGAGAGACCACTTAGTGTAAAATCTTATATAAAAGCCATGACCGTTGTCTTATTCAATGTTTCCATCACATAGACATATGAAAGAAATAGTCAGAAAATTATTTGAAGAAAAGATGAGTGTGTGTTTGTGGCAGATTAAGAGAATGTCCCACTGTATTGGAGAGGTGGCTGAGCAGTTAGGAGCACTTGTTACACTTGCAGGAGACCAAGGTTTGGTTTCCAGCAACGTAGCAGCTTACAACTGTTACTCCAGTTCAGGGGAACTCCAAGGATCCTGTGCTGCCTCTGACTTCCGGGGACTCCTGTATCATGTGGTGCACATACATACACTCAGCACATACATGCAAAATAAAACATACAAATACCTTCAGGAAAAAAGACTGTCCAACTCTAACAGTTTACCTTCTTTTCTTATTTTGGGGTTGTCATGGAGTTTGGAGCTAGGCATGACATGCTCACACCATTACACATATGCCCCTATAAAATGCTCTTCAGTTCTTCTGTTTCTTTTACCTCCTATTTTATAGATGTTTTATATTAGAGACAATCTATGGCTTTAGAGTTGGCCAAAGCTGGCTAGCGATTTTGTGTCTGTGTCTGTCTATCTGTCTGTGAGTGTGTGTCCCCCTGTCTGTCTGTATACTGATAGAGCCCTCTAGAATTCTGGATATTAGGAACCATGCATACAGTGAGTGCAGCATTTGTTTGCGGAATAAATTTGTAGAATATTGCTGTAATTCAGCCCTCAGAAATCTTTTATTTGACTCCTTCCTTTAACCACCATGAGAAATATGCCAGTTCAATGTTTTTAACATAAGTGATCTTTAAACATCCAATTATGGATATTTCAGAAATTACACATCATTTACCAGGGATACTAATACATGGTCAATCCCAATTCATTGGTTTTGAAAATGGTCGAATCTTGAGATTCTTCTCTGGCTACCTCTTAAGTTATTACACAAAACAGGAAATATTTTGGGAAGGTCAGTATCAGAATTTTGTCTAGCGAGAAAGGAAAAGTTGCAAAGAAAAACAGTATTTCCCAATCAATGGAGCAAGACTCAGATGAACTCAGAGAAACGGAAGCCGCCAGCACATCGATGCCATGGCTCCGCACCAGGTCCTGTGTGTTTATTCTAGCTTTCACTCTAGTGTTTTTATGGAACCCCTGAGTGTATAAAAAGTGTGTCTCTGATTCTTGTGCCTTTTCTTGGGCTTCTGTTGGTCTTGTCCAACTTTGATGTGATGGGTTTTGTTTTATCTTATTTTATTTTTATTTAGTTATTATTTGTTTTGATCTCTTAGAAGCCTGTTCTTTTCTCATTAGAAAAGGATAGAAAGGGAATGGATCCAGATGGGAGTTTGGGAGGAATTGGGAGGAGTTGGAGGAGAGGAAATGGTAATGAAGATAGATTGTATGAGAAAAGAATCCATTTTCAGTAAAAGTGGGGAAAATGTCTCTTTACTCTGACCAAAAAAAATAAATAAATAAGTTGGTATAAGATAAACTATTGTCTTATAGAAAGATATGGTGTCACGTGCTATGTAAAATAGAAAATACAAGATTTCTGTTTCATCAATTCCACAGACTATTGCAACAAAAGACAAAACATTTTCCTTCATCTAGGGTACACTGGGTGACCCCTACTAGAAGGAAAACAGAACCCCTGCTTCTAGCTTCTAGCTCTGTGAAAGGAAGTAAAGATGCCAGACATACCAGCTTCCTGCCGATTCTGTCTGATCCAGAGACATAATGTACCCCTTGTTTTGAGTAAACATCTACCAGCAATCCATTTTACAATTCTAACTCAATTTTCATTAAAAAAAAAAAAAAAGCAGAAATCTGGAAGATAAGCAAGCTATTGTTATCTAACAACTATCATTGCCTATGCCAATGTCTGTGATTGACTCTGTGTTATAAAATAAAGGAATAGACTATCACAGCCAGTGTTAGAGTCTATCAGAATGACCTGTATGTGTTGGCCTCATCCATTCTTCACCTTGCATATATTAAGCCATCAAGATGACCCCAGAAGTCAGCCTGTTCTAAGACCTTTATGTTGTTGCTGAAGAACCAGAGCACCTCCATTTTAAGCAAGCCCCTAACCCCAGCTTGAAACTCGCTTGAGTTTTGAAATTTTCAGAACTGCTGACATAGACTCCAGGAACTCAAAAGTATAAAGTCAGAATGTCTGAAGGGCCATCTGGTAGCAACTGACTAACCACAGAGTGTCCCAGCGCCGGAGATAGCCTATAAAAAGTTTGACAAACAACCGGTCAAACCCAGAGTAAGATAACACAGAAATTCTGGAAAGCCCCTAAAACTTGAGCCAATCAGAACTGTACCTATACTGGACCCCTTAACTGATGTAACCTTGTGGTTTTTGCCTTTAAAAACTGAGCTTGCAGAGGGGTGAGCACCTCCTCTGGCCTCTGCTGCATCAGTGTGCTTGATGAGGTCCCTGCCAAGGCTTGTACTACTTTCAATAAGCCTTGCTTTTACATTTTGGAGAGTTCGAGTCTCTGGTGGTCTCTTGGGGGGTGGGAGGGCTCGCGACCAGGGCACAACAGTTGCATTGGTGTTAAAGCAGAAATTTGTGATTTAAAACAGAAAATAGATGCAAGACATGGTGGTGCACACCATTAATCCCAACACTGAGGAGGCAGAGGAAGAAGAGGTAGAAGCTGGCAGATCTCTGTGTTCAAAACCAGTCTGGTCTACATAGCAAGTTCCAGGCCAGTCAAGGTTACATAGTAAGAACCTATCTCAAAAAATAACGACAACAACAAAACTGACATAAAATAGAAGAGGAAGAGGGTTTCTTTCTGTTAAATCTCTCAAGTGCCCATGCAGCTTCATCTAATGTCAGGAGCAGTCTCAGGCAACCAACCTCATTCTTTGTTCATTGCTTTAGCAATGTCTACTAAGCCAGACATTGTCCTGGGGCTATAAAGGTAAAAGATGCTGTGGCTCGGTGGTAAAGACTTGCCTAATGTATACAAAATATTGTGTTTGATTACAAAAACTACAAAAAAGAAAAGAAAAAGAACATGGCCTTTTAATACAGAGAACATCCTCTATGAAAACTGTAATGCTGGGAACTGCCATCACCATTGTCTCTCACAAACATATGCACCCATATGCACACATGCACATGTACATACATGCACATACACACACCTATATACATACATATTCACACAATCATATACATACATATTCATATTTAATGTACATGATAATTGTTATAATTTTTGTTTTATGTGATCTGCCAGTATGATTCTTAAATTTAAAATGCCAATGGATAATTTTAAAAGATATTAGCTGATAGGTCAGAAGAAACATTTCACGAAGAGCGTAAAATCATGATTATTAGAAACCATGCAAGGAAAAGGAGAAAAGACAGACCTTAGGTGCCTAAGAATATACAAAATGAGAGTTCCAATAAGGATAAAAAGAACTAAAAATGAGAAGCAATTTCCCTGAGGCAGAGAGTTACTCAAGCCGACAGATGTAGAGTGACAAACTTCTCACACCAGAAAGACCTGAGCACACAGTCCCGAAAGCCCTTTCGGACCAGGGTCCCATGGAAATCTCTCACCCAAAGGGCAGAGAACTCGGTCTCTTAAACTTCATCTTCTTGTAGCCTTCTTCTGGAAGTCATGCATTATTTCAGAAAATTACAACAAATTTAGAATGCTAACCTAATAAAAGAAAGTTTGGAAATGTTTTTAGCAAAAGAAGTGCTATCATAGCTGTGAAACTCTTCAGCTGGAGACTAAACTTATTATTTCCTCTTCTATAACAGCATTTAAAAAGAAACGAAGACTCTGAAGAGGATGATAAACCTTGAAAAAGTCCCTGTGGCCAGTGTGCACTCTCCTCACCCTCTGCCCTGTGCCCTGCTGGGTGACTCTGGCTCTGGCTCTCTTGCCCACAGTGGTCAGCACTGAGAAGAGAGCCATTCCCTACCCAAACCATTCCTTTCCCAAGTATATACAATGACTTCACACAAGGCACACACCGTCCAGGGCAGTGGGAGAGAACATCATTCACAAAGAGTTCTGTTGCCCCAGTTGACTCCTGCATCTAGATTAAGAAGGCAAAATGAAATTCCTAATTCCTTTTAATGTTTAAATCTTAAATATAACAATAAGAATCTTAGAAGAAAAATACAAAGATTTTCTATGTAAATTTGGGGGAAACTATGGAATAAAAATTAAGAAACATAAAAGTCCACAAAGAACTATATAGAATTAAGTGTACAAATGCTAAATTTTTAGGATTAAGGTACTGTAATTGATGAAAGAAAATAGAAAGAAAAGGAGTCAAGTTAGTTACAAATCTAAAGGCCAAAGGAGGCTGATACAAGAGGATTCTTAAGAACCACTGTTCTAGGACAAACTACTGTGGAAGCAGGCAAAGGGTATGTGCATGAGAGCCACAGAGAACACCTAAGAAGAGGCACCTAACAATTTGTCATAGAATCAGCTTACTAAGTGCACACACACCCTACAGCAAAGCTATTTAACTCTTGGTAGCCTTCTCTATGTAAATAAAACCAGTAGTGTGTCTAACAGGAAGCCAGGGTGTGGATGGATACCAAGAGCAAACAATGGGGAGACCATGGCTGTTTAATGGGGAATGGATGAAGACATGCGACTGGACATCAGGGTACTGAGTGAGGTGAGAAGACACACCACACATTCTCTCTCATGTGCATATTCTAGCTTTGAGACTTTATACATGTATATTTAAGTGGGACTGGATATATGTGAACCAGGAAACTAGAAAGGAGCCCATGGGATCAGTTGGCTCTAAGGGAGAAGGCTCAGAAAGTTAGTGGAACTCTTGATATGAAAATGAAAGGAGGGGATACTGAGGGTGGAGGGGTTTAAGTGGATATAGGGGGTTGGGGGTGGAGGAGCTAAATAAAGCCCTTTTCTAAAACTGTACTACATCTGCGCTATGACATTTTGGTTCTTTTAAAAGCAATCTAATTAGATCCCTCTCTGTTGACTGTAAGAATATTCACAATGTATTATTTAGTGAAAAACATCCATTCTGATGCTTTATGATGTGGTTGTTACCAACAAAGAAGTCTGTTCAAGAACTGGGTGCGTGACTCTGAGAGGCAAGTGAAGACATGTCAGACTGAACACTAAGAACACAGAGAGTTATGGTGCTCTACAGCTGCCTTCAGCCACTGCAGACAGTCTTTGCCACCGGGACCCCATCCTCTTACCTGTCTCACACTCTTCCCCAGGCTTTGCTGAGGGACTCCTCCTCAGCACATCACTGGTCCTTACAGAAGCTGTCAATTCACCTGCTACTTGGGTTGTGCTGGCTACACTTGAGGAGCCTTGCAAGACACTTTCACATTTAGTCTTCATTGACTTAGTTTTTAAACCCTGTGGATTATTACTATTATGACTTTTTATGTGAAGAAATGGAGGCACTAACAACATAAAACTGATCTGGTTCCAGGACTTGATCTGGCCTGTGACTCTAAGCCCAATGTTTCTCCTAGATTTGAGTTGGATTACCACTAATGAACATAGTAGATCTAGAAGAAAAACTGATATCAGTAGATCCATGGTATCTTGTGTGGATGACAGTTTAAAGATGGAGCCTGTTAAAGGCTCCTGAAGAGAAAGGCAGTGGAAGGTGAAATATAGACAAAGTTCAGGAGAGAAAATAAGAACGGGGATGACTTTTAGGTGGAAGTGTGGGATGCACGGTTACATGATACATCTTGAGGTGCTATTGAGAGGAGAAACAGTGAAGGAAAGAAGTCACCCTTGAAGAAAATGGGATAGAGTTGCAGATCTGGCCAGGGCTGGAGAATTCTAATGAAGGACAACATCCCCGACAGCAGTCATTCTTGCAGGACAATAAAGCAGAATGACAGGCCATGTGCAGTTATTAGAGTGCGCGTTCTTGTTGGTTTCTACCAGAGTCATTTCAGTAGACTGACAGGAATAAGGGCCTAGTTTCGGCAAGCAGAAGGGCCAGTGGGTGGGGAAAGAGGGTCAACCACAGATTTAGATGACTTTCCAGCAGGGAGGGGATTGTTACGGCAGAGAGCAACTTACAGAAAAATACAGCGGCGGTGTATGCACCACTGTGTCTCCTGTGGGGAAGTGGAAGTGTGTTTGTGAACTAAAGATGGAGATGGAAGGTGAGTGAGCATTGTATCAGGACCAGAGCAGGTGGATTGGTTTTTAATGCCCCCAAAACATATAGGAAAAGTGGGGGAGGGGGTAGATGGTTTGTCCGGAAGGAGTTTCACTAAGGGATTGCCTTCTGGCTAATGAACACCCTCAACAATGCCTAAAGTTTCTTTAATAAGAATAGTTTTTCCAAGAAAACATATTTTGAGTCTTAAATTAAAATGTATTTTTGTCAGCAAATTAGAACGAGAGAACGATTTAGTATCAAAAATGGAAAATAGGAGTAGTTCAACAGAAATTTCAGAAAAAAATAAGGGGAAGATCTATGGACGGGAGCCAAGAACTTGCAAACACAAAGCTAACAATTATGTTGACATTTATTATGATTTCTGTCCAATTTTTAATTTTTTCCACTCCTTAGAGTTTACAGCCTAATTGTTAGCTTTCCCAACTGTAAAACTCTGAGCATGTCAGGCACTGTGCAGCTCACAGAACAGTGGCGGTTTTCTACCGGCCTCCAGAGGAAGACACAAACATTAATTGTTCAGTGTGTGAGCATGGATATGGTTGGATCCAGAAGGAGCAGAGGGAGGTACACAGAGCAGTGCTGCTTCTCAGAATGTATCAGTGGCTTCAGATGTTATTTTTTTTTCAACTGAATCCACTTACTCCTTTGTATTTCTCTACTTCACTGCAAGTATTTTCATCCATTTGTCTCTGTGCTTCACAAAGTAGGGGATGGCCTTGTCAAACGTCTCTCAGTAACTTAATTTTCCAATTTCAGTGCAGATTACCATGCACCACAAAGAGGTGGTTGGAGATTCAGCAATTCAATCTTGTTGACAAAAGCAATGTTTTTTATGAGAGCCCCAAAGCCATTAACTAATAATAATCCATTTCTTTCCACAGGGTGCCAGAAATGCAAAGGAGATTTGCAGACAAACTGTGAGTTGTATTTCCAGAATATATCCCCAACTGTTAAAAGGGCAAAAAAATTATTTAAATTAGATTGCTTTGGAGATTCAGCTTAAGAGAAAGCTAGAAACACAAAGTATCACTTGACTTCCGTGAGTTTATCTAAGTTGTGGCATGGCCTCATTTGCATCAACAATTAATATTGACAAGTGGCCTTGAACCCTTGGTTTGCATTCGTACTATGCTTAGAAAAGATATAACGGGAAATGTTAACAAATATCATAATTTCTCAAAGGCTTCTTCAGGAATTTCAGAGAGAAACAATGATTTGGAGCAATAATACTGAGCCTGGTTTTTAACTTTCCACTGAAAATATTGTGAGACAGTGGGCCAGGTGTTAAAGCAGTGAATCCTGTGACAGAAGAAGTAATTGACTTTTGTTTTCCTCCAAGCAACAATTTTAATCCTAAAAAGAAAGCCAAGAATTAAGAGATAGGTTGTAACATTGCCACTTTGAAGAAATATATATATTTATATATATACATATATGTTCTCTCTCTTAAAGCATGGAGGTCCAAGATAGAGCCATTAAGGAGCAATAAAAGATTACAGCAGCCATGGGAATTAGGTGGAGCATCTTCTCTAAACAGTACCATGGCCTTTTAAATGTTCACAGTATCACAAATATAGGGGGGAGATGGCAACTCTGAGACCTGGATAACCACCAAAGCTGGTCCCTGGCCAGCATCATGGGGTCATAAATATTGCTCAGACACTGCAAGGAATGTTATCTAAGTCTTCTAGACAATCTGTGAAGTTGTTTAACTTTGGACTTTAAAAGAATGCCAAAAAAGAATTAACTGAGATAAAATGAAGTGTGATAGTCTAAATACAATTATAAATTCAAAGTATCATTTGCTGCTGTTGGGAGTGTGTTTCAGAGTTATCCAGTTCCTCATCCCTTTCCTTTCTCTCATTCCTGGAGACTAAAAGAGCACCACGTTACAGCTGTGGTCAGTTCCCTGAGCAAGCTCGGGTCCTGGTCCTGCAGCTACATTCCTCCTCTTGCTCTTAATTCCAAGTCTACCTTATTTAAAACTCCAAGTTGTCATCCAGCAAGCCCTGAACAGCTGGGCTGTGCCAAGCATCATGCTGTCCTCTGAACCGTATTACATTGTGGATCCCTGAGCTACAAAACTATTCATCCTGGACTCAGCGATTCTTTCTGTGTCAGCATTCAAATAAAGGTGGGACAGCTCCTGGTCTCTGCAGATTCTCTACACTGATGAAGTTGTTATTTCAGTGATGTCCTGTGTAGAAGACAGCAGGAGCTGCTGTTAGCTTTGTTCTTGTTCCTCTTACTAAGCTTGTCTCTCTGGGCTCCATCTGGTAGTTACCCCATGTTCTAACCCACTCCCTTAGAGCCTTCTTTCTTCTCCCCCTTTCCTCTGTCACTGAACTCCAAACCTTCACACGAGCCTGTACAGACACAATTCTTTCAGATGGGCCCTTCACCCTTCCTCAGGGAAGATCAGAGCCTTGAGGCTACATCTAGACCAAGTGTCACTCAAAATGATGGAGCCATTCTTTCCCAACTGTTATAGATGGACTGTGTCTCACAGCTTTAAGGTGCCAGAGCGATGGCATTTCATCTTGCGGTGGCAACCAGCTCAAACTTTCACCTTAAAACAAAAACTTTTATAATGGCCTGGAGCCCACAGCATTAAATTGAAAATGAAGAAGAGCCAAGGATGATAAAGTCGGCAATTTTCACAGATAAAATGGATTGCCATGAAGCTGTGCCAAATGTCTATTCAATGTGTGTTACAAATTAGAAGGGAGCCTCTTGCCATAAACTCACACTGAGTAGGTTGGAATAATGAAGAAAAATAAGGAAAGGAACATTTGACTAGAAATAAATGTTCAATCTGGAGTAGCTTGCTTTTAATTAATTAATTTATTTTTTGTCTTTTGAAAAACAACAATTAATAAAAACAAAGAAAGCAAGGAGAGGTATCGGGGAGAGTTTGGAGGGAGGGAAGGGAAGGAGAAAAGATGTAATCATATTGTACTCTCAAAAAGTAAAAGAAACAATAAAAAGTATGTTTAAAATAGTTCATAAAGCCTTGATAACTTGACATGAATGCACCGCTATCTCCAACGACAATATATGGTCCAAACATGGTCTTCTTTATTCCTTTGTTCAGAGGACATTTGATGAGAATGTCATGATAAACATAATGAGCTCTGCATCTGACTGAGTTTCTCTTTCAAGATTTTATACACAGGAAAGCATGGAATGTTGGGGATATCATTAGTGGGCACTCAATCCAGCCTTGAGACTCTATTTGGTGTTTACCAATAGAAATAACATGTAAATTAAATCATAAAAAAGGTGAAGAAAATAAAGCCTGTTCTTCTAGACTCTGCTACTTTGCAGGGGTTTCCCACATATTTAACACAATGATGGAAAATAATATAGCTACCTCCCAATATTTTCCGCCTGATTAGCCCAACTCATTCACCACAAAAATAAGTTAGGAGCAAAGACAACCTTTGGGGCAAATTATACTTACTATTAGAGAAACGTCTTTCTCTTACACACACACACACACACACACACACACACACACACACACACACACACACACGAGAGGAATACACAGAGGTACATATACATTACTAGAGGTCAAATACCCAGAAATTGATAGAAATAATCTAGAGAGGAGGAATTGAAAATTCCAATTAAACACAGCTTTGTGGAAGAATTCTGTAAATGGGTGTTTAATCTCACAAATAAAGACTGTGATGGTTTAATTCTATGTGTCAACTTGACTTCATGCCCAACTATCTGGTTAAACATTATTCCGGGTGTTTTGTGAGGGTGTTTTTGGATGACGTTAACATTTGAATTAGTAAGCTGAGGAAAGCAGATTGTCTTCCTGGTGTGGATGGCTCTCACCCAATCTGTTGACAGGCTGAGTGGAACAGAAAGCTCCATAGGGGAACTTTGACTGCTTTTCTGGCTCTCCTGTGACCTTGCCTCGCTGGCTCCCCTGCTTTCAGGCATGGACTTAGGCAGGAACCTTCTATAGTAGCTCTCCTGTTTCTCAGGACTACAGATTTGCCCTGGAACCCTCCATCAATTGCCCTGGTCTTCATCTCACCAGATGCCTATACTGGGACTTTTTGTAAAACCTGTGAACCCATTCCTCACAGCCCCCATCTCCTTCCTAGTACTCACCCTCAGACACACACTCACACTGAATGTTCTGTTTCTCTAGAGAACCCAGACTGGAACCTAGAGAACTCTGGAGAAGCAGAATGTTAAGTGTAAGTGTTCTTCATGGTTTGAGGGCTTTCTGGAATTGGCTCTCTTGTTTGAGTAAATTTAAAGATTTTAGTAACTGTTTCCAATAATAGAATACTAATCATCCATGACAATGGAAATACGTGAATAACTTTACTATCTATTCCTAAACAAGAAGCAAGGTCAAATATGGTTGTTTGGATACATTTTAGCATGCTCAGAAGACTGGTAAGGTTATCAGAACTAATTGGTTCTTTTGATGTCATGGGACACTGCAGATAATTCCTCTTTGAAGAAAATTTTGGCCTGCTACTAGGCCCAGTCAAGATGAAGTTACCATGTGTTCTGAGGTACCTACCACTCACTGGCTATTGCCTGAGCCACAAAGTCATAAAACTAAGCAATACTCCACCAGATAGAAGTGGACTTCACATGATAGAGCCAGAATAGACCCCGAAAGCATGCCTAAGTTGTGTGGAGAAGTAGCCCAAATCCCCCATGTACCCTACTCCTGTTCACTATCTTCTCTCTCCTAGCATAGACCTATAGTCTCCTGGATGGTACCCTGTAAGCCACATATAATGCAGGCACACATGACAGTAGACAGCTTCAGCACTCCAGTCCCTTTCTGTTACATCTCCAGAGGACAACTGTGAAGAGACAGAGACCTTTAAGCAGTGCGCGGGATTGTTCACTTTGCTTGTAGATAGAAATGTCATGAAATGAAGAGGAAGTACAAGATGTTGCCTCCCACAGACATGCCTTACATACAAACCAAAACAAGTCATCTCTCTCCACAAATCTGCTGTTCCTGTTAAGTTCCCATCATTATGCATCATTAATAGGTTACAATCAGGCATAGTTCTGGCTCCTTCAAATAAAGCAGAATGTTATTGTAAACTAGCTGGTATTTTTTAAAAAGTCCAAATTTCAATGGCTTTAATCAATGAGTATTTCTTACATCAATGCCCAGGAAAGGTCACTGTGGCAGGAGGGATTGTGGAGGGTCTTCATTTATCATTGTCATTTAAGGACATAAATTTCTTCCAAAAGTTGAAGAGATATGAGAAGAAATAAGGAGTTGCAAAGATGTTTTTATACAACAGGCTGGGAGGATGGCCACACTTATAGGTAATCTACTCATTCTATCTACAGTTCATATCTGGAAATCTGTCTTATAACTTCATCCAGCTGAAGAGAAGATGGAATATGTAATTCCAAGGGAAGGCAGAGGGATAAGAGGGAGGAGAGTAGAAGAAAGAAGAATGGGAGAAGTGAGGAGGGGAGAGGAAGAGATGGCTGATTTAAGAATCTAGATAATACTAAAAACCAAGGTGAGCTCTGCATGTAGCTCAAACTCTACTGCAGGAAAAGAAAATAGGAAGAAAAAGACATGACACCATAGCAGCTTGTGATTAACATTGTGAGTATATGCTGGAGAGAACCTGGAAGTGTTACAGTCATTCTAAGAACCGCCCCCTACACACAGACACACACACACACACACACACACACACACACACAGCGTGTGCATTTTGACGTCTCATGGAGTTGATTAAGAGGTAGCACTCTCCTCTTAGTAGCGCTCAAAACAATTACCTGTTACTAATTTTCTTAGTGTTCTCTTGCTGTTGTCATAAAGTATATACTTGGTGACTTATAAAGAAATGCACTTTACTTCTCAAGGGTTCTGGAGGCTGGCAAGTCTAAGATCAAGACAACAGAAAGTTCTAGTAAGGCCCTATTCCCCTGTTCACTGTAACTTACCTGTTAGATGTGGGGACAGCCTCTGGATTCCTCTTATTCCACTGATGAGGGGGTCATATCTTGTTTGTATCACTTGCCAACAGTGTAATTCCTCTTCAGAATTAAGATCTGAGGGGACCACTCAAACCACGTCACACACAAGACATTAAGATGCTTCCTATGGGAGCTAAGGAGACGACTTGGCAAGTAAGAGCAGCTGCTGGTCCTTCAGAGGACAAGGATTCTGTACCTGACATGCACATGGCAGCTCACAGCTGCCTGTAATTCCACTTCCAGGGGTCAGACGACCTTCTCTGGATTCTTTAGGCACCAGACAAAACACCACATTTATTTAAAAGTAAAATACAAATAATTTAAAAAATATGTTGTATTAGTTAGGTTTTCTACCACTGTGATAAGACACAAAGACCAAAAGCAACTTGGGGGAGGAATTGATTTATTTCACCTTACACTTCCACATCACAGTCCATCACTGAAGGAAGCCAGGGCAGGAACTCAAGGCAGAGATCTAGAGGCAGGGACTGATACAGAAGCTATGGAAGAATGCCACTTACTGGCTTATTCTTCATGGCTTGCTCCACTCACTATCTTATACCACCCAGGACCAACAGCCCACAGGTGACACTGCCCTCCCCCATCAATCATCAATCAAGAAAATGCCCACAAGCTTACCCAGAGGTCACTCTTGGGGAGGCATTTTCTCACTGTGGTTCCCTTTTCTCAGATAACTTCAGCTTGTGTCAAGTTGACAAACAATGAACACACAGAGAGCAGTCACAGAAAGTCTTTCTCCAATGGCTTCATCGGAGACTTGAATGCAGAGGGGAATGCATCAGACATCAGAGGGAGGAACAGAAAGACTTGTGTAGATGTAGGAGAGAGAGCAAAGGCCATAGAAGAAAAAATGCTTGGACCCAGAGAGCCAGCAGAAGTGTCCTGGTACAGATGTGTCCTGGCCACACAAGCAGGTATGGATGATAGAAGGTGGGGTAGGGACGGATGTAGGTGAGCTGTGAAGCATCCAGGTGATCCGCGGCCTTCCACAAATTGTTCCACTTGACTGAACCTCCACTTCTCAAACTGTGAAATAAAGATAAAAACACCTGTCCCATAGGCATATGTGAAAACGAGGCAGGAAAAGTCATAAAAGAAACAGTAGCAATAGGACACACATGTCTCTCCTCCTTCCCCTACATGGGCACTAATCCAGAACTCCTTTAACAAAATAGTGGACGTTGCCTATTTCTCTAAAATAGTATAAGACTTCAGCTTATAAGCTTCAGTGTAAATCTCCATCTATTCAAGCATAGTGCTTTCTATTGGCAACAAAAGCTGTACATACTGCTGTCTGGATATCTTTCTTAAAATAAGTTGTCTGGATGGATCTAGAAAAAATCATCCTGAGTGAGGTAACCCAGACTCAGAAAGACAAATATGGTATGTACTCACTCATAGGAAGATGCTAGATGTGGAACAAGGATGACTAGACTGCTACTCACATCACCAGTGAGGCTACCTGGAAAACGGGACCCCAAAAAAAAGACACGGAGAAATGGACAAGATCTACATGAATAGCCTGGTCATGAGTGGGAACAATGAAGGGCGACAGTCGAGGGAAAGAGTGGGAGATCCTAGCTGGATCAAGAAAAGAGAGGGAGAACAAGGAATAGGAGACCATGGTAAATGAAGACCACATGAGAAGGTGAGAAGGGGAGGAAGCAGAGAGCTAGGGAGGCCCACGGAGATCCACAAAGATACCCCCTCAAAAGACTGCTGGCAATGGTCGCGAGACGGCAGGAACTGACCTACTCTGGTGATGGGATGGCCAGACACCCAAATAGTGGTGCCATAAACCCCATCCAAGGACTGAGGAATCTGAAGGCAGACATCCACGGCTGGGCCCCTGGTGGAGCACTGGGAGTCTAATTAGTGAGTAAGAAGAGGATTAATATGAGCGAGAATTGTTGAAGCCAAGGTTGGATAAAGCACCAGGACAAATAACCAAATGAATGGAAGCACAGGATCTATGAACCAAAGGCTGAGGGGCCCCCAACTGGATCAGGCCACCTGAACGGGTGAGACAGTCAGTTGGCTTGATCTGTTTGGGAGGCAGCTGTGCATTGGTGCCAGGTCCTGGACTCGTTGCATGAGTTGGCTGTTTGAATCCTGGGACTTATGCAGGGACACTTGGCTCGGTCTGGGAGGGGGGAATGGACCTGCCTGGACTGAGTCTACCAGGTCAACCCCGGTCCTCGGGGGAGACCTTGATCTGGAGGAGGTGGGAATGGGGGGTGGGCTGGGGGGAGGGGTGGGCGAGAGGGGGAGAACAGGGGATTCTGTGGCTATTATGTTGAACTGAATGGTGTTGTAAAATAATAATAATAATAATAATAAAACCAAAAAAAATAAGTTGTCAAAGGAAGACTCTGTGCACAACTGGATAGAGTCCAACTTATCAACAACAAGAGAAACACTCATTTTCTACTTTTCTTTGTATATATGTATATGTATAAACTTGACAGAAGAGGCATAAGAATGGAAATATGGCTAAATCTTGAGAGGCTCTCCCATGTCTGTAGAAATTGTAGTTCAGATTTTCTGTGGTGTCCCACCTTAGTCTTTCCTCTTCAGCTGTTGATTTTAATCATGACAAAAAAGTTGGTGTTAAAAATCCAATGTTTTAGCCCATTGGACTACTAACCCGGAGACTAGGATGTGGGGCTGGGGATAAGCACATCTAAGTAAGCCTGTTCTGCTCCATGAGATATTCAGGTACTATCAAGTACTAGGTCACATTTCAATCTTTTGTTTCACATGTTTTGTTGTTTGTTCTTTGACAATTACACACATTTATATAATGCATACTGATTACTCTCTATCCCCTCATCCTTTCTTATCAGCAGGTATACAGCTGTAGCAAACAGTTTCCTCTCTCCCTGCATATACCAGTGGTGAACAGTTTGGCATTAAGGGGAAGGCCCACTCCATCCACATCTGTTGATAGACCTATTCTCTCCTGCAGAAACTGGTGCAGGTATCTGCAGCTGCTGAGTTTGTGATTGCAATGGTTGCATCATGCCCAGAAGGCACGTCACTACTGTCTCCCAATCTTCTGCGCTTGCAGTCTTTGTTTGCTTTTCTGCAATGTCCCTTGAGCCTCAGAAGGAACAGTATAAATGTCTTCTTTGGAGCTGAGTACTCACCCATCACTTATTCTCAGCACCTTGTGCAGCCAAGTGTCTCTACATTCATCGCTGCTCATTGGAAAGAAATGGTTCTCTGATTAAGGCTAAAAATAGAATTTGTCTGTGGGTATAAGCATAAATATTTAGAAGGCAGCTTGACAAAATGTCAATTGAGGTAAATGACAGTGTTCAGTGTCACCTGTAGGGCCTGTGTAGTGGCACATACTAGTAGGATATGTTTAATGGTTGGGAGTAGGAGGATTGCGCTTCAGTTTTCCTTTGCCCATTTTCAGGGCCATAATCTTTTTCCTGGCTCATCTGGTTTGGAGGAGGTCTCATGTTCCAAAGACTTCTTATATTCAAGACTTGGTCTCCAGTTGGTGAGGCAATTGAGAGATGACTGGACCAAGATAGTGGTAAAGACATCAATGGATGAACCATTGAATTAGCTAATAGCTGAGCTGATTATTAAGGGATTAAGACTGATTCAGAGAGTAAACCACTGGGAGAATGCTTCTGAAGGGTATATTGTGTCTCCAGACATTTCTGCTTTCTTTGTTTCCTATGCAGTATGAGGTGAACAATTTTGTCTTGCCCCAGACTCTTCACTGTGATACTCTGCCTCTGTATTCAGGCTCAGAAGCAATATAAACAAATATTGTTGGCCTGGGGAACTCTGAATTGATGAACTAAAATAAATGATCACTCCTTTAAACTGTTTGTCTCAGGCATTTTGTCATAGTTATGGAAAACTAACACATGCAAAGCTGTACATAAGCAGTAACTCTGAACTATACAACTTCTTTCAAACTCAGCCCTATACCTAGCTAGAGGGGTCTATGGGGACCCTCTGAATGTTCTTTACTCTATTACCCACTAAAAACTTAAAGAGTACCTGGTATATACAGTATATACACATCACAAATACAAAACAAAGTCACCATCTGGCATCCATTTACCAAAGCTACATTGTGTCATGAATTGTACTGGGGACTTGAGACTATAATTTCTTATAAAAATTGATAACTGATTTCACATAGTTCACTGCTTATAGGAAGAACACTTAAAAGGGGCAATAATGCAATTTTATGCACCCAGAATAGAGGTGCAACAGTGGGGTGTAGGGAAAAGACTGAGGTGCAATGATCTCGTCTTTTGATCTATTTTTAGAAGTGTTTGCAATAGAGAAGGATTTCTTACCATAAGGAATACTTTAGCTGAATTAACATTCAAGGGGTGAACTGAGTTCATTGCCTTTCCTTCTCTTCCTTTAACGTATGGGATGATTATATGAACTATAGAAAGATCTGCCTCAGTCCCAGAGGAATTAGGAAAGAAAGTGTTCCTGTGTTGGAAGATAGGAGACAGGAAATGGGGACCCACGCAGCCTGGCTCACCCTGCCAAGCCATTTAGCTTTTTAACTTATGTGCCTGTGAAGCAAGGAAGATACACTACATGGCCTCTAATGTCCTTTCCTTGTCCAGTGGTTTCTGACAGGCTGTCCTGGTGCCGAGCAGATGATATCCACAGAATGTGGAAGACAGGGGTGTGCCTGTCTCTATGCCGAGTGGCCTCTCTATAGCTCAGCTGGCAAGAGTCTTGTCATTTGCTTTCCAGCCTGGCAAACCTATGTTCATTATGAGAAGAGTTGGTGCTGTTGAAATCCAGGTTCTCTCAATGCATTAAGCCTTTGATATCCATTACTTGTGGGAAAAAGGTAATGAGCATGCTATAAAATCACAGACCAAAATACAAATGTATAGTTTAACAGCATCACTGCCTTCTGGTGTGAACGACCACAAGTCATGAATAATTTTGATGAAATCTACTTGGATATCCTATTGAAGGAACTTCTGATGGTCTATACCCACAGATGAATATTAAAACTTAAGTTCCAAATTGTCATCATATATTCTATTTCTGTTCTGATGAAGGCTCACATTAGATGTTGGACTCTGACACAGGAATCCTGTGATTATAATCATTAACAAAACTACCAAGGCTTACTTAGTCTCCTTACCTACAATGTTTTCTTATTTTCCACTTTAGTTAAACCATATTTTAAATGTATTACTGTCTGACTGAACTTTCCCTAACAACGTGAATACTAAAACATTTCTGTGAGATACAATTGCAGAAATGCTTATACATAACATTAAAATAGTAGAATAAACCAAACTGCTAATGAAGTCTAAGGTTAAAAAATGCATGTATGTGTATGAGCCTGTGTGATTTCATTTTCATCAGGTACATGTAGGAGACTATAGAGGACAGAAGAGAACATTGGATCCCCTGTAACAAGCAATAAAAGTGGTTATGGGCTGCCATATGAGTGCTGGAAACCAAACCCAGTCCTCTGCAAGAGTGGTAAGCACTAACTGCTGAATCACCCTTCAGCCCCACAATAGATGGTAAATTCTACACTTGTAATCAGACAGAAAACACTGAGGCCCATGAATGTAGGGAAGGGAAGGGAAAGTCTGGACATTTTTCTAGCATTCCTAATTTAATTTATATATTAAAATGAGATACCATAATTTTGCAATTGGATGAAAGGAGACATTAAGTTCATGTCCTAGCAATGCCCTGATCTGATGACTGCACCGTGAGTTTCATTATGCCCTTTTCACAGTCTTTTAAAACATACTCCATAAAGAAATGTTTATGCACATTAATTTTAAATGACTGATCAATTTACTCCAGAGCATTTTTATGATATGCTGCACAGCCTAGTAGATTAAATTCCTGTTTCTCACTTTAACATGGCCAACTGCTGAAGGATGTACTTCAAGATGAAAGGAAAATTGTTTTAGATAACGTGTAATATTAAAGGAGAAAGGTGAAATACAGGCAAACGAAGGAGGATAGTTTGTCTAGTGAAAACTAAAATGACTAAGACTAAATTATTGCCCACTGCATGGACTTACATGTCTTAACTTTGGGCTCCTGCCACCAATTTATCACAAAACATTCTTTCCCTTAAGAAGGAGAAGGAGGGAAGAGAGACAGGAAGGAAGAGGAGGAGGAGCAGGAGGGAGAGGAAAGGAGCCGAGGTCAAGAGAAGAGAAGGAGAAGGATAAAGAGAGGAGGAGGAGAGGACTTGGAGGATGAGGAGGAGGAATGAGAGGAGGGGAGGAAGGGAGAAGATTAGGTTTTATTTTTGGCTTTTGAATTTCTTGTTCTTGTGTTCTGGTTTGGTTCTGTTGTTGCTGCTGCTGCTGTTGTGATTTAAAAAACTGATGAAATGTAAGATGAATTGCTAAATGGTCTTATTAATTAAAAAAAACAGAGCCAGATATTGGGGTGAAACTGAAAGATCAGAGAAACAGAACAAGCCACAGCCAACCTCACCTCGCCAAGCCCTCAGCTGATCCTGTTTCCTCAGACTGAAAGCCTCTGAGTCCTCACCTGAATGGATCTCAGCTGAACTGCTACTAAAATGCCTAAAAGCTTAAAAAGTCTCTAGTTCCTGGTCCTTACACCTTATATACCTTTCTGCTTCCTACTATCACTTCCTGGGATAAAAGGAGTGTGTCCTTCCCAGTAATGGGATTAAAGTTGTGTGCCACCATGCCTGGCTCTGTTTCCAGTGTGGCCTTGAACTCACAGCCTCTGGAATGCTAGGATTAAAGGTGTGTGTGTCACCACTGTCTGGCCTCTATGTCTAATTTAGTGGCTGTTCTGTTCTCTGACCCCAGATAAGTTTATTAGTATGCACAATATATTGGAGGGACACAATATATCACCACAATGAAAAATAACTTACTTTATGGATTACAGTCTATCCTCTATAGTAGCCACTGTTAGAACTCAGGGCAGGAACTTGGCAGGAAGTCAAGTAGAAACCATGGAGGAATGCTGCCTCCTGACTTGCTCCCTCTGGCTTGCTCAGCCACTTTTCTTATACAGCCCTGGACCACTTGCCTAGGAATGGTACTGACCACAACAGGCTGGCCCATTCTACATCAAACATTAATCACTGTCCCACAGAGTTGCCTAGAGACCACTCTGATGGAGGCAATTCTTCTGATGATGTTCCCTTTTCCCAGGTGGTTCTGGTTTATGCCAAATTGATAGACTCTAACCAGCAAACCTTGGACTCAGGAGATAAAAGGATTATATAAAAAAAATGTAGCCCATGGCAATTCTAGGTAAAGATTAAAGATTAAAATATTGGCTGAAGAATAATCAGTGTTTGTAGGTTTAGGTCATTAGGGGAGGTAACTCTGCTTAACAACTCAAGTCCAAATAACTTTAGAAAGTCTACTCCCCAGTTATAGGAAACCCTGGGAAGCAGCAAGACGTCCTAATTCCTTGGTTCCCCCATTGATATCCAAGAAGACCAGAAGATGCAATGAGGTGCCATGAGGACACTGTGGGAACTCCTGGAGTAGCTGTAACTGTAATTCTCAAGTCCATGTCCAGTCTTGTTGCTCGGAGACTCCTTCACCATTCTCCTTGCATTAAAATGGGAAAAGCTGTGTGCAGATGAGTTTGTAATTGGAGGTGAGGCTATACATGGTCTAGTTACATTTATCTTTAAGCAGAGGTCGAAGGAGATATTTGAAAGTATTTGTGAGTAGAACAAGAATGAGATCCTGCAGAGAAAGTTTGGCTTGTGTACTATAAAGGAGGTTGTGTTGGCCTGCATACTTAGGCATTTTCTGTAAACAGTTTATACCTGCTGATTCTCCACAGACATCTGTTGACATAGATAATGAATCAAGCATTTCTTCTAATCTATCATGCCGACGACCCTCAGCTGTGTGTGTGTGTGTGTGTGTGTGTGTGTGTGTGTGTGTGTGCTCATTTGCATCCTAGAGAAAGTTTTAAGGCAGATTGTGGTTTAAATATTTCACACATATTACTTGCTTATTTACCATAGTGGGAGAATCATGGGAGTTAAATTTCCCAGTGATCTAATTTGGGTTGGGAACTAGAATCCTCAACTGTTATTATTTCTACCCATCACTTAGCTTCCTCAAAGGGACAATAAAATTGGCACAGGGGCCAAGTTTGAGCTGGACTCTCCAGAGATACTTGGTAGCAGAACTTGACCCACACTGAAAGACATGTGTCAAGTAGAACAGTGCCTGGCTTGGGAAACCCGTGGGTAGACTAAGCCTATGTTGGAGATGCCAGAGCGAATGCAATGTCTAAACCAGGAAACAGGATTTGTTATAGTGACAGATTCAAAAATGGAAAGAAATAGGTCTCAGCCTGGAAGAACACCCCCAAGACTATAAACATAAGTGAAATAATCCGAAGTCATCCTCAGAAGTGGGCAAAAGTACAGTGACATGTAAAGGGAAGGACCAGAGGGACCACATAAGAGGCTTGTTCAAAGTGATTCGTGAGTCCAGAAGGACCAAGGAAGAAAAGTAGCTCCAGAGATCTAGGACATATTACAGCATACTCTACTCAGTTCATTCTGGTACTGGAAATGGAAGGGAAGCAGCTGACACAAGAGAGGTCCAATATCACGTCACAGTGAGAGTCAAGACAAGCCAGGAAAGAATGGTATTCTCCTGTTTAAGCTCAGAGTAGAGGAGTTCATGATGAGTGTTCCCTGTATGGCGAGCAGGCTTTGTTGTCAGTATTGATGGGTTCATCATCACCTGCAGGATTGGAGAAGAACACCTCTCCACGTATCTGGGAAGATGTTTTCAAAGAAGATTATCAGAGAGGAAAACCACCCTGAATGCGGGTTGGTATTACAGTATGGGCTAAGGGCCCAGCCAGAATAACATTGAGGAGTGGAGCCGGCAGAGCACTGACGTGCTATTTATCTGACTCCAGCTTGTCATGATGTAGGCTGCTTGCTCCATCATGCCCTTCCCACCCTAAATACAGATCCTACAAAACTCTGGGCCAAAATGAAACTTCCCTTGCTTAAAATATTTGTTAGGAATTTTAATAACAATAACAGATGGCTTGCTGTATGCCATAGTGGTCCACAGTCATGACCTCAGAATTGGAGCTGAAGATGGTGATCTGAGCATTGAGCGGGTAACATTCAGGTTAGTGTTTTCCTAATTGAGAACAGCAAAGACTAGGAGCCAGACAGAGGACAAAAGACACCTCATAAGATAGTTCACCCCCTTGGCAGGGGACATACCTTCAAAAATGGTAAAATAAGTCTGAGGATTGTCAACAACCAAATGACTGAAAAAGTGGATGACTTCCAGAGGCTTCAAGGCAGAAGAGCGGGAACACTGACTCTTCCATATCTGTTCTGAAGAAATTGAAAGAAAGACCCCCAGGGGAGATCTTCCCTCAGGAGAGACCCCAAACCCAAGGAACACACCGAAACCACAGATCAGATGCAAACAGCAAGAGGGTTTATTTAGATACACAGGTACCTGGGGCGAAGTCTCTCGGAGGACTTGCGCGCCTCCCTAGGGCAAGGGGGACTTTTTATAGGATCCCAGGGGCAGAGGCGCGGTTACAGAAGCGAGAAGCATAGTTACAGGGCTCCTATTGGTTGTTTCAAAGAAGGCCAGGGTGAACTTGGGGTCGTATGTATGTGGCTGACTTGGCCTTGCCCAGGGTATAGTGGGTGTTTTTCCAGCCCAGCTGCTTATTCCTCAAGGCCAGGGGGCCAGCCATAAAATATCCTGATTTGACTCAACTGTTTTTCTCCCAAGGCCGCCGACCACAGTTATCTCTCTCTCTCAAGGCCGGATGGCTGACCATAGTTATGTCTCTCTCAAGGCTGGATGGCTGGCCACAGCTGTGAACTCCTGTTTTTCTGATTCCTTCAGAATGGCGTTTCTTAGGCTAAGTTATTGGGACTGGGGGGGGGGGCATTTCATCGTCCCAACGCCCCATATCCTCATAATGGAGTGGGGGTCTTTCAAAATATTCAAAAAAGATTAAGTGTGTTGAGTAAAACATTTTGAAACTCTTAGTGCAGCTCAAGTTACAAGACAAAAATCGCAAACCCTCCCTCCTTCCTTCTTGATTGGTCTGTACAGTTCAGGTTTTTTCTCCTTGTGAATATAAAAACAAATACACTAAGTAGGCACACTCTCATGGCGTGAATTTCATTTCTTCTAAATGGGAGCTTTTCTAGTGGTGAAACTATAATGAAATGGTTTCTTCCCTTTAAAATAAACCATAATAATTTGAGAAGGAGGTAAATTTAAAAGATGTAAGAAAATTGGGGAACTGAAGAAGATTGTTGCATAATGTCCTGTAAATTGTTCAAGGCTTCCATTGGGAGAGGACTGGGACTCGCCTGAGAGTCTTGTTGATAAGGTATGTGTTACAGCTTGAATCTGAAATATACCAACAGGTCCATGCTTTGAAGCTTCATCCCAGTGAAGCAGGGGGGGGGGGTTAACTTGGGGGTGGGGTCTAGCTTGAGGAAGTACATCACTGGGGGAAGGGCCTTGGGGCATGTTCTCTAGTCACCTTCTGTTGCCCTCTTTGGAGTAAGGTGTTTCCTTTGGCCACACTCTCCTGATGCCAGGATGTCTTGCTCAAGCACGAGACCACACGGACATAAACAGTGCAGCCAAGTTCCCCCTCCCCACTGTGTTTTTTCAAGTGTTTTGACCACATTCACTCAGGGACTAATGGACCACGAGATCTCCTCTTGGCTGAGATGGGGCCCTGGTTAGGCGTTTTGCTATCTGAAATAAAATACAATTTTTTCATTTATTGAAAATAGATTTTTTTCTCATACAATATATTCTGATTATAGTTTCCTCTCTCTACTCCTCCCAGTTCCTCCTCACTTTCCCTCCCCTCTGGATTTACTCCATTTTGATCTCATTAGAAAAGAACAGGCTTCTAAGAGATAACAACCCAACATGACAAAATAAAATACAATAAGATGAAGGAAAAATATTTTTAATATTCTCAACTTAAAATAGAAAGGTTCTTTGTTGGGGGGACTAAAATGTTACAAACTTCAAGTCTTTCCAGATGAATAAGGTAAGGGGTAGAAATGTAACTGTCTAACAAAACTAAAAAGTTGCTGTTCCATGCCCTCTTTCTTCAGCTGATTTTTCCCCACACAAGTGACTTCTGGGATGGATGAAATGGGTTAATTTGCTGGGTTAGATTTTAGAGGGAGTTATGCAGCTTATGTAACTGGCTCTCAGCAAATTCAGTGAGTGATGTTCTTTGTGGCAGCTCTGTGCTGTAATGCAGAGTACTCAATATAATACAATTAAAAATTAATACTCTCTAGTCAGGTTGCTTGAGGTCAATTTATCTTAGTCTCTGGGGGAAGGCAGATTAAAAGAAAAAGAACACAGAAAGTTATATTTTAAAAATGATTGGACTTATTCCAATCTGGAAATCAGATTATATAAACAGTAATTCTGATTACCATGATGGTATAATGAGAAACTGTGGCTTGTGTGGCCCTGGCAGCCACCCTACTCCAGGACTATTAGTGGAGAGTGTGGATTTCTGCATTTTCCCGCTGGAAAGGCAATGCTGGCTCTCAGTCCCTCAGATTCACATCTCATTGAAAGAAGAGGAGGTTGAAACTCCCCACTAGACTGAGATGCAAGTTGTCCTTTGGCTGACTATAAAATAGGTGACTCTTATCAAGAAGGGCCCTTAAATGTAGAGAAAGGGGATAGACAAGGAGGAGGCAGAAAGTCAATAATAGAGGACTAGACTAGATGCTCCTGACTGGAAGAGGACCATAAGACATGGAATGCAGGAAGCGTCTAGAATCTGAAGAAACAAGGAAAAGCACTCTATTGGGAGCCACCTAGTAGAACACAGCAGACACCTGGGGAGAGTGGGGTCAGACCTCTTGTTGCGGGACCAGAGCTCTACAATCATAAGCTATAGAGTTGAAGCTACTAAGTTTGTGATCATTTAACACCTCAGTAAGAGGAGACCAAAGTAATTTGTTAAAACAAAAGCCTTTCAGCATTCATAGGGGACTTCTATTTTTAAATACAAAAACCTCTGCTTGAGTATAAGTTCCTAGGGCTGCAACGTAAGAAAGGGACCAGTGAGCTGTAGCTGGGTGGTATTCTTCCTGTGATCATTGTTTTATATTTCTTTGTTTTGTTCATTCATTTAATACAGTGTGGATAGAAATGGGCTGCCATCATCATAAAAAAGGAAAAGTGGGCAAAGCAGTGAGGGAGTTGTCAGTTTCTGTCCCCTTCACTGGTCTCTGGATGGTGCCACTTCCTGTTTCCATGGGTAAGAATGCCTTTGCAAGCCTCCCAGTCTGGTATCTGCTCAATAGACTCTTGTGGTGAAGGAACTAGTGTGTGCTTGATTTGTTCTTTGTAGGAAAAAAAACAAGTTGCCAGGGAAGAAAATTAAGCATGTGCATTTTAAAAGCATGAAGGCATATTGATTCATTTACCTTCCCTCAACATCTGGAGCCAAGCATACAAGGACACACATGCTTTGCTGGGTGGGGACATGCGTTGTCACCACCAGCAGAGCCTACCCCTTGACCTGTGTGGCTGCATAGCTTTGTGAGGCTGCAGCCCAATTCATTTGATAATGGCAATTAACAAATCTGGGCTTTGCTGACTACACAGTTCAGCAGCACAGCGTGGAGGGAAGGCCGCTGGGAACTTCAGGCCTTGCCAATAAGCTGAAGTAACTTCAAAGTAGAAACTGCTTTCCTTGAAAAAGCTACACAGTTTGTCACTTATGTGTGTAAGATCCCATTCTTTTCTCACAAAGGTCCTTAAAAAAAAAACTTGCAAGTACTCAATTGCAAACCCAATTGCTACTGTGTGGGAAAGTGACAGGTGCTGCCATGGGACTTGACTGGAAGGGAGTGTCCATCTAGCAAGCCTGCCTACTAACATGAGAAGAAGGAAAAACTCTGAGCTATAGGACAACATTAGAAATATTCTTCATTGA
Organism: Peromyscus maniculatus bairdii; assembly: GCF_049852395.1. Classification (NCBI taxonomy): domain Eukaryota; kingdom Metazoa; phylum Chordata; class Mammalia; order Rodentia; family Cricetidae; genus Peromyscus; species Peromyscus maniculatus. The sequence continues at coordinate 6,854,523 of NC_134857.1, read as the reverse complement.
TTTTACTTTTGGTAAAAGAAAAGTGTACTGATCATTTTTCAAAGAAAATTTGTCACTGTCACTGACGTGAAAGGGAAGAATACTGAATAAATTTATATACACTTTGGCGAAGCAAGTGGGCTTCTACTTAGAACAGCCCATACTCTTCATTCTGTGAAGTCACTTGCCCAGACCATAGGGTAAGCATAGAGCTCCATTGTTTTCTGATGATCTAAGTTTGAACAGAGAAGGAAGACAACCTAGAGGCATAGAGAATCTGTTCTTCAACTTGTTTGTTCACAAATTGGTTTTTAACTTCTCTGATTGTGCCTGCGTATCAATGTTATATCTGGACCAGGGAAAGCTCCAGGTATTTTACAGAACAGAGATGATGGACAAAGCTCTTCCTTAGCCATGGAAGTGTAGGAGACAAATTCCATTGAGAACATGACCCGACTTTAGAATAATTACAACAAGCGTTCATAGTTTAAGAAGTTTATTTGAAACTTCCCACGCAGCTCTCGAGTCTACAAATCTTGTTATATATTAATAGTTTCTTACTGGGCAGCCCTGGATATGCATTTTAAGAAGCCAAAAAGCAATAAGAATGCTTATTTTTCTATTTCAACCCATGTGACTCAGGCTAGCTGGTTGCACCGTCCATTTCTGTGGTGATGGTGAGTTTTAAGGAGTGGGCATGTGACACCCTCAACATTTTGCTTGTATTCCTATCAGTAAGGCAGTCTTTGCAAAAGCCCAAGCAGAGGTACATGACTGTGACTCTGGCCACCATGAAGGAACCCAGTCGAGGTTAAAACTGGCACAAGGACAAAGTCAAAAGAAGTCACAACTTCAGGAACTTCTGGGTCAGGTGAGACATTTCAGTTTTCTGAGCATCGCCTTACTTAATAAGTTGTATTGGGTCACACTTCTGTTATCTACAAACCATCTTGCTAGTTTTGACTTGTGATCAAAGGGTCTACATGACCCATTTAAAAAAAAATGATAAACTCTCTGGGGCTCATATTCAACTTGAACTACCTTCTGATAAGCCCATCGGGTAAGTTCGAGAGCAAGGATATTTAAGCGGCTTTAGGATGAGTCCTCCTGGTCAGGTTGTTTTTGTATTGTCCATTCAAATGTGAGAACGTAAAAGGTATCACAAAATTGATGGTTTTATCCTTAATGTAGCTAACGTGGGGCTTTTTGTCCTGACAATATTAATCGACAAATTTGGTTTCTTAAGAAGTTAGAATAATAAAAGCAGTATTACAAATCTAGAAACAAATGTACCTTTCACTTACTACAACAGATGGCAGTACCCTATATGGGGCCTATAGTACCCATTTACAGGGCAAATAAGTGCAATGCTTCAAGAACTGAGGGCAGAATTACTAAGGAATCGCTTTTTCCTGTGCTAAATATTACACAGAAATGAACAGTGTGGTGTTCACAATGTACAATAACCATGTAAAAGGAAGGGAAAAATGACCCCACACCCGAAAGCTAGAAGACTTTCTGATAGATGCCTCATAGGGAGGCTTCCTGTTTAGTACAGATTGACGATAGGTTTTGAGTATTTGTTGAGGAAGACATTGTGATACATATGTTTTCATTGAGAAAATGAGGCATATTCAAGATAAAAGACAAAAGGATCTTAAAACAAACCTGATGTCTGATGATGCTGTGGGATGTCTTTCTGTATGCTGTGAATATGTGTGGATAATAAGTAAAGCTGTTTTGGTCTCTGGCAAGAAAGCTTAAAGCCAGGTGGGAAATCTAAGCAGAGATACAGAGAGAAGAAGGGCAGAGTCAGGAGAGACATGAACCATTGCCAAAGGAGCAACAAGGTGCCAGCAGACTGGTAAACCAATGGCCATGTGGCAACATATAGATTAGTAGGAATGGGTTAAGATGAAAGAGTTAGCTGGCCAGAAGTTGAGGCCATAGGCCATACAGTTTATAATTATATAAACCTTTGAGTGATTATTTTATAAGCAGCTGTGGGACGGCAGGGCTGGGTGGGACTGGAGAAATTTCCAGTACACCATGACATGAAACTTCAATCTGAAGAGGCTCTCGTCACAGCACTGATGTTGGAACCGTTCTGGGGACCTTGAAGTTTCCTCTGGATTTTGATGGCCAGCCAAAACCTGCAGAGACAGTGGAGGGGGGGATTCATAACTATGAACAAAGATCATGAATAGCAGATTGGCCACCACACAGCTCAAAACCAGCATTAAGACTACATTCAAGACATGGCCCCATTTCAAAGGAAAGTCAACAAATTAGGAAATCAGCTTCTAATTACTAATGCTTATAGAAAAGGGAAGTAGAGCAGAAACGGCAGAAGCAGCACCAGAAAAATGAAAACTCTCCACTGTGACTGAAAAGCCTGTTTTAGGAAACCATAATTGAGTATTTCTTGGAGGTCTAGAAAACATTTTCTGGACTTGTTAGATAATCACTGATCCCAGTGAAAGCAAAATTGCTAAATTTAAGGAAAGATAGAAAGACAAATGCACTGGGAGACATGGGAGGAACAGCAACCATAAACAGACCCTTCCTTCTCTAAGTTGCATGGTCATGCTGTTTTATCACTATAACAGAAAAGTAACTAATACTTTGGGTCTGAGGTGAGGTGTCCCACCAAGATGGATAGAACAAAACTGCTGATGCATGGTAACCAGGAAGTGGGAGGAGGGAGGGAGTCTAGAACACCCTCCAAAAGTACGCCTCCAGTGAACTACTTCCTCCAACTAGGCTTCACATCCCCACAGCCTATTCAACTATAAATTCACCAGTGGATGAATTCAGATCCTAGCCACAAAATCCTGTCCCTTGGCTGATGTGAAGAATAGTGGAGGCTTTCCATGGCAACCAGCTCATATATACTTTACACATAGGACCATTCACACGCATTTTACATGTGTGTGTAACAGTTGTGTTTGTGGGTATGCTGGTCCATGACTGTGTGTACAAAGAACAGAGGAAGACACGGGTGTCCTCTACCATTCTCCACCTTTTCCCTTGAGACTGGAGTGTCTCACTGAACCTGGATCCAGGCCAGTGGCCAAGCAGCAAGCCCTGGGTTGCTCCTATCTGTTCCTCTTCTGTGTAGATGCTAAGGATCTGAGTTAAGGTTCTCACACATGTGCAGCAGAAATTCTTACTCACTGAGCAACCACTCTATCCCAGGAGCTTTCTCGTTCTTAAAACATAAAAAATGAAAGAAAAAAAAGAAAAAAATTATTCTAAAAGTTCAAAAGAAAAGAAAAGAAAACATTATTGGCATAAGCTAACCAAAAAGAACAATATATCTAGGCCAGTGATATTTAAAACATCAAATTTGAAGCAAAAGAAAAATCAGTTTGCACACAAAGGAGGAAAATTCATCCTGCTCAAACCTATCCCATCACACTAAGACGTTCACAAACAATAAATTTATATGTGTAGGGATTTTTTTGATGATTACTTTTTATTTTATTTTGTGTCTGTTAATGTTTATGTGTGAGTATATGCCATGTGTGTGGGTAACCATGGAAGCCAGAAGAGGCCATTGGATGCCCTGGAGCTAGGCCATCCACCCGGGTGGTGGAAATCAAGCTCTCCTGGGATCCTCTGGAAGAGCAGTGAGCATTCTGAACCACTGAGCCATCTCTCAAACCTCCTGTACAGGTTTAAGAAGGAAAAGAAGAGTTGGGATAAAGATTTGATTCCATGGAGGAGTGCTTATCTAGTTGTATGAGAAGCCCTGGGTTCAAAACCCCAGTATGGCAAAAGTAAATAAATCAGTGGGTGAATATTTTTCTGGCTGAAAAAGAGCTTGAGTACTAAAATCTCATGCTGGGAGGACCACTGCTGAGTCTTAAGGGCCAGAAAGCTTAATGGGAGTTTTATGCCTCAAAAAATAGGCTGTTACTAGCAGCCAGAGGACTCAGACATTTTGAAATATTTCAGAGAAATAACCTTAGAAATGATGGGCTGGAGAAATGGCTCAGAGGTTAAGAGCACCTGCTGCTCTTTCAGAGGTCCTAAGTTCAATTCCCAGCAACCACACGGTGGCTCACAATCATCTAGAATGAGATCTGGCACCCTCTTCTGGCATGCAGGCAGAACACTGTATACAAAATAAATAAATCGAGAGAGAGAGAGAGAGAGAGAGAGAGAGAGAGAGAGAGAGAGAGAGAGAGAGAGAGAGAGAATGACACAGTAAATAAGGGAGAGTGCTCAAAAAGCTAAAAAGGAGCTTGAATCTTGATTGAACATTAATTTATAAGAAAATAGGAACCATATGAAATTTATGAGCAGAAAGTAACATTGTTAGCAGATACAGGTCCAGAAGCTCATCTGGAAAACTGATGTCTGACAGACAAGTATTGGAGATAAAGGAAGGCTTTATCCAGTGGCTGAAATGGGGAGAAGGAGCCTAGATGTTACAGACACCAGTCAAGAATCAGGACAGAGAGACTGGCCAATAGCCGGGAGGAAGGGTCCAGTCTTTCTGGAGAAGAGTTGGAGAGTTTCTGGAAACTTGGTGCCATTACCTTAGATTTGTTTCATAACCTGGAGTTTCTAGTCATGGTGGCTGGTCTGTGTCTTTAACCTGAAAGATGGGAAGCAAGAGAGAGACTAGGCATGGGTGTGTCAAGCTAACCTTGTGTTCTGTAATTTGGGGTAAAACATTTCTCTAATGATCAGCATGTCTTTGTACAGAGTTGAGTAGAATCTGTACCAAAGCCTGGGGCAGCCATGGAGAAAGGCATGTTATGAAGATGGAGAAGAGGAGGATTTTTGTTCTTTTCTAATTGGGACTAGACATCTACTGGCCTGTATGAAGAGTCAGGCTTTTCAGCAAAAGTGACCTTGAGGGTCCTAAAATGTAGCCTAGTTCCTGTTATGATCCATTCGGCAGGAGTGTCCCATATACCCTGAAGCTATTGGAAGGCTACATGCTTGCTGCCCGGTTGTGTAACTACAAGCATTAGAGATTTAAGTCAGCTAGCTACATGGAAATGGAGCAAGAGGGTTTATTCAGTTTTTGTCAATAATACCAACAGAGAAAGGCTTTGGAGCAATAGCTTCTTAAGGGTAATCTGTAGAAAATGTTCAGGGAAAGGTGAAAGTATGAGGCTCATGATAAAGCACGAAGTCATGGTAACCTGGTTCTCAACCAATGTGGTAACTATGGGGGCATTTACAAAGAGGTACAGATGAGAATTGTTTTATTTTTGACCTGCTGGGGTTCAGAGTTAACACAGAATGAAACATGGCAAAGGGTGAATGTTCACCAGTGTCAAATAAAGAACCGGAAAGCTGGCATTCACTGAGAATTCACTGAAACCTAAAATCCCAGCTCAGAATTGCTTCAAATTCTAAGCTTTTTGAATTTCATCTTAATGTTGACAAGTAGAAAATTCTGCATCTGACCTTGTTTGGCCACAGCTGAAATACAGGCGTACTATAAATATTGCATAAAATTACCTTTACACACTGTTTGAAACACAAATGAGTTTCAAGTTTAGACAGAGTTAATGCCCAAAATATCTCACTATTTATATGCAAATATTCCAAAATAAGAAAAAAAAATCTTAAATCCACAACTCTCTCATCTCCAGCATTTTCTGTGAGACATTGACAACTGGCTTGCAACTGGACTTCAAATTCTGACCCAAGAGTTGAGCCAGAATTAGTGGGACTATGGTAAAATGCTCTCCAAACTCTACCTCAAAAACATAGCACCTCACTCTTAAACTGTTCAGAGTAGAGGCGTTCCAACTGTGTTATAATGCTAACACTTTAATGAGTTGGAATCCTGAAGGAAATGTGGCAGTGTATCTATAGGAAGAGGTGGTAAACAATCATCACCACAGCGATGTGGGCAAATATCTAAGGGAGCACATGGATGTCATGCTAGAAATTACATGAAAAAAGAGAGAGAGCTAGAGTCAGGGCGGCACAAGAGCAGCAGGCAGCAGATCAGGACTGCTAACCCACAGTCCCTGCAAACCAACTTGACGGTTGCCAGGGAGCTGCCTCCAGCAAGCTGATGGCTTCCCAGAGGTGACCTGAAACCAGCCTCTCACTGGTCAAGTCGAGGAGACGGAATTCCGGGTGTTTTGAATATTGGAATCATCATCTTTGGTGGGCAGGGATTTCGGCAGTTAAAATGGCAATGACAGGCAATGACAGAGAAAGAAACAGACAGTATTAAAATATAAATGTGACAAAGAAAATAATGATGTCATCAACACAGAGATCACCAGAGGGGAGTCTGGTTTGAATGAAATGTGAATTCAAATCTGAACATGTTAAATATGAGGTGACAGGGTAGCCAGGTAGAGATTTATTGCAGGGTTTTGGAAAGCTGGGACTGAAGCCCTCAGGACAGCAACAAGGTTTGGAAATCAGTGTTAAAGATTGGTACCTGAAGTCCTGTGAGCCTATGGGGGAAATAATTCAGACAGAAGACAGTCAACAGCAACAAGCCCCAGGGGCAGCAGAAAGGAAAAAGGCGAGTCTTACAGGAGACTGATGAAATATTTGAGAAGTGTGAAAAGAATCAGAGCAAAGACATCAGCCATGACACCTTTAAACCTAAGAAGGAGGGTATGGTAAAAATAAATAAATAAATAAATAAATAAATAAATAAATAAATAAATAAATAAAAAAATTAAAATACACCAAAAAATTTGTGAAAGCAAAGACTGAGGAGAGTTCACAGTATTGGTTTGGAGAGAGAAAACAGTCACAGTGAACACCCTGGCTAACAGCAGTTTAAACAAAAAAAAGATGCCTGTTCCTTTCTCCCATCTGCAGCCTGGAAGGTGATCCCGCTATACAAGGCTGTCAGCATAGAGCAAAGTGTGTTCATTGCTCCACTGTGCATAGGATGGCACTCTCTTCCGCATGGATTCGTGTTCTAGGAAAACTTGTACGAAAGGAAGAAACAGGAAGGGTGAGAAGAAATCCGTGGGATTTCCTTCATCTTCTGTGGACTATACCTTAGTCATAGGACTGCAACCAGCTGAAAGGGGTCTGCAGCTAAATAGTCATCTGCACAATGAAAATGTAATTGTTCCTAATTTCATTAGAAAATTGTATTGGATCTACCTAAAAATAGATTGAGAATCTAATCACTTCTTCTATATTTCCCTCATTACGAATGCAGCTTACTCTCTCTCACCTCTCTATATCGTCACACTGGCCTTCTCACTGGAAAGTGGATTCCTTAGTGTTTACTTTTAAAACAGTACCCCAGATAAACCTTTGAATCTGTCAGTTGTTCGCTCATTCCTTCACGCAAAACTACCATCGGTTCTTCCAACCCTTTAGGATCCCAGCTATGGTTCTGACAGTGCCCACAGGCTCTGTGTTTTCACTCATGTTACCTGACATGCCCCTGCCCTCACACTCATTCCCTCACTCAGGTTTGCCTGCTTTCTATCAAACACTACAAACACCTTCATATCAAAGACATTTATTGTGACTGTTCTTTCTGAGGGAGAACATCCTTCTCCCAGATGTCCACTGGCTCTTCTGTAGGATCAGCAATAGCTGTTTCCCATTACTCTCCTGTCTTACTCCATTTTCTGCCTCAATTAGTAAAATGCCACGAACTGAATAAGTTTTGCATAAAAAAGTGCATGGCTGTAACATGGGGCTTCTCACCATGTCAAAAGATGGCACCAAGCCATGACACCAGTGGATGTAAACTGGTGAGAGAAGGAAGCCAAGCCTTCTGTAAGCTTTATAACTGACCCACTCCCGGGAGAATATCTCAGCCCACTGATCAGAGTGCTGTCCATGACTCTGCTTACAGATCCCAGCTCTTGGCATTGTTGTGCTGGAGTCAGATTTCCCATACCTGGACCTTGGCAGACATATTCAGACCACAGCAGCCTCACTCCTTAGGACAGTGGTCCTCAACCTTCCTGATGCTGTGGTGACTGCCAACTGTAGATGTAACAGTCTTATTAAAATAAGAAACACAGAGCCAAATGCAGAGTTAAAAGCCCAAGAGGTCAGAGCAGTAGCTGAGAGCTAAAAACCCTTTCTTACCCCTCACTGCCACTGCTGTCCTTCCCCTCAGTAAAGAGACCTGCTTCCTGTGTGTCTGTCTTTTTATTGACTTTCTGTTCTGCCTTCTCATTGGTTGTAAACCCAGCCATATGACCTCCTCGTCACTGTCTGTCTATACAGACCTCTAGGTCTCTATGGCTGGTATTGAGATTAAAGGCATGTGTCTCCATGCTGGCTGTATCCTTGAACACACAGAGATCTGCTTGTCATGTGATCAGGATTAAAGGTGTGCGCCACCACTGCCAGACTTCCGCTATGGCTTGTTATGAGCTCTGACCCCCAGGCAACTTTATTAACATACAAATAAAATCACATTTCAGTACAAATGAAATATCACCATAGCCAAACACAAAATTATTTCATTGCTACTTCTTAACTGTAATGTTGTTAGTGTTATGAATTGTAATGTAAATATCTGATACTCGGAATATCTGATATATGACCCCTGTGAAAGGGTCATTTGACTCCCAAAGGGGTGGCTACTCACAGGTTGAGAACGGCTGCCTTAGGAGTTACTGGAGCTGGAGAGCCACCCTTATCTGTTTTCTCCCCACATATTAACCTGTGATGTTTGAAGAAAGATATTTTGTTTCCCTAAAAGATTTTCTTCCCCTAAAACAGCTTTAGCATTGTCAACGGAAAAAATATAGCTCTCATCTTAGAGGGAATAAGAGATAGTTTATGCAGGAACATTTTGAGTAACTATGGCCTAGGAACACAGATTTGGGTTACCCCAAATTCCATGTTCTAATGTGGAAGTAGTTTCATAGTTTTACAGAACAAAGAAAAGTCATAAATCAAGGTGTTAGCATTCAAACTTTTACAATGGCCTGCTCTCCCCACAATAAACCTCCGAGGTGAGTCTGTTGTGACTTTGTGGTGCCCCTCAGCTTCAACTGGTCAAGGTCACCCTCCATTGTTTAGTTATTACACAAGGTAAGTTTAAAATGAATTTGTGGTACATCAGAGAGGCCGTTAGATCAAGATGGGGAAATTTTTCTACAGACTTGAGATACTGTCTGATGACATTCTTAGCTTTTGACTTGGTGGAACCTAGTGGTGTAAGGGCCACCATTTCACACCACCTGCTGTACTCAGTTCCTGAAAGGACCTCAGGAATGTGCCATGACAACTGGAACGGATACAGAGCAGTATCCTCTTGCAGACATCCTGTCTGCAGTTTAGGCCCTTGAAGATATCTAGATAATCTTGCTGAGCAGTTCAGATAATCTTGTTTAGCGGGTTGTGGTTCCCCACCAAAAGTCTAACCCAATGGTTTCAAATGTGGTTTTGCACCCAAAGTCTAAACCAATAGTTTCAAAAAATCACCTTGCATCATATCCCTTCTGCCCAATCCTAAGTTGCCAATTCTTGGCTTGTGGTTTTTCCCTATAAAAACTCTCTACACCTGAGCTCATGGCCACCACATTTCCTTCCATCTGCCATGCGTTGGCCCAGGTTGAACCTGAATTAAAGGACCCTTATGTGCTTGCATTGGAAACTGGCTCCCTGGTGGTCTCTGGGGGTTTTGAGAAATGGGTACAACGGTGTTCTACTAAATTAGTAGATTCCAAAAGATTTCTATCTATTAATCAAAGAATGCTAGCTCAGACAGACACAGAGGTGGGCAAGGAATGGCTGTTTAGGAGGACAAAGGAAGGTAAAATAAGGTAATTAGCCTGGAGACCTGCAACATTCCAGTCTCTCCACAGTGCCACAGCTCTGATGGGCTAATGGGTCTCCCCAGGCACAGCTTCTTTTCAGGCACTCTTTTCACTCACAACCTTTATAAAGGGCTGCCAATACTGCACAATCTTTAAGTCTCAAATCACTGTATTTACCTTGACCAGCCCTCTCTCTTTCCTAGAAACACACACAGCTATTCCATACCACCACCACCACTCTAAGTCATGCTCAGACAGAAACCCGGAAGGCTGCTCTCACAGCAGAGAAACCATCTACTTCTCATTTGCATACAGTCCCCACTAACAGATGCTTGGAGTGTTCCCCTAAGGACAGAGGGAGGGGGAGGGGCCCATGACAGTCCAGAAGGGCTCCCAGTGGGGAGAAATTACACAGAGCGAGGCAAACTTGAGTTCCAGCCGTGGAGCTTCAGCAGTAAAACTGCAGAGTGAGCAGATGATCTGATCCCAGGACATTCTCCCCTAGGCTGTGTGAATTTTAGGATAGAAATATCCTGCAGAACAAAAATAAATTCTGAATAAAATAAGTCAAGTTGGCTCTAATAGCCTATTAAAACACATTGCATTATCCTTTGGCCATTTTTAATATAAAACTCCTCAAGCATTCCTGTGGGGGAAAAATTCAACTGTTTTTGTCAGGTTTCCTGTGTATTGCTTTCTTAGAGTGATGTGTGGTGAGCCGATCCAAACAAACACTTGGGACCGTATTTTCACAAGCTTTTAATTCCTTAAGGGCAAGACTAGTTTTCTTCCCTTTATATGTTATCAACAAGTAGAATATAAAGGACCCTTGGATTGTGTGTTTATTAGTATAGAGATAATGAATGGATAAATGCAAACAGATCATAAGCTCAGGAAAGGTATTACTTCAGGTTAGTCTTTGCTGTCTGTATTGCTAGGTCTGGAGAAGAAAACAAAAATCCTGAAGCCTTCCTAGGAAGCTTGCCCCTGTGTCCCACTGACTCCCATAAGCAGCTCTGCTGTCATACTGAGCACATGGAGGTTTTCCACTGGATGAGGCCAGATGAAGGTCTCACTCCATTACCCAGCTTTCTCCCTTAGAGGAAGAAAGCTCCTCTTCTGTTCTAGTTACCCTTGTGCTCATCTGAAATCTCCCCCCCCACACACACACACATAAGCTTCCACTGGAGTGTTGTCAATCTACCAGGGCTCACACCCTTAAAGAAAACCCACTCTCTCTCTCTCTCTCTCTCTCTCTCTCTCCCAGTAGCCATCAATTGCCAATGGCTCCTCAGCTAGGGGTGGGACTTCATGACCACCTCACCTTTATATGCTATAATTTTACCTGCCTTGAGTTTGCACAGATCTTATGCATGCTGTCACAACCCTTATGAGTTCATATGTGCAACTACCCTGTAGTGTCCAGAAAAAAAAGTTTCCTTTTAGTTACCCACCACTGGCTCTTACCATCTTTCCACATCTTCCTCTATAATGATCCCTGATCCTTGGAGAGGGATTATGATATGGATGTCCCATTTAGGACTGGGAATTCCACAGTGTCTCATTCTCTACGCCTTGGCCAATTATGGATCTTGGTGTCAACTGCCATCTACTGCAAAAAGATTCTCTGTAAGGGTTGAGAGATGTATTACTATATGGATATAAGAAGAAATCACCAGGAATCAGTTTAATACCTTGTCCATTTAGCAGAATACTAGTAATATGTTCTCTTCTAGGCCCTATGTCTAGCAATGTATTTGGCCAAATGATGCCAGGTATGTGTTTCATCTTGTGGAATGATCTTTAAAATCCAATCAGAAAGTGATTAGTTATTCCTATAACATTTGTGCCATTACTGCATCAGAGGGCATGTCTTGCCAAAACAATCATTATTGTAAGCTCACAGGGTTCATATCTGAGTAAGATCAATGATTACTTTTCTCCTCTGGCATAGTCCGTAGCATCTTCCAGCACTATGAAAGCTAGCTGGTGTGGATGAAGTTTCCATGTGAGTAACAGCTTGATTTCTCCATGTTTTTTTACTCAAATGTTTGTTGCCATCAGCAATAGGATATCAATATCAGTTCTGGATGGTAGCCAAGGGCAGTGGTAATAGCCTATGATGTTTGAGAGTCTGTGGCACCTCACTGGCCAACAACTCTAAAAGAGAGCCTCATTTTCTGGATTCCTGGTGCTGATCTTTTCACTTATCTTGTAGTGTCTGGTAGAGTCAACTGTTATGGGGTAACTGCATTTTAAATATATATGTGAGTATATATGAAGCCTCTACAAATGGTGCTGGTCAAACTGGATGGCTACATGTAAAAGAATGAAACAGGATCTTACCTCTCACACACAAAACTCAACTCTAAATAAATCAAGAACTTCAATATAAAACCTGATACCCTGAATCAGATAAAGAAGAAACTAGAGAATATGTTTAAACATTGGCACATGAAAGACTTTCTGAACAGGACCCTGATCATGCAGGCCTTAAGATCAGCAATTAATAAATGGGACTTCATGAAACTAAAAGGCTTTTATAGAGAAAAGGACATCATCATTCAAGGAAAGAGGTAGCCTTCAAAATAAGAAAAAGTCTTTACACTGACAAAGGGTTAGGATCAAGAATATACAAAGAACTCAAAAAAACTAAACACAAGGAAAACAAACAACACTATTAAAAATGAAATGGAACTAAACAGACAGTTCTCAAAAGATGAATCAAAATGGTCAAGAAACACTGGGCAACATCTTAAGCGATCAAGAAAATGCAAATTCAAAGTTCTTTGAGACTTCATCTTACCCCTGGAAGGACTGCCATTTTTTCTTAATGGTGACAAATGCTAGGGTGTATGTGGGGTAAGAAAAATACTTATTAAATGCTGGTGAGAATCTAATCTGGTGCAACCACTACAGAAATGTGAAGGTTCCTAAAAAAGATAGAAAGAGATCTACTGCATAATCCATCTATGCCATTTATGGACATATACCTAAAAGACTCTACACTCTACTACATTTGCTCATCCATCATTATTTATGCTTGATTTACAGTAACTGGGAAATGGAAACAGCCTAGATGTCCATCAACTGGTGAATGAATAGTGAACATGTGATACACTTACACAATGGGACATTATTCAATTGTTAAGAAAAAAGAAAATCATTAAATTCTCAATAAAATAGGTGGAAATAATCATTCAGAGTGAAGTGACTCAGACTCAGAAAGACAGATATGTTTTCTCTAATTTGTTGATGCTGGTTTTGAATCTTCAAAGAGTGTGTTTCATTTGGAATACTCACAGAGGTACTCATAGAGGTCACGGAATTGGTAAGAGGCCATAGGGCTGAGCTTTCAGGGGAGAGGAGATCAAATGCAACTATATAAAGGGTTAATGGGGAATAATGAAACAGGAAGGGTTAAATTGGGGCGGAGTGTCAGGGGAAAGAATAAAAGAGGGACTATGGGAAAGAACACCAAAGGCCTTTTGAAAAGGTAGAGGGAACCTATTACTGTAGATGCCATTTCTCCTCAAGGACTTTCTGTTATTCAGAAACCTCAGCACTTGCCATCTCTTCCTGGGACTTCATGAACATTTTATTTGCTGCAAGCTATGAATTTCCCAGCCTTTCTTTTTTTCATTTTTTTAACTCCATTTAACTTAGTTAGGGTTTTATTGCTGTGAAGAGACACCATGACCAGAGCAACTCTTTAAAGGAAAACATTTAATTGGGTTGACTAACAGTTTCTGAGGTTTAGTCCATTATCGTCATGGTGGGAAGCAAGGCAGCATGCAGGCAGACATGGTGCTGGAGAAGGAGCTGAGAATTCTACATCTTGATCCATAGGCAGCAGAAGATTGTGTGCCACACTGGGCATAGCTTGGCTTATGAGACCTCAAAGCCCACCTTCACAGTAACACACTTCCTCCAACAAAACTACACCTACTCTAACAAGGCCACATTTCCAAATAGCACCACTTGCTATGGGCCACGCATTCAAACACATGAGTCTATGGGGGCCATTCCTACTCAAACCACCACACTGTCCTTGACATTGTTGCTGCAGTCTTAGTATGTCTTATCAATTGAATGACAAAAAGCAGCAGTGTCACGCTGCCTTAAGACCCCATGCCTCAAGAGGCACAGGCCTGCAGGCCATAGTAAAGGCTTTACATTCACAAAACTTCCTACATAAGAAATGGCCTATGTAAATGAACATCTTTAAAAATTAAGTTAAATACCTTCCAAGGGCGAGTTGGTTTTTTTTTTTTTTTTTTTTTTTTTGTTGTTGTTGTTGTTAAAAAAGAAATGTGTAACAAAACAAAACTCCTAAGAACAGTATCACTCTCCAACTCTGCTCACAAACCCAGGGGAATGATTCACCATGCTCCTAAGGACAGAAGGATGAAGAGATGCTCTGCTTCCTCAATTTGAACAGTACTTCCATGAATGGTCACACCCTCATCTGTGGCTGGAAATCACTGCCTGTGAAGGATCTGGGTCATGATGCTCTTCCTTGTGTTGCAAAGACAAAACACTTGGCCGGCTGGAGATTTCTTCAGTTTTATTTGACTCATTCTGGCTTGTTGGTATTTTTCATGCATGAGTACGACACATGAGCATCTTAATTCTTTAGGGAACAAAGAATAATATTCATTTCCCTTAAAAGTAAGCTCCCACGCAAATCATAATGATTTAATGTCCCCCAGATACAGTTCAGTATCTTCATCTTAGAACTGCAGCAAGAGATTGAGTAGAGAACCATTACAGAGTATGTGGTCCACAGGAGCCCCAGGGCAGCTCCATCACTTGGTTCCCAGTGCTCCAGAATCATTACAGAGTGTGTTGCTGTGGGATGGTCTGTATGTCAAATTGCTCTGATTGGTCAATAAATAAAACACTGATTGGCCAGTGGCCAGGCAGGAAGTAGGTGGGACAAGGAGAGAGGAGAATGCTGGGAAGCAGAAGGCTGAAGCAGAGAGACACTGCCAGCAGCTGCCATGACCAGCAGCATGTGAAGACACCGGTAAGCCACCAGCCACGTGGCAAGGTATAGATTTATGGAAATGGATTAATTTAAGCTATAAGAACTGTTAGCAAGAAGCCTGCCACGGCCATACAGTTTGTATGCAATATAAGTCTCTGTGTTTACTTGGTTGGGTCTGAGTGGCTGTGGGACTGGCCGGTGACAAAGATTTGTCCTGACTGTGGGCAAGGCAGGAAAACTCTAGCTACAGTGTGTGGTCCACAGGAGCCCCAGGGCAGCTCCATCACTTGGTTCCCAGTGCTCCAGTGCTTTCCCAATTGCTTTGAAGTTCTCATCGCTTTCAGAATGTTTACACTTAGAGTGCTTTTATCAACTAATCAATGGAGATTAGGCAAATTGAAATATTGTTCTTTTCTGGACATTGCTAAAATTGGAGCTGCAATCTTAAAAAATGAAGCAGGTACAATTTTGGGTTGGTTTTTAAAATCCATTTCTCCCTCCTCTGTATCCCTTTCCTGATGGCTTTCTCTGGAAACTCCCCTTAGCTTCTAAAATGCCCCACCATTATCCCTGCTCCTACTGGAACCTTCAGCAGTGTGTTAAATCTGTCCATATTACTTCATTGATGAGACAGGCTCACATAACTTGTATTCTAATCATCTACATAAAGTCCACTGTCATTTCCCCTCATTCTCCAGAACATTCACATGTAACTTGCTAAAATTTTAGGTGTTAGGGTAAAAGTAGGGTGACACATAAGGCATGCCACATCTCAGTGTTTAAATGTTGACCCTTCAAACAGAACAATTTTGGAACACAGAGTCTTCCCTTAACCCATGTGCTTCACCTTAATTCTTGTGATCTGTTTCACAGATGGTTGGCTGTCTCCCAATAGAACCCATCAGTGCATTTTCTCCTTGACAGTCAACAACAAGGCTTCAAGGGAAGAGGGCTCAGTTTCTTCATCAGAGAGAATCCATGATTCTTTTCCCAGTGGACCTAATGATTTTTGATTTGGAACAGTACTATGCCATTCATCCTTCCCAATACTATGTTTTATTTTATTTCTTTAAGGCAGGGTGAAGTTTCTTGACCTTAATAATGTAGACAATTATTTGTACCTTGTAATAATCACAAATTATGATAATAAGAATTTCCTGGATATTTCATTTATGTTTTATGTGCTTTGTTTCATGTAGTCATTTTCAATATTTGATCTATATGCTATTAACCACACTTGATTTGCTAATATGGAAATGGCTGGGTATATAACAGACATATTACCTGCTGTTTCTAATGGATCTAAATCAGACTGATAACAATTCCAACCTTTGATGAGTGCTGGATGAAATCATCCACAGAGAATGTTTGTCGGTGCCCCTTGAGAGTAAGTTCCCCCTAAGTGATTACATTATTAGGGAGCTTGACCTACATCATATAGCTGAAGCTGGAAGTCAAAGTTGGGTATTACATATTTGAAGACACTCTGCAATCACAAAAACAATACTTAAAAATTGCTTATAAGTGATGGCTAGAAGTAGAATTAGCCTGGATCTGAATCATGAAAACTGATATCTTCCTATTTTTTCCTTCATAAATTAACTTTACACAGAGTTACTTAAGCTTTATTTTCATCTAATAAATCCATTGTGTGTCTTAGTCACTGTTCTTTTGCTATGAAGAGACACTATGACCAAGGCTACTCTTGTAAAAAAAAAAAAAAAAAAAAAAGCATTTCATTCAGTTTCAGAGAGTTAGATCATTATCATCACGGTGACAAGCAGACAGGCAAGGTGCTAAAGCAATACCTGAGTGCTTTACATACTGATCTACAGGCAGTAGGCAGCAAGCAAAACACTGGGCAAGGCATAAGGAATGTGCATTTGAAACCTCAAAGCACACTCCCAGTGACACATCTCCTTCAACAAGGGCACACCCACTCCAACAAGGACACACCTCTTAATCTTCCCTGAACAGTTCCTTAACTGGAGGGCATTTTCATTCAAACCACCACACATTAAAAGTGCTGGTACGGGCATGTTATCAAAGGCAAAACTAAGTGAAAAATGAAAATAACAAAATATGCCTCCTTATTAACCTACAAGAAAACCCATTTCTTGCTTTGAAGGGTTTGAATTTTCAGAAAAGTAAGTTTGACAGAGGAAACAGGGAGGCAATCTGTGACTGGCAAGTATTCTATTTAGGTGGCAGTTCTAGACATAGGGGAGGCTTTCTAGTTAGTCTCTAAATAAACATGGAACTCTTGTTGACTGTAAAAGATGCTTTACAGACAGCGATGTTCTGGAACAAGTGTTAAACAGTAGTTACTAGAGTGAGCTATTGCCCGGTGTTCACAGTGACCATCTTCAACCTGTGATGGTCAATACTCACTGTCAGCTTGACTAGATTTAGAATCACCTCAGAGACTGAGGCTTACCTCAGTAAAGGAAATCCCAGGGTCTTAACTGAGGAAAGAAGCACTTTTCCTGAGAGTCTGTGGTACTCTCTCACAAGCTAAGAACCAACACAAAATGAAGTGTTCAAAAGAAGACAACCAGACCCCCTTTCTCTGCTTCCTGTACATGACCTAAACGTGTTCTACTCCACTGTTGCCTTTTGGCCATGATGGGCTGGTCCTTATTAAACCATGCACTAAAGTAAACCTTGCCTTCTCGATTCCATCAGATATTTCACAGGCAACACAAAGTAATTAATACACTGTGGAAGGCAGGGAAGTCATTATCACTCCTTTCATTACCTATGAAAAATAGCTGAAGAATGAAATTTCTTGCTATTTCTTAATATCTAAACTAGAATCGCCATTTTCTTCATTTCCTGTTCAATGTTTTTTCCACTAAGTCACACTAAGTTCCATAAATCTTTTGCCAACT
The DNA here is from genome assembly GCF_049852395.1 of Peromyscus maniculatus bairdii. Lineage (NCBI taxonomy): Eukaryota > Metazoa > Chordata > Mammalia > Rodentia > Cricetidae > Peromyscus > Peromyscus maniculatus. Next base: position 6,836,917 of record NC_134857.1, on the reverse strand, counting down.
GAATCATATTTTGATAAGGAGAAAACTAGCAACATACAAAGGAAGTCCATATGAAGATGAGGGCCAAAAAGAGTGGTACAGTAGAAACCAAGGTAGGCGGAATATCAGTGTCTGCCAGCAAAGCCCTGGAGCCCAGAGAGAGGCTCAAGGCACACCCTTCCTCTCAGAGTCCTCAGAAGGAACCAACCCTCTGATATCTCAAGAACTAATCGACAGTACACTTCTGTTTTTCGTGCACAAAAGTAAAATAAGAAAATAAGAAAAATTAACAATGCCTTATGTGGTATGGAATCAAAAAAGTATTTCCATATGCAATAAAGAAATGGCTTGGAAATCATTTGAATTCCACTGACAAAAAGAAGAAAGATCACTGCCAGATTCTGAAAGCCATGTGCAGAGTCATCTAGAGTCTCTCCAAGTGGTCTCTACAGGAACACTTTGCTACTTTAAATGATCTTGCCTCTTTGTGATATCTCTAAGTGCTGTGTACAAACTGTGTAAACACTATCCATCTTGTACATAAATTTATTTCATGGGTAAGATGTATTTTCCCATCTTTAACCTTTCCTAAAATATCCTGTACTTCATAATTTCTGTTCAGCAGCTAAAGCTATTAAGTGGGTAGAAAGTTCTTTTGTAACTAGTGGAGTGGCCAATTAAGCATACCAAGACTTTCCCTCTACCTACAATCTCTCTCCCAGTTTTGTAAGAAGTAGCCTCAAGCAATGTCTCCTTGCACAAAAAAAAAAATAGTATGGAGTCTCATTCCCAGTTCTGTAGCACACCTGTGGCAGCATTCTCTGCCACCCCATCTCCTGTGGATCCCACAGATCTTCCCTTCCTAACTTCCCCCCATTCACTGCTTTTCCCCAGCCCCAACCCCAGCAGGTACTCCCTGCTAGCCCACAGGCCACCACCTGCCAGAGAAGCAGGTAAACTGCTGCTGACTGCCTCTTCTTCCTCTGTTTCCCCAGTTCCAATCCCCTAGAACTCCCTAGATGCCTTCCCTGCCCACTTCCCATCTCTCTTGGATCACACAGATAGTACCCTTCTAGCCCCTCCAACTTGCTGCTTTGTCCCAGACTCCAGCCCCAGCAGGCACCCCTTGCTAACCCAAAGACCTTTTCTCCCAATAGTCTGAAAGCAGAACCACACCTCTCGTACTGCTCTTGAGATTCAATCCTGCCAGTTTCATCTCCAGCTCTGGAGCAGGAAATCTACTGTGGTCTCCCTTTCCTCTCTGACCTGATCCCCAAAGGATCACAAGGACCTTTTCCTCTGACCTTCCTTCCCCCAACTCATGCAATTATCCCAGCCTCCAACACTAGCAGACATTACCCCTTAGCACATCAGCTGAGTAGGCCTAGAAAACAGGCCACACATCACCATTACACTCTCTGAAAAAACAGGGAGTGCTGTGGGATGGTCTGTATGTCAAATCTGTTGCTCTGATTGGTCAATAAATAAAACACTGATTGGCCAGTGGCCAGGCAGGAGGAAGTATAGGCAGGACAAGGAGGAGAAGAATTCTGGGAGGTGGAAGGCTGAGTCAGAGAAACTGCCAGCGGCCACCATGACAATCCACATGTGAAGACACCGGTAAGCCACAAGCCACGTGGCAAGGTATAGATTTATGGAAATGGATTAATTTAAGCTATAAGAACAGTTGGGAAGAAGCCTGCCACGGCCATACAGTTTGTATGCAATATAAGTCTCTGTGTTTACTTGGTTGGGTCTGAGCGGCTGTGGGACTGGTGGGTGACAAAGATTTGTCCTGACTATGGGCAAGGCAGGAAAACTCTAGCTACAAGGGAGGAAATGGAAACCAAGGAACAAACCCAGTCCAGCAAAGATTAATCCCAGAAATCAGCACGTAGATCTATAACCATACCAGACCCAGATACCTAGATGCCAGCTTAAAAACACAATCAACAATAACCAGGGCAATGTCAACCATAGAGCCTAACTAGCCTACCATAGCAGACCCTAAAAATTCCAGCATGCCTGAAGCACAAGAAAAAGACCTTAAAATCAGCTATGTGAAGATAATAGAGACTGGTTAAGAGAAAATGTATAAACCTCTTAAAGAAATGAGGGAAAACACAAACAACTGGAGGAAATAGGTAAATCCCTTAAAAATGGCCAGGAAAACACAAACAGTTGAAGAAAAAGAATAAATCTGTTCAAGATCTGAAAATGGAAATAGAAGTGAAAGGACCAAGCAGGTGCCACAACAGGCTGCTCAATCTTTTTTTTTTTTTTCAGTTTCCTCTTTTTTTTTTAATTTAATTTAATTTTATTTTACAATACCATTCAGTTCTACATAACAGCCACAGATTCCCTTGTTCTCCCTCTTCCTAACCCCTTCCCCTTCCCCCCAGCCCACCCCCCATTTCCACCTCCTCCAGGGCAAAGCCTCCCCCCCACCCCCCGCCCCAGTACTGAAATCGACCTGGTAGACTCAGGCCAGGCAGGTCCAGTCCCCTCCTCCCAGATTGAGCCAAGTGTCCCTGCATAAGTCCCAGGTTTCAAACAGCTAACTCATGCAATGAGCCCAGGATCTGGTACCACTGCCTAGATGCCTCCCAAACAGATCAAGCCAATCAACTATCTCACCTATTCAGAGGGCCTGATCCAGTTGGGGGCCCCTCAGCCTTTGGTTCATAGTTCATGTGTTTCCATTTGTTTGGCTATTTGTCCCTGTGCTTTATCCAACCTTGGTTTCAACAATTCTCGCTCATATAAACCCTCCTCTTTCTCGCTAATTAGACTCCCGGTTCTCCACTTGGGGCCGAGGCATGGATGTCTGCATCCAAATTCCTCAGTCTTTGGATGGGGTTTCTGGCACAACTATTAGGGTGTTTGGCCATCCCATCACCAGAGTCCCGGCTGTCTCTTGACCATTGCCAGCAGTACTTTGTGGGGGTATCTTTGTGGATTTCTGTAAGCCTCTTTAGCACTTTGTTTCTTCCTTTTCTCATGTGGTCTTCATTTACCATGGTCTCCTATTCCTTGTTCTCCTTCTCTGTTCTTGATCCAGCTGGGATCTCCCACTCTCTTTCCCTCAACCCTCACCCTTCATTGCTCTCACTCATGTCCAGGTTGTTCATGATGATCTCAGCCATTTTTCCATCATTGGGTGATCCTCGTGTCTTTCTTGGGGTCCTATTTTCCAGGTAGCCTCACTGGTGATGTGAGAGAGGAAACTCAAATGGCTGAAAGACATTTAAGGAATTGCTCAACATCCCTAATCATCAGGGAAATGCAAATCAAAACAACTCTGAGATACCACCTTACGCCTGTCAGAATGGCTAAGATCAAAAACACTGAAGACAGCTTATGCTGGAGAGGATGTGGAACTAGGGGAACTCTCCTCCACTGCTGGTGGGAATGCAAGCTTGTACAACCACTTTGGAAATCAATATGGTGCTTTCTTAGAAAATTGGGAATCAATCTCCCCCAAGATCCAGCTATACCACTCTTGGGCATATACCCAAGAAATGCTCAATCATACCACAAGAGTACTTGCTCAGCTATGTTCATATCAGCATTGTTTGTAATAGCCAAAACCTGGAAACAACCTAGATGCCCTTCAACTGAAGAATGGATAAATAAATTGTGGCACATATACACAATGGAATACTACTCAGCAGAGAAAAACAATGAGATCATGAGGTTTGAAGGCAAATGGATGGATCTAGAAAAAATCATCCTGAGTGAGGTAACCCAGACTCAGAAAGACAAATATGGTATGTACTCACTCACAGGAGGATACTAGACGTGGAACAAGGATGACTAGACTGCTCAATCTTTTTTCAGAGATCAGGCCTCAATTTCAGTTTCCTGAGACTTGAGCAAGCAGTTTCAGGGAGGGCCATGAACAAAAGAGATAGTCCTTGCAGTAGCTCCCTTTCTGCACGTACTCTGACAGCTCAAGGTTCAGCCAGTTGTTTAGTGTCTGGGACCCCTCACCAACTTATAGCTATGGGCATGGGTCAATGTGAACATGCTAGGCCAGCCAGTCTCCATGGCAGCTCAAGGACAAAGCCTGGGATTTGTCCAGGCCTGCCCAAAAATGATAACTGTAACCCCTAACCAGTACATTCAAAGGCTATGTACCCTCACCCAGTCATATGACTTGTACCACCCTGCTTGTGATTTTTCCCTTTAAAAACCCCTCACCCTGAGAGCTCAGGGCTGTCCTCCTTCACCTGGCTAGCCAGTGTGTTGGACACAGACCAAGCCTGGGCTTGCTTGTAATAAACCCCTTTGTGCTTGCATCGGATATTGGCTCTGTGGTGGTCTTGTTCAGGGATCTCGAGAGACATGGGCATTACAGAAGCAATAATGAAAACACAAACTGAGGAAATTCTGGAAATGAAATATTTAAAAACTTGAACAGGAACTATAGATAAAAGCATCACCAACAGAATACAAGAGATGGAAAACAGAATCTCAAGCTTTGAAGACATGATAGAAGAAATAGATTCATTGGTCACAGAAAATGTTAAATCTTAAAAGGTTCCTGACATAAAACATCCAGGAAATCTGGGGCACTATGAAAAAAAAATAAGAATGATAGGAATAGAGGAAGGAGAAGAATCCCAGCTCAAAGGCCTAGAAAATATTTTCAACAAAATCATAGAAGAAAATTATTCTACCCTAGAAGGAAATGCCTATAAAGAGGTATAAAGATCATGTAGAACACCAAATAGATTGGACCAGAAAAGAAAGTCTTTTTACCACATAATAATCAAAACACTAAACATACAGAACAAAAATGAATATGAAAAGCTGCAAGGGAAAAAGAACAAGTAACATGTAAATTAAGACCTATCAGAATTACACCTGACTTTTCAATGGAGACCCTAAAAGATAGGCAGAGGGCCTAGACAGACTCTAAGAGACCTCAGATACCTAATATACCCAGCAAAACTTTCAACCACTGTAGAGAAAATAAGATATTCCATGATAAAGTCAAATTTAAACAATATCTATCTACATATCCAGCCATACAGAAGGAGATACAAGGAAAAATCCAACCTAAGGAGGTTAACTGCACCCATGAAAACAAAGGAAATAAATAGTATCACACCAGCAAAATCAAAAGAAAGGAAACACACACACACACACATACATACAGGCACTACCACCACCAACAACAACAAAGTAACAGGAATGAACAATCATTGGTCATTGATATCTCTCAATATCAATGGTCTCATTTCTCCAATATAAAGACATACACAAACAGAATGGATACAAAAACAGAATCCATCTTTCTGCTGCTGCATCCAAGATACAAACTTTAACATCAAGGATAGTCTTTATCTCAGGGTATAGGTTTGGGAAAAGATATTCCAAGCAAATGGACCTAAAAAGCAGGAGGTATTCACATTTTAATGTCTAACAAAATAGGCTTCAAAGCAAAATTAATCAAAAGAGATGGGGAAGGACACTACATATTCATCAAATGAAAAATCTACCAAGAGGACATTTCATTTCTTAACATCCATGCCCCAAGCACAAGGCATGCACTTTTGTAAAAGAAATACTACTACAGCTTAAATCACATATTGACCTTCACACACTGATAGTAGGAGACTTCAATACTTGACTCTCACCAATGAACAGGTCATCCAGACAAAAATTAGCTCCAGAGAAATACTGGAGTTAACAGACATTATAAACCAAATGGTGCTGTGGGATAATGCACTGGTTTAATAAAACACTGACTGGCCAGTAGCCAGGCAGGAAGTATAGGCAGGATAAACAGACAAAGAGAATTCTGGGAAGAGGAAAGCTGAGTGAGGAGATGCCAGCCCACCATCCAGGGAGCAGCTTGTAATGGCACATAGGTAAAGCCATGGAACATGTGGTGACATATAGATGAACAGAAATGGGCTGAGTTTAAGTGTAAGAGCTAGTCAGTAGTAAGCCTGAGCTAATGGCCAAGCAGTTTTAATTAATATAAGACTCTGTGTGTTTTCTTGGGTCTGAGCTCCTGCAGACCATGTGGGACACAGGAAAACTTCAACTACAAAAGAGACCTAAAAGGTATTTACAGAACATTTCACCCAACCACAAAAGAATCTCCAAAATTGACCAGACACTCAGACACAAAGCAAGTCTCAACAGATAGAAGAAAACTGAAATAACTTCCTGAATCCTATCAGACCATCATAGATTAAAGCTAGAAATCAGAAACAAGAGAAAGCTTTCAGATTCGTGGAAACTGAGCAACTCCCCTCTGAATGAAAAATGGGTCAAGACAGAAATAAGAAATTAAAAACGTTTTAGAATTCAATGAAAATGAATACACAGCATACCCAATGGAAATTGTTCTAGGAAGCAAGTTCATAGCACTAAGTGTCTACGTAAAAAACTGGAGAGATTTTATACCAGCAACTTAATAGCACAAGTGAAAGGTCTAGAACAAAAAGGATTCACACCCTAGAGGAGTAGATGGCAAGAAATAATCAAACTTGAGCTGAAAACAATAACATAAACTAAGAGAACACGAAAAATGAAAAAAAAGCATTGATTCTTGGAAAAAATCAACAAGATAGACAAACCTTTATCTAAACTAACTAAAACGGGAGAGAGAGAGAGAGAGAGAGAGAGAGAGAGAGAGAGAGAGAGAGAGAGAGAGAGAGAATCCAAATTAACAAAATTGGAAAAGAAACGGACATAGTAACAGACACCCAAGAAACCTTGAGAATCATAAGTACATCTTTTAAAAACCAATTGGAAAATCTAAAAGAAATGGATAATTTTCTTGATAGGTATCACTTACCAAAGTTAAATCGTGATCAGATAAACAATTTTGTCTTATATTTCACCATAACCCTTAGTGAAACAGAAACAGTCATTAAAATTCTCTCAACCAAAAAAAAAAAGCCCAGGGCCAGAAGGTTTTAGCACAGAATTCTACCAAAATTTCAAAGAAGAGTCAATACTGTTACTTCTCAAATTATTCCTCAAAATAAAAACAGAAGGGACTTGGCTCAATTCATTCTATGAGACCACAGTTAGTCTGATACCCAAACTACAAAAAGACCAAGCAAAGAAAGAGAATTATAGGCCACTTCCCCTGATGAACATAGATTTGAAAATACTCAGTAAAGCACTTGCAAACCAAATCCAAAAACACATCAAAAAGATCATCCACCACGATCAAGTAGGCTTCATCCCAGAGATTCAAGGATGTTTCAGTATATGAAAATCAGTAAATGTAATCCACCATATGAACAAACTGAAAGAAAAAAAACACATGATTATCTAATTAGATGCTGAAAGAGCCTTTAAAAAATCAATGCCCCCTTCATGATAAAAGTGCTAGAGAGATTAGGAATACTAGGAACATACCTAAACACAATAAAGGCAATTTATAGCAATCCTATAGTCAACATAAAATTAAATGGAGAGAAACTCAAAGCAATTTCACTAAAATCAGGAACAAGACAAGGTTGTCCTCTCTTTCCATATCTATCCAATCTAGGACTTAAAATTTTAGCCAGAGCAATAAGACAACTAAAGGAGATCAACTGGGTATAAATTGGAAAGGAAGTATAGCTATTTTTAGATGATATTGTGGTAGTTTGAATGTAATTGGCCCCTATAATCTCATAAGTACATCTTTTAAAAACCAATTGGAAAATCTAAAAGAAATGGATAATTTTCTTGATAGGTATCACTTACCAAAGTTAAATCGGGATCAAATAAACAATTTTGTCTTATATTTCACCATAACCCTTAGTGAAACAGAAACAGTCATTAAAATTCTCTCAACCAAAAAAAGCCTTCTTTTCAAACTTCTTTGAAATTTTGGTAGGAGGTGTGGCTTTGTTGGAGTGGGTATGGCCTTGATGGAGGAAGTGTGTCACTGTGGGGGTGGGCTTTGAAGTTTCCTATGCTCAGGATACCACCCAGTGTATCTGTCGACTTTCTGTTGCCTGCAAGATGTAGGACTCTCAGCTCCAGCATCATGTCTGCCTTCATGCTGCCATGCTCCCCACCATGATGATAATGGATTAAACCTTTGAACTGTAAGTGAACCACCCCAATTAAGTGTTTTACTTATAATAGTTGCCATGGTCATGGTATCTTTTCACAGCAATAGTAATCTTAAAACCATATGATAATATACATAAGCAACCCAAAAAATTCTACCAGGGAACTCCTACAGCTGATAAACACTTTCAGTGAAGTAAATGGATACAAGATTAACTCAAAAAATCAGTAGCCCTCCTGTGGACTATGACAAAAATCAGTAGCCCTCCTACAGACTATGACAAATGGGCCGAGAAAGAAGTTATGGAAACAATACATTTCAAATAGCCTCAAATAATATAAAATATCTTTGGCTATTTCTAACCAAGCAAGTGAAAGACTTGTATGATGAAGATTTCAAGTCTTGGAAGAAAGAAATGGAAGAAGGTATCAGAGGATGGAAAGGTCTCCCATGCTCATGGATCAGTAGGATTAACATAGTAAAAATGGCCATCCTACCAAAAATAATCTACAGATCCAATGCAATCTCCATAAAAATTTCAACACAAAACTGGGAATGGATCTATCTCTAGCTCCAGCTGTACCACTTTTGGGCATATGCCCAAAAGATGCTCTATTCCACCACAAGGATACTTGCTCAGTCATGTTCACTGCAGCTTTAGTCATAATAGCCAGGAACTGGAAACAACCTAGATGTCTCTCATCTGGAAGAATGGATAAAGAAAATGTAGTAAATTTATACAATAAATTATTACTCAGCTGTTAAAAAAGTGACATTATGAAATTTGCAGGCAAATGGATGGAACTAGAAAAAAATTATCCCGAGTGAGGTAACGCAGACCCAGAAAGAAAAGAAATGGTATGTATTCACTTATAAGTGGATATTAACTGTTAAATAAATGATAACCAAGTTACAATCCATAGACCCAGGGAGGTTAGTTAAAAAGGAGGTGTCTAGGGAAAACATATGGATCCACCTGTGAGGGGAAATAGAATCTATTTTATGGGCAGACTGGGATCAGGTGGGGATGGAGCTGGGGTGGAGTATCAGGTAGTAATATCTGGAAGTGGAGGGATAGAGTGCAGGCAGAGATGGCTAGGTTTGGCAGGCTTTTGCATAGTGGTGTGGAAACCTAGTGAGGGGGAAACTGCCTAGAATCAATGAAGGTGATCCTAATGAGGGCTACTAATAATGGGGGATATGGAGCCTCAGCTGGCCGTCTCTTGGAGCCATGTGAGACTTTTAGTGGCAGGACTGGGTTGCTTTCAATTGAATTGTTTGCTAAAAGAGTTCCATGGAAATCCCCAAACATCTCAGGCTGTTGCTAAGACAAAGGGTTGTTTTCTGTAAACTGACAATGGGGTCCCATTGCCAAAGACAACACCCGCACAACTTATTGAAAATAAAGAATTTAAGATGGTGCCTATATGGAGCCTTCTCCTTTACATTCTAGTCTCTTTGGTAGCAGCCAACCAATGTCTGATTTGACCTGAGGCCTACTCCGCTAGAAGGAACCCACACCTGACACTGCCTGGGTAACCAAGAACCAGAGACTAGATAACCCAGAGACCTAGGGTAAAACCAAACACTACTGGTCAAAACAAATACATACATACATACACACATACACACATACATACATACATACATACATACATACATACATATATACATACATACATACATATATACATACATACATACTCCTGGAGATATTCTACTGTATCTATAGATCAGTACCTTATTCAGTCATCATCAGAGAGGTTTCCTCTGGCAGCAGATGGGAACAGATCCAGAGACCCACAGCCAGAGTTTATATATAGAGAGAGTCTAAATGGGAGGTCTCCATCAAATCCCTCCCCTCAGAGCTCAGGGAATCCTGCAGAAGAGGAGATGGAAAGAGTCTAAGAGCCAGGGGGATAGAGGACACAAGGAGAACAAGGTCCTCTGAAACAACTAAGCAAGGTGCATATGAGCTCACAGAGAATGAGGCAGCAAGTTCAGCGTCTGTGCCAGGTCCTCTGTGTATAAACTATAGCTATTAGCTTAGTGTTTTTATGGGACTCCTGTCTGTGAGAACAAGTGTGTCTCTGACTCTTGTGCTTGCTCTTGGGATTCTTTTCCTCCTGTTGGGTTGCCTTGCACAACTTCAATATGATAGTTTTTGCTTTATCTTATTATATTATATTTTGTCATGTTTGATTGTAATCTCTTAGAAGCCATTTTTTTTTTCTAATGAGAGACAGAAAGGGAGTAGATTCAGAGCAGAGGGTGGAAAGGTGGGGAGAAACTGGGAGTTGTGGAAGGAGGTGAAACACAATCAGGATATAATGTATGAGAAAAGAATCTATTTCAATAAAAGGGGAATGAAGGAAATAAACAAACAAAAACAAATAGAAAACCAGCATGACACACACTCAGGAGCCCCAAGTGTACTGGGGTCACTTAGGTATCTGTGCAATAGAACATGAACAAGGAAGCTTGCATAACCAGTTTTTGGGAATGCTTAAAAAACATGTTTGCAGAGTTCTTTTCTAAAATACTTTTCAAGTGCCAAATAACCAGTCTTAGTAAATGGATAACACTCTGTGCTGGGCCATCACTTCACCATTGCATCATCTTCCACCTCTACCTGCCTATAGCCTCACCACTAAGAAAAGTATTAATAAAGCATGGTGGGACATGGATCACCATGAGTTCAAGTCCAGCTTAGGACACATAGTAAGTTCTAGGCCACCTTTGGCTATGGAGTAAAACCCTCTCTCAAAAAATTAAATAAATAAGTGCAATTAAAGTCAGCATTTCCAAGAAATTTTTCTGTGTTCATCATTGGAATTAGTGCAAATTACTACAACCCATCTTTGGTAATGTGTCTATGTTTTCTGTAAATTGCAAAGAAAATGTAGAATAAGACATATACTAAAAATCCACGAAAAAAGATCTGTATTGCTTCTGTGGATTGTTTCTACCTAATGTATCTGGTTTTTAGAAAGGAACATGGTTTATAGTTTGTTATTAATACACATCAAAGAAAAATATCAGAATTTCAAATTTTCAATAATAAAAAGCATAAACAATTTTTAAAGTTAACTGTAAGTAGTCTGAAGAAGAGAAAGGACCAATGAGCTGCCTGTTGCTAAGCAATGCCCACCTGACTACTGAGAGAAACAAGTCAAACACAAACCAAGATATTCAAAAAAGAAAGCTACTGCTGGGAAGAGCTTTCACTCCAGACTTTTGTAGGATTATGGCAAACCAAGGAGTTAATGATAGCAAAACCAGAGATTGTACTCCAGGCACTTATTTACATGTTTTTGCCCTGAACTATAATCGTGAATATCAATTGCTCAATGGAGTCTGTGTCATATAAAGCAAAAGTACAGAGAGAGGCATTGACAAAATTAGGGAAGCAGAAGATGAGCATTAGAACCTAGAAATCCTAGAGTGCTCTAGAATTTAAGCCTTCCTAGAACAACAGTGCCAGCAGGCGTTATCACATCTGATGGCACAGGATCTGGGTAGCAAAATAATCTTTTTCAGTATAAAGTGTCAAAAAGAAGATGTATTCTGGGGGGACTTGGGTTGCATGATAATGTAATTATCTGAGCTTTCTTTCACTGATCCCTCTAAAATTAATTAAAGTTAATTTTTAATTTTATTAGAGATGAATAATTAGTGTTAAGAAGGAATTAAGGCTGAAAGTTGTCTACATAATCTTAGGTAAATACACACATGTATATATATCTGTACATACATGGATATGAATATGTATGCACATGTTTAAACATTTACATGTTTTTTGAATAGATGTGTACTAAAATTATGTCCAACAAGCATAGATAATTAGCATCCCACAGTTTATACATGCAAAAATTAAAAGCCAGGTTTTACAATAACAGGCTGTATCAATTCCTTGACAGCTACACTGAGTCACAACATCCTTTTTTAATGCATTATAACACAGTTCTGTGTGGTCATGAGTTTGTTAATTATTAGTCAACCATGACATCCTATTTACAAGGAATGAGTCATTCATCTTAATTTTGTGGCTGTGAAGACAGACTCAGATCTCCCAAGCTAAATGGGCTGGACTGAAACAGATCCTCCATGAGCAGACTGTTGGTTCCACAGAGGATGGTAAACTGAAAGAATACATTAAGAAGGTGATACCATGTGAACAGGAATTGTATTTACTTAACACACTATGTATGTGCAATAATTTTTGTCATCTTGATCTAGATATCAGAGCTAGATATCTGTAGACAGTAGGAGAAAAGGCCATGGTAAAAACGAGTTGCTCACACATTTTACAGTGAGAATGAACATCAGGGTTAGGGATAATGTTACTTTCTTAGTTTGCTTTCTGTTGCCATGATAAAACACTGACCAAAATCAACTTGGTGAGTAAAAGCATGCCTTGATTACAAATCTGTCATTGAAGGGAAGTCAGGTTAAGGGACTCTAGGCAGGAGCCTGGGTGCCAGAACTGAAGCAGAACCCATTGAGGAACATGGCTTTCTGTCTTTTTTTTTTTTTTTTTTTTTGGTTTTTCGAGACAGGGTTTCTCTGTGTAGCTTTGCGCCTTTCCTGGAACTCACTTGGTAGCCCAGGCTGGCCTCGAACTCACAGAGATCCGCCTGGCTCTGCCTCCCGAGTGCTGGGATTAAAGGCGTGCGCCACCACCGCCCGGCTATGGCTTTCTGTCTTATTCAACTGCTTTCTTATACATGGCACCTCCCACAGAGGGCTGGGTCTTCCCAAAGCAATCATTAATCAACAAAATATGCCACAGGCTTGCCTACAGGCTAAATTGAAGGAGGTATTTTTCTCAACTGAGGTATGTTCTTCCCAGATGCCTCTAGGCCATGTCAAGTTGATAGAACTAACCAACACAGTTATGCTTAAAACAATGAAGGCAAAACATGGGAATGGGAACAAAGAAGTTTACAATTTGTTATAAGCTAACAAAGAGAACACACAACAAAGAGAACGTCTGAGAAGCAAGACCAGTTTTTCCTGGTTGGCTGGCTGGCTGGCTGGCTGGATGGATGGATGGATGGATGGATGGCTTTCTGTGACCCACCCTGGAAGGCATATGCTGAGCACTTTTGGTCTTTTAGATATTCTTGATCCCAACGAAGCTAATTGTAACAAATTAAGTAAAGATAGCTCCTAAGAAATCCTCTACCTATTTCAGCAGAGACCTCCAGGCTTTCTTGAGAACAGAGATTTAAATGAGGTAACCAAGTGGGAACAAAGGGAGTTTAGTATAATTTGCTTGCATAATTGGAAGCTAGAAACACTAATGACTAGTGACTAACAGCAGGCAGTCAGTACCTAGCAAAGCTAGAGTCAGAGATGAACATGGGGACTTCAATCAATGTTAACTGGATGGGAAATGCATGGACAATTCATGATTGGGCCAGGGAGGCATACATCAAGTGTATAGGCTATCTATTGGCATAGCCCATGATAGCCCAGAGAGCTAAAAAAACTGTAGGAAGTGAAGGAAGACCTGAATGAGTGAAGTACTGAGTGAATGTGTACTTTAACATGGGCATGGTCTGCTGAAGACTCCAAGGTCAACTAATCCATGGAACAATTTGGCAAAACTGTTACCCATATGGGCCAGGCTCAAGAGGAATGGTAAAGCTTTCCTTGGTAGTCCAAATATGAGTGTTAATGAACAATTGCTCAGTGTGTGCAAAGTTCAGCAAATATGGCTTCCCTCCCAGATGTTTACAGCCTGAGGCTGCCTGTCAACAGAGACATCCTACCAAGACTAGCTAGCCCCTCCCCCTGTGCTGTTTGTAATAAACACACTGAGGTTCCGAGTTGTGGCGGCAGCACTAGCAGAACCCCAGCTCCACTCACTGTCTGTGTGTCTGTCTGTGTGTCTGTTGTTTATCCATTCCCTCATTGCCCCTAGCCAGGATTTCAGGACCCAGGCCATGCAGGATCAGGAAACCTACTGTATCACAATTACCCAGTCTTTGTCCATTTTCTGCCATTGCTCCATAAAGACCCATATCCCTCTATTGGAGAGCCATCTCACTCTTAGAGCGTACTTCACTTCTCCTTAATAAATCCTGTTTCTACTTCACAGACTCCCATGACTGTCCACATCTTTCACCTTCACTAGCATGAAACAATAAACTTGCTGCCATTGTTTCAGCCCAATCTTTGGTGATTACAAGTGTCTGGCACCCCAGGTCTGTAGGTCATTGTACAACTGGGCCCAGAAAGACCCTGATGCACTCAAAACCCCTTATCAATATTATGCTACAAGGGCTTTCATTTAGGTATTTTGTCTTCAGGTAAGCTTCAAAGGGTATCAGATATAATTATTAGAAGGTAGAAACTATCAGTCCAAGGATAATGAAGGGGACCTTGCTTCCAATGCAAGTTATGAAAAGATCAGGTACTAGAACAGACATTACATGATCAGAACACATCCCTTTATTATTTACAAACATGAAGTATGTGGATGATGACTAAAATGAGGATGGAAAACACCACAGCAAGGACTTGAGTATAGGACTGCATAGGCATATATATTTGTGTGTGTGTGTGTGTGTGTGTGTGTGTGTGTGTGTGTGTGTGTGTGTATGTGTGTGTGTAATTCTGGTTTAATGTCATCTGTGGCCATTAGTTGTCTGGATCTCCTAAGTGATCAAAGGAGAATAAATTTAATAAAGGGAACATAAGACATAAGTATTTATAAAAGAAAGATAAATATGCTTATAATTGTATAATAAGAATGAAGCGTAATCCTTTTTTTGTTTTATTTTGAGACAGGGTCTCACCCTATAGCCCTGGATGACCTGGAACTCACTATATAAACCAGGCTGGACTTTGACTCAAGTAGATCTGCCTGTCCCTGCCTCCTAATAGCTAGGATTAAAGGCATGTGCAGGGAAAATGGATCTTATCAGAGCCAGACATTATTCCTGATGGGTTATCTGTACCTTTTCCTAAAGAAGATATGTTGCCTCCTCAGATGAGATCTAGCATGAGCAATGATGAAAGATTGGTAAGGATGGTTGCTCCTGAGAAGAAAATCCATCCACTAGCCTATAAATGTTGTGATAGATGCAAACAGTAAAATAACCCCAGCATTCTAGGTTTACATAAAGGTGTAGTACAGCACATAGCACATCCTCATTCTACATGGACAAACCGGCATGGTGTTTCCAGATAATTCTTCCATAGTTGACATCATTGTACTAAACTACCCTAAAGCTCCAAATGTGTTTACTTAGGTGAAAACTCCAAAGTGATTTGAGGGTCAATTTGTGGAGCAGATAATTGGATCATTAAACAACTGTCTAATCTAATTATCATAAAAACTCAATTAACAGGGCTATGAAATGGATGATCTGATCATTTCATCCATTTGCAATTAAACTGAGTAGCCCATGTAGCCTACATTTTTATTGCTCAATGATTGGCCATTAAGACAAGCAATGAAAATTGTATTCACCTGTGGAGAGCATAATATAAATTAGCTGTAAGGTTTCAGATAATGACTCGCCCCCCCCAAAAAAAAAAATAGGTCCTGGGGTTTTCTTCCATATTACTTTTCCCATATTGTAAAACAACTGAATCACAAGTGAAAAACAGAGCAGACAGAGATCTAAACTTTAGCTTCCCAGTTGCAGGGCTGTTCACGTATGGTCCAGATGCCAGGGCGACTAATTTGTAGAAGAATCTGGAGTCCAGCAGCAGAGATCAGCCTAGGCTACATAGTGGAACCATGTCCCAGAAAATAAGCAACATTAAGGTTCAATTTCTGGCTTCTCAGTGATTTTTTTAATATTTTATTTAATATTCATACATGTATATAACATGTTTTGATTACATTTACTTCCCATTCTCCCCAATCCAATTCCTCCCCTATTTCCTATCCCCCCACCAGTCTTCCTGCTAGCCTCCTGTGCTCTATTTTTCTCTATAATACCCATTGAGTCCATTTAGTACGTCTGTATGCGCATGGGTGTGGGATCATCCATTAGTGTCGTGTCCTCTCAGGATCCAGACCCCTGATGACAAAAGACTTTCCCTCTCCCAGCTGCCATCCATTGCCAACATCTCCTCAGTCAGGGCTGGAACTTCAGGAGCCCCTTTGTCATCCATGCTGGAATTCTGGCTGACTTGATCTTGTGCATGCTGTCACAGACATTGAGTTCATGTGGTCAACTGTGCTGTCATAGTCAGCAAACACTGTTTTGTTGCAATGTCTACTCTCCTTGGCTCGGACAATCTGATCTTCTTATTCCTTCTCAACAATTATCCACCCCACCCCCAGTCGTTCCAGGAATGCAGTGTTGATAACAATCTTGAGGGAAAGTTAGAGAAACACAGACAAGGAGGGGACAGGGAAGGGATTCCTAAGAGGGCTGTTTCCTTTCTAATGAGAAAGACATCAGAAAGGAAAAGCATCAGGGACAAACAACTGGATAAGATTTAAAAAAAAAAAAAAAAGAGTACTTGGGTTTTATAAAACTCCTAGCCCAGCGCCCCCTGGTGGACTCTCAACAAAGGGTTTCCCTCCCATCCCAGAGGGAGATAACAGTCTGCTTCAACAAAGCTCTGTTTCTTTTGCTCACACTGCCTCCCCTTCTGTCTGTCTGCTGCTTCTCTCTTTCCCATAGTTGGTTTATTGTCTCTCTCAGTCAATTCTTTGCCGGTTCCGTAGAATGAATTTAGCTCATACTCACACCCCCATTTTATTTCCCCATTTAGTGAGTATTCCACAGTCTCATTCTCTGAATTTTGACAGGTTGTGGGTCTCAGCATTAGCTACCATCTATTGCAAAAAGAAGCTTCCCTGATGAGGACCAAGAGAGGCACTAGTGTGTTGGGATAAAGATAAGAACTTAGTGGGCATTTTATTGCCATGTCCATTTGGCAGAGAACTCGTATTGTGTTCTCCCTAGAGCCTATGATCTAGCCAGCCACATGTATTTGCCACAGTTAATAGTAACAGTTAGCCCAGTAAATGGTTCCCATCTTGTGGAACAGGTTTTACACCCATTCAGATAGAAGTAGATTACCCCCACAACATTCAGCCCACTGTTGCACCAAGGGATGTATTTTGCTCTACTAGTTGCTACTGTAGCTCACAGGGTTCACAGTTGGCTGAGACTGTGAATTACTTTTCAGCCTTGATAGCATGCGTAGAACCTTCCAGTACCATGAAAGCTAGCCAGTAAGGATGAATCTTTTAGGTTGCTACCAGTTTGATTTCCCCATGTCCTGTAAACCACATGTGTGGTGTCTTCAGCAATTGGCCCTTGTCATCAAGTTCTTGAAGGTGACAATGGCAATGCCTGTAATGTTTGGTGGGGGAGCCGTGGGGGGGTGTCTATGGAATCTCACTGACAACCAGAAAAGAAGCAATCCGTAACTGGCGCCAGGATTCTTGTTTGCCTATGTATCTGGGGGAGGCATTAGCTCCTGTAACATAGTAACTCAATTTACCCCCTCTTATATACTGTATATTTGTATAGTACTGGGTTCCCATGTGGCATTTTCAAAGGTCTTTAATATTAGTTCTTCTTCCCCACACTCTCTCCTCTCGCTTGTCCTCTCATCCTTTCCCACTTAACCTTTCCTGTTCCATTATTTCTCTCTACTTCTTCCTACCACCTATATTCCAATAGTAAATTCAAGAACAAATTTTAAGAAAAAGAAAACTATACATACTATATATATGTATGTATGTATGTGTGTATATATATATATATATATATATATATATATATATATATATGCTACTGTGTCAAGAATTCCCATTTATAGAGCCAATTTATTCTTCAAAATAATATATAATGGAAACTATTATCTCAATAGTCTGGAAGAAAGACTTCAGTTGCAAAACAAAAACAACTGCTGTGGAATGTTCTGTATGGCAAATGTGTTGCTCTGATTGGTGAATAACTAAAACACTGATTGGCCAGTGGCTAGGCAGGAAGTATAGGCGGGACTAACAGAGAGGAGAAAAGAAAGAACAGGAAGGCAGAAGGAGTCACTGCCAGTCGCCGCCATGACAAGCCACATATGAAGATGCCAGTAAGCCACGAGCTATGTGGCAAGGTGTAGATTTATAGAAATGGGTTAATTTAAGCTATAAGAACAGTTAGCAAGAAGCCTGCCATGGCCATACAGTTTGTAAACAATATAAGTCTCTGTGTTTACTTGGTTGGGTCTGAGTGGCTGTGGGACTGGTGGGTGAGAGAGATTTGTCCTGACTGTGGGCCAGGCAGGAAAACTCTAGCTACAAACAACAATGTTGAAATAAGTTGAAAACATGCAAGTCTTGTCAGAAGCAATATCTCTTCCCATGTAGTCTGAAAGTTTGTTTTTCAATGGAAACAAGCTATCTTTTCTGATGACGTGTGATCAGTATAAAAAAGTCTCACACAAGTAAGGCTAAAACATCCCGTGATCACCAATTTCACATGTGCACACATGTATGCACTCCCCTGCCCTCACATCCACACCAAACATCATCATGCAATAATCCTGGCAGGGTGCTCTTTCCCAACATTTTTAACTGTTATAATAAGTCTCCTTCCTAACACCTCACACACAAAAAATAAATATATTCTACACTGCAAGGTTTTCATTTATGTTGTTTGAAAACAGTTTTTTATCTCAGTGTATATAAATTAGGCTTCCCCAAAACTATAGATATTTCTTTGGAAAAACCATATAGAAACCTATTACTCTATAAGCCAATTTAAAAAATAGAAGGCTTTTTCTCCATTCCTCCTCATTGTCCACCAGGACTGGATGACAACACCCCATTGTCATATCACACACCTGTGTTATAAAATACAGAGAAATCAAGTTGGAACTGAGCAGGAAATCTCCACCCTGCTAGCTAGATCTCACAGTGTTAGATGTAGCTGGAAGTTTTCCTGTGTCCTACTTGGTCCACAGCTGCTCAGACCCAAGCAAACACACAGAGGCTTATATTAATGAAAACTGCCCAGCCATTAGCTCAGGCTTACTACTAACTAGCTCTTACACTTAAACTCAGTCCATTTCTGTTAATCTATATGTCACCACATGTTTCATGGCTTTACCTGTGTGCCATTATATACTGCTCCCTAGACGGCAGGCTGGCATCTCCTGAATCAGTCTTCCTCTTCCCAGCATTCTCCTGTCTGCTTTTCCTGCCTATGCTTTCTGCCCAGCTACTGGCCAATCAGCATTTTATTAAACCAGTATACAAAATCATTTCCCCACAGCATTTCCCATTTTCTGTTTAATTAAAAAGGAAGGTTTTAACTTTAACATAGTAAATTTACATGTAACAAACAGTTATCAAGCAAGAATTACAGCTACAGTATCTAGTCTACTAATATTTGATAAAATTAAAAAAAAATATTCTATCTAGCCTATATTTGTGAGTCTAAAGTTTTATATCTAATTTATCTTCTATCATAACCAAGGAAAACTATAACTATCTAGTCTTCAACTATATCAAAGATCTCAGAAGGATACAATATTACCTAAGTAAACAGGAAGAGCATTGTAAGCAACTTCCAAAAATCTAGAATGACAGAGACAGCTGCCTGCCTGGACAGTCACCCAAAGTTCCTCTGTAACATTGGTGCATCCATCTTCAGCCCATAGACCTAATCTCTCAATCATTGTGTGTGTGTGTGTGTGTGTGTGTGTGTGTGTCTTGTAGAATGTCTGGCAATTTCTTCTGCAAAGCAGGAATCTGTGGGACCATTTTGCCTTGCAAAGTTCAGTGGTCCCCTTCCTATGGGTCTTACATGTCTAATTTATAGGACATATCATCAAGCAGTCAATGCAAGGGCACTTTTTTGCCCAGTGGCTAACTTTTGCCACAAAGAAAGTGAACTCCATAATGAGTTTCTTCAATGCCCACTATCTTCTCTGAAGTAGATTGGTGCTGCCAGGAGCAGATATGTCTCAATGTCCACAAAATTAAAGTTCTTAAAGCATTTTAAATGCCATACTCTGTAGGTCTTTGAAGTGTTTGAAGATTATCTACCTCATTGAATTATATCTATGTATACCTAGAAAACTTAACATGACTATAAGTTTGACTATCATAGAAGCTTAATTATTAATCTGTATTTCTTAATTATCCATTACAATTTAAATGAGCTGCACAAACATAGCATCTTAAACAATAGTAGAAATATACATACAATATTACAAAATTAACTTTAAATTTGTATCAATAAACTAAAATCTATAACAATGTAAAACATTTTAAACAAGTTCTTTAAAAGTGGTTTCAATAATCCACCCTTTTATCCTATCATATCTATATCCTATATTTCCATATCATATCGTCCATTATTCTTTTAGAAAGATATTGACTATGACCAATAACGATTTGTAACCAACAACCCAAACAAAGACAAACATTCATAATCCATTTTTGGGGAATGTGGGCATAGTTTTTAGGCTACTTTCTGCTGATTGAGGGCACTGGTAGTCTTTTGAGGATCCTGAGAAAATTAAGAATTATGGTCAAGTCCTGACTGGAATAGTCTGTGTGGCTGCATTGTCTGAGCCAATTGCCTTGAAGCTGTTCTGGATGTTGGATCATCTGGGCCATGGTGTCATTGGAGACCTTTCAGGGGGTCTTGGCTGGTCAAACCATATTAGCCTGGAAGCAACCCACAGGTTCTCATCTTCGGTGGAAACAAAAGCAGAACCTCTTTTCCAAAGCACCACATCCTGAAACATAACTTTTGAAATCAAAACATATATATATATATATATATATATATATATATATATATTTATAAACATATATATATATATATATATGTTTAACTCAGCAGGTTTTACAATCAAATGTCTTTCTGCACTTAAAAATCCCAAAGACAAAATAATCCAAAGTCTCTGTGTGATTTCCATCTTTATGTGGCTTATTTTTTATATTACTTTTACTTTCTCTTTAAAGACTTTATTTTTAAAACTATTTCTTGATATAACTGTCTATTTTCCTTTTCCTCTTTCTTTTAAGCCTATGTACATTTTTATACAAAAATTTTAGAGTTTATCTCATATGAATCTGTTTTATTGTGAATCTATTGCTTTAAACTGCAGCATTACTAGGATTGAAATGGCAGCTTTGGCTGCTGGTTCTGCCCACCTCAGCTTTCCAACATGGCGGAGATAATTTTCTACCAACTCTGGGAGGCAGTGAGTCTCTGTCTCTATCAAAGGAACATGTAGCCCAGAAACCTTTTATTTTAACTATCAAAAGCTATATCTACCTTGCACCATGTTGCACGGCTTACAGAAACCTCTGTGTAACTCAGTGGGAATATGCCATGCTGTAGCTCCAGCTTACATGCTGTGAACCTGCCATAGCCAGGGAACACATCATTGTACCTAGGCCCATCATGAGTGTCATGAACTAGAAAGGTGCTCTTAGCTACATTTATAATCTCTTCTTAAGCTCCCTCAAGTTTTAGGTGGACACTCTTGCCCCACATTGGGCGCCATTTGTAGCTAGAAGTTTTCCTGTGTCCCACCTGGTCCACAGCCCCCAAGTAAATACACAGAGGCTTATATTAATTAAAACTGTTCTGCCATCAGCTCAGGATTACTACTGACTAGCTCTTACACTTAAACTCAGTCCATTTCTGTTAATCTATATGTCACCACATTTTCTGTGGCTTTACCTGTGTGCCATTACATGCTGCTCCCTGAATGGCAGGCTGGTGTCTCTTCACTCAGCCCTCCTCTTCCCAGAATTCTCCTTGTCTGCTTATCCTACCTATACTTCCTGCATGGCTACTGGCCAATCAGCATTTTATTAAACCAATGTACAAAACATTATCCCACAGCAATTAGAAGATGTGCAGACTGCAGGGGGGTAAAAGGTAACAGTGGTCTTACCTAACTGTTAGGCTTATAAACTACAATGCCAATCTGCCAGTCAAGTATTCGCAATAGTGTCCCAACTGTCAGAGGGTAGCCACCTACTGTCAGCTTGCATCTGAGGCACACTCCACAACAAGAAGTACCTGCCTACTATAAACCTTATTTTTAAATTTCCATGGCTGGAGAGGTCATAGGCTGTGGCAGGATCTCTTGGACTGCCAACCAGCTTCAATATCAAGACATGGATACTTATCCATTATGAATGCTCAGCCTTATCTTATGCTTGTCCCACTAGGTTAACTCAATTAACCTGTCTCTTCATCTATCTTTTACCTCAGGAGTATTTACCTTTCTTTCATTCTGTATATCCTACTTTCACTTTTTCCTCCATGTCTGGCTGGCTGGCAACTACCTGGCTGAGTGACCCTGGACATATCTATCTATCTATCTATCTATCTATCATCTATCTATCTATCTATCTACCTACCTACATCTATCTATCTACCTATCTATCTATCTATCTATTTATCTATCTATCTCTCCCTTGTTCTCTTCTCCCTTCTCTCCCTCAAGCCTAGATTCCTCCTCCTACTTAATCTCTCTGCCCTCCAGCCCCACCTATCCCTCTACTGCCTAGCTATTGACCATTCAGCTTTTTATTAGACCAATCAGGTTCCTTAAGCAGGCAATGTGAAAGATCACACATCTTTACATCATTAAATAAATGCAGCATAAACAAATGTAACACACCCTTACATAGTTATGGTCATATTCCACAATCTAAACAAATGTAACACATCAATACATAGTTAAACTCATATTCTGCAGTATTTTCCCTTTTATCTAAATAAAAAGGAAGGGTTTTAACTTTAACCTAGTAAAACTATATGAGATAAGAACAGTTATCAACTAAGAATTACACTTACAATATCTGGTCCATTTGTACTTGGCAAATTCAGAGAAATCACTCTATTACCTATCCTATCTTGATGAATCCAAAACTTTGTACCAAATTTACCTTCTGTCATAACTAAGGAAAACTGTAGCCATAACTATCTAGTCCTCAACTGCATCAAAGACCCCAGAAGGATATAATATTACCTGAGTAAACAGAAAGTGCTCTGCAAGCCACTCCCAAAACTATAAAAAAGACAGAGACATCTGGCTGCCTGGACAGTCACAGAAATTTCCTCTGAAACATTGATGCATCCATCTTCAGCCTACAGGCCTAGAATGTTTGGAAGATGTTTCTATGAAGCAGGAATTTTGAAGGACTGTCCCACCTTGTTTTGGTAAACTTCAACAGTCACTTTCGTTTGTGTCCTACTTGTCCAGTTTGTACAGCATACTATCAGCAGTCAAGGCAAGAGCAGTTTCTTGCCAAAATGGCTAGCTTTGCCACAATGAAGTCAAACTCCTTATGAAGGTTCTTCAATGCCCATCATCATTTTATAAAGTAGATTGGTGCTGCCAGGAGCAGACATGACTCACTGTCATAAAACGCCTTAGGTAATTAAATATCTTAAATGCCACATTCTCTACGTCTCTGAAGAATTTAAAGATCACCTATCTATCTAAAATACATCTATGTTAACCTTGAAAACATACCTAAAATAAATATAAGTTTAATTATTATACATGAATAACTACTAATCTGTATTTCTAAATTATACATTACATTTTTAAATGAACTACATAAGCACAATACCCCCAAATAAGACTAAAAACTTACATACAGTATAACAAATGTGACTTAAATTTCTTGTCAATATATCAAAATGTCTTAAACAAGAATAGAAACATATATAGAGTACATTCTAACAAAAATAATCTTAAATTTGTAATAATATACAAAAACCCATACCAATGTAAAATATTTGAGATTAATAGTAGTTTTTTATCCTATATTCCTATATGCCCCCCCAAAGGATGACAAACATCCATAATCCATCCATAACCAAAAAACATTTACCCTACCTGTTGGGAATGTGGGCATTATGTTCTCTAGACTGCTTCCTGTTGTCTGTGGACAGTGGCATCTTTAGGGAACCCTGAAAATTTGAGATAATGGTCAACTCCTGGGAAAACTAGTTATAAAATTTGTTGTCCTGTTTCAGAACTGTTTGCATGTCAAGAGATCAGCATATATGTCACCTGTCTTGTAGCTTTTCTTGGTTCATTCCTTTATGTCTGTAGCCAAGATTTTCAGGAAGTCTCTACTAATCAAACCTGATCTCTATTAACCTTGAAGGACTCCAGAGCCTTTTGTTACCTGTGGAAACAAAACTATAACCTCTTCTCCAACACATTTTCTGACTCCCATTTTAAAGTAAGGCATTCCTAAAGTGTCTAGGCTAGTTTAATTCAGCAGTCCCTTTTAAAATCCAGTGTCTCTCAGCAGCTGTCATTCACTCATCAGCATCCAAAAAATTCAAAGTCAACACAACACTATACAGGATCCAGACTCCCTTTGTATGTTTTATCTTTACATGGATTTTTTCCCTTTCTATTTCTTTACTCTTTCTTTAAAGATTTTATTATTATGTTTAAACTATTTTTTTCTATGACTGTTTATACCCATTTTCTTTTCTTTCTTAAGCTTACACATATTTTTTAAACACACTGTAACCTGTTTAGAGGATTTTTTCCCCAATCTGTACCTGTCTTTATTACATGTCTCTAGCCTTTTCTGATCACATGGGCCAAATTTTAAACTGCTAAGTGTCAGCTAGACCCTCTATCACAGCTTGGGTGGCTGGCTCCGCCCCTCCCCAGGTCCATGAGAGCTGAGCCTTAAGCCCATTTAAGCATTTAAGGAGGAGCTGCTTTCAACTGCCCCAGCTCTAGGAAGTCAGTGTCTGCACTGTGGCAGATGTTTTTTACTTAGCTTGTTTTTTTCTACATAAGATGCTGGCTTCTCAAGTGCTTATTGTGTGGTAGAGCCTCTTAAAGGGGCCATATCCATTTTTTGTTTGCTTGTTTTTTCCTAGCTATCTCTGGCAGGCCCTATATGGAAATTCAAGCCCCATGTTGGAACACCAAATGTAGTAGGCTTTCTTGGACCACCAACCAACTCCCAAAGCAAGACATGGAGACTTACCAGTAATGGATGCTCGGCATTATCTATCTCTTATAACTTAATTTAACCTGCTCCTCTTCATCTACATTTTGCCTCAGTGGTTTTTACCCTTCTTTCATTCTGTATATCCTACTTTCACTGCTTCCTTCATATCTGTCTGTCGGGCAGCTGCCTGGCTGGCCCCAGTGTCTCCTTTTCTTTCTCTCTCATTCTGTTCTCCCTTCTCTCTCAAGCCTAGATTCCTCCTCCTCTTACTTATTCTCTCTGCCTGCCAGCCCCACCTATCCCTCTACTGCCTAGCTATTGGCCATTCAGCTTTTTTATTAGACAAATCAGGTGCCTTAGGCAGACAAAGCAACACATCTTTACATAGTTAAACAAATGTAGCATAAACAAATGTAACACATCTTTACATAGTCAAAGTAATATTCCAAAACAATAGACCCTAGAGGAGAACTTCTGTTGTTCAACTAAATGAGCATGGCACCAAACTGACTTCCAAATATTTATGTTTATATTCAGAGACAAATGCTACTCTCTGCCTTGATCAGAAAAGTTTCTCTTTGTAGTGCATGTCAGTGAATGCAAGGACTCATGGTTACTCAAGTTAGTGAGAATATGTGAAAGTTGAATATTTGTCCATAAATAGGACATTTAACCACTGCCTCCAAGGTTCAGGGAACACTGTAGAACAAGGGCAGAAAAAAATATATAAGAGCTACAAAGTAGGGAGAGCTGAGAAATGCCCTTTTCTGAGCATGATAAGCCACAGAAAACATGATCCCACAACAGTTGTCATTGCCCACACTGGGCCCATACATAGCTTGGCCCATCAGCAGTCACTGATGGATCAGGGCACTCTGTTTCCTTTGTTCATACTGCCTTCCCTTCTGTCTGCCTGACACTTCTGTCTTTCCATTCTTGGTTTATTGTCTCTCAGTCCGTTCTTTGTCTGTATTCAGTTCACACCCACATCCCCATTTTATTTCCTTCCCTGCTGAACTATTGGGAGATTCTATAGGAGACATAGTCATTGTCTTTGGTTGCATACCCAGTGGTGAACTCACCAGGTTCAATGTTGGTTCCAAACCTATGTTCACAGAGATGACCCTAGTTAAAAGACATGGTTCACAAAACAAAATGATGACATGAATGTGGGAAACAGACTTGTAGGGATATGGGATGTTGACAGAAGTAAGAGGAAGGTCAGAGAAGGTAGAGATAAGAGTAGTTAACATACATTATATCTAATGTACACACACACAAAGAGAGAGAGAGAGAGAGAGAGAGAGAGAGAGAGAGAGAGAGAGAGAGAGAGAGTTTCCAAAGAACAAACTTAAAACATTAGGGTTCTCCAAAGAAACAGACACAGGATATATGTTTATATTTCCTGGGGTGTTAAAAAGTATATATACCTTATGTATTATACACATCTATATAACCTGAATGTGTGTCTTTGGGAGTCATATGTTTTCTGCAAGATGTAGAACTAGGAATGCCAGTGGTGTAGCTACTTCTGTGCCTGAAAACATGAGAACCAGAAGCACCTATGTTGAGGGCAGAGGATATATGGCACCTGTTAAGCTGAAGACAAAATCTATGTCACACCAGTTTGTTCTATTCATGGCCTCAGCAAGTTGATCACACACACACACACACACACACACACACACACACACACACACCACATCGCATCATATCACATCACATCACACCACACCACGGGGGATGGTTAAGAAAGACCTTTACTTGGTATACTGTTTCAAAGGCTTAAAATGCCTTCATACCTACACATCAGAATAATGTTTTACCAGCAATCTAGACATCCCTAATCCAGTTAGGATAATATGCAAAACTAGCCATCATACCCGACTTGAAATTATTTTTCTTAGACTCAGAATATCCAGTTCTTCCAGCTGTCTTTAATATGACAGAAACAAAGCTGATGACATCCTAAGGCTTGAATACAACATTCCAGATGCAGATTGATAAGCCTAATTAACAGAAAACTAGTTAACTTTCTGAACTGCATGCTGTTTCAAACTACTGTGCCGAGAGTATCACCTGGAACTCAATTTGTATGTATTGCCTAGCAAATCTGTTATGTTATTACTCTCAATGAGTTTGAATCAATGGAATCTTCTTATCAGATCATCTCTCTTCTATACTTGAAAACCTGTTTACTTAATAGTATATCCTGTTTATTAATCTCTATCATGCTCCCTGTTTTCTGCATATAACACACACCTGTCAAAACTTAATCTGAACCAGCTTCATCACCCAATATATTAGTTATCTTTGTCAGATGAGATCACTTCATGTCAAGCACCTTCACCACCTACGTCTTCAGGTCACTCATGAAAATGGCAGGTGTATCAAAATAAGATTATGGCCCTCCTACTTGATATAATTCCATTAATAAAGTCCCATTGTGTGCCATGAAATGGTGCAATAGATAAAAATTGCATTGATATTTTGAATTATCCAAAATTTCTCTTTTTTTTCCACAAAGATTACAGCATGCAAAGCTAAGTTTATATAGTGGTTGCATGCAGGATGGTAAATGGACCAGCGTATTTTATCATAATTATGCATTCATGATAGTGTACATTAGAAATACTTCACTGGAACATTATAGAGCTGTGGCTTTTCTCTTACTTTAGAATGAGGCTAAGTTTATTTAAGTAAAATCTAAGAGTTTGTTTGATGACAATGTTTGGGTGTATAAAATGCAGAGGATGCATGAATATGGAAAAAACATGAAGATTCTAAACAGAAAACTGAAGTCATGGAAAGTCATGGAGTTCTATAGCTTTCAGTACTTAACTAAATAGTGTAGCCCTCATAAAACCACCAAAGCATCAAATGTCTTCCAGGACACACAGCCACGATTCTCATTCAGTAAGTTTCAAGAAAACGGAGGGAACTTTTCACATTTATTTCTCTTCAGCAAAACTTTACTTTCCAAGAAGTCAACACTTGTTTCTGATCAGTTAGAAAAGTAGGTTACGGAAAAGGATACCAATGGAAATACACTTTCAGTGTTTTCTAACATCCTACAAATTATCTGTGTAATAATCTCTGCATTTAGTTGGGGCCTCCAATTTGAGTCTGTGTTTTTTTATGTTTTTGCCCCAGTTATGAAAATTATGACAATCAATAAGGAGGTTTCATCCCTGGGATAGGCTAATTCTCCTTCTCCCAGGAGTCATTTATAGTTGGTAGTTTTTTGTCTACCAGTGGGACCCTTAAGGATTTTTCCTCCTCCATGTTAAGATGCTCTTGAAATCTCCCCACCCTCTTCCCACAATGCTCCTTGAGCAGTAGATACAGGAGCTATGATGTAGATGTATCCACGGGGTTGGGACTCCCCACAATTTTCCTTGAGCAGTAGATACAGGAGCTATGATGTAGATGTATCCATGGGGTTGGGACTCCCCACAATCTGTTGATTTCTTCATTATGCTCAGTTGTGATTTTCTCTGACAGTGTTCATTTGGTGAGGGGTGAGAACTTCACTTACCTGTGGATTTAAGGATAAGATTTAGATTGTAGTAAGGAATCATGCTGGTCTAACAAAGTTACAGTTGTAGATTCTTTTGTAAGGACCCTGACCTGAGCAGCCCTGGGAAACTTGCTAGAATTGCAGTACTATGTTCAATGAATAGTAGTCAGCCTAAACCATATACATACAACAAAAGTAGACTCAGCAGGTTGTATTTAAATAATCTGTGCACACACATATATACATACATATGTAACAATAAACATATATACATGTGTACGAATGTAACAATAATAATCAAAGAAAAAGAGGCTATCAAATTGAGAGTGGGCACATAGGAGGGGTTTGAGGAAAGGTAGCTGGGAGAGGCCAGAGGAAAGAAAGGGAGGGGAAATTATATAATTGTATTTCTTTCAAAAACAGATTTTCAACATGTCATTATGAGTTTTAGTAGTGGGAAGTTAGTGTGAATTTCTGTGGAGATATGAAGTCCATCAATCAAGAAATCTGTAAAATATTTCTATCATCCTTTAAAAAATAAAACAATGAGGCCTTTGCCTACCACTAACTTCACTAACTTGAAATTCCTCCCAGATACCTAGTGATAGCTTTTAAAATCACAGATGGAATGTTGTGCTGTTCTAGCACATACATATGTTATTTGACCCCAAAGAGTTGAATTAATGTAGACCATCTGCATGTTCTCTCAGTCGGTCGATAAGCATGTTGAACACTGACTAAGTGTTAAGCAATATGTTTAAAATTATTTCCCCTTAGGAGCTCAGAGTTCAGCAAGGGCAGAGATTACATAAATAAATCCATGTTTACTTACTTCATGACAAGGAAAACAATCTACCTCTGAATTGATTTTATTTATTTTTAATTTTATTTGTATTGAGAAATTCATACATGTATATAATATGTTTTGATCAAATCCACACTCCATTCCCTCCTCTCCAATTGCTTGGCCATCTCCACAAGACAGAACTCATATCTAGTGCCACAAATTGAGTAAATAGCTTGTGACTGGGCAAGGCATAGACCATATGGGAGAACCTATTACTATTATTCTGCTAAGTGGACATAGTATTAAAATGACCCCTATTACTTATCTTTTATACTCATACATTAGTGCATTGCTCAACTCCCACCAAAGAAGCTTTTTCCGGGAGATTATAATTTCTACAGAGAAAATAAGAGGTTATGGAGTGCTCAGCCCTAAATGGGACATCACTACTACACCCCTCCTCACCAAGGTTCAGGAGTCATCTTGGAAGAAATGGTAGAAAGATTGTAGGATCCATATGTAGTGAATGACTGCAATCAAATAGTGCTTTCCTGACATGACAAGGTCCTTGCACACCTGAAATCACAATGGCAGTGACTTCATGCACAAGATCCATATTAGAGCAAGCCAAACAAAATCCCAGCATGGATGAGGGAGGTGATCACTAAGTCCCACCTTTAGCTGAGGATGTATTGGCAAGTGAGGCTGCTGGGAAGGAAGAATAATTTTTTCTTCAGGGATGTGGGTCCTGACGGTACCCATTGGTACCCATACTCCAGGAGATGGTCCCATGTCCATGTACATCCAGCAACACTAAGCAGACTCGGTGGGTTTGTTTTAAGTGCATTGATATCAAAAGGTAGAGATATGTTAGTTGGGTCTAAAAGACTGTCCATGATTCCCTAAGCAAAGAGGTGTGCTTGTGCAAAGAATTAATACATTCAATGTTCTAAAAACAAGCACACCTGGATAATGCAAACTCAGAGGGCATAAGGGAAATGAAAGAGATAAGATGAAGAACTTAGTCCTATAAATCATAGAAAATTAAGAAAAATGTGGAGCAGGAGAGATACTTTGGTAGTGAAGAGCACTTGTTCTTTCAGAGGACTAGTGTTTGATTCCCTGGAACCACAGGGCAGCTCAGAACCCTTTTCAACTACAGATCTGGGGATCCAATGCCCTCTTCTGGCCTCTTTGGACACTGCACATAAATGACACATACACATATGCAAGCAAACACTCATGCATTTAAAATAAACCTTTAAAAGATTTTAAATTTAAAAACAGTGAGACAGGAAAATGGCATGATTTATCTTGGAGAAATTACTTGTGGGAGTGAGATGTTGCCTCAGGTTGAAGGCTGAGGGCAGAAAATGCATGCCAGGCCGTGAGAAGAAACTTCTCAGAGGTTTCCAGGACATCGTAATGGGGCAGCTTCGAGTATCCTGTATTTGGACCTGTTCCCATCAGCATTTTCTTCTTTTAGCTTAGTAAGTTTATACAGAAGATATTTAAAACTAAACAAAGCACTAATTCAATTCTCTCCCCATTGCCTGCTAACATCAAGATTTCCCCCTACAAACTGTCACCTTGTTTTTCTGCATATTTTAAACATATACCAAAAGAAAGTTCATCAAAAGCCAGTGCTGCCCCAAATATATCAATCTATTTTTTTGTTTTCTCGTTTGCTAAAAGAATTTAAGAATGTTGGCTGTAAACACATCTATCTAAAGTTTGCCCTTCCTATGATCATTACAGCTAGATGTAGCTATCTAACTAAACCTGCGTAAGGTGAGTAAGAGTTGCAAGTTTGTACAACTTAGAAGTATTTCTTGTTGTGGTTGGGATAGGTCCTTCCTGATACCTGAAATACACACATGATGGCTGGTACTGAAACATCGATACTGAGTCCTGAGATGACCTTAAGGATGATGTCTCTTATGGTTTGAAATTGTAATGTTCCCCACAGCTCATGTACTGGGGAATTGGCTGGCAGGTGGCACATATTTGGGGAGTAATTGACCTTGAAGCATCAAACTTGATGGATTGATCCCTGGATGGATTAATAATATAATGGTAGCACTGGGAGAAGCCAAAGCAGGGAGTGGGCTTAATTGAAGAAAGCACTGGGAATGTGCTCTAGAAGGTCTCTCTCATCTCCCCCCTCTATCTCTCTATCTCCCCCCCCTCTCTCTCTATATATATATATATGTTTCTATGTCTTTTTGTCTTTATCTCTCTATCTGTCTCTGTGTTTCTCTATCTCTGTCTCCCTCTCTCTCCTCAACACACATGTTCTGCCTCACAGCAGAATGGAAACAATGAATTGAAGCCTGACTTTGTCCTGAAACTGCCAACACGAACAGTAAAAACTCAGAACTTTCCCTCTCACTTGTTTCTGTTGGCTGCTGCAGAGGTGAAAACCCAACATAACACTGGTATAGAAAAGCCACAAAGAAGGCCACCTATGTTCACCAGAACCTTGTAGAACAGATAACACATCAGCCTCTTATGGCTTGCCTCAGACATGAACAAGAAAGCATCTTTCCTATTTATCCTACCTATGCAGTTACTGGTGCTCCAGTACCAGCCCTCATGTGTGTATTTTCAGCCTGATATGGATGCTTTCTTTTAATATTTAAAAATTGCTGGCCAAAGGAACCTATTCCGATTTTCTAAATGCATCTCAGAAAGATGCATCTCTCTCTCTCTCTCTCTCTCTCTCTCTCTCTCTCTCTCTCTCTCTCTCTCTCTCTCTCTCTCTCTTTCTCTCTCTCTCTCTCTCTCTCTCTCTCTCTCTCTCGCTCTCTCTCTCACACACACACACACAGAGAGAGAGAGAGAGAGAGAGAGAGAGAGAAAATATACTAAATCCAGGCAGTTTGGATGAAAATCTGATTCCACTACTAATTTTCTATGTGACATTGGGCAAACTGCTTAACCACTCTGAACCTCACTTTTCCATCTGTAAAGTGGGAGTATAACTGTCGTGAGATTAGAAGAGGCAGTGAAAACCCTGCACTCCATGCAAAGGCCCTGCATGCCACAACTGCAGGTAACACTGCACAGCAGGATGTAGTGAGCCTGCAACTCTCACTCCCTTCTGCTGTACAACTCCAAGACAACACGGTGACTCTCACTCCCCAGCCCTTCATAGCCCCCTGTCTTCAAGCAGTTCTTTCTCATTGATCGGATGCAGCTTTTACTAGAACTTTCCTTCACTGCTTCCATGGCTATTTTTAGGGAAAAACAGCAATCAGAACAATATACTGTCCTTTCAGTGTTTTCTTTCAACGAGGTAGTCTTTACAGTGATCCATCTGAACTCCAAATACCCCCTCATCAGAATTTCTGATGATGATTCCATGCTGTCTTAACAAGTCAAGCTCCCTTTCTTTATTTCTGGTCTTCTGCATCATCACGGAACTACTTAAGGTCCACAGTGTTACTAATTTTCCCTTCCTTACAGTTATATATAGTTGTATAGTTAGAAAACACATCTTTTCCCGTAGTGATCTGCCGGTGTCAGACATGATGCCCTATATATTACTGGTTTCAACATCCCTGCTAAATGTATCTGTATGCGCCTTTTAAATTTAACACTCTTAAAACTCTAGCAGTTTCCTTCCAGTTTTGCAAGATGTTCTTCAGCAACCCCATGCCCCCTCCTGATATCCACACCACCAGGTAACAGGGCTCAGTTCAGACTGTTACTTGTTCACCCACCCCTCCCCTGTTCCTTGCTCACCCACCCCTACCCTGTTCCTTGTTCACCAACCCCTCCCCTGTTCCTTGCTCACCCACCCCTCCCCTGTGCTCCTCACTGGTTTCAGTTATAGACCTGTGGGTCAGCGCCCACTATGACAGTTTCCCCACAAGGAGTTCTTCTGCCTCTTCGGGTTCCTCCCAGATCTGCACAGATCATCTTGCCAAGACCTTCCATTTCAAAATTGTCCCACTTCACCCCCATTCAGCATATATATAGATAGTAAATGTAAAAACATAAGTGAATGCCAGACAACAAACTCAATTCAGTTCATGGTTTTGGAGGGAAACTGGGATTTGAGGTGATAAATTTGGGACTTTAGGTTCACTCTCCAACTTTGTGCTAGCCTCTTATTCACTTTTGCCCTTTCCTGATCTTTTAGCCAGCCACCTTTCTCATGGTATCCTCTGTACCCTTCCTTTCCTTGGTCGTATGAGTTTGACTTATAGGAAGGAGATGCTTTTGTCTAAGAAGAAAATGCAAATGCTGGCCCCAGGAAGTTGAGCTATGAATGGAAGCTTGAAAGAATAGTGTTGACCTCTTGATATAGATGGGGAGAAAGATCCCCATCTAGCCCACCTTATCAGTATGGCCTCTACCTGAGTCCCTGAGCTGGAAACTGGAATGGACAGCCTCCTCCAGGTCTAACCTTGAATACAACTCTTTCTTCCCCCCAATTTATGTCTCCTGGGTGTTTGGTAGAATATGCATAGAATGGACTTCAGATTACAGTAAATTATATTATATATTTAGTAAGTAGTTCACTCTTAATACCTCATTGTCTTTACTACTTGAGTTCTTCCGGGTTACAAAGTCATCTGTAAGTACTTTGCGCAGCATTTATTTACTGTGTATATGTGTGGGCATATATGCATGTGTATGTGTGGGTGGATACACAGGTGCCAGAAAGGAATAAAACTATTCAAGATCTGAAAATGGAGCTAAATACAATAAAGAAAACAATAAAAGCAATTCTGGAAATGAAAAAATTGGCAATTCTAACAGGAACTACCAAGGCAAGCTTTACCAACAGAATACAAGAGATGGAAGACAGAATCAGACATTGAAGATATGATAGAAGACATGGATACATCAATCAAAGAAATTTTTAAATCTCAAAGTCTCCTGACATAAAACATCCTGGAAATCTGTGACACAATGATAAGATCAAATGTAAAGATCATAGGTATAGAGGAAGGAGAAGAATCTCAGCTCAAATGCCCAGAAAATATTTTCAACAAAATCACAGAAGAAAATTTTCCTAATCTAAAGAAGAAGATACCTATAAATGTACAAGAAGTATACAGAATACCAAATAGACTGGAATAGAAAAAAAGTCCCCTCACCAAATAATAATAACAAAACTAAACATACAGAACAAAGAAAAATATGAAAAGCTTCAAAGGAAAAAGACCAAGTAACATATAAAGGCAGACCTATTAGAATTACACCTGACTTCTCAGTGCAGATTCTATAAGCCAGAAGGGTCTGGAGAGATGTGCTACAGACCTATTAGATGACCTATGCCAAGACTACTATACCCAGTAAAACTTTCAATCATCATAGATGAAAAGAATATTTTATGATAAAGTCAAATTTAAATAATATTTATTTACAAACCCAATCCTATAGAAGGTCATAGAAGGAAAATTCTAATCTTAAAGAGGTTAATTACATCTATTAAAAACAGAAGGAAATAATCTCACACTAGCAAAATCAAAAGAAGGGACATACACATACACACACACACACACACACACACACACACACACACACACAACACCTCTACCATCACCACCAATAACAACAACAAAAAAAAAGAATCAACAATCATTGGTCATTAAACTCTCTCAGAATCAATGGTCTCAATTCTCCAATAAAAAGACACAGACTAACAGAATGGATACAAATTAGGATCCATCCTTCTTCTGGATCCAAGAAACACACCTTAATATCAAGGATAAACATTACCCCAAGATACAGGTTTGGGAAAAGATATTCCAAGTAAATAGACCTAAGAAGCAAGTTGGTGTAGCCATTTTAATATCTAACAAAATAGACTTCAAACCAAAATTAATAAAAAAAAAAGATGGGAAAAATATTCATCAAAGGAAAAATCCACCAAGATTACATTTCAACTCTTAACATCTATGCCTTAAACACAAGAGCACCACATTTTTGTAAGAGAAACACTACTACAGCTTAAATCACACATTGCCCCTCACACAATCAGCAAGAAATTAAAAAGTAAATGAGACATGCTGGGACTAACTGACGGTATAAACCAAATGGACCAAATAGATATTTACAGAAAAGTCTACCCAAACACTAAAGAATATACCTTCTTCTCAGAATCTCATGAACTGTCTCCAAAATTGATCACATACTTGGTCACAAATCAAGTGTTAATAGATATAAGAAAACTGAAATAACACCCTGCATCCTATCAGACAGCCAAAGATTAAAGCTGGATATCAACAATAGAAGCAACAGAAAGCTTACAAACTCATGGAAACTGAACAACTCACTACTGAATGAAAAATGGGTCAAGACAAAAATAAAGAAAGGAATTAAAGACTTTCTAGAATTCAATGAAAGTTACTACACAGCATACCCAAACTTACAAGACACAATGAAAGCTGTGCTAAGAGGAAAGAAAGCTCATGGCACTAAGTGTGTATATATATATATATGTATATATATAACGGAGGTATCTCACTAGCAACTTAACAGCATGATATGTCTGGAACAAAAAGAAGGATTCACACCCAAGAAGGTAGACAGCAAGAAATAATCAAACCGAGGGCTGAAATCAATAAAATAGAAACAAATAGAATAAAAATAATCAATAATCAATGAAATAGTGTTTTTTTAAATCAACAAGATTTTTAACTAAAAGACAGCTAGAGAGAATACGCAAATTAATAAAATCAGAAATGAAAAGGGGAACATAACAACAGACACCAAGGGAATCTAAAGAATCATAAGGACATCCTTTAGTAACTTGTATAATCTAAAAAAAATTGGATAATTTTCTTGATAGGTACCATGTACCAAAGTTAAAGCAAGATTAGATAAACAATTTAAATAGACCTATAATATAACCCCTGGTAAAACAGAAGCAGTCATTAAAAGTTTCCCAACCGAAAAAGTCCAGGGCTAAACAGTTTTAGTGCAGAATTCTACCAGATTTTCAAAGAAGAGTTAACACCAATACACTTCAAATATTTCCACAAAATAGAAACAGAAGGAACATTGCCCAACTTCTATTATAATAACACATTAACCCTAATACCCAAACCACACAAAGAAAAAAATTACAGACCAATTACCTTATGAACATAGATGCAAAAATACTCAATAAAATACCTGCAAACAGAATCCAAGAACACATCAAAAAGATCATCCACCATGATCAAGTAGGCTTCATCCCAGAGATGCAGAAATGGTTCAACATATGAAAATATAATCCACCATACAAACAAACTGAAAGACGAAAACCCACATGGTCTTCTCATTAGATTCAGAAAAGGCCTTTGACAAAATCTAACACCCTTCATGATAAAAGTCCTGGAGAGATTAGAGATACAAGAGCATATCTAAGCATAATAAAGGCAAATTACAGCAAGCCTATAGTCAATATTAAATTGAATGGAGAGAAACTCAAAGCAAATCCACTAAAATTAGTAACAAGACAAGGCTGTCCACTCTCTCCGTAGCTATTAAATATAGAACTTGAAGTTTTAGCTAGAGCAGTAAGACAACTAAAGGAAATCAGGGGGATACAAATTGGAAAGGAAGACGTCAAAACATCATTATCTGCAGATGACAGAATAGTATAAATTAATGACCTTAAAAATTTCATCAGGGAACTCCTACAGTTTATAACGACTTTCAGTGAAGTGCCTGGATACAAGAATAACTAAAAAAAAATCAGTAGCCCTCCTTTATACAAATAACAAACACACTGAAAAGAAAACAGGGAAACAACACCCTTCACAATAGCCACAAATAATATGAAACATCTTGGGATAACTCCAACCAAGCAAGTGAAAGACTTGTATGATAAAGACATCAAGTCTTTGAAGAAAGAAATTAAAGAATGTATTAGAAGATGGAAAGATTTCCCATGCTCATGGATTGGTAGGATTAACAGTGAAAATAGTCATCCTCCCAAAAAGCAATCTGCAGATTCAATGCAATTCCCATAAAAATTCCAACACAATTTTTTTTGCAGATCTTGAAAGGACAATTCTCAACTTCATATGGAAAATAAAAAGCCAAGGATATCTAAAACAATCCTGAACAACAAACAAACTTCTGAAGATATCACCATCCCTGATTTCAAGCTGTACAGCAGAGCTATGGTAATAAAAGCTGCATGGTATTGGCATAAAAACAGACATGTTTACCAATGGAATTGTATTGAAGACCTAGACAAATTCACAAACCCATTGACAACTGATTTTTTATAAGGAAGCCAGAAATACACACTAGAAAAAAAGAAAGCATCTTTACCAAAGGGTACTGGTCAACTGGATGTCTGCATGTATAAGAATGCAAATAGATCCATATCTATCACCCTGCACAAAACTCAAGTCCAGGTAGATCAAAGACCTCAATATAAAACCACATACACTGATCCTGGCACAAAAGAAAGTGGTGAGCTGCCTTGAACACATTGACACAGTAGACTACTTTCTGAATGGAAGACCAATAGTGCAGGCACACATATTTGAAGATTAATAATAATAAATCAAAAATAAATGAGACATCATGCAACTGAAGAGCTTCTGTAAGGCAAAGAACACTGTCAACTGGACAAAGAGGCAACCTACAGAATAGGAAAAGATTTTACCAACTCCACATTGGTTAGAAGTCTAATATCCAAACTATGTAAAGAACTAAAAAAACCCTAGATATAAAAAAAAAGATAATCCAATTAAAAATGGGTTACAGCTCTAAAGAGAGAATTCTTAATACAGGAGTAGAATATGGCTGAGAAATACAACAAAATGTTCAACATCCCTATCTAACAAAAAATATAAATCAAATGATTATGAGATTTCATCTTACATCTGTCAGAATGGGTAAGATCAATAACACAAATGATAGCTCATGCTTGTGAGAATGTAGAGCAGAGAGCATTCCTCAGTTGCTAGTGGGAGGGCAAACTTGTACAGCCACTATGGAAATCCTCAGATAATTGGTAATTGCTCTACCTCAAGACCCTGCTATATCACTCTTGGAATCTCCATCCTACCACAAGGACACTTACTTGTTCAACTCAAATGACCCTTCATCCTATCACAAAGACACTTGTTCAACTATGTTCATAGCAGCTTTATTCATAATAGCCAGAAACTGGAAACAACCTAGATGTCCCTCAACAAAAGAATGGTTAAAGAAAATGTGGTACATTTACGAGATGGAATGTTACTCATTTATTTAAAAAATTACATCATGAAATTTACAGGCAAATGAGTGGAACTGGAAAATAATCGTCCTGAGTGAGGTAACCCAGACCCAGAAACAAATATGGTTTGTGTTTACTTATAAGTGGACATTAGCTGTTAAGTAAGTTATAATCAAGTTATACAATCCACAGGCCCAGAGAGGTTAGGTATAGAGGAGGGCTCTATAGGGGATGCATGGATCTCTCTGGGAAGGGGAGATTGAATAGATTTTGTGGGTGACTTAGAGGTGGGTGAGGAAAGAAGCAGGTAGGTTCAGATATGGGATGGAGGGAGAGAGTGTGGGCCGAGACAGCTGGAATTGAGGAGCATTTGGGGAGAGGAGTGGAAATCTAGTTCTATAGAAACTTCCTGAAATCTGTGAATGTGACCCTGGTGAGGGTAGTAATGGAGGATACTAAGTCTGAACTGACCATCTTTTGTAGCCAGGCAAGGCTTACAGTGGTGGAACTGGGTTGCACTCAGTTGAGTTGTTGGCTGAGGGGGTACCATGGAGATCCCTAAAGAACCCAGGCTGATGCTAAGACAGAAGGTCACTCTCTGAAAACTGA
Source organism: Peromyscus maniculatus bairdii (assembly GCF_049852395.1). Lineage (NCBI taxonomy): Eukaryota > Metazoa > Chordata > Mammalia > Rodentia > Cricetidae > Peromyscus > Peromyscus maniculatus. Next base: position 6,797,852 of record NC_134857.1, on the reverse strand, counting down.
AAGCGGGGCCCCATGGCAGATGACAACATCCACAAGACATATTGAATATAGGGAGGTCAAGCTGGTGCCTACATGGAGCCTTCACTCCTATATTCTAGTATCTTTGCTGCGAGAAGATACTGCAGGACATGGAAAGAGAGACCTGGGTGTCAGTCCAGCCACAAAACACAATGGTGGTGCAGAACTTGTGGGAATGGCCAACCAATGTTTGGTTTAACTTGAGGTCCATACCATAAGAGGTATCCTGTGCCCTACACTGCCTGGATGGCCAGGAACCAGAGACTGAATAGCCAGAAGACCTAGGGTAAAACCAGAAACAACTGGCAAATGAAAAAAAAATGAAATGATTCCTAATGATATTCTGCTATACTCATAGATCAGTGCCTTGTCCAGTTGTCATAAGAGAGGATTCCTCCAGCAGCCAATAGGAGCAGGTTCAGAGACCCACAGCCAGGCATGCTTTGGAGAAAGTCTAAACTGGAAGTCTTCACTGGGTCCCTCTCCTTGGAGATCAGAGAACCACATGAAGGAGGGTGAGGAAAGATTGTAGGAGTCAGAGGGGATGGAGGACACCAGGAGAACATGGCCCAACAAATCAACTAAGCAGGGCTCACATGGGCTCACAAAGACTGAATTGTCAAACACCATGCCTGCATGGGTCTGCTCCAGGTCTCTGTGTATATGTTATAGCTGTTAGCTTGGTATTTTTGTGGGACTCCTAACAGTGGGAGCAAGTGTATCTCTAATTCTTTTGCCTGCTCTTGGGATTCTTTTCCGCTTATTGGGTTTCCTTGTCAAGCCTCAATATAAGGGTTTTTGCCTTGTCTTATGGTATCTTATTCTGTCCTGTTTGATTGCCATCTCTTGGAAGCCTACTCTTTTTCTGAAGAGAAAACAGAAGAAGAATGGATCTGGAGGAGAGGGAAGGTTGGGGGAACTGGGAGGAGTAGAGGGAGGGTAAATGCGGTCAGGATGTATTGTATGAGAGAATAATCTATTTTCAATAAAAAGAACTGTAAATATAAGGAGTCTGTATATGATTTTGTGCTCATTTATTTTAATAAAAATAACTTAAGTCTATACTGTCCTGCTGTGAAAATATCTTTTCCCTTAAAATAATCTACCTGAGGCACCAGGAGGTGGTAGCTACCCAGATGTACATCTATTAATAAGTTCACTGAATTAA